>NC_081410.1:308400618-309103618 GCF_030272615.1 Cryptomeria japonica
TCTAGTCAAATCTATGAAAAGATCGACACATCTATCAGAACTAGGTCCAATATTAGATAGGATGGAAAAATTAAAATAGATTAAATCCCAAGAAATGTGTGTTTGGAGTCACATCTGGTAAGCTCCAAGGGCACATTGTTTCAGTGAAAGGAATTGAAGTGGATCCAGAAAAAGTTAAAGCTATCATGGAAATGCCACCTCCAAAGAATGCCAGTCAAATGAGAAGTTTACAAGGGCGGCTCCAATCAATAAGACATTTCATCTCTCAGTTATCAGATAAGGATCAACCATTCACAAAGGCATTATGGAAATGAGTCACATACAGTTGGGATAAAGATTGTGAACAACATCTAAAACAAATCAAGGAATATCTTTCTAATCCACCTATATTGATGCAACCAATTCAAGGCAAGCCATTGATTCTCTACATATCAGCTATTGATACATCATTGGGGGCACTTCTGGCACAATAGGATGAGAATGAAAGAGAAAGAGCTATATACTATATTAGCAAGACCTTATTATCCTATGAGATGAACTATACTATCATAGACAAAGCTTGTTTGGCATTGGTCTTTGCATCACAGAAATTAAGATACTACATGATAACACATTCTATCAAACTAGTGGCTAAGATTGATCGGCTCAAATACCTTATAAGAAAAGAAACACTTATAGGGAGATTGGCTAAATGGGTCATGGTTCTTACAAAATTTGATAATGAATAAATAGAATGCAAAGCTATCAAAGGATAGGTCATTGCAGATCAACTTGCTAATGCTCCACTTAAAGACAATCAACCTTTGCACATAGAATTTATGAATGAATCCATCATGCACCTTACTCAACAATCCTAACAAATGTTATTTGATGGGTCTTTCACTCAAAAAGGTTCTGGTGTTGCAATAATTTTTATCACTCCTGAGAGATATTCAATCCCAAAGGCATAAAAGATTCTCTTTCCTTGTACCAACAATATTGCAGAATATGAAGCCTTGGTAAATGGAATCAAGCTAGCTATTGAATGGAAAGTTGTTGAGTTATACATCTATGGATACTCTTAGTTGATTATCAATCATATCAATGATATATATTAGACTCAGGATGAAAATTGGATGCCCTATAAAAGAATGGTTGATGACCTCAAGAAATACTTTACCTTTGTATCATTTCAATAGATTCCTAGATCAGAAAATAGAGCAGCAGATGCTATGGCTACCTTGGCATCTATACCACAGCTACAAGAATTTGAGTTCCGCTATGAATTCCTGGTGGAAGATTTACATTATCCTTCTTATGATTCCCCTGAGTTGTAGATGGTCTATTCTATCAATAGACATGATTCTTCTTGCTATAGACACATCTAATCATACTTGCATGACCAAATTATGCATGTTAAACTTACCTGTAATGAGAAAAGAAACCTAATTCAAAATGCTTCACGGTATGCCATCATAGCTAATGATCTATATAGGCGAGGTTTGGATAGTACTTTTTTCAGGTGTTTAGAAACTAAAGAGTCCCAACACGTGTTATCTGAAGTCCATGAAGGTATTTGTGAATCTCATTCAAATGGTCTAACTTTAGCTCAAAAACTGCTAAGGGTTGGCTACTACTAGCCAAATATGGAGAAAGATGCTATAAAATTTGCTAAAACTTGTGAGAAGTGTCAGCTACATGGAAATCTCATACATGCTCTAGTAAGGGGTCTAATACCTTTCATCACACATTGGCCTTTTCAACAATGGGCATTTAACCTCATTGGCCAAATCTATCTTGCATCATCTAATAGACAAAAGTTTATCATAACTACCACTAAGTACTTCACTAAGTGGGTTGAAGTAGTTCTACTAATCAAAGCAACTGGTAAATAAGTAGCTATGTTCATCCTTAACTATATCATCTGCAGGTATGGACTACCTTCTTCAATTATGATTGATTATAGAGGGTAGTTCAAAAACAAAGATCTAGATGAGCTCTGTGAAAAGTTCGAAATCAAACAGCACTAGTAATCCATATACTACCCTCAAGGTAATGGACAAGCTAAAACATCTAACAAAAATCTGCTTACTATCTTGCACAGAACGATAAACAAATCTGGAAAGGATTAGAATCTGCAGCTCAATCCTGCACTATGGTCTTATAGAACAAATATTAGAACACCTACTAGGGCTACACCTTTTTCTTTGGTGTATGGGTCCAAAGCAGTCTTGCCTATTGAGGTGGAAATACCTTTTTTGAGAGTTTCTTTGCAAGATCTTGTTGTTGATGAAGACTACAAAATATCTAGATTGCAAGAGATCGAGTTGTTGGATGAACGTCAAAAGGTGGCATTTAATCATCTAAGAGCGTACCAAAAGAGAATGTCTAGAGGTTATAACAAGAAAGTTCAACAAAGAGAATTTCAGGTTGGTGACCTTTTTTTGAGAGAGAATCCTAAAAATCAACAGTTTCGAGACAACAAAGGGAAGTTTGAACCCAGCTGGTTGGGTCCCTACATTGTTACTGCAATCTTTGGCTTTGGTGCTTATCAACTCTCAACATCAGAAGGAGAACATCTCTTTGAATCGATCAACACCATCCACTTGAAGAAATTATTCACTTAGTATTCTCTGATCTAGCAACCTGTACAATGAAAAAAGTCCTAAAAAAATAAATAAATAAATGAAAAAAATGAAAAAAATCAAATGCCTTGGTGAAAACCTGGTAAATAGGCACCTTGGTAGTAAAAAAAAAAAAGAGGAAAGGATCTTTGCCAAGCAGGTGAAAACCTAGTAAACAGGCACCTCTTGTACTCAAGCACTCTGTCGATCAACACAAATTTGGCATTTCCTTTTTTCATTCCTACTTTCCTGCATCTTTTCTTTTGATTGTACATTTCTTTTGGTCACTTTTATGACATCCTAGTTCTTTTGGAACCCTCATGGCTTGAAACCAATCAACATCCTAGTCTTAGGGTAATCGACCGATCAATTTACATGTCCTAAGAAATTTAACCAAGTCATCTTTCTATCAGTAGTACCAGGTCATCCAATCCAAGTCAGTCACCTATCTCCAAACTACTACAAACTTTATCACTGAGTAAACAAGCGAAACAAGACTATTGAAAACAATCATTAAACTATTTGAGATATGATTGAAATTTTCTTTGTGTGTTGTTTTTTCAATTGGTTTTTGATTATTATTCCCTTTGAGTAACTCGAGGAAGTCTATCTTGACTAAGAGGAGCAAGGATTGGGGGCATAATACTTTTGTTTGTTTTCTACTTGTAAGAGTGATTCTGATGATTTGGAAACATCTAATCAGCTAGGTGTCTATGATAAGTGCCTTCAAATCAAGGTGAAATCTTCACACATACCTCGACTTCGCTTATTTTTATGCTACAGGGAGGTTGGAGTCATTTCTTTGTTTGTTTTGAGGGAATTTCTTTAATGTGCAATCTAGATGCATGCGAAATCTATCCAAGGATATGAACAATAAAATGGTCATTGTAGACAAGATAATCAATAGTTGCATATAAAAAGGAACTCTGTTTTGCCTGCTGTGTTTGTAAAATGCTCGGTGATGAAAATTAAGCATACCGAATCCAGTGACTAAGTTTAAGTTTGATTAATTCTAAATTTTATGCATTTTGAGTAATTTGGAGATGATAACAATGATCTCTTTATCTCTTGAATGAGAGTTTGAAGCAATCATCATTTCTTAGCTAAGTAGTACCCTCTTTTATCATCGTTTCTTCAATCGAGTACTTGTGTATTGAGATGTTAGCTACATACATGAGCATCTTATATAGATCCATCCATTTCATTATATACTTATTTACATTCATATTATTGCACGAAAAATAAACATTTGCATTACTAGTTACTCATTTTCATAATTTATTTACATATGAAAAAGAAATAAAAAAACTCATCCATATTCATCTCCATTACATAGATCCATACTAAAACGATATGCATACATATAGAATAAAGCATATAGAAATACATCTCATAATCAATCAGCACAAGTACACTAAAATCAAATCAAGAGCTCGTATATATCATCATAATCTCAGTGTTTAAGAGTACAAATGATATCAATTGTCATACACAATGTCTCATCGGAGCAAGAATCGTATAAGCTACAAAAATGGGGTATATAAAAAAATCTAGGAGGTATATAAATCTAGCTCTCTGCCTCTCCCTCATCACCAGGTGGAGGAGGTGGTTCCTGCTGACTGGCATCCTATCTAGGTGCCCTAGCTCACTTAGATCGGGCCATATATTGAGAATATGGCACAACTTATTGCGTTACTGGGACCGCTATGCTATAAGTGTAACATAATAAGCTACATGAATCATTTGATGCAAAACCTCTCGCTAAAGGGCATCTCTCTCTGCTTTGATCTCAATGAGCTATCGATCTTTCTCTGCCAGTTGTGTATGTACCACTGTCAACTATGACTGCAAACCTGTCACTCTCACCCTCAAAGACCGTACTACGTCTGACACTACTTTTTGTATCCCCATCTCCCTCTCTCCACCTCCTTTCTCATCTCTCTGCTGCCTAACCTTCCTAGGAGCCACTCTCTCCTCTTCACCTCCAACCTCTGTTGCCCTAGAACTGCCAGCCTCAACCCCAATAGCTCCTAAGGATCCACCCTCCCCTTTTTGTCACATTTGACCTCTTGCTAGTGCCCTAATGCTACTAGCTCTAGGATCACCTCTTGTTCATGTAGGTACATCCTCTCTCCATCCCTGTACTTGCACTCATCTTTGTACCTAACTTGGTACCTGTGCCTATACTGGTGCATCCTCCTTGACCTCATCTATAAAAGGTGCATGCTCTCTAGGATCTATAAACCGAGGAAAAGGGTGTCTCTGAAACCAATCTTTATACTGGGGTAACACCCTTGCATCTGCCACATCCTCCTCGTACTCCCATCTCTGCAGCTATAAATCTGCTAACTCCTACATGCTCAACACATATGACAGTCTCGATGCCCATCCTCATCTCTCCTCCTCCCCATATCTAGCATACATTGTGAACTCCTGGGATATACTCTACAGTCTCCCATACTATCCCTAAACCCTAGATACTACAAATCGCTCAATAATAGAAGTCAATCTATTGATGAGAGGTTGAGTCATAAACATATCTTTCCATTGTACCCTCCAATTGTCCCACAACTCTAGACCCCTATATGGTCTCCATATTACAACGATCAAATCATCTAACTGCCTCCTCCAAAAATCAGTCTTACCCAGGTGAGGCTGTGTAACATAACTTGAGTAACATCATACAATAGGCTAATGTTCCTCTCTAGAATCATCTACAATAGGCCTGCACACCGAGATATGCTCCCATGCCCATATATGCAAAACTAGGACACTTGCTGCCATGCTCTTCCCCTCTCCATAGACAATCTCATGCATCTCATGGTACATATGGGCGAGTAAGCATGAACCCACCCTAATCTAAGTAGATGTGTCAAGAATTGCTCTAGCATTCTACCCCATCCACATAAAATATCCCTGCTATCTTTTGTCAAGAATTACAAAACAACCAATCATGCTAGCCAAAACACAAGCTAGAGGGTACTCTGCACCATACCTGCTCATCAAATCATCCATAGTGATAGCATGATCAAGGATAGTCTCATCATGGAATATATGTCTAAGAGCCAAAATACTTGGTCATGGAGTAGAATCATAATTTACTTTATCTCTAGCAAAAGGAATTCTCAATATCTTGTAAATATCCTCTGGAGTGATCATCATCTCTCCCACTCACAAATGAAAAGTGTTATGCTCAGAATGGAAATGCTCAACTAATGCGGTCAACATACCATGATTCATATGGATATTGGGAATCTGTAACAAATATCCAAATCCACACAACCCTATGTGACCTCTCTATGTGTTTGATAAATCACGCACTAATCTCATCATCGATGAAAATGTACACCAAAATTGAATATCAGGCAACTCAATCTGCAAAATCAAACACACAAATCATTTGTACGTGATCAAATTTGTGCTAAGAATGTGATAAACATGCTAAAGAATCCAAATTTACAACATTCAAAATCAAAAATTTCTCTTTAGACCTTCAAACATACTCGTTGTTTTCCATATGAGTTACCACAGACAAGTAGCAACTCGTATGAGCAAAGACGATGACCCGCACGAGAAAACACTCTCATACGATAAATAGTATCGTGTCGCATGATTAAATGGTCTCTTAAACACATTTTCATACAAAATAAGGGTAAACACTAGATAACAAACCCTACATGCCCATACGATAAAACAAAAAATTTCAGAAACTCATACAATAAAGCGTATAACACCGAACAATAAAATGACATACCACGACTTCAAACAAAATTAAAAATGAAAAATGCAACAAAAATTCAAAAAATAAAAAATTCAAAATGCTTAAGATCGATTACTTACTGCTAGGGCGTACTTCCACGGTCGATTATGTCATCTCTGGTGCTCGAATTGATGCTCTTTAATCGGAATTGCCATTTTCTTCGCAGGAGGTTTTTCCAATTTTTAACTTTGAGAGGTAAAAATGAATTGACAATGACACATTGAACCCCTTATATAGTCCAAACCCTAATTTTCAAACTTTCTCCGATGAACATAAAATTTGTACCCTTGACTAAATCGACTGTCCTTAGTCCATTTTCGAGATTAAAATTGAAATATGACGTCAATTTTCTAGTCAAAATTTCATGATGTTGACCACTTAGCACTTTCATCCTCAAGTCAATTTTTGAATTGTTTTGCACTTAATTCAATTCTAAATCTCAAATCAACTTTGATTTTAATCTTTAACATCAATCATCAATCTTCGTGCTCAAAATTATCATCACTACATCTTTTTATATTTTCAAAATGTTGGTATTTTGGTATGGTTTTGTCATTGATGTCAACACCTGCTAAATACACCTACTTTGGAGATTTAGCAACATGCACTGACAATCAGTAAACTGTTCAAACAATCACCAGTATATGGTTAACCGGCAGGATATAATGTTCACTGGTACTTGCAATGACATGGAAGACACTTGGTAATGTCGAAGACATCATGTGGACACTTTTCCTTGAAGTAATATCATTGGTATATTCTTATTTGTATATTTGCTTTTACCGACAAATAGGTCCAGGTTATCTAGGGTTACACCGGCAGGTTTATCTTTTCTAGATCAGCATGGCATGCTATGGAGATGATTTATTATTGTTATAAAAGCATTAAGCTGACATGTTCAATCAGTTATTGCATCGGATATTGTATTATTTGTAAAATGTTTTATTGTAATATCTTATAGAGCCGACCTACTAAAATTGGTCCTAGGGTATGGTATAAATGTAAGATCTTATTTGTAAGATCAAATGTGGAATGCAAAAAATATTTAAGGAAGGATATATGTGAGATCAAGCAGAGATATACATGAAGACATCATTTGAAGGTAAAGTTAGGTTTTTGTAGAAGCATATCAACATTACACCGGTATTGAATACAGCATATGAAGATGCTATTTTGTGCAGTACATTCTCATTGGATTTAACCATCCAACTGTAGTCAGTGTGACTCCCATTTGTGTTTGAGCAATGAGCTCTAGGCTGTTGGCCTTTCTACATGTGCAGACCCCTCTTTGTACACTTACTATCTGTAGTAGTATCATCTGATTGTGGGTAAGGTTTCCCACCGTGGTTTTTCCCCTTACAGGGTTTCCACATACAAATATTTGTGTCATGTGTTGTGGTTGACTTTGTGTTTATGTTTCATGCATTAATTCTTACCAGTACAACATTTCCTATTAACACTGTTTACTGGCACAATTAACTATCTTACCGATATTAAGCAATAAGTTGGTTAATAAGATTTTGGTTTGAATTTATTAGACAACTGATTCACGCCCCCCCCCCCTCTCAGTTGTCCCCAGGACCTACAATTGGTATCAGAGCCTAGTCCTCTTTTTTGTGGAAGTTTAACAACTTGAGGAGATCCAATGTCTACTAATTATTTCAGAAAGGATAGTCCTAAACTTGATGGAACCGACTATGGAATATGGAAAATCAGAATGGAGACACATCTGAATTGCATTGGTAAAGACATCTGGGAAGTTACTAAGAATGGTTATACTGCTGCTATAGCTGGTCAGCCTGCTCCTATTACTTTAGCTAAAGATGAAGAAAATGATTGCAAAGCAAGAGAAGCACTTTTGAGTGCATTATCAGATCAACAAATCATGGGATTATCAGATAGATCTACTGCAAAAGCCATTTGGGATCATTTGGAAACACTGAATGAAGGGGATTCCACAGTCAAAATTGCAAAACTTGAAAGCTTCCGAGTCAGGTATGAACATCTGAAAATGGAAGAAGATGAAAGAATTTCTATTTTTATGGAAAGAGTAAATGAAATTGTTTTAGGTATCAAATGTTGTGGAGGAACCTTGAGTGAAGATGAGATTGTTTCAAAAATCTTAAGAGGTTTGCCACTGGCATATAAAATGAAGGTTACTGCTATTAATGAGTTGAGAACAATGCCTAATACATCAGTAACTAGGGATACATTGATTGGAAAACTTTTAGCTTTTGAAATTGAGGAATTTGGTCTTGTTGCTACTATAAAAACTAATTTGGCCTTCAAAGCATCAACATCATCTGCTCCATCTTTTGACAAATCAGACTAGAGAGCCTTTTATGCAAGAGAACTTCAAGAAACCAAGAAGGAGAATGAAGAGCTTGAAGAACTTGAAGCACTATTTGCAAGAAAAATGCCAAAAGGTCCAATTGGAAGTAAGTATGAAGGTAAAGCACCCTTTAAATGTTTCAACTGCAATAAGATTGGTCATATGGCTTCAACATGCCCTGATAGACATGCTAGACTAAGGGAAGAAGCTAGAAGGACATACAAATCTAATCCTAAATATCAGAGATACAGATTTAAGAAAAACAAAGATAAATCTTGTTACATTGCTGATGAAGGTGTGACTGATGATTTTGATGAGGATCCAGTAGACAACGGATGGGTCTTTGTTGCTATAACAGAAGATCAATTGGTACCTATTGCTCCACCAGTAGAACAAGCCCTAGCAGCTAAAGTTGAATCAAAGGATGAATGGATTATTGACTCAGGATGCTCACATCACATGACTGGAGACAAAGGCAAATTCTTGAACTTTCAAGAATACAATGGAGGTTTAGTAAGATTCGGAGATGACAAAGCCTGTTCAATCAAAGGTAAGGGTTCAATATCTCTTGATGGTAAACATAACACTGACAATGTTTACTATGTTGAAGGATTAAAACATAATCTTTTAAGTGTTGGTCAATTAGTTGAGAAAGGTTTTCAGTTACAATTTAAAAATGGAAAATGCAAAATCATGAATAGAACTAGTTTGGAAATTGCAACCGGAGGTAATATCTTTCATTTGAATAACAGTGAAAAGGCATGCTTAATTGCACATATAGATGAAAGTTGGCTATGGCATAAAAGACTATGTCATGTAAATTTTGATTGCATGGTAAAAATCAGTACTTCTAAGGCAGTTAGAGATCTACCTAAAATTATGAATACAATTTGCAAGGAATGTCAATTTGGAAAACAAGTTAGAACTAGTTTCAAAAGTATTCCAGAAAAATCCAATAATGCTCTTGATTTAATTCACACCAATTTATGTGGTCCGGCTAGAACTAAAAGCTTACAAGGTGATAGATATTTCATGCTAATTATTGATAATTATTCTAGAATGTGTTGGGTTACTTTTCTCAGGGAAAAATTAGAAGCACTTGGGAAGTTCAAACTATTCAAAGCAATGGTTGAAAATGAAACCGGTAAGAAAATTAAATGTTTAAGATCAGATCAAGGAGGAGAATTCACATCTAGAGATTTTAATACATTCTATGAAGTAAATGGAATCAAAAGATAATTATCAGCACCTCGGACACCACAACAGAATGGAGTTGTTGAAAGGAAAAATAGAACTATTTTGGATGCAACAAGAAGTATGTAATTAGAAGCAAATCTACCACATATGTACTGGATAGAGGTAGTAAGCACTGTTGTCTATACATTCAACAAAGTTCACATCAAAGGTGAAACCAATAAGACCCCTCATGAACTATGGTTTGGTAATACTCCTACTCTTAAGTATTTCAGAATTTTTGGAAGTAAATGTTATATTAGAAGAGATGAGTATATTGGCAAGTTTGATCCTAGAAGTGATGAAGGAATATTTCTTGGTTATTCATCTAAGAGTAAAGCTTATAGATGCTTTAATAAAAGATTACATAAAATTGTTGAGAGTACAAATGTAAAGATTGATGAACAATTCAGAGGAACTTCAAGGTATATAGACTCTGAACCAGTAACAGAAATTATGAAAAATGAACCAACAGTAAATCCACTGGTACAGAATGAAGATCTAGTTACTCTGGTATCATTAGAGGATACCATAGTAATTGAAGAACAACAACAGACTAAGACACCCCGGTATGTAAGACTGAATCATTCTGAAGATTAGATAATTGGAAGCAAATTTAAAGGAGTCATGACAAGAGGAAGATTGGCAAATGAAGAAGTATGTCTTATTTCTCAAATTGAACCATTATCTATCAATGAGGCATGTGAAGATAAATTTTGGATTAAAGCTATGGAAGAAGAATTAGGACAAATTGAGAAAAATAATACTTGGACATTAGTTCCCCAGCCTGAAAATAAAAATGTAATTGGAACCAAATGGGTATTTAGAAACAAACTCAATGAAGATGGTAAGGTTGTCAGGAATAAAGGAAGACTAGTGTGTAAGGGATATTCTTAGAAAGAAGGAGTTGATTACAATGAAACCTTTGCACCGGTAGCCAGAATTGAGGCAATTAGATTATTCTTGGCCTTTGCAGCTCACAAGGATTACAAAGTTTATCAAATGGATATTAAATGCGCATTTTTGAATGGAGATCTTGAAGAGGAAGTCTATATTGAACAACCTAATGGATTTTCTTTGACAGATAACAATGATATGGTTTGCAAATTAAGAAAAGCTCTGTATGGACTAAAACAAGCTCCAAGAGCCTGGTATGCAAGATTGGATAAGTATCTTTTAAAAATTGGTTTTACTAAAGGAAATGCAAATAGCAATTTATATTACAAAGTAACTAATGATGACATTTTGATTATGGAAGTATTTGTTGATGATATAATCTTTGGAGGAGAAGATGGATTATGCAAAGAATTTTCTCTTAAAATGCAACATGAATTTGAAATGTCTATGATTGGAGAAATAAAATTCATTTTAGGATTGCAGATTTTATAGACTGATAAAGGCATATTTTTGAGTCAATCTAAGTACTTGAAAGAACTACTCAAGAAATTTGGGATGGAGAACTCTAAACCGGTAAGCACACCTATGACTACAAATGACAAATTATCTCAAAGGGATGAATCTACACCTATTAATCCAACTAGATACAAATCTATGATAGGAGGTTTACTGTATTTGACACAAACAAGACCTGATATTATGAATACAGTATGTATAGTTTCTAGATTTCAGAGTAATCCTAAAGAAAATCAAGAATCAGTAGTAAAAAGGATTTTCCAGTACTTACAAGGCACAACAAATCTTGGATTATGGTATCCTAAAGATGAAAATTTTGATCTATATGCATACACAGATGCAAATTGGGCAGGAGATGTGGATGATAGAAAGAGAACCACTAGAGGAGAATTCTTTCTTGGAAAGAGATTAGTTTCTTGGCTAAGTAAGAAACAGAGTTGTACATCTTTATCAACAGCAGAATCAGAATATGTTGCAGCAGCAACAAACTGTACACAGGTACTTTGGCTTAAGCAAATGTTGAAAGACATAAAGGTAAAATGCAAGGAACCTATTACTATATATTGTGATAACACTGCAGCAATTGATATATCTAAGAATCTAGTATTACATTCTAAAACAAAACATGTTTCTATCAAACTGAATTTTCTAAGGGAAAAAGTTGAAGAAAAGGAAATAAAACTAGTTTATGTGAATACTAAAGAACAACTTGTAGATATTTTTACAAAACCTTTGCCTAAGGAAACTTTTGAGTATCTCAGAGATCAACTTAGAGTCTTACCTCCACTGGTAGAGACTTAGATAGTTGATGATTGTCATCAACTGGCAAAATTAAATGGACAAATCTTTTATTCCTGTATTTGATGAGGAAGCTACTTCTCAGGGGGAGTAGTTGGTATATTGAATTGGTTGGTATTTTGTATGAACTTGACCTTTTTGTGACTTTGGCATTTGATGTCAAAGGGGGAGAGATATATAGAAAAACATTAAGGAAAAATATATGAAAAAATGCACTATCTTTTCGAGGAGAGATTGGTATTGTAAATAAATATTTGTATAAACACATATTACTCCCAGGGGGAGAATTGGTTTTTGTACTTGGCATTTCTATTTTGGCACTTTGATGGTTTTTCCATCTTGTGTTGCCATCAATGCCAAAGGGGGAGATTGTTGGTATTTTGGTATGGTTTTGTCATTAATGTCAACACCTGCTAAATACACCTACTTTGGAGATCCAACAACATTCATCAGCAATTAGTAAACTGTTCAAACAATCACCGGTATATGGTTAACCGGCAGGATATAATGTTCACCAGTACCTGCAATGACATGGAAGACACTTGGTAATGTCGAAGACATCATGTGGACACTTTTCCTTGAAGTAATATCATTGGTATATTCTTATTTGTATATTTTCTTTTACCGGCAAATAGGTCCAGGTTATCTAGGGTTACACTGGTAGGTTTATCTTTTCCAGATCAGCATGGCACACTATGGAGATGATTTATTATTGTTATAAAAGCATTAAGATGACATGTTCAATCGGTTATTGCATCGGATATTGTATTATTTATAAAATGTTTTATTGTAATATCTTGTAGAGTCGACCTACTAAAATTGGTCCTAGGGTATGGTATAAATGTAAGATCTTATGTGGAATGCGAAAAATATTTAAGGAAGGATATATGTGAGATCAAGCAGAGATATACACGAAGACATCATTTGAAGGTGAAGTTAGGTTTTTGTAGAAGCATATCAGCATTACACCAGTACTGAATCCAGCATATGAAGATGCTATTTTGTGCAGTACATTCTCATTGGATTTAACCATCCAACTGTAGTCAGTGTGACTCCCATTTGTGTTTGAGCAGTGAGCTCTAGGCTATTGGCCTTTCTGCATGTGCAGACCCCTCTTTGTACACTTACTATCTGTAGTAGTATCATCTGATTGTGGGTAAGGTTTCCCACCATGGTTTTTCCCCTTATAGGGTTTCCACGTACAAATATTTGTGTCATGTGTTGTGGTTGACTTTGTGTATATGTTTCATGCATTAATTCTTACCGATACAACATTTCCTATTAACACTGTTTACCGGCACAATTAACTGTCTTACCGGTATTAAGCAATAAGTTGGTTAATAAGATTTTGGTTTGAATTTATTAGACAACTGATTCACCCCCCCCCCCTCTCAGTTGTCCTCGGGACCTACACAAAATTCCCTAAAAAATTGTTGGACCCTCACTATCTTTCAATTTTGCTCCCGAGGGGGCATACTCATTACATCTTTTTAGCGATTATCATTATTTCAAGGTCGATAAATTTTTCAAATCTTTATCTAAAGTTGAGCATAAATATTTTCAGTCAAATAAAATCAACTAAACCTTGTTACTAGAGGCATCTTAGCTCAATCACGTTGTATTAAGTTGAAATTCTTCAATGTTAAATAAAGCAATCTCTAGGGGCATAACAATTTTTGCCCTTATCTAAATCAATCTCCAAATCAGTGTTGAGTTTCATCACATCAAATCAAGCTAGACATTCTCACTTTTCTAATTGGTTCTTTTTCAATCAAGTTCAAAATTGGTTTATTGCTTTGCTCAAATGGTTCTTGTTCAATCAAGTTCGGAATCGGTTTTATTTCTCGCTCAGTCGATTCTTGTTCAACCAAGTTTAGAATCAGTTTTGTTTCTTCGCTCAATCTAGTTCAATCAAGTTCTAGATCGATGTTCATTTGTTGATCCATCAAGTTCAAGAATGGTATCTCGCTCTTGCTTGGTCCTAGTTTAATCAAGTTTAGGATCGGTATCACTTTAATCAATTTGTTCAGTTTCATCACTTCAAATCAAGTTGAACATCTCGCTCTTCATCGGTTTGTGATCCATCAAGTTCAGAATTGATATCTATTTGACATCAACTATTCTTTGAACCAATGCGCTGCTCGCACATTAATTCAAACAGGGACAAATGTAATACCCTAAAAATGGTCACCTAAACCATGGGCCCCTAATCTCGACAACATCACCAAGGTCCTAACCAAAGGCAAATAAATCAACCTTGAGCACCTAATTAATTAATTCCTCAATCATTAATGTTTCATGGCAAATAAATCACTATATATTAATTAAATATTTATTTAATTAATTAAATCATTCCAAGTAAATCATTTTGATTAATTATCCTATTTATTTAATTAAATATCCTAGCATATTTAATTAATAAATAAATTTCCCATTTAATTCACAAAAAGAGGAATTAATTTACAAAAAGAGATTAATTTACAAAAGGAGGAATTAATTTACAAAAAAAGAGATTAATCACAAAAAGAGGAATTAATTTGCAAAAGAAAGAGTTAAATTGAAAACAGAAGAAAAGAATTAAATTGAGAGAATAAATCGAACTTAAGATATTTCTTTTTCTAAATTGAGATAGCTTGAGAAATTTCAAAAAACAATTAAATTGAATTAATCATTTTCTCTAAAATTAAAACTCAAAGCTTTTCTTAAGGAAAGAGGTTCAGTTACATTGAAAAGGATTTTTCTAAATAAAAATCTTGAGCAAATTAAAGAAATGTGCATGGAATCAACTAATTTTATCTCTAATGAAAACTCAAACTTATAATCTGAATGCATTCAATCAAGCTATAATTGGAATCTATCTCAAGATTAACTTAATCTGATCTCTCAATATTTCAATTAACTTGGAGTGTGCTTTTTCTTGAGAAATCTCAACCGCTCATTGTTAACTGATCTTGACCATTGGTATCTCTTTTGAGTCTCTATAAATTCAACCCTTCATCTCTCATTCAAGACACCCTGGAGATTTATTGTTATTGTCATGCCCAAACTTTTGGGCAAAAATGCAACAACAATTTTTTTTTAAACAACACAAAAATACTAAATGTTATTCGGTAAACGATGTGATAAATAAGTTTGTCTATACAAAGGGTTGACTTATGCATAAAAAGGATGGGTTCCTAAAGTTATTTTAATTAACGCAACATTATAGCGTTTATATTTTTAATACTGAAATAATTTTACCTAAGTGAAATATATATATATATATATATATATATATATATATATATATTCATGCACAAATATATTTGAAATTACCCAGAAATACTCATATCCCTATTGACTATGTACATATATATATATTAAATTCTAATTAAAAGAAAATATAATTAAAAAAATTGCATTTCAAAAAAATAAATTAATCTAACCTTGCCATGAAACCCTGGCTGCCACCATGAAAATCCACGGTGGAGGCTCTACCGCTGCCACTGTGGGTATCCACAATGGGTGGCACCGTTGCTGCCACTATGGGTGGCATCGTGGCCACCACTATGGGTATCCATAGTGGGCGGCACCATGCCTGCAACTATGGGTAACCACAGTGGATGACATTGCGGCCGTCACTGTGGGTAACAACAGTGAGCGATATCGCCGCCACTGTGGGTATCCACAGTGGTGCCCATGTGTCACCGTGCATCCCCCAAACCCCTCGGTCGCTGCACTGAGCACCGCCTCAACCCCTCTCACACACATCTGCCCCCTCTCGACACTTAAACTGCGACCGACGCCCCTCTCTCACACTTCGTCCATGTTGCCACCATGATCAACCTGCACACACACACAAAGAAAGAAAAATATTTGTGTAGCAAATCAAAACCCTAACCCAATTTCAGGTTAGGGTAAAATAAAATGAAAAAGAAAAGAAAAAGAAGAGAGTTAATAGATTTTTAAATAAAACCCTAGTTAGGGTTAGAATAAGAGATAAAGATAAAAGAAATAAAATAATAAAAGGAGAGGAAAAGATTTCTTTTTAAATTTGAAATGGGAATTGCCCCATTTAATTTAAGTTATTATTTTAGGCTAGTTGACCTTTTTAGAGATTTAGTTGGAGTTGTAATTAAATATTTATATAGCAATATTATTCTCATCTTTGGGTAAATTTATTAGAAGAGTTAATTAATGGAAATTTTAAATAGAATAATGAATAAATTTAAGGAGGTAGTTTAATGTCAAATATTAAATAATTAATATTTAATGTTTGGGAAATTTATTTCGATAATTAAATGAGGTTATTGAATAGGTTATTATTATATTGATTTAGTTAATTTTAATAGATGGATTTAAACACGTTATTACTATTGCTCAATTAGTTAATTTGAATTCAATAAAATATGTGTTAGCATTATTTTAATTATTTCAAAGGTAATTAAATACTATTAGGAATGAATTTTATCTCTTGATTAGAAAATTGAAGAATATTTGGGGAAAATTAATTAATTAATAAATAAAGTTGTGATGATCACTTAGGTAAAATTATTTCAGTATTAAAAATATAAATGCTATAATGTTGCGTTAATTAAAATAACTTTAGGATCCCATCCTTTTAACGCATAAGTCAACCCTTAGTATAGACAAACTTATTTATCACATCGTTTACCGAATAACATTTAGTATTTTTGTGTTGTTTTAAAAAAAATTGTTGTTGCATTTTTGCCCAAAAGTTTGGGCATGACAGTTATTGTGCAGTTTTTGCTCTAGAGTCATTGAAAATATTGTGCTTTAAGATTATTGCATCTTAGTTTAGCTTTTTGCATATTTAGTTTAATCATGATTTCTTGAATTCATTTAGCTTAATATTCATTCATCTCGCTTAATCCTGCATACCTAGCTTAATCTTGCATACCTAGCTTAGTCTTGCATACATTTAGCTTATTCTTGTGCTCATATAGATTAAATCCTTCATCTTGGGGTAGTCTAGTCACTGGTATTTCTTAGACAAATCTGAGAACAAGTCTATACTCGCATCTTTTAGAAGGCAATAGGTTGATTTGTTATGGTTTTTATATTCATGATTATATCTATCTAACCATGCATGCAATGACTTAATTGAAGTGTTGTGTCTTACAACTTGCAGGCTTTATCCACTTTTCACACACACACCTTTTGGGTTAACAAATGCACCAAGTACTTTCATGAGGCTAATTAATGAGGTATTGAAGAAATTCTTGGGTAAGTTTGTTATTGTATATTTGGATGACATTCTAATTTTCAGTAAGACAAAAGAGGAGCATTTGTTGCATTTAAGACAAGTTTTGCAGAGGTTGAGAGAAGAAAAGTTGTTAATAAATCTTAAGAAGTGTAATTTCATGAAGGACGAGTTAGTCTATTTGGGATTTGTGATATCTAAGGATGGTTTGAAGATGGACCCTGAGAAAGTAAAAGCAATTGTTGAATGGCCTACATTAGAAAGCATTGTATAGGTAATATCATTTCATAGATTGGATAGTTTCTACTAGAAGTTAATTAAATATTTTAGTTCAGTTTGTAACCCTATGACTGCGACGGTGAGGGGAGATAGGAAGCAGTTCAATTGGACCACTAGAGAAAACAAAAGTTTTGAACTATTGAAGCAAAAAGTGACTGAGCAAAATGTGTTAGCTTTATAGAATTTCAATGAAGTATTTCAAGTAGATTGTGATGCAAGTGGAACTACAATTGGAGACATATTGAGTCAAGAAGCCAGAGCAGTAGCTTATTTCAGGGAGAATTTGAATGATGACCGAAGGAGATATTCAATGCATGATAGAGAATTTTATGCCATAGTTCAATCCTTGAAGAAGTGGAGACATTACTTGTTGCCTAAGGAGTTTGTGTTGTATACTGATCATCGAGCCTTGCAGTATTTGAATAGTTAGAGTAAGTTCAATCAGAGACATATGAGATGGGTAGAATTTTTGTAGAGTTACACCTTTGTGTTGAAGCATAGAAGTGGAAAATCTAACAAAGTTGATGATGCATTGAGTAGAAGAAGGAATTTGTTGACATAGATAAGGGTGACATTATTAGGATTTGAGGAGTTGAAGACCTTTTATGATGATGACTCAAATTTTGTAGAACCTTGGAGAGAATATAAAGAACCGGTTATGGTAGACAGAAGTGAGTGGCTGGATTACTTCATTTAGGATGGGATGTTATTCCGAGGAGTTTAGTTCTACATACCTAAGAGTTCTATGAGGGAGAATTTGATAAAGGAGAAACATAGTGGAGGATTAGCCAGACACTTTGGTGTTGATAAAATAGTAGCATTGGTGAGTGAGCATTACTTTTGTCTTTAGATTCATAAGGATGTTAGGAAATATGTGCAAAGTTGTAGAGTTTGTGAAGTTACAAAAGGTAGTAGTCAGAATGTGGGATTGCCTAAAAAACAAAGAGGGAATGATTCTATATTTGTGGTAGTGGATAGATTCTTGAAGATGGCTCATTTCACACCTTGTAAGAAAACATTAGATGCAGTGCATATAGCTGACCTATTTTTCAAGGAAGTAGTGAGATTGCATGGATTTCCTAAGAGCATAGTTTCAGACAGAGATACCAAGTTTTTTGGTTATTTTTTTAGAACACTTTGGAAGAAGATGAAGATAGATTTGAAGTTAAGTTCTACTTTTCACCCATAGACTGATGGAAAGACATAAGTAGTTAATCGAAGCTTGGGAAATTTGTTAAGATGCTTAGTTGGAGACAAAACCAAAATTTGGGATTTGATTCTTGTACAAGCAAAGTTTCCCTACAATAATTTAGTAAACAGGAGTACCAGAAGGACACCTTTTGATATTATTACTGAAGCACACCCTAGAGGTATATCAAAATTAAGAGATATCAACAGTGAAGACTGGAGACAAGGAATGGGTACAGAGAGACAAGGAGCAGGAATCCCGAATGGCGGACTTCCTGGGGAAGGCAGTTTTTCTGGGGTCGGAACTGGCAATCAGGCAAGAGGACAGGCATCTCAAGGTACAGAAGAGGACAAGGAAATAATCAAATCAACAGAGGAGAAATATTCCAAAACTGGGGACCCACATGATAGAGGTAAAGGTAAAAAATGGTCTTCGCTTTTTGGAGTGAAGCTGCTGGCTAAATCAGGGCTCCCAAAAGTTACAAATATCTTTGATCCAGTTTCAGGGTTGATTTCTATTTCTGTTCCGGATAAACTAGTAGATCTAACTATTGTTGGCTTAACCATGACTTTAGTTGGACGATTTACTAGTTTTAGGCCTAACATTGATGTTGTTAGGAATTTCATAAGGAGGAAATGGGTTTTAAAAGGTCAAGTGGATGTGGCAGCGCTGCCTAGGGGGTTTGTTTCCTTTTCTTTTAACTTTGAAGAAGATATGAATAAAGCTCTAAGTGAAGGTCCATGGATGTTCGGCAAGTCAACTTTGGCTCTTTAGAAATGGGTCCTGAACCTCGCCCTTGATGAATCCTTCTTTGTTTCGGCACCAGTCTGGACTCGCCTCCTGGGTCTCCCGCTAGAATTCTGGAATGAGGAAGTCTATAAGGGTATTGTGAATTCTTTTGGAGAACTTCTTTCGATTGATCCAATGACGGTGGCTAGATCAAGGTTAGTCTTTGCTCGCATCTGTGTAAATGTTAATCAAATGACGGATATGCCCCAATCCATAGAGATTATTTCTAAACTAGGGAAATGGACCCAAGCTATTGAATATGAATCACTCCCGTTTGCCTGTTTCCATTGCAAGAAATTGGGGCATTGGGCAAAATCATGTCCACTTAAGAAGAGTAAGGAAAGTAAGTCTGATAGAAATGTGAAGTATAAAAATATTTGGCAAATGATTGATAAAAAAGGAGACTCATTAGCAGAGTGTGATCAAAATAAGGACGTAATGGAGTCAGTAAATGAGGTTAATAAGGGTGAGAACAGTAATAATGAAAAACATGATTGTGTCTTCTCTAATATCCAAACAGAGAGTACTAAAGAAGGGGAGCAAGGTAGAGAGTTGAACAACAAAAATAAACCAGAGGACCAGGAGGTTGGATCTGTCAGTCAGGAGAAGGAAGAGGTAAGTCCCAATGAAGTTGTGCCTGTTTCCTCTTTCTCAAATTCAATTGAGGAAAATTTTAATGAAGCTCAAGAGTTTAACCCTTCTGATTTAGAGCCCTTATTGCTTTTAACTAATGGAAGCCCAAAGCCTCCTCAATGTAAAACCCCATCACATAGTGTGGTAATGGATATCCTGGAAGGAAATCTCAGGATTCTTGGTTCGAAAGTGGGAAAAGTGAATAAGGAGGAACTTAATGGAGGTATCTCAACTAGAAGCAGGAATACAAAAAAGGTAGATATTGGAAGCTAGAACAAAAAGAAAGGGATGCCATCTCTAAAACATCAAAGGGAACAAGAAATCTGGAAGAACCATGCTGATGGAACACAGTGTTCCATCGAGTCAACCCTATCTTCAGTTAAAGTATGAAGATAATATCCTGGAACATTAGAGGGCTGAATGCCCCTCATAAGCAAGATGTGTTACGAAACATCATAAGAGATCATAAACCAGATGTGGTCCTTGTTCAGGAAACCAAGATGTCTAAGGATAAAGTGGAAAATATTAGAATTTTTAAAAAATAATGGTGTCATAGGATCTAGCTCGGAGGGAGCTTCTAGAGGAACTGCGATTTTTTAGAATAAAAAAACCATTAAAGGTAAGGAAATCATCTCTGCTTGTAATAGGAACTCTGTGTAGCTTGAGCATATCAAGGATAACTTTGTATGGGTGTTAACCAATGTCTATGTGCCTAATACCAAAACTAGGAGAGCTAAATATTGGAGAATCCTTGCTGATGATAGACTTAAGTTTGCTGATCAAAGCTGGATAATAATGGGAGATTTCAATACTCCGCTAAAAGAGAAAGAGAAGATGGGAGGTCTCCCCTTGTAGCTTGATGGGAAACAAGACCTTATAGAGTTCATTAATGATGAAGCTCTTATGGATGTGGATCTTCAAGGGATTAACTATACCTGGACTAATAGAAGAACCGAAGCAGACTTGATTCAAGTGAAGTTAGATAGAACTTTAATTTCTCTTGAGTGGTTAGCCAAGTATAGCTTCTCTCTTGCTTCTATTATCAAAATTGGGTCAGACCATTATCTTATCTCTTTTACTACCAACTCTTTTTCGGCTAAGAGAAACTTCCTGTTTAGGTTTGAAAAAGTGTGGTTATCCCATCCATCATTGGAAGCTTGTGTTGCTGATTGGTGGAATTTTGAGGTTGAGGGTACGAATCTCTTTAGAATAGCTACAAAGCTCAATATTATAAAGGCTAAAATTAAAATCTGGAATAAAGAGATTTTTGGGGACATCTTTAAGAGTAAAATTCAAATTAAAACTGATATAAAAGAAGTTCAAGATAGAATCCAAGAGAATGGGCTATCTGATGAACTGAGGGAGGTGGAAAATGCTCTTTTGTCTAAATACCACATCATTATTTCTAATGAAGAGACATTCTAGAGACAAAGATCTAGAGCCCTGTTCTTGAAGGAAGGTGATAAAAATACCCATTTTTTTCACCTAACTGCTCTTAAGCATAGGGCAGCTAATAGGATATCTAGATTATCTTGTAATAAAGGGATTTTGATGGAGGATAATGATATTAGAAAGGAAGATCTGGAGTATTTTGGAACCTTGTTGGGAGAAGTGGATAACTTGGATATCAATAATCAAAACATCCTATTGCAAGCTATTCCTTCTACCCTGACTGTGGACGACAATAACTTCTTATCCCACATCCCCTCTAATCAGGAAATCAAAAAGGTGGTGTTTTCTTTTCAGGGAGATAAATCACTTTGACCAGATGGGTTTCCTATGTTTTTCTTCCAATGTTTCTGGCATATTGTGGAGACTGACATCTACAAAGGTGTTAAAGAATTCTTTGGATCTAGAAGGCTTCTTAAAGAACTGAATGCTACATTCATTGTCCTAATCCCAAAGATCCCAGGAGTTGATTCTCTCAATAAGTTTAGACCCATTAGTCTTTGTAACTCTGTTTATAAGATTTTATCCAAGTTTCTGACTTCTAGGCTACTGGAAATTCTTCCAAGAATTATCTCTATCCAGTAGAATGGTTTTGTCCCTGGTAGACAGATTCTAGACTCCATAATAGCTATTCATGAAAATATCCATTCCTTGAAAGTTGCTAATAATCAAGGGTTCTTTCTAAAGTTAGATATGGCTAAAGCTTATGATAGAGTGAACTAGTAGTTTCTCTAAAGGATTATGAGAGCATTTGGTTTTGGTGAAAAAGTTATTCATCTTTGCTCTCAACTTATGGAAACTTCCTCTTCTGCTATTATCATCAATGGATCCCCGTCAAGTTTCTTCAAAAGCTCTAGAGGTCTTAGACAGGGGGACCCCATATCCCCTATCTTGTTTACTATTTTAGCTGAAAGTCTGGGTAGATTTATATTTGAAAATGTGGAAGAAGACAATCTTAGAGGTCTGAAACCATCTTCATCCAATTTCACTTGTACTCATGAATAGTTTGTTGATTATTCTATCACTATGGGGGAAGCTGCCATTACGAAAGCTAAAAATATGAAGAATGTAATGAATATTTATGAATTTGCTTCTAGTCAAAAAATTAATTAGGATAAGAGTTCTTTGTTCTTCATCAATACCCCTATTCAAAGGCAATTAAGGATTGAAAGAATTCTTGGCTACAAAATTTTTCAGCTTCCCTCTTCTTATCTAGGGCTTCCTCTATGTATTAAGCCTGAGGATTTTTTCTGGAATAAGTTGATTGATAGATTTAACTTAAAATTGGCTGGGTGGAAAGGGGCAGTCCTTAGTCAAGTGGGCAAAGTTACTCTGCTCAAAGCCACTCTCCAAAACTCACCTGTTTAAGCTCTCAGTTTGTTCAAAATCCCTAGAAAGTTTACAGAAGCAATTGAAAGAATTCAAAAAAAGTTTCTTTGGTCGGGGGTGGAAGTCAAAAATAGAATTCCCCTTATTGCCTGGAATAAAATCTGTTCCCCTAAGGCCTTAGGGGGGTTGGGTTTAAGGAATATCAGCTCTATGAATAAGGCTCTATTAGTTAAACAAATTTGGAGAATGAAAGGGGAGGAAAGAGAATGGAATTTAATCTGGAAAAATAAATATCTTTAAATGTAACCTTCTGAGGAATATTTTTTAGATGATTCTTTTATTGTTGAAGGTTCTACTATATGGAATGCAGTCCAATTTGCTAAAAGTTGGGCTGCTGCTGGTCGAATTTGGAACCTTGGGGATGGTAGGAAAATAAGATTTTGGGAAGATAGGTGGATTTTGGATAAACCTCTGGAGGAAGTTCCAATCCTTAATGAATGGAAAGGCTAGTTCAAAAGTAGGTTTGGAGAGTTGGTCAGAGACTACTGGAGAAATGGGAAATGGATTGATTTTAGCCAGCATTGTCTAGGGCTTAAGTTCCTTCAGATTACTCTCTCTGCTAAAGTTCCTAGAGACAATAAAGATGACATATTGATATGGAGGGAAACCCCAGATGGGAAATATTCTGTGTCCTCAGCTATGGCTATCCATAATGAATCTATGGAAGAAACTCCTATTTGGGCTAAAGTCTAGAATAAGAAGTTAGTTCCTAAGGTTAATATCTTTTTTTGGATTTTCATCCAAAACAAGGTTTTAACTCTAAACAACCTTCAAAAGAGAGGCTTTGTTTTTCCTAACAGGTGTTCTCTTTGTTGTAGGGAAGAAGAGACTGCTTGCCATATTCTTATACAATGTACATTTAGTTAGGAAATTTGGAAAGCTATCTTAAGTAGGTGGAACTTGAGCTAGGTTTTTTCGAATTCCCTAGGGGATTCTTGGCAGCAATGGCAATGCCCTAGTTCTAATCCAAATATTATGGACACTTGGAAACTTACTTTCCTGAATGTTATCTGGAATATATGGAAAGAGTGCAACAATAGGATTTTTAGGGATAAAAGTGCTACTCCTAAAATTGTGGTGGATAAAATTTACAGGAGCATATTTGAATGTATTTATGGCACTGATAATGGACCAGCTGCTAAAGAAAATTTCAATGACAAGTGGAGCCTCTCTATTACTACTACTAGTAAGGAGAAGGGCAAAGAAGGTCTTGTTTGATGTTTTCCTCCTTAGGGGTGGATTAAGGCTAACTTTGATGGGGCCTCTAAGGGGAATCCGGGTAAAGCTAGATATGGGGGCTCAGGAATTTTGCTGGAAGTTGCTTAGTGGCAGTGGCTGGTCCTTTGGGGAGTCAATCTAGTCATTTTGCCGAAGCTTCGACTGCCCTGAATACCCTAATTATAGCTAAGAATCTTAATCATGATATATTATGGCTCGAGGGAGATTCACTTAATATTATTAAGTGTCTGAAGGGGGAGTCAGAGCAATCTTGGTCAATTGAAAACATTATCCTGAAAGCTAGAGAAATCATCACTAGTTTTAAAGAAATAATTATTCAACATGCCTTTAGAGAGAAAAATATGGTGGCAGACTATCTGGCGAACCTAGGAGTTAACTCTAATTCTCAAATGATTTGGCATGGGGAAGACATTAATATGAACATTAAAGAGCTCCTTAGAAAGGACAGATTTACGGGGAGGGAAGGATTGCATAATCATGATAGGGTATATGAATAATTTACAATTTGATGGAAAGGTAATGATTACCTGGCAAAGTGGCAGAACCCCAACCATTTTTAATATTATGTCACACACTTTCTGGGTCACCCTTTTCAAAATCCTGAGTAACTACGGGAAAGAAGTATTGAGTTTATAGAGGAATAGAGTTGAGAATCCGAATTCGAATATGGGAGGAGATTTAAGGAGGGAGGAACCAGATAATACATCAAGATGGAAGGTGATGCCAAAAGTGTGGGTAAAGCTTGAAAAAGGGTCCCTCACAAGCTTTATGGAGAAGCTGGTGGACTATGACAAAGGTAGCGTGAATCTAGCCATATCCAAAATTTCTAAAAATTGGTGTAATGGGTCCTTTAAAATCTATGGGGTTAAGTTCAAATTGGATGTGGGAATCATTGCTACTGTGACTAGCATGCCCCATTCTGGGCTTAATTTTTTTAGAGACCTCAAAGTCTCCAATAACGCGGTTAATTTGTTCCTACGTAAGGAAAAAGAGAGGGCTAGAATTGGCAAAGCCACAGGGGGTTACTATGAAGCATCTAATATCAAGAAAATCTGGGGATGGGTTTTGAATGTCATAATGGAATATATCACTATTTAGGGCTGATTTTCTAGGGCCCACACTTACCACTTTGTTCTTTTAAACCATTTTAGACATGACAAAAGGGTCTCCCTACCCTACTACCTGTTTAGGTCCCTTTCAAGGTCCCTCAATAAACACAGTAAGAACCCCTCTAATCTGGTTCTCCATTGCAGGCTTTTGCTACTCATTTATGAGCACTGTAAAAACCTCATGATTCTAGAAAACAAGAGGTTATCCACCTCTCTAGGGAAGAGAAAGCTAGAGGGAGGCGATTCCAGCAAGGAGAAGGCGTCTTCTAGGAAAAAAAGTAAGAGTGCCTCTGGGACAGAAACCCATGAAGATAAGACTGAAACAGATGAAATAGGAAAAGAAGGTAGTGAAATGGATACAGATGATTCTGATGGTGAAGATAGCTGGAAAGATGAGGAGGTGGGTATTGAGGAAGAAGGTGGTGATAATGAGTCCGACAATGAAAGCCCTATCCATAGTGATTGCCCTGGCAAGGACAATAGCCACCCTATGGAGGATGTGGAGTACAAGGATAATGAGGATAAAGATGTGAATTCTGAGAGGGAGGAGAACAAGGATCTTGAGAAGGATATGACTAAGGATAGTTTAAGCGAGGATAAGGAAAGTGTGGGTAAAGGGTTATTCCTGGATAACCTTAGAAAACTCAATGAGGTGAGATTGGATTATGATAGATGGACCTATGAACTCTTGAAGAACTTGGAAAAAAATGGGAAACAGTTGGACAAGAAGAGGAAGGATAACGACAGGGATTATACAAAATGGAAGTAGGATATGGAGGAGAAGGTTAAGTCACTGGAAGAAGGGAGTGTGGTGATGAAAAATCTGCTGGGCATTATCCCGAATATCCTGTCAGCAGTCACTAAAAACTTGGAAGATATTGCTAATGTCTTTGATAATTCCAGTTCTCCTAAACCGATGGTGGACCTTGACATGGATGAAGATATAATCTAGATTGGCAGTGGTGAAGCTACTCCAGCTGGTGCTGCTAAGAGGACCAGGGCAAGTGTCAAGAAAGTTGTGGTTGCTTCTGCTAAGGATATCCCTAATCTTAGGGAAAACATCAAAGAACTGCATGGGATTAGCAACACCTTGGCTAATGCCTGGAAAAAAAATCAATTAGTTTCTTCTCTTGGGTCTTGCTGGTTTTGCTGGCTTTGTGGGGCTTTAGTCGATTCTCTATGGTTTTTTGTTGGCTTTTTGTTGGTTTGTCCCTTTTTGTCTCTTTTTTCTTTATCTGCTAAGTTCCGCTTGTAAAGGGTTTTGGGGCCCCTTCAAAACCTATTTTTACCTTAATCAAAAATAGTGAAAACTGGAGAAGTTCAGAATTAGAAGAATTTGCAGATCACATAAAGGACTTACATATTCAAGTTAAGCAGACTTTGGGGGACATGAACAACAAGTGTAAGGAGAAAGTAGATGAGAAGAGGAGACATAAGGAATTTGAAGTTGGCGATGAATTGATTGTGTATCTAAGAAAAGAATGATTCCTGGTTGGAACTTATAACAAGTTGTAGATGAGGAAGTTTGGACCTTGCAATATTTTGAGAAAGCTTAGTTCCGAAAATGCATATGAAGTGAAGTTACCAGATAATCTAAGTATTTAACCTATATTTAACATTGCAGATCTACATCAATATCATGAACAAAAATTCAGTGAGGACAGTATTGGAGACTTGGAAAAATAGTTGCCCCTAAAGGAACCAGATCAATTTGAAGACATTTTGAATAGTAGGATTGGTTGTACTACCCAGAGCAATCTGTATAAGGAGTATCTTGTGAAGTGGAAAGGTAGGCCAGTAGAAGACTCATCTTGGGTTTCTCAAGTAGAGGTAGACCACCTTGGTTTTCCTCTGACCCCAGCAAAGTGAGAGACCCACTTTTCAACAACCCTAGATGTCTAATGCAGGAGCATCCGTGGTTCTTGGCAATCTTGCATAAACCAAAAATATTTCCTTTCTGTTTTTCTTTTTGTTTTGCAGTTTCAGTATTTCATTCTTAATTTTATGGAATTGGATCACCAAATATTGAGGAGTTGTATTTTTCTTGAGGACTTGATCATCTTCCTTATTCCTAAACCGCGGAGCATTTGGATCATTTTTCGGCAAGTTATCGATTTCAGTTTTCGAGACAGTTTTCTAGTACTGGTTGCATGGACCTATTTGCATTAGTAATCTAGCGGCTTCCTTCCATAGATTATAGAGCCTTGAGTGTTGATTCTGATGTTCCTTGGTGTGTGCCCAACCTTCCCTTTGATCTACACTTCATCCTTTGTATTTTTTAGAGGAATTTCTTTGGCAGAGGCTGACCTTGTTGTTTTTACACATTGGGTCTTGTTCTTTGACATTTGATCCCTTTTTGGGCCAATCGAATCCCCTTGGATGGTATAAATCATTTTAATTGAGCATAAGAATGTAGATCAGAGAAAATATAGAACATAGAAGCTAGATCAAGAGTTTTGAGGTCCCGATTGTGACCTGTTTAGTAATTGAGCATGTTTGTTGCAGGCCAGTGAGCCTAATCTTATATCCCAGATGTTACCCATTGCTTGTAATTAGTTTCCATGATTTAATTCATTTAGTTCTGCATTGCCTCCATCATATCCTTGTGTTTCCATTATGTTTACTCTTCCTGTCTAGTCCGGATTGATCTCTTTGAGGTCCTTCCTAACTAATGACTGCACCACTATGACATTCACTGACAAGCCTCTAAACCATTGCAAAACTTTTCCTTTTAAGGAGGCTACTAGAAATTCGATTGCAACATTTTCTTCTATGATGTGGTTTACTGCACAAAGATTGGCTACATCTTTGATGTGTTTAATAAGAGTTGTTTGGTCTTCTCCATTAAAGAATGGAAGAATTTTAAGAGAAGCCATTGGGATATCATCGTATTGTGTCAAATTTAATGGATTTGCATCAATAAACGACACAAAATATTTGTTCATAAGATGATCCATTAGAACCAAAGGAGTTGTATTCCATGGAATAACAATCAAACACATTGATGGAGGGGTAGAATGATTGTTTATTGAATAAACAACTATCTTTTGAGCACTTCTATCTTTCCTTCTAGGTGGGGACAGTCACAAATAGTCAAAAGAGGTTGAGCTCCCTCTTGTTCTCACTATTCTCAAATAATGTTTTGCATTGCACTTCTACTTGTCAAATCTCAGAGTCATCAGGTATGTGATTTTGTCACCTCAAAAGGTTGAAACTAATACTATACACACCAAACAATCATAACATAATGTCTAAAAATGAGCTAAAAATTAGTTTTGTTGTCCCATCTAGCATGCCAAAAAATGTTATCAACAAGGTTTGCACCTTGGTTAAGCTATTAACTTAGCCACCTATTGACACATGGGAATACCTCTGGGGTATGGTTAAACTCTAATGGAGATGGACCTCCAAAGAAGGACAGTTCCTTAGGATGCATCACTAAAAACCTACTCTAAACTATCACTTATTGATGGAAAAGATGAATAAAACTCTGTAATGATCTCTAACTGCTTAAAAGATAAATCTAGTGCACTATAATGATGATTCATTAGATTTTTACTAATCTTATATCACTATTATTGACACACAAGCGTGAACATTTAGATGGTTTATTGCACAACTACAACATTTCATACATTCATATATTAGTATTTTGCAAGGTGTTTTAGTATAGTCCTCAAAAGAAGCAAGATGTTTCACTTGTTTAAAAGATTGGTTTTATACACATCACAAGTAGAAACCTATGCGAATACATGCATTTTTCTATTCCAAGGTGTTTGAAATGAAACATATGTTTAAGGACTTCATAAATAATTACATAAACTAAGTATCAATTTCAATAACACACACACAAAGAAAGGCAAAACAATTGAACTTTTATTGATAGAAGGTAATTTTACAATTATATGATTTGAAATACTTTCTATTGCTTGAAAAACAAAAATTTACATATTTTGTTTCAATCACACAATGAATGATTTTGAGTTACAAAGTTGTTACTTTGCTTGAAATATCTTGAGATAGATACAATTCTAAGCACAAGAGAGTAAGAACTAACTATAAAATGAGTTTTGAGAGTGTTTTTGTGACCAACATTTAACTCCTAAAAGTTTACATCATGTACAATAAAGAAGAAAATCACGTGTCTTGCCTTGTTGTCTACAGATGTCACTAAATGCTTGACAAAGTCTACAACTATTGCATTGGGTCTGATGGATCTAATTTTAGCCATTTAAGGCCTTCCAAATTGCTCCAAAATGTATCATAAATGCTCCAAATTTCCCTTTGAATATAGTTATATCCTTGGTAGGCCCTTTCCCATGTGAAAATATCATCTCTAAGTCATAAAATAACTCCTAGATTCTTTCTTTGCATTGGAGAAGTTCAAAGATATTTGGTTGGTCTTGAAAACTAGGTCAAAGTCCTTTCAAACAACCCCTAAACCTGCTCCTTTGTCCCTATATTACTACTCTATCCCTTAAAACTAATTAATCAAATTCTCAAGGTAATAGGACATGTTTTCTTTCCATACTTTTGTTGTTGAGGAAGACTTTACGATTGGATGAAATTGAAAAGGGTCATTTCAAACCCTTCTAACTATCACAATGTGTGCCATAATGACTTCAAATTGCCCTCCAATACCTATATTACCTCTGAGGAACCTTCATACATGTGAAAATACCTTTAATGAGTCATAAATATTCTCTTACCACTACATTGAATACCTTTATTTTTTGAATCTCACTTGGCCTAGGCACTATAGAAAAATACTTCCAAAGAGGATTGTTTCTCTATGTTTCATCAACTGTGATTCATAATCATTGTCACAAGCTTTGATCTATCTCCTAATATCTTACCTTTAAAGTATTGTACCTTAATATTTTCACTAATTTATTCTTGGAATTTCCATTATTTTTTGGGACTATCATGTATGTTCACTTTAGAGAATTATCTTTCATGATCACTTTGTCATACATTACTTTCTTGTCTTTGTAATTATTGTCCTTTCAAAAGAATTTATGTTAGATCATTATCTTATTTTATGACTTTAATGTCTTATATCTACTATGACTCCATTGTACTACCACACTAGTCTAAATTTGCCCCTATGAATGATGTCCTTAGAGTTGTCCTTTCTTTATTTGGTGCCTATCATTTTCCAATAGGTTGTCCTTTGACAATAGATTCTCATCTGATGGTATACCATTTCGTGTGTATTTCTATGATGGATCTATTCATCTTACACATAATTCTATAATATTGCATCAAAACCTTTAGTTGCAACTATCTTTTGCACCATTACATACTTCCTTACTCATTGTTGCCCTTGTGTTCACCAAACCCTAGCCTTAGGGTACATAATTTCAGTCCTTTGTAGTTTTATTATGATCCATCCTTAGCCATTATTAGTTTTTGTCATCCAATTTTGAATGTCACGTTCACACATCATGCATAGTCCTTTTTTTTACTCTTATCTCATAGAGTTCATGAGAAAAGATCCACCATGGAAACAGTGGATGCCCTGGCTAATTTTTTCTTCTTCTTTGGATCTTAGCTACCCTTCTTGTTGTTGTTACAAAATGGTAGTGATGAGTTATCTTTCTATATTTTATGCCATTCCTCTTTTAGTATGCATTATGCCCTTATGTTCAATATTAATATCATTTAAATCATGAGATCATTGCCACATAGTGATCCAGAGGCTTTTGAGAAAGATCCAAAACAAGCTAGAAGTGATGAAATTGAAAAATATCGAAAATCTAATTTTTTGGTATTTTCTATATTTTAGTAAATTGTATTTTCGGAGGTCTTCAGAGAATAATTTGGGGTTGAAAGTATCGTTGGTCTCTTAACTCAATAAGCCAAAAGCCACTGTGTTAAGGGATTGAAATTATTTATCTTCGAGACCTTTCCAACAGTGTAAGCGTTTTCAAATTTTTAGTTGTGAGATGAAAGTTATGGCCCTGCCAAGTTGGGGTACCTAAATTCCTAGTTTTTTTGAAAATTTGTAATTTGTTTGTTATTTTATTTTTTCTTAGACTCTTCATTTTTGAATTTGTTGGATTCCAGAGACTATTGGAATTCCATGTGATGTTAAAAACTCAGTTCTGGATAATATTATGTGACTTTTGATGCATACAACTCTGGCTTTTCGAGTTCTTGCTAATGTCCATTTTATTGAACAATACTTGTAGGTTTCTGCTTACCTTGTATTGTTATGAATTCATCATTAAATTCAGACCACATAGGCCCTATGCTATCCATCTTCTCTCCATTGTCACATTTCAAACATTGTTCTAGAGTATTGTTGAATAAGTCTAGAAAGTGTGTGTCTCATGCTGCAAGATCCATCCATGTACTAGACTATCATGAAACCTCTTTTCCTCATGACTATCATTGTTGTAACTATCTAGTCTTTATCCCAACTTGTCAGTCGGCATCAATAAAGAAATACATAAAATAAAAATGTCACCCTTTGAAGCACTTATGTACTCTTCATGGAGTCTTTGTTTGTACTTCATAACATTATTCTTGGTCAAAATAAATTACGCATGACAATATTCTTCTTCCAATCATGTGCATTACCTATGACCATGCTACTATGGATTGCCATGTAGCTTTTTATGTCATTTGTCTTTTTGAGAATCTTCTATAAACCTTTGACTTTGTCATTGAAACAATATATTGGATTGATTCATGGTTCTTGTCATCATTAGTTTGGTGTCTTTTCTATATTCCATGTGATTTTCTCATGTCCTCTTTATCATTTGATGCATTTTCCTAAGCTATGTCTTGCAAATTATTCTCCCTTAATTCTTTTATTGGCATAGCTTCCTCTTTTTGATTGATAATTATCCCTTGTAACTTTTCCATATATTTTGGCATTTGATGATATGAAACCTAACTTTTGAACCCTCTTGATTTGACTTTTCCATCAAAATTTTCATGTTAAATGTTTTACTCTCATGATTCAACACTTTCATAGGCTTGCAAATTATTGCATTTGATTGTCCAATACTTATAATTTGTGTTTTTTTTCTTCTCCACGCTCCTTGGACTGTAATCCTCTAGCTTGATCATTTCCTCACTAACATCTTGATGTCATTCTAATGGTGATTGCACTATCTTAGGCTAGGGTAATGCCTTATTCTCTATTAGCTTTTATCACAATACTATTTTATTCATAGATTCATCATGAAAAACAACCTCTAAAGATTGATTCTTTCCCTCATTACTACCTCTTATTTTCACGCTAATATCAAGGACACCCTATGTTAGCATTAAGTAGCATTCAAGTGCTTGAAGGTGTTAATTGTGTTTTAGATGTCATTGTGGTGCATGAACTATGATAGGCATTTTATTGTCTCTTAATTTATAGTTCTAAATAGGTCATTTCCTATTAATTCACTATTGTAACTTTCTCTAAGAATGACATTTACATTGTGATTGTGCTTCACTATTGCTAATCAAATGGATTCAACAACCCTTGTCATACATCATGATATCATTATGCCTTCTTAGTGTTATATGAGGATTGTCATTGTGGCTTTTGAAATGCATTTGTGTATAAGGACCACCTTGAATTTTGAGACTACATTTTTAAAAGGGTTTTATGGAAACTATATTTTCCTTGTGCCCTTTTGTAACTATCTTTTGTGTCATGAATCTCCTTTTGTAATGCCCACCAAGAAATCCTAGAGATCAAAGATGACTAACAATGTAACTAAATATCTGAGATAATTTTTTTTTAAAGATACAACATTGTGTTATAGTTAAAGAAAATTCATACATTTAAATTAACATAATTACATAACTCTAATACACAAGCAGAAATAAACTCATAACATCTAACTTATGTCCTTTAAGGTATCCTAACGTCATTACTAATAATGCAACAACTAAATAGATACATAAAACATTCCCTACTTAAACTAAGGACTTATCACAAAACATAGCATATGAAAGCACTCATTTAAAAAACAAAAACAAAACCATGAAATATAACATATTTTACACTTCTAAGATCCTACACTCATTTTAAACATCAATACCAAATGTTCCTATGCCAATAAATATTTCAATCATAATTGATCTATCCATTCCTAAAATATAGCCAGTACCAACAACACATTCATTAAACATATGATACGACCATTACATGACATCTTACATCCTATGCATAATTTACATTATAGATTTACACCAATCCCTCCAATGAGAGTATCATGATACATTATTCATATAGATGATATCCAATAAAAAGTACATCTATGAATCTTATACATATCAGTGAATACAATTGTATCTTAAACCTTAGCACCAGAAATGAAGAGAAGAAGAACCATCCACCAAGATATCCCAATGGAAGAAGGCATCAACCACCTAACCATGTGGAACCAAAAATGCCCACCCTTGCACTCTGGAGAATTACATAAGGCCCCACACACATCACTTGACCTAGGCCGACACCTAAACATCCAATGGAACACAAACAGTCACAAGGAATAGGCATAAGAACTGAAACACCACATGACACAAGATCTCTAGAGGCTTCTCGAACTCCACATATGGCAAGGTACCAAGCTACAGCTAGGGAGGAGTGTCATCATATGGAATCAACATGAGTTTCCCTAGCAGTCTGACCCTTTCCAAACTTGAAATCCTGATGCCCATTTGAGTGCATATGCAGAACTGAACAATCATTCCATGGAGGCAAGGAATTTTTATCTACCATATAAGCCTTCCCAATCTCATGTTGATTCTAAATGAGAAATCTAGGCCTTGAGCGGGGCACCAATAATTATCTTGTTAATGTTTTTTTTACCATCCCTTAATTAATTTAATTTAATGTTATTACTTGATTAATAATTCTCAATGAGATTCCCAAGCAACCACTTTAGGGCCCCGACACCCACTTGAGAGCCACTCCCCCTGACTTGCACCTAGACACCACTAACCTATGGGTATAAAAAAGAGGATCACATCAACCTCAAAACATCCATGCCACACATAATGATTCATCACAACTCATAAGTAAAGATCTCATAAATTGAAATAGGACTTCCATAAGATCCCAATCAATAAGGAGGTTAAGTCTTGAATCGAGAAAATATGCACAACCACCAATTCATAATAATAAAAGCATGGGATTGGACCTATGGTCACTATTACCAAGTTTTGCTACACTTAAATTTGGTAGCCTATTACAGGCCTTATACATTGCATCTTGAAGAAAGGTACACAATTTTTTTTTTAATTTCATTATCTTTACAAATAAACATGTATGCCATACAACTTTCATTTTCAAATGTGAAATTGTTTAAACCAAAAGAGATATACATGAATATAAAATTTGCATGAAACACATATTTATTTATAAAGATAAACTATTCATGAAATCCCACACAAGCTGTGGGAATAGACAAGAGAAGATCCTAGTGATCATAGCATAGTGAACATATATAAAACAAAAGAAGGTATGAAAGAGGGAGAGAAGGAACCCATCATTACCAGAATACGGTGATAGTTCCTTGTATAAGTCTTTTGATCAATCATATTGATCCAAATGCTCTGTTGTCCACTCCAAGAGATGACCTGAAAGGGGAGAGAAAAGTTTTGTTAGAGCTTAGGGTTACTTGTCTCACTCCTACATACATACTACTATTCCCAATATGCTTACAATACTACACCAAATTCAAAAGAAAGAAAGAAATGCATGTAAGGTGCCATGAGATAGCAGCAAGTATCATGTTCTATCTAGCTTGTTTGTTTCATGTGTAGAAACAAGTTTTCATTTCATAACTATCAGGTATGTGGGTTAAAATGGGATCCCACAAGGGTTGAGCTCAACATACCAGTTATCATTCATGAGGTGACACTAATCATCTCGTTAAACAGAGAACACAACAGTATCCAGAGTCCCATGTATTGTAACTCAATGACAGTATAAGTTGCCATTCAATGACAACACATACAATAGTGAATAAAACTATATTCCATGGTTGAGAGATGACTAGAGCCATCGCATGAGTGACTATGGAAGTAAGAATGATCAGTCTCAGGAAAATAGAACAAAAAAATAGTGACTACTCACGAAGATACATAAAAGTGCTCACAGTTAATTCAAATTTTAGATGTATAAAACATCATTGATAGCCACAACAATATCAAGAAAGATAGAATAACTTTGCTAATCAGTATAAGGGCCCTATTATATAGCATTAGTGAGAACACCTACACACAAAGATACCCAATACACATTTGGAGCAGTTGCATACCATGTCAAAAGATGACACTTTCAACTCTGAATGCAACCTTATAACAATCACAACTATAAGATCAAGAATGAGTAGCTAAAATAGAAGATTAGATATATTCATAAACCATCAATCTTCAACATCAAAGTCACAGTGAATAGTAATCATCTCCGATACTCAAAGCTAAGTACTAAAGAGACAAATCAACATTATTTTACAAGACATCACAAAGATCCAATCACCACTTACTAAACAGTCTTGATTAATAAAGATGACAGTAAGCCATCACATAGGGTAGAAGATAGTTTTGTCGTCAAGGAGAAAAACACAAGGTGCAGATCACAAGGTATGGAAATAATCAAAATAATGATGAATAATAATGAACAATAAACACCCAACAGGTATTGAGAGGGGGGGATGAATCAGTATAGACAAAAATTTCTCTGACAACTTAAACTGCAAAGACTGCACTAACTGGCAAACAACATCACCAACCTAAACCAAGACAATACCGGTAAAACATAGTAAGGCTGTAAAAGACATAAATCGGTAACACTGAGAACTTCTCAAAACCTAATATCTCATCTCAACTTCACCCATATGCTTAAGCAAGTAATACATCAGAAATACAATGACCATTAGATCAACATGCATTACCACTTAACAGAAAACACTAAATCATCACATGAAAAAGCATCACACATAACACACTGATTTTTCACGTGGAAACCCAACTGGGAAAAACCACGATGGGGATGAATACCCACAAGTTGTTCTTGAACTCTTTTGAAGTTTTCTCTGTTAGGAGCCTAGTCCGGTTAAAGACTTTACAACAGGTTCTCCTAGGAACCAATCCTACTAGGGATTACCTAGTTAAGGGATGGCTAAATACCCAGTTAGAGGTTAAAACCCTGTCAAGGGTTACCTCGCAAGAGGATTTGAAGAACTCAATGATTTTGAGTCACCCTATTAAAGGATTTACAAAAATCCTGTTAAAGCTACCTGGTAAATGAATTTTCCAACTGCTGAAATGGTTAGAAGTCAACAAGTAATGCAGTGATATGATAACAACACTCAATGCCAAGGCAGACCCACATCAGTTCCTTTACATCTGCAATCACACTCTACAGATCTCTACTCACTTCTCCATTCTAGCAAGAATCACCTCACATATAGTCATTTGCCAACAAATTCAAATGAAAATCATCATCGACCTTATAGACAACAATTAGGTTGGTGGACAAAACCTAAAACCCTAAGCATCTAGGTTAACAATATAGTCGGTCCAATCCTAACCATTTAATAACATAAAATAGGGTAAAATAATCTTGAACAAATCTCAAGATGTTCTGCATCATTCGTTCTTTACCGCTTCTGGAAGCTAATAACCCATCATGCACTCTCCACCATTTACTAAGACTTTGCACATTCCTGAGGTAGATAGAATCAATCTTCTCATGCAAGATCCTCAAGGAAATCCTTCACGCACACAAGGCTGACATGGCAACATGATCTAATCTTCATTTCAATGCTAACTCATCATAGGATGTCATCAGTCGAATTACATAGACATGAAATGCATCAGCCGAAAACCTTGAAGCTGAGACTACCAATCGGTAGTCATATCAAGTGAAACCCCGATACAAACTTTGCATAAATCGGTTAACTTGCCAGTTTACCTACTTCAACATACTGGTTCACTTGCCAGTTTACTTACTTCAACATATTGGTTCACACTTCATCATACCGGTTCACACTTCAACATATTGACATCAATGACAACATACATTATCATCATGTCATCAAACTCTGTGCATATGCCAACAATCTCCCCCTTTCACATTGATGGAAATATACAAAGATATATCTACATCTTCTTCCATATTATATGTCTTCCATTTTATATGTCTTCAATACTACAGATATCTTCTTTTCTTCACATCTTCTCCCCCTTTGACAACAATGCCAAAGTGGAGGCACAAGCTTCCATGTTCCACTATGCCGCTCCCCCTGAGGAGTAGCATCCTTCAACACATCAATCCTGGAAAGATTTGACAATGCAATGCCTAAGTGATGTGGAGCACATACCTTTAGTTCACCTCTTGAAGGGGCAACACCCCTAATTCACCTCTTAAATAGGTAAATGTAGCCTTCGGTAGAGGCTTGGTGAATATATATGCTAACTACTCCTTACTGGAAACATGTTCCAATACAACCTCTTTGTTTTGAACTTTCTCCCTCAAGAAATGATACTTGAGCTTGAAGTGCTTGGTTCTAGCATGCAATATCGGATTCTTGGAAATATTAATTGCACTTGTGTTATCACAAAATATACTCACTGGTTCAGATACAAGAACTTTGAAACCACTTAATACATGCTTCATCCAAATTTTCTGAGTACAGTTCATAAATGCTGCTACATATTTTGCTTCTGATGTGGACTGAGAGATACAACTCTACTTCTTGCTCATCCATGAGACTAGTCTACCACTAAGAAAGAATGCACCACTGGTTGTTCTCTTCTGGTCGTCCACATTACCAACCCAATTGGCATTGGTAAACACTTTGAGATTGAAATCATTATTGTATGGATACCACAATCCATAATCTATAGTTCCCTTCAGATATCTAAGAATCTGCTTGACTACTAGCAAGTGGGATTCTCTTGGACTTTTCTGAAAATGTACAACAATGCCCTTTGCATGTGCAATGTCCGGTCTGCTGTGTACTACATAGTGCAATTTATCAATCATTGACCGGTATTCCTTCTCATTCACCAATGCTGAATCATCTTCTTTTGACAATTTACAACCGGTCATCATCGGTGTACCAACCAGTTTTCTATCTTCCATGCCAAAGGTTTTCAACACCTCTTTGACATACTTGGACTAAGTGATAAAGATACCATCTTTTATTTGTTGAATCTGTAGTCCAATGAAGAACTTAATCTCTCCGATTAGTGACATCTCTAATTCCTTCTTCATTTCATCTGTAAACACATGGCTCATCTTATCATCTCCACCAAAAATTATGTCATCAACAAACACTTCACAGATCAGAATCTGATCTCCTTCTGACTTCAAATAGATATTGCTATCTTCACTTGTTCTGTCAAATCCAATATTCACAAGATGGGAGTGTAAACGTTCATACCATGCTCTAGGTACTTGCTTCAATCCATACAAGGATTTATGTAGCCTACACACCATATCATTGTCTTCTGATAGGGCAAACCCATCGGGTTGCTCTATATACACTTCTTCTTCAAGTATTCCATGTAGGAATGTAGAATTTACATCCATCTAATACACTTTGAATCCTTCGAAGGCTGCATATGCAAGTAGCATTCAAACTCCTTCCAATCTAGCTACTAGAGCAAAGGTTTCTCCATAGTCTTCTCCTTCTTCTTGAGCATATCCCTTACATACCATTCTTGCTTTGTTTCTTGCCTCTGTGCCATCTTCATTCAGCTTGTTTCTAAAAACCCATTTGGTTCCAATAACATTTTTGTGCTCAAGTCTGGGTACCAAAGACCATGTACCATTCTTTTCTATCTGGTTAAGTTCCTCTTCCATAGCCTTAATCTAGTCTTCATCTTTGTGTGCCTCTTTAAATGTTTTGGGCTCAAATTTAGAAATCATGCAAGAATTCTCTCTAACTTTTCTTCTTGTAAGTATTCCTACATCATTATCCCCTATGATTTGCTTTGGATCATAATGCATCTTTACATACCTAGGAATGATCTTAGCTGATTCCTCTTTCTTTTCCTCTTCATCCTCATCTTCATCTTCATCTACATCTACCGCAAAATCTATTGGTGTAGGAGCACTGTTACTTGTACTTGGTTGTTTTGCAATCGGTTCCCAGAAGGTTACACCTGATTCATTTACCGTTCACTCGCTACCAGTTTCCTTAGGTTTCTCAGAGGTTTCATCAACTCTAACATTGATTCTTTCAACAATTCTCTGAGTTCTATTGTTAAAACACTTGAGAGCTTTGCTCTTGGTGGAATACCCTAGGAATATTCCCTCATCACATTTTGCATCAAACTTGCTCTCGTGTTCACTTCTCTTGATATAACACTTGCTACCAAATACTCTAAAGTAGCTTACTACTAGAGTCTTACTGGTCTAATACTCATAAGGAGTTTTATCCTTACCTTTCTTGATGAGTACCTGGTTCATAGTGTAGACTACAGTGCTCACCACTTCTCTCCAAAAATTGTGAGCAACCTTCCCTTGAATCAACATCGTTCTGGCTACTTAAACTACATTCTGGTTGTTCCTTTCTACTAGGCCGTTCTATTGTGGAGTTTGGGGGGTAGACAGTTGTCTCTTGATGTTGTTCTCTTCATAGTACTTATTGAATTCACCAGAAGTGAACTCACCTCCTTAGTTGGTTCTAAGGCATTTAATCCTCTTACCACTTTCCTTTTCAACTAGTGCTATGAAAGCTTTAAACTTTCCAAAAGCTTCAGACTCGTCTTTCAATAATTTGATGAACATCATTCTTGAGCAATCATCAGTAAGAATCATAAAGTACCTATCTCCCTGAACACTCCTAGTTTTCATAGGACCACACAAATTAGTATGCACAAGATCGAGTAAATTATCTGCTATGAAAGATTTACCTTTGAAGGTTGAGGAAGAAATTTTCCCTAGTTGACATTCTCTGCACAAAGGATTCTCTGATTTGTTCAGCATAGGCAATCCTCTAACTGCCTTGATCTTACTAGCCTTCACAATATTATCAAAATTTACATGGCAGAGTCTCCTATGCCATATCCAACTGTCATCAAACTTAGCTATTAGACATTGATTGATATTTGTATTTAACTGAAATAAGTTACCTCTTGTTTGCATACCGGTGGCCATCAGCTCACGACTCTTTCCTTTTATTTTGCACACTCCACCTTTGAATTCTAGAGTGATTCCTTTATCATTCTGCTGAGCAACACTCAAAGGTTATGCCTGAGACCTTCTACCCAATACACATTATCAACACTGCTTTTTCCATTTAGAGAGATGGAACCTTTTCCTTTTACCATACATGGTGCATCATTACCAAATCGGACTACACCTCCATTGTACTCTTCCAGAGATAGAAACTTTCTCCTATCACTAGTCATGTGGTGAGAACATCCACTATCAATAATCCACTCATTAGAATTATCAAAGCGGGAGACAAGAGCCTTCTAGTCTAACACATCTTCCTTAATGGCTACAAACACTATGTCTTCGCTTTCTTCATCTTCTGATTCATCATCAGTGACACCTTCATTGACTGCAACAAGACAATTTCTCCTATTTCCTCCTTTGAACTTTTTAAACTTCTTTGGTTTGTCCTTATTATCACTATTAGGACAGTTGACAGCAATGTGTCCTATCCTACTGCAAGAAAAAAATTTCAAAGGGAGCTTACCTTTGTATTTTCTAGTTCCCTTAGGAAGTCTCTTGGAAAGAAGAGCTTCAAACTCCATCAGGATCTCCTCATCATCCATATCTCTACTTTGTCTAGGTTCATAGTTGGTACCAACTTCTTTTCCCTTTCTAGATAGTGCAACAAATGCTCTAAAGGCTGATTCAGTCTTTAGAACACTACCATCATAACTATTTAGCTCATATGCCGTCAAATTAGTAATGATGGAGTCTAGGGATACCTTTGTCTTGTCAATAGATCTCAACTCCTGAATAGTGGCAACCCTTATTGCATAGACCGGTAACAAGGATCTCAAAAAATTTCTAACAACGGTGGGATCATCCATTGTACCTCCTGCACTCTTGATGTCTCCAACAATAGTTTTAATTCTTATGCCATATTATTGAATGTTATCTCCTTCAACCAACTGCATGTCTTCAAATTTTCCCCTAAGGCTCTCTTCCTTAGCTTGCTTCACATGCTCATCATCGCCATAGATAGTCTCCAAAGTATCCCATACATCTTTTGGATTATCTTTATCCTGAACATCTATAAACTCAATATCAAATAGACTACCGATAAGAGCTTACATGACTTGCCCATTCTCCTGAATCTCTCTTCTTTGATCATCGGTGAGAGTACCGGTAGGGACAACATAAGTATTCTCAACATAGTTCTAGTGATGAGCACCCATGATTTTAATGTAAATCTTCACTCTATCCTTCCATATCTTAAAGTTATCTCTATTGAACTTAGGACCTTCTGCTGTTCACCAAAAGTGATAAACCCAAGTACACCTGCAATTGATCTATGAAGTAGCTAATTCAATCTATGAAGAACCTCAAGGCTTGGACAACATAACAAGGATATGAATCCTTCTACTCTTCAGGCTCTGCAAAACCTAGGTGGGTGTACCTTTGATGCTTAAAATTAAACCCATTACACACCTATGACAACATCAATAAAGCAGATAGATCTCATAAACAGTTCGAAAACAAGGAGGGTACTGTAGATAGGCTAAATCTACATTGACAATTCAACAATGTTTGAATCATGAGATGGAAGGACACTACCATATAACAAAAAACAAAAGATATTCAGATTTGTTTTTAAATTTCTTGTGCAAATAAATTCTAATTGTAATAGATCAGTGCCTTCATCTGGGCGTAGAGTCAACATAAATTGCCACAAACAAAATCCAAGCTGCAGATGAAATTCACTGAAAATATATCCCTATATTAATGCCTGGCATTAATACATTCTGAACTTCAAATCAAAAGATCATACAAATCCAAACATTAATTTAGAATTCCCAATTTCTGCTCATTGAATTTAAATCCTTTATGTAAAGGATGCCTAAGAACAGGAAATACACTCTCCCTTGGAGAAGATAAATTCAAAATCCCTTGAAAACTAAATTTATTGAAATTGAAAAAATGCCTGAAGATAATCCAATGGAAATGTATATATGCCTTGCATATATATGGCCTGCAACTAAGAATTTGCAGCTAAACGTATCTATTCCATGACAAAAAGAAAGAGAACATCAACAATTACAACTCATAAAATTAAAATGCACCAGCCTGGAACCCCTCTTTGAAATCTCCCTTAGAGAATTTCTCAAAAATTGGAACTCCTACAATTGAGAAGAATTGAGAATAAGAAGAGGAGGGAAGGATCAGATCTCATCAGAAAAAGCCAAGTGTCTCCTTTGTCCCTAACTATAAAATATCTTCTTCATTCCCATGGAAACTTCTCTCAAGATATCCCAAATTGGTTAAAATTAACTACCTGATCAGATTCCTTATCCCAAGAGCTTTCCGGCGATATATAATACTTCATATTTTGAGCAAAAATGAGACCCTGAGCGAATTAATCATTTATGTGTGCACATCATTTAAAATTTTTGAATTTTCAATATAGTCTCAACTATATAATAATCTGCATTTAAATTTGATTTTTGGCTCTTTTTTTATGCTCTGACACCTTGCCACATGGTGATCTTTGATCGGTTGATGGGGTCCACCTAGTGCCCTCTGGGATGACACCTCATCACTGCCATGTGTCTGCTTTGTCACTGCCACTTGTCCATCCACCTGTACGCCACGTCACCACCACTAGGATGAGACCTGCCTGCTGGATCGCCATGTGGACCTGCCATGTCATCACCACCTAGCTTTTTCCATTTCATAGATGATATGTTACGTGCATCTTTGCCTCATGAAACCACGTGCACCGTCGATATGCTTGGAACTTGCTCGACCTTTAACCTTGCTCATTTTCGGAGATGCTTTTCACTATTTCGCGGACCTTAATCGATGAGCAACTTTCCTTCGTGAAGTCACACCGACCATCGATCCTCTTCAAACTTGCTTGCTGGCTAAGTTGGCCTTTCTCTGCAAAATTTCACCCTCTTCCTCGGGAAGCGTGCCTGCGTAGGGTCCACCTGTCGCTGTCGAGTTAGCCTCCTCGATTGCCTCAAGAAGCACACCCGCGTGCATGGGGTCCACTTGGGCACCCATGAGCACCATCCGTCAAAAGCCTTTTATGGCTTTGACATTATATTTGTGTGGAGATTTGCTCATAAATATCAAAAGAGAACATTTCCCAGCAAATGTGGGATTAACGTTTTTGCTTGGGACAGTGTTTTTTGAAGAGTTTCCTGAGTGCGCCTAGAAGTTTCTTGTTTAATACCTTGCCCTTTTTCATTATGCATAGAGGAGGGAGGACTGGCAGAGGTCGTGGAGTTTGGCACTTTACACCTTCCCAAATCTGTTTAATTTGAAAGTTTGTTTTTTATTTTTGCTGCTGCTAACTTCAACTCCCAACAGGGAGGAACTAAACTAGATTGCATTTGGTTTGAAGGTTTCTATGCCTGCTCCAAACACCTACCAATTTGTAATTTTTTTTAGAAGTTTATAAATGCCCTTTTCAACCCATACGTGGAGGAAAGATTGCTGGCTACTGGGCTTTATGCTTGCCACAAGCATTTGTTTGGAGTTTCTTAAGTCTTTTCACCAGCTACAGCAGAAGGGGGAAAAAGGCTATGGCTGCCAATTGCACTTTGCTGCTAATATTTCATAGACCTACTCAAACATGGAAGGGCTGGGCTTTTCCTGTAGAAAACTCTGTGATTTCATGGCTCCCTTATTTCCTTTGTCAAGCACGGATGTCCATCCAACTGCTATACCTATTCTTAACAATCATTAGACTTTCAAACTCATTTAATTTCTGAATTTGCTTGTGTGTTGTTGTGTAAATGACTTTGTAGTTTTGATTTCACTATCTCTATAACATCGCCTTATATCTTTTAGCTCACGACATGGGGAGAAATTGGGTCTGGAGCTACCCATTATCTCATTCTTACATGCCTGTGGAGGACATTGGCTTTGACAACAATGGTTTTTTGTTGAAGTTTAAAATGCACACTCCAGCTCATACATGGAGGATACCAGCAATTGAAACTTGCTATCACATTTGCTTTGAAGATTCTGCTACCTTCTTTACCATTTTGTTGAAAGGTCTAATCCATTTAAATGGATTTGCTGAGAGTTTTCCACTTGAGTCTCCCCCAAATTTGGTGAAGAGGGAGCTGGCACATGCCAACTACACTAGCTGAAATTTATTTAATCCCCTTTTAAAACACCATGAACAACAAGGAGGAGATTAGCTTGCTTGCTAAATATGCCAATGGCATTTGCTAAAATTTTATAAAGAGTGCCATTCCATTCATTACGCCACACTCCAAATACATTTACTTTTTAAAATCTCTTCTCTATTGCTGAAGGAGGATTTGACATTAAAATCGCCAATCTGAAATTGCCTGGAGGTCTACAGTCTTTTCAACTCTTATGGCACGGCTCATGATTACAATCCACATTTACAATTTCTGGAAATCTCTCAGTGAACCAAGTCGCCAATAAAATAATACGGCATAGGCATGAGCCAGGTCGGGCACCAAAGTGGGTCCAACTAAAAATATTTCATTTCCATGCAACTAACCTCTGGAATATCTCAGGTACATTAAACTTACCTTTGGAATCGATTGGCCCCATTTTCGGATCGTTAAATTGAATTTTGCAAATTTCAGGCACTTATGCCACATTTTCGCATTTAATCGCGAAGACGTATTTTTCAAGCTGGTGAAAACACCTTTCTGGACCTCACCATCTAACAGGTGTGTACTTTGATATACAAGGATGAACTCTGCCAAGCGGTTTTTCAAGACGAGTCTCGAGTGAAGAGATATTAATTGGCGAAAATGACCAACTGGCTTTGTCGACACTGCAGACCTGATGAAGTCAATGTTCTGGCAACACATGATGCCTTTCTTAAAAATATCAAATGAACTCCATAGACCCTCAAATTTGAAACATAGGTACCTTGAAGTACATATTAAATCTTTGGATTCTCAGTTCGACCAAAAGTCTGACTAGGTGCAAATGGCGCGCTCATGAAAATGGCTACTTTAATTGATATAGCACTGAAAGTACGGATCACTAAAAATGATGACTCAATGAACCCTTTTGAAAACCGATCAAACGGATTGGTAGGATCCTGAAACTTGAAACATAGCTTGTCATCTATACCTATAATAACCTGGAGCAAGCATTCTAGCATAACACTCACTGAGGCAACTTTTACAATTGTGCAAAATAGGGCTCCGACTAGCTGTCGAAACAGGGACTTGCCAAAACACACAAACTGCAAACGGATTTGGCTTTGAAAACTGAGCAAATGGATTCATTAGGACTTGAAATTTTGTAGTCTGACTCACATTTATGCATAGAATCCAATCCACTTTTAATTTTTTCATGACGATCAACAAGGCAAAAGATATAATTTCTCAAAGTAGGCTACTCAATAAAATCTGCAATTGTGCCTAAAATGCACATTTAGCTCACCCCTCGAAATGGGTACCTGGTAAACTTATCCAAATTGAATTCTGAAAGTTACACATCATTGAATAGGCCAAATGAAAGGTGTAGGAAACATTTCCCGAACCTTTCCCCCTGAAAATCAAGTGTCTCCATTTTGCCCTTTCTCTAACTATTCCATTCGAACTTACTCATTTGGAAATGCAAAGGAAAAATTTGAATTGGGCCTCAAAAATTGACTCAATTTTGAGTCCCAACAGTGGCTCTGACTGGGGATGGTTGATTGCAAGATCAACAAAAGAATCTAGAGTCTATGGTTAAGCAGACCACCCAAAAACGAATGTTATCTCCTCTCTTCTCAAAAATAGGGCTTCCTTATTCTACCCAAACAACAGGGCATTTTATTGAAAACCACACAACTGAAGCATAGCAACTATACAAAATATACAACTTATAAATGGCCCTAGGCCATTAAAACTGAAATCAATTCTTACCTCTGTCAAACACATGATTTTCATTTCCACAAATCAAAGGTAAGCTAAAATCACCATTCACATCTGCCTGTTCAGAAACACTTCCACTTCTAATTAGCTGATCACATAAAACATAATCATCAACATGTTCATAATCAATCAATCTTTGGAAACCAAACGAATGCTGAAAGGGCTGATCACTAGGTGACATAAGAGTTCCATATTCTTTACCATTCTTTCCCAACTAAAATGAAAAGTAATCCAACTTATTCTGAACACTTGGAATATTAGGCATATCTTTATTGCTAGTTTGCTCAAATGATGAACACTCTTCCATGATAATGGCTTGCAAACTAGAGAGGAAAACTTCCTCATAACATGACTGCACCTCATCTTGCTGATCACAATTTCTATCAACACTTTGCATAAGCAAAAGCACATGACCATCACTTATCAATGGTTCATTTCCCACTTGCAAATCTGAGAAAACTATTTCAGATTTGTCATACCTTTTAAAATCAAGACCCACACAATGCATATCAAAATCTGAGTTCATAACAACATATGAATCTACATTATCACACCTATCAACCATATATGCACTTTCATCTTGTCCATCACTCAAATCAAAAATAGGGAGAGAATCAACAACATATGTTTCATACTTCACACTCTCAAAAACATCATCAATATCATAACATGTACTGGTTGGGTATGAGAGATTGGGCACATGTTTGGATGCATATCTCTGAAAATCAGCAGCTAGGAGCTTGAAATTTGTTCACTACTTAGTGAACCTTCTTCATTTCCATTTTCCTTGGCTTCATCCTCTAAGCTGTAAACATTGTCCCAATCTGATAAAGGAATTAAATCAGTAGTACTAATGTCTCTATGCACATTTGTTTCATCATTACAACAACTCACATCTGCATCATAACCTTTATCATGCTGCTCATAAAGTGTTGCTATATGTTGCAACACAGTTTCATAACTTTGATTGCAAATATTTTGTGGATTGAACTTAACAACAAGGTGATCCATATTATTAAAATCTGAAACCTCAACGGGCTCATGATTATTTGAACAATTACTTATGTTCTCACAAATTTCTTCTTGCTTTGAATACACATCTAAACTGTCATGCTGAGAATAAGAAACACCTCCAGCATCATAGGAGGCATATCCACTCACGGATTCATCTCCCTCACTATCCTCAATCTTGTGTACATTTTCAGATTTCATTCTTTCAATCTCATCTATCCATTCTTTAATACATGCAACACTCTCTTCTCTCAAGGTAGTAAACCAATTAACTGAGTCAGGCTCATCAAGCTCTAAGAATAACTCAATCCAAATAGACTCATGGGGTCTAGCATCAGCTGAAAGCTCATTCAATGCAACTATAAATCTTTCATAGAAAATAATTGATGACTCTTCTTTTCTTTTCCCTACTTTCCTTCTTAAAAATCAGAAAAACTTCTCTTGGATCTTTTGAAGACATACTTTAATTTCTCTATCAATCTCTTTCAGATTTGACAAAGGATTTTCAAATCTAGGAACTACATCTAGATCCATCAGGTTTATAACATCTACTGAACCATTATTATGCGGATGCATTTTACTATTTCATAAATTCTTTTCAAAACATTGCAGTCACTAATTTTCAGAATTATACACACTTCTCCCATCACTTAGCTAAAATTTATTTCAAAACATGAAGCATGCATACTACAAATTTCTTTTCCTTTCTATGGTGACTGTTTCACCTTATAAGGAACATGAATTGTCTCATTAATACTTTGAGGAATACCTGGAGAAAAATTGTTGCTGCTATTCACTTCACTTCTGACTGGAAATTTGAAGAACTCCTCCAAATCTCAGGTTCGTTCCTACAGAGTCGCCACCTCCTTGAAGAGGAATAAAATTTAAACCACTGATCTACACTCTGAAACACTTTTAGATCTCTGGGTCTCACCACACACAGCAAAGTCACATAATATTTTAAATTTCAAAGCAACAAGACCTTCCAAGATACACACTTTCAAACCTAAAAATGACTTTCAAATTTCTAAACTTCTAAGGCTCTTCCCCAAATGAATTTTGGCTAGACTCATGGGATTCGATTCAACATGAATTATTACAACATGTCCCCAACAGAGTCACCATTTTTATTGTTCACCAAAAGTGATAAACCCAAGTACACCTGCAATTGATCTATGAAGTAGCCAATTCAATCTATGAAGAACCTCAGGGCTTGAACAACATAACAAGGATATGAATCCTTCTACTCTTCAGGCTCTGCAAAACCTAGGTGGGTGTACCTTTGATGCTTAAAATTAAACCCATTACACACCTATGACAACATCAATAAAGCAGATAGATCTCATAAACAGTTCAAAAACAAGGAGGGTACTGTAGATAGGCTAAATCTACATTGACAATTCAACAATGTTTGAATCATGAGATGGAAGGACACTACCATATAACAAAAAACAAAAGATATTCTGATTTGATTTTAAATTTCTTGTGCAAATAACTTCTAATTGTAACAGATTAGTGCCTTCATCTGGGCATAGAGTCAACACAAATGTCCACAAATGGAATCCAAGCTGCAGATCAAATTCACTAAAAATATATCCCTGTATTAATGCCTGGCATTAATACATTCTGAACTTCAAATCAAAAGATCATACAAATCCAAACATTAATTTAGAATTCCCAATTTCTGCTCATTGAATTTAAATCCTTTATGTAAAGGATGCCTAAGAACAGGAAATACACTCTCCCTTGGAGAAGATAAATTCAAAATCCCTTGAAAACTGAATTTATTGAAATTGAAAAAATGCCTAAAGACAATCCAATGGAAATGTATATATGCCTTGCATATATATGGCCTGCAACTAAGAATTTGCAGCTAAACGTATCTATTCCATGACAGAAAGAAAGAGAACATCAACAATTACAACTCATAAAATTAAAATGCACCAGACTGGAACCCCTCTTGGAAATCTCCCTTAGAGAATTTCTCAAAAATTGGAACTCCTACAATTGAGAAGAATTGAGAATAAGAAGAGAAGGGAAAGATCAGATCTCATCTAAACAAGCCAAGTGTCTCCTCTGTCCCTAACTGCAAAATATCTTCTTCATTCCCATGGAAACTACTCTCAAAATATCCCAAATTGGTTAAAATTAATTGCCTAATCAGATTCCTTATTCCGAGAGTTTTTCGGCGATATATAATACTTCATATTTTGAGCAAAAGTGAGACCATGAGAAAATTAATCATTTATGTGTGCACATCATTTAAATTTTTTGAATTTTTAATATAGTCTCAACTATATAATAATCTGCATTTAACTTTGATATTTTGGCTCTTTTTATGCTCTGACGCCTTGCCACATGGCGATCTCTGATTGGTTGATGGGGTCCACTGGCACCCTCTGGGATGACACCTCATCACCGCCATGTGTATGTTTTGTCACTGCCACTTGTCCGTCCACCTGTACACCACATCACTACCACTGGGACGAGACCCACTTGCTGGACCACCATGTGGACCTGCCATGTCATCGCCTCCTGGCTTTCGCCATTTCGCAGATGGTATGTTTCATGCATCTTCGCCTCACGAAACCACGCGCACCGTCGATATGCTTGGAACTTGCTCGACCTTTAACCTTGCTCATTTTCGGAGATGCTTTTTACTATTTCACGTACCTTAACCAGTGAGCAACTCTCCTTCACGAAGTTGCACCGACCGTCGATCCTCTTCAAACCTACTCGCTGGTTAAGTCGGCCTTTCTCTGCAAAATTTCGCCCATCTGCCTCGGGAAGCATGCCTACATGGGGTACACCTATCGCCACCCAATCAGCCTCCTCGATCGCGTCAAGAAGCGCGCCCGCACATGTGGGGTCCACTTGGGCGCCCATGAGCACCATCTGTCAAAAGCCTTTTATGGCTTTGACATTATATTTGTGTGGAGATTTGCTTATAAATATCAAAAAAGAACATTTCCCAACCAATGTGGGATTAATGTTTTTGCCCGGGACTGTGTTTTTTGAAGATTTTCCTGAGTGCGCCTGGAAGTTTCTTGTTTAATACCTTGCCCCTTTTCATTATGCATAGAGGAGGGAGGATTGGCAGAGGTCGTGGAGTTTGGCACTTTACACCTGCCCAAATCCATTTAATTTGAAAGTTTATTTTTTATTTTTGCTGCTACTAACTTCAACGCCCAATAGGGAGGAACTAAACCATATTGCATTTGGTTTGAAGGTTTCTATGCCTGCTCCAAACACCTGCCAATTTGTAATTTGTTTTAGAAGTTTATAAATGCCCTTTTCAACCCATACGTGGAGGAAAGATTGCTGGCTGCTGGGCTTTATGCTTGCCACAAGCATTTGTTTGGAGTTTCTTAAGTCTTTTCACCAGCTACAGTAGAAGGGGGAAAAAGGCTGTGGCTGCCAATTGCACTTTGCTGCTAATATTTCACAAACCTGCTCAAACATGGAAGGGCTAGGCTTTTCCTGTAGAAAACTCTGTGATTTCATGGCTCCCTTATTTCCTTTGTCAAGCACGGATGTCCATCCAACTGCTATACCTATTCTTAACAATCATTAGACTTTCAAACTCATTTAATTTCTAAATTTGCTTGTGTGTTGTTGTGTAAATGACTTTGTAGTTTTGATTTCACTCTCTCTGCAACATCGCCTTATATCTTTCAGCTCATGCCATGGGGAGAAATTTGGTCTACAGCTGTCCATTATCTCATTCTTACATGCTTGTGGAGGACATTGGCTTTGACAACAATGGTTTTTTGTTGAAGTTTAAAATGCCCACTCTAGCTCATACATGGAGGATACCAGCAATTGAAACTTGCTATCACATTTGCTTTGAAGCTTTTGCTGCCTTCTGTACCATTTTGTTGAAAGGTCTAATCCATTTAAATGGATTTGCTAAGAGTTTTCCACTTGAATCTCCCCCAAATTTGGTGAAGAGGGAGCTGGAACATGCCAACTACATTAGCTGAAATTTATTTAATCCCCTTTTAAAACACCATGAACAACAAGGAGGAGATTAGCTTACTTTCTGAATATGCTAATGGCATTTGCTAAAATTTTATAAAGAGTGCCATTCCATTCATTACGCCACACTCCAAATACATTTACTTTTTAAAATCTCTTCTCTGTCGCTGAAGGAGGATTTGACATTAAAATCGCCAATCTGAAATTGCCTAGAGGTATACAGTCTTTTCAACTCTTATGGCACGTCTCATGATTACAATCTACATTTACAATTTCTGGAAATCTCTCAGTGAACCAAGTTGCTAATAAAATAATATGGCACAGGCATGAGCCAGGTCGGGCCCCAAAGTGGGTCCGACTGAAAAAAAATTCATTTTTATGCAACTGACCTCTGGAATATCTCAGGAACATTAAACTTACCTTTGGAATCGATCGGCCCCATTTTCAGATCGTTAAATTGAATTTTGCAAATTTCAGGCACTTACGCCACATTTTCGCATTTAATCGCGAAGACGTATTTTTCAAGCTGGTCAAAACACCTTTCTAGACCTTTCCATCTGATAGGCGTGTACTTTGATATACAAGGATGAACTTTGCCAAGTGGTTTTTCAAGATGAGTCCCAAGTGAAGATATATTAATTAGCGAAAATGACCAACTGACTTTGTCGACACTGCAGACCTGATGAAGTCAATGTTTTGGCAACACATGATGCCTTTCTTAAAAATATCAAACGAACTCCGTAGACCCTCAAATTTGAAACATAGGTACCTTGAAGTACATATTAAATCTTTGGATTTTTAGTTTGACCAAAAATCTGACTGGGTGCAAATGGCGCACTCCTAAAAATGGCTACTTTAACTGATATAGCACTGAAAGTACGGATTGCTGAAAACGATGACTCAATGAACCCTTTTGAAAACCGATCAAACGGATTGGTAGGAGCTTGAAACTTGAAACATAGCTTGTCATCTATACCAATAATAACCTAGAGAAATAATTCTGGCATAACACTCACTGAAGCAACTTTTACAATTGTGCGAAACAGGGCTCCGACTAGCTATCGTAACAGGGACTTGCCAAAACACACAAACTGCAAATGGATTTGGCTTTGAAAACTGAGAAAATGGATTCATTAGGACTTGAAATTTTGTAGGCTGACTCACATTTATGCATAGAATCCAATCCACTTTTAATTTCTTCATGACGATCAACAAGGCAAAATATATAATTGCTCAAAGTAGGCTACTTAATAAAATCTGCATTTGTGCCTAAAATGCACTTTCAGCTCACCCCTCGAAATGGGTACCTGGTAAACTTATCCAAACTGAATTCTGAAAGTTTCACATCATTGAATAGGCCAAATGAAAGGTGTAGGAAACATTTCCTGAACCTTACCCCCTGAAAATCAACTGTCTCCATTTTGCCCTTTCTCTAACTAGGCCATTCAAACTGACTCATTTGGAAATGCAAAGCAAAAATTTGAATTGGGCCTCAAAAATTGACTCAATTTTAATGAGTCCCAACACCTTCCCTCTTCATCATTTTAATGGGATATTTTCCTCAAACGGTTAATCTTATAGCATCGAGGACCTAGATGACACTCTGATACCAATTGATGAATAATGATGAACGATAAATACCCAATATGTACTGAGAGGGGGGGGGGTGAAACAGTACAGACAAAAATTTCTCTGACAACTTAAACTGCAAAGACTACATTAACTGGCAAACAATATCACCAACCTAAACTAAGACAATATCGATAAAACACAGTAAGACTATAAAAGACATAAACCGGTAACAGTTAGAACTTCTCAAAACCTAATATCTCATCTTAAGTTCACCCATATGCTTAAGCAAGTAATACATCAAAAATACAATGACCATTAGATCAAAATGCATTACCACTTAACAAAAAACACTAAATCATCACATGAAAAATCATCACACATAACACACTGATTTTTCATGTGGAAACCCAACTGGGAAAATCCATGATGGGGATGAATACCCACAAGTTGTTCTTGAACTCTTCTGAAGTTCACTCTGTTAGGAGCCTAGTCCGGTTAAAGACTTTACAACAGGTTCTGCTAGGAACCGATCCTGCTAGGAATCACCTAGTTAAGGGATGGCTAAATACTCGGTTATCCTGTTAAATGTTAACTTGCAAGAGGATTTGAAGAACTCAATGATTTTGAGTCACCCTGTTAAAGAATTTACAAAAAGCCTGTTAAAGCTACCCGATAAAGGGATTTTCCAACTGCTGAAATGGTTAGAAGTCAATAGGTAATACACTGATCTGATAACAACACTCAATGCCAAGGCAGATCCACTTTAGTTCCTTTACATCTGCAATCACACTCTGTAGATCTCTACTCACTTCTCCAGTCTGGCAAGAATCACCTCACATACATTCATTTGCCAACAACTTCAAATGAAAATCATCATCAACCTTATAGACAACAATTAGGTCGGTGGACAAAACCTAAAACCTTAAGCATCTAGGTTAACAATACAGTCGGTCCAATCCTGACTGTTTAATCACACTACATAGGGTAAAACAATCTTGAACAAATTTCAAGATGTTCTGTGTCATGCCCAAACTTTTGGGCAAAAACACACAACAAATTTTTTTTTGAACACTTAATTACATGCAACCTATGCTTAATTAGATGTGACAACTTAACAGGTTGCTCCAAGTGGAACCTTAAATTATAATAAAACATTTTTTTAATGTGAGCGATGAAATAAAATTTAACAAGAAGCCTTAGGTCTCGATAAAACTCCTGGACGATAGGATTAAAAATATTACTAACATAACAAATACGCTAACTCTTATTATCAAGTGGAACGAATAATTTTAAAAAGGGTAATATTAAATTCACTCTTAAGTCCCTTTCATTTCGGTTGCGCTTATTAATACTTAATTAGATCAACCTCTACTAAGTAGACATTAATATATTTACTCGATGCAATAATATTCATCTAGGTAAAGGTATATCAAGAGTTCCCCGATGCATAGATATTATAACCTCTTCATTAAAAACTTAATTAATTCTTAGATCTATTAATTCAATATTAATACAATTTCAATGTATTATCTAATTGAATAAATAAAATTAAAGTGCCTAGCATCATTACAATAATTAAATTATCTGATGAAAGACTCCACTTGGGTTAACAAGGTTCGCAAGATTTAGTCTATTTTATTTTAGAGAAAATATATTACGCCACTACAATATCCTCTAAAAATTAAATATTTAATAAACTATATTAAATTATTCCATTTAAGTATAAAAACCATTAAGATTTCTAAAACGTAATTATATAACTTAAATCAAGTTGTCATATGTTACTTCATCAAATATTAAATATTATGTATTCAATATTCACATTACCTCTTGGTTTAAATTTAATCAATTAAACTTTACAGGAAAAACCCATCAATGAACTTCTTTAAAAGAATTTACTAAAAAGAGTATATTACTCTTCCATAACTAAGCAATTTCCAAATTTAATAGATATTAAAATTCAATGTTAGACATTAGAAGGAATACTTCTTAAACTATATTTTAATCACCATACTATCTTTTCATTATTAAACTTCTCGAATATATTTACCCAAATGTGGTAATAATAATGTTATAGAATAATTCATTAAATTCCAAACTAACTTATAGAACTACATAATAACTCAAGTTTAAGGAATAATTCCACTTCAAATTTTAGAGAAGTATATTTATTCTACAATTTGGTCTATATATTCATATTACTCTCTCTCTCTCTCTCTCTCTATATATATATATATATATATATATCCACATTATTATAAAAAATAATACACATGAAAACCCTAACAAAAATATATATTATAAAATGCCCCTTACATTTTATAATCTCTTCTTATTTCTTCATACTACCCTAACCCTAACCGGGCTAGGGTTTTATTTTCTTTTTTTTGTGTGTCTAGGGTGGTGGTTTTCATGCAGGGAGAGCGGTCGCTATAGAGGAGGCGACGGGTTCAATCGGGCCGCCACTGTGTGTACACACAGTGACAGCGGTGCCCACTGTGTGTCCACACAGTGGGTTCGACCCCCCCCCCCCCCCCCCCCCCGCGAAACCCAAGGTCTTTTTTTTTGGTGTTGAAATTTAATTTCTTTTTTTTTTTTGAAAAAAAAAATAATATAATATAATATATTTATATATATAAATATAAATCTATACATACATACATACATACATACATACATACATACATACATACATATATATATATATATATATATATATATATAATTATATTTATGTATTTTTGATGCATAAGAAACTAAAGCTAACTTTACTATGCAGTATATAATATTCTTTTTTTCTTTGAACCTTTTGACAGATTAATTAATCTTTTCAGATTTAGATCAATGTATATATTTTTTTATTAACCTTGTTGCTAAAAACAGAGATAGACTAAATAATTTAGATTTATTTTCTACTATAAATGATTGACAGAAAACCAATAAAAATAAACAGCAACTATAGACTATGATATTATTTAAATTTCTAGATTTTAATTTCTGCAAATAAGTAGATGGCAGAATTAAATAAATCTTAACAGCAACTTTATTTATCTAGAATCATTCGAATTTATCCTTAGAGATATGCAAATAACAAATAAACTGAACATTTATTTTCAAAGTAACATACATGCAATCATTAAACTTTTAAGAACAATACAAGCTAAAACCCAACAGGATCATTTCATTTATGCAATAATAAATTGACTAAAATAATGCCTTTATTTAAGGCATTTTTAGAATACAATATAGACAGTATTACAAGAGGGTGAAATACCCAAACTAGTCTCTCATTTGTATTAAATGAGGAATCTAATTAAAATAAATACATTTTTTTTTCAAAGTAATTATAACATATAGTTTCTCTTTACATTTCTACAACTTAAAATATAAAATATTCCATTCCCAAATCTTTTTTAGCAAACAATGAATCCAGCAACTTCTACTTGTCCTTTTCTTTTCTTTCAACAACCTGCAAATAAATCAAAAGGGCTATGACCATGGAGTGCTCACCTCCTAGCCTAGGCTTACTAGAAGCCACCCCCAAGCTTGGAGAACCAAGCCCTAGACAGGTTACACACATGCAAACACAACAAACAAGGGATAACAAACACAACATCATATTCCCAACCAAGGCTACACTGCACCACACAATGTGATCATTTTACACAGGTGGTAGTGGACCAAATACCCTGAGGAGACTGCAAGTATGGTAAAACACAAAGCCACCTCATGGAAAACAAAGATATATCATAAAGATAATAACCCCACATCCTTATGCCCCCCAAGGCATTCATGCCTTATTTCCCTACTTATGACCCCCAAATACATAAACAAGCCATGCAGCAAGGGTCACATAAATATCCCTTGAGATCACTCTCATAACGAGAGCCTCTCACTCGAGGGCTATCAAACTTCTACCACCCACAAGACCATCCTCTCTCCCAAGAGTAAGAGGTCTTGGTTACTCCCAAAACATATAATGCATACAAGAAATAAAATACATAATGCATAATAAAGTTCACAAAAGAAAATACAAGAAACTAGCCTTTTCTTACAAGAAAATCTTTTCAACGTAACATGCAACATGAAAACAATACAAAGAGAAGTTAAACCAACCTTCAAACTGCCCAAAGGTATGCTAGATCTAGTTGAGGATGAGCAGCCCAATTCCACAATCCTTGTTTCTCTACACTTAGCCCAATTCCTATACCAATTCCTTTCTTTTCAAAATTGCATTGTCTCCAAAAATGGAGAGTGGGTGATTACCCACAAAATCTCTCATTCTTGCCTAAGAAGACCTCCGTGAGAGTTCTCACAGGTTTCTAAAAATTGAAAAAAGAAAAAGTAAGAAAAAGATCAAAAAGGATCTCCCATCAAAAGGGAAGGTTATCTAACGTAGATGGCACCTTCTAATTTTGAATTTTCGCACATCTTAGAAAATCCACTTTTTAGAATGACTAAACAGTCAGATGGGAGTAGACACATGCCTAAAAACACTCCTAACTCATAGGTATACCTTATGGGCTTTAGGAAACACCTTTAAACTACCCCTAGGAGTCCATTTGACCCCTTATAAACCCATCTAAAGTTTATTTTCGGGTCAAACTTGAGTTGACCACTCCAAAGACTCTCTACCCAAGGAAATTTTAGAGCCACATTCAAATGTTTGAAAAAGCTATAGTTAAACAACTCCCTTCAAGAGACAAGTCAAAATTCAAGACATAAATCAATACATGTGTCAAGTGATACAATAAAATACATTACAAAAATACACATGGAAATTGTCTCTTGTTGGATTTAAATAAATCGATAATAAAATTTAACATACATGCATCATTCACTATTACAAATAAAAATACGATACATACGGGGTGTTGTCTCTCCAAATAGACAACCCCTGACTTTACGAACGTACATAGGTCTAGGTTTGGTTCTTCATAATGTTTCCATGGTCACATGGATAATTTTCCTGCGCATCTCAATTACACATTAGTAATTCCAAATAACCTCATATAATATTAAACACATGAATAAGAACACACGTCAAACACTCTGCATACAATTGACATTCAACAAAATCAATATATCTTATATCAAATTAAATCCACATAAGTAATTATCATAATCCTTGTAATTTTGATCCACACATAAGACATGCCTCCTATTTCTATCATCATAGTAAAGTCCTGCAAATCCAATAATGACATACATCATCTCAAAGTTATCCTATTCTAGAATCATATAAAGTTATGTATCCATAACACATCAAAATGTACACTTCAAGGTGAAATGATTTCCTAACCTAGTTCAATTACTTTTCTCACCAATCTATCCATCTAACATAGCCCATCCTATTGAATTATAGCATTTATTAGTAAGGTCAATCATGGTCAACTGAGTTAACCAAAGCTTGATCCAGGAGGGGCTCTACATCCTCCTCCCCTAGAGATCGACTTACTCCTAGAAGTCGCATGCGCAGAATATGAAATAGGGACATAACATTTGCCATAATTCCAATAGGCTACTCTAAATCTTATCTTGCCTACTAGAAAGATGAATTACCAAAACCAACTTATTATTGTAATTAGCTTACTATCTTCATAAGGTTAATTTTTTTTTTTTACATTTCCGTTTCATCTCAGGTAGGTGTTTACAAAATTCTATCTTTAAACAACTTACGTTAATGCACTATCCAAATTATATCAATAACACACATCGAATCCCATAATCAAGGTTACATATGATAGTTTACTTATTAATTTCTAGGAGTCATACTTATTAAGGGTTTGTGTAAAACATGCTTATCCCATTGCAATTGTCATCCATGCTCACCACTAAAGAGAATTGACATCACAGTTTATCCATAATGAATCTACTTATTTTACATCAAGGTGCCTCATAAGGGGGTTAATCACATATTTGATAAACCACCCTAGGTGCATGATTTCTTCCAACATCCTTAGGCAACAAGGAATAATCAAGTTTAAGTTCTTTGAATCTACCCATAAGTAGGGAAATTTTCTACTTCTAGAGCCCACAATGCTTGGTATTTCTAGGCACCAAGGTTTTAGTTTCATAGGTACACTATTCACAAAACCCAAACATTAAGGTACAAACCATCCCATTCTAAGGGAGTGATGAAAATTAATAATTATTATTTCTTTTTGATCTCGTCCACGCAATCCTCTCCATACACATGCCAAATTTACCAGTCCACAATTATCATCACTTTCGCAATTCATTAGGTCTAGATCACACACACACACACACACACACACACACACACACACACACACACACACACACACACATATATATTTGTTATAATTTTCCTCTCTTAGATTACTTGCAATAATTTTATTTAGGAGAATATTCCTTTCTTTACCCTATATTCGAAATAACATTCTTTGTTTATTCTATGTGCCTAATTTCACTCCTTGCAGTATTCTCCCTTGACACACTATCAGTGGTTCAATGAACATGATAGACATTACACAAATCACATCACTAGGGCTAGCTATAATAACGTCAAAATGACCACTTGACACTTTAAAAGATCAAAATAAAAGTTACTTTCACCAAGTCCAATCAAAGAAGAAAAGTACCAGCAATTGAAAGATATTAAAATTAGCAACATGGAAAGTGCCATAGCTCCAATAAAAAGAAACATAAATTTAGTGGTCCTTTCATCATAAAAATAAATAAATAAAAAGAAAGTACTAGCCCCTAGATCACAAAATACTATTCAAAGAAAGTCAAAAATATTGTCGAATCAAAACTCAAAACAAGATAACTATACTAGCCATGCTATAGGGAGTAACCGCAACACATCACCCAAGATCACATGTCCTGAGTGTGTTAGGAAGTGATTATTAGACTCTTGAGATTTTTAGATTATCTATATTCCTTTATTATTTACGAAATATCTTATACACATGATATTGCAATTGTTTTAAAGATCATGTCCCATTTTAACCTTCACGTGATTGCTATCGCAAGCCACACTTTCCGACATAAATCCGTTATCTATTTAGGGTTATTAACATCCATAATTATACCTTACAAGTGATTGCACTAAACTCTACCATTCTCCATCCATCCTTCTAGGACGTTCATTAATTTTCTTGACATGCTAAACCTTGGTTCAATATTACATGGTAACTCATGCATCGACACTTTCATGTCTTATTCATATGTGGTGGATAGTTCGGCACAAAATTGCCACTTGTATACTTAGAAACACTTAGGATTTTAAAAAAATGTAATCATATAATTCTACTAGGGACATCATTTGTTTTCTTAGCACTTTTGCTAGCTCCTTAAATTTTCACCTCTAATCATCCTTTTGTCTTCGTCAATAAGGAGCATGTTGCCAAATTACTAACACTTATGGTTAAGAACCATTTGGGGTGGGCTAATTGTCAAGTAAATCAATAACGCTTGACAACTAATTCCTTCCCTCACATTTCATGACATAATTCATACAACGTGGAGAGTTGACTTGTTCCCTCCTACTTCCCTTATGCAACTTATGATATCAAGGGGGTGTGCACTCGAGAAGTGACCGAGACTCACCCTATTAATTAAAATTTGGTAAAAATAAGTTATCTCTTTCCATTTTACTTATTTATATTTACTTACTAGCCAATTTTCGGCATATCACCAATTACAATTTCCTTCGAACCACGTAAACCACCTTATCATCATAATATCCTATTACCCAATTACGGTATACAATAAGGATGTTCAATAATTATGAATGTCTTAAGACTACCATAATTTCCAAGTTCTCCCTTGGCAACCCACATAATTCGGCTCCTTATCCATGTTCTCATAAAATATCTTATACTGCCATCTAATCATCATTAAAACCTTCGTATTATAATACTGCTATGCTATCTTTCCATAAGCCATTTCCATCTGCATGTTGTTTCATCCATACCTAATGTTTTCGCATACCTTCACACTTGAGTGCCATAAATTTACAAACCTACTTCGGTTGTGTCAAGTAGTTAAATTGTGTTTCATATTGTCTTGTAACTAGCAACTAGCCATGATTGGGTTGCATTTTTTTTTCCTTAGGTTCTGAATGAATATTAGTTACTCATTCCTAGAGTATAAGATCCTAATACTTTTACACTCCTTGCACTTCGATAGGGATTTTTGTACGATTCCCAAATCATCTTTACTCTCCTTGCCACTAATATCTCCAAGATTGTCTTCCCATAAGGGAACTAGTTGTGGTTGTACTTTGCTTGTTTCCCCAATATATAACTACGGATGAACTTAGGGTTTATTGCAATTACGTGCTTTAACCCAAGAAGTTCATGTATCCTTTCTCCTTAGTTAATTCATCTATAATATTTCTAGGGTCCACTTATCAAGGAGATTGTCATTCATCATTTTAGTCCTTATCTTTAGGGTTATACCACTCTAGCTTCTCTATGTTGCTACAAGGATTGTCTAATGAATGCTCTTAATAAGCAACCTAGCCTGACCACACGCTTAAGGAACCTATTCATTAGGTTAGGTTAATGCTTCTTTCTAATATTCGCAAGAGTACCTTTTAATTCTTCTTCATTGTTGTCTTAAATGGCGGTCATGGTCCTCGAACCACCTAAATTTTCACATAGCTTAAAAAGTTAACTTGAGTTGTCGCTATCTCAATTGTCTTGGTTATTGCGCCTTCATCTTATGTCTAACTAGCTTGCTTAACTTGCCAAGTCAAGAACATACCTTGATGGATGGTATTCTCTTAGTTACCCTCAGAGGTATTTTATTGTAGAATTAACTCCTCATACTTGATTTGATTAGGGCCATAATTGCATTTGGGTTCCAATTGAATGGTAATCTTATAAGTACTAATGATCTAAATTTCGTTTATTAAATACCGATAATATTTATAATTTTAAAATTTTTTGTAGCCTTTGGTGTCTTATTATGCCATAAACATTATGACTAATTAATTTCAAATTTCAGGGCTTTTAGTGACCCTTGGAACCCCTTGAATTGATATATGTTGATCTATTGATTTTGAATAATTTTCACTTATGTTTCACTTTGTTATTTCACAAGTTTTCCACCTATGTGTTATACTTCGAAGCCATAGTTTAGTTCAACTAAGTCATGAATGTAGCCCATGTTCACCAGTGTATGAACCTAGGGCTCTGATACCAAAATGTCATGCCCAAACTTTTGGGCAAAAACACACACAATTTTTTTTTTTTGAACACTTAATTACATGCAACCTATGCTTAATTAGATGTGACAACTTAACAGGTTGCTCCAAGCAGAACCTTAAATAATAATAAAACATTTTTTTAATGTGAGAGATGAAATAAAATTTAACAAGAAGCCTTAGGTCTCGATAAAACTCCTGGACGATAGGATTAAGAAAATTACTAACATAACAAATACACTAACTCCTATTATCAAGTGGAACGAATAATTTTTAAAAGGGTAAATTAAATTCACTCTTAAGTCCCTTTCATTTCAGTTGTGCTTATTAATACTTAATTAGATCAACTTCTACTAAGTAGACATTAATATATTTACTCGATTCAATAATATTCATCTAGGTAAAGGTATATCAAGAGTTCCCCAATGCATAGATATTATAACCTCTTCATTAAAAACTTAATTAATTCTTAGATCTATTAATTCAATATTAATACAATTTCAATGTATTATCTAATTGAATAACTAAAATTAACATGCCTAGCATCATTACAATAATTAAATTATCTGATGAAAGACTCCACTTGGGTTAACAAGGTTCGCAAGATTTAGTCTATTTTATTTTAGAGAAAATATATTACGCCACTACAATATCATCTAAAAATTAAATATTTAATAAACTATATTAAATTATTCCATTTAATTATAAAAACCATTAAGATTTCTAAAACGTAATTATATAACTTAAATCAAGTTGTCATATGTTACTTCATCAAATATTAAATATTATGTATTCAATATTCACATTACCTCTTGGTTTAAATTTAATCAATTAAACGTTACAAGAAAAACCCATCAATGAACTTCTTTATAAGAATTTACTAGAAAGAGTATATTACTCTTCTATAACTAAGCAATTACAAATTTAATAGATATTAAAATTCAATGTTAGACATTAGAAGGAATACTTCTTAAACTATATTTTAATCACCATACTATCTTTTCATTATTAAACTTCTCAAATATATTTACCCAAATGTGGTAATAATAATGTTATAGAATAATTCATTAAATTCCAAACTAACTTATAGAACTACATAATAACTAAGGTTTAAAGAATAATTACACTTTAAATTTTAGAGAAGTATATTTATTCTACAATTTGGTCTATATATTCATATTACTAACTATATATATATATATTTCCACATTATTATAAAAAATAATACATATGAAAACCCTAACAAAAATATATATTATAAAATACCCCTTACATTTTATAATCTCTTCTTATTTCTTCATACTACCCTAACCGTAACTAGGCTAGGGTTTTTTTTCTTTTCTTTTTGTGTGTGCAGGGCGGTGGTTTTCATGTAGGGGGAGCGCCGACTATAGAGGAGGCGGCGGTGCCCACTGTGTGTCCACATAGTGGGTTCGCCCCCCCCGAAACCCAAGATCTTTTTTTTTGGTGTTTAAATTTAATTTCTATTTTTTTTTTGAAAAAAAATATTATATATATATATATATATATATATATATATTTGATGCATAAGAAACTAAAACTAACTTTACTATGCAGTATATAATATTCTTTTTTTTTTTTTAACCTTTTGACAGATTAATTAATCTTTTCAAATTTAGATCAATGTATATATTTTTTTTATTAACCTTGCTACTAAAAACAGAGATAGACTAAATAATTTAGATTTATTTTCTGCTATAAATGATTGACCGAAAACCAATAAAATTAAACAACAACTATAGACTATGATATTATTTAAATTTCTAGATTTTAATTTTTGCAAATAAGTAGATGGCAGAATTAAATAAATCTTAACAGCAACTTTATTTATCTAGAATCATTTGAATTTATCCTTAGACATATGCAAATAACAAATAAACTGAACATTTATTTTCGAAGTAACATGCATGCAATCATTAAACTTTTAAGAACAATACAAGCTAAAACCCAATAGGATCATTTCATTTATGCAATAATAAATTAACTAAAATAATGCCTTTATTTAAGGCATTTTTAGAATACAATATAGACATTATTACAAGAGGGTGAAATACCCAAACTAGTCTCTCATTTGTATTAAATGAGGAATCTAATTAAAATAAATACATTTTTTTTTTCAAAGTAATTATAACATATAGTTTCCCTTTACATTTCTGCAACTTAAAATATAAAATATTCCATTCCCAAATCTTTTTCTGCAAACAATGAATCCAACAACTTCTACTTGTCCTTTTCTTTTCTTTCAAAAACCTACAAATAAATCAAAAGGGTTATGACCCCGGGGTGCTCACCTCCCAGCCTAGGCTTACTAGAAGCCACCCCCAAGCTTGGAGAACCAAGCCCTAGACAGGTTACACACATGCAAACACAACAAACAAGGGATAACAAACACAACATCATATTCCCAACAAAGGCTACACTGCACCACACAATGTGATCATTTTACATAGGTGGTAGTGGACCAAATACCCTGAGGAGACTGCAAGTATGGTAAACCACAAAGCCACCACATGGAAAACAAAGATATATCATAAAGATAATAACCCCACATCATTATGCCTCCCAAGGTATTCATGCCTTATTTCCCTCCTTTTTATCCCCAAATGCATAAACAAGCCATGCAATAAGGGTCACATAAATATCCCTTGAGATCACTCTCATAATGAGAGCCTCCCACTCGAGGGCTGTCAAACTTCTACCACCCACAAGACCATCCTCTCTCCCAAGAGTAGGAGGTCTTGGTTAATCCCAAAACACATAATGCATATAAGAAATAAAAGATATAATGCGTAATAATGTTCACAAAAGAAAATACAAGAAACTAGCCTTTTCTTACAAGCAAATCTTTTCAACATAACATGTAACATGAAAATAATACAAAGAGAAGTTAAATCAACCTTCAAACTGGCCAAAGGTATGCTAGATCTAGTTGAGGATGAGCAGCCCAATTCCACAATCCTTGTTTCTCTACACTTAGCCCAATTCCTATACCAATTCCTTTCTTTTCAAAATTGCATTATCTTCAAAAATGGAGAGTGCGTGATTACCCACAAAATCTCTCATTCTTGCCTAAGAAGACCTGCGTGAGAGTTCTCATAGGTTTCTAAAAATTGAAAAAGAAAAAAGTAAGAAAAAGATCAAAAAGGATCTCTCATCAAAAGGGAAGGTTATCTAACCTAGATGGCACCTTCTAATTTTGAATTTTCGCACATTTTAGAAAATCCACTTTTTGGAATGACTAAACAGTCAGATGGGAGTAGACACATGCCTAAAAACACTCCTAACTCATAGGTATACCTTATGGGCTTTAGGAAACACCTTTAAACTACCCCTAGGAGTCCATTTGACCCCTTATAAACCCATCTAAAGTTTATTTTCGGGTCAAACTTGAGTTGACCACTCCAAAGACTCTCTACCCAAGGAAATTTTAGAGCCACATTCAAATGTTTGAAAAAGCTATAGTTAAACAACTCCCTTTAAGAGACAAGTCAAAATTCAAGACATAAATCAATACATGTGTCAAGTGACACAATAAAATACATTACAAAATTACACATGGAAATTGTCTTTTGTTGGATTTAAATAAATCAATAATAAAATTTAACACACATGCATCATTCACTATTACAAATAGAAATACGATACATACGGGGTGTTGTCTCTCCAAATAGACAACCCCTGGCTTTACGAATGTACATAGGTCTAGGTTTGGTTCTCCATAAAGTTTCCATGGTCACATGGATAATTTTCCTGCACATCTCAATTACACATTAGTAATTCCAAATAACCTCATATAATATTAAACACATGAATAAGAATACACGTCAAACACTTTGCATACAATTGACATTAAACAAAATCAATATATCTTATATTAAAATAAATCCACATAAGTAATTGTGATAATCCTCATAATTTTGATCCACACATAAGACATGCCTCCTATTTCTATCATCATAGTAAAGTCCTAGAAATCCAATAATGACATACATCATCTCAAGGTTATCCTATTCTGGAATCATATAAAGTTATGTATCCATAACACATCAAAATGTACACCTCAAGGTGAAATGATTCCCTAACCTAGTTCAATTACTTTTCTCACCAATCTATCCATCTAACATAGCCCATCCTATTGAATTATAGCATTTATTAGTAAGGTCAACCATGGTCAATTGAGTTAACCAGAGCTTGATCAGGGAGGGGCTCTACATTCTGTATCATCCGTTCTTCACTGCTTCTGGAAGTTGATAACCCATCATGCGCTCTCCACCTTTTACCAAGACTTTGCACATTCTCGAGGTAAATAGAATCAATCTTCAAATGCAAGATCCACAAGGAAATCCTTCATGCGCACAAGGCTGACATGGCAATGCAATCTAATCTTTATTTCAATGCTAACTCATCACAGGATGTCGTCAGTCGAATTGCACAGACTTGGAATGCATCAGCCAGAAACCCTGGAGCTGAGACTACCAACCGATAGTCATATCAAGTGAAACCTCGATACAAACTTTGCATATACCAGTTCACTTGCCAATTTACTTACTTCAACATACTGGTTCACACTTCATCATACCAATTCACAGTTTAGCATATTGACATCAATGACAACATACATTATCATCATGTCATCAAACTCTGCACATATGCCAATAAATTAACCTCAAGGTCAAAGCCAAGACATAGTCCCTATTGAAATACAGAGAAAAGGTGTTTGAACATCATTAGTGAGAAATCTTGAATATAGAGAAGGTATAACCTATGAAGGATGATTTTTGTAGAAGCTTATTAGCCATAGTATAAAGGATAATTGTCAAAAGTATTAAATCATAAACAAAAGACAGTCATCCTAGCATAGTAATATACACAAATGTCTAGTAAGGCACAATAGTGAATACCTTTCATACATAGATAAATCCATAGTTATTGGTCTAAACAGTGATAGGGCATCCATGAGGAAGGGACACAAACATTAGTTAATGTTGCAACATCACTAAATAGAAGCCCCATAGTAAGTTGCAGACCAAAAGTCAGAGCATCTCCATTAATGCCAAAATATTCATGACAAAGATCCTCGACAACCATTTACAAAGTTTCAAGGGATATAAGGCAGCCCCATAACAAGGATGATAAGACTTAAATGGTGTAGTCCAAAGGGTAGAAATAATACCATTCACAAAGAATTCAAAGGTTTTACATCATAACATCCCAAAGATACAAGGAAGAAAGGACAGTGAGCCAAACAATTCCCTTAACATTCTCAATGACAATCATACAATGATGAAGCCACAGTCAATGCTATAGAATTATCACTATGGTTATCAAGCAATAAAGGTTTATAGCAGCCCATTTGTATAAGAGAATCTATAGAAATGAAAGGATCCTATCAATAAAGGACTTCAAAAGATAGTGATCTAACAATGAACATCTCCAAAAGGCAATCCATCAATGCATTGTTAGGACTTCCTAGAAAGGAAATCAATATTCTATCAAGAACACAAAGAGCATGACATGATCCACAATTTTGAAAAATATGTCATAAGAAAGGAGTCATTAAAAGAGGTCATAGAGGTGCAACCTTCCAAACCATAAGGAGATAGTAAACAACATCTCCAGGACAATCATAGCAGCCTCAAGTCATTAAGACAATGTAGTGACATTCACAAACACTAAACTCTGTAGTGGTGTAACAGAAGAACAATAATATAAGATGCCATGAAAGATTCATATTTATCCAAGGTGATCCATAATCAAAGACCCGAGAGTGTATTTTAGAGAAGTCAAAGAGTGTTATTCATTTACTAAAGGACAATATCATTATGAATGTAATAACAGTAATCTACACTATCACCTACAAGGAAAAAGGACTCCAAGGTGGTTTTGATTATAAGAGTCAATACATTGCACCTTAATCAGTCATGAGAACCATATTACTACAAAAGAATATACACACATTCTAAGGCAATCAACTTACAAACCATAATGACAGTAAATATGAAAGGCGACAGAGGCAAATAAACTCAAAGGTACACTTGCAACATCTTTTTTGTAGCTATCAACAAAGAAGGAATAGAATGGGGAATAAAATCCATGAAAAGATCATAAGCTACAAAAAGGAGTTTCAAAGAGTATCATCAATATAATAAAAGGGAGACTTTTATAGCACTCACAACAGTCAGATTCTCTATTTACAACAAAATGTTAGAGATCATTGAGAATATTATAGACTTTAGAAGCAGCATAACAATCACAACATATATGAAAATACACTCATTTCATTGATTTTTGATAGTGGTATTTGATATTCTCACAAGACACTAACATTTGCTGATTAACACCACTGATTCCTAATAAGTTCAAAAGCAATGTTATGAATAGTTAAAGGTAGAATAAAGGTCAGTTAATCATATAACAGTTTTGAAGCATCTACAACAGCCTAATACCAACAAAGATCACAATCTTCAAAAGAATGATAGAACACAATCGCCATATGGGAAATGTTATAGTCAAGTGCACAATAATAATAATCTTAAGGATTATAATAAAACATAAACAACATTAAAAAGTTTTCTACTAATGAGTAAAGTGATTCATCACTGCTAGAAGATAGTAATTAAGATCGAATATCTTAGTGCATGGTAAGAGACAAATAGTATTATTGAATCATTAACAATATACAATAAAAGGCCATGAAAAGTGACAGAAAGTATATAGAGCATTCAACCCAACTATGAAGTTCATAACATTCATATCAAGGTAGAAAATTTGTAGGGTACAAGATAGAGACACGATTCTACTATTGAAAGGTGAACTAAAGATATTGTAGACACCTATAAATGTCTCATTGATCATGTACTAATTATTCCTCTAATTGATTAAACAATTATTCAATTATTTAATTAAGTTAATTAATTTTATTCTTCTAATTTTATATTTCCTCATCATCTTACTAATTATTCTATTTGCTATTCTCTCATCATTTAATCATTTAACTATTTTCTAATGTTAATTAAATTTTTATTATTTAATTAATTTTGATTAATTCCCCAATTTAAATAATCTTGTAGCGTCCTAAAATTGCGACACTTGCAATTTCAACTGCATTTTGGTCTTCACGATGGCGACGCAACACGCAACCTGAATGGAGACCCCGAAACCTGATTATGACACCAAAAACTGCATTTTCTTGCACCCTGGCCTGAACCTCCTTTGCACCCTGCTGTCCCAGGAGGTGGGACCAGAGCGCCCAACGCCCTAGTCCTTCAGGACCAGGGTGCCCAGTGCCCTGGTCCCCCAAGACCATGGCGCCCAGCGCCCTGGTCCCTGGGTCCTATTTTGGGCCCGGTCTCTTTTGGACTTCGGGTCTTTATGTTTGCAAATTGGAAAATTATCTTTCCTGGTTGGCCTAAGGTCGGGAAAATCAGTCTATTAGCCCTAATTGACAAGTATATAAACAACATTTTCCTCTTTCATTCGATATGATGGAAAAAGCGTGGAAACTATACTCAAGCATTCAAGCATTCAAGCATTCTTTCAAGCAATTGATCATTCTAAGTCTCCATTCAAGGCTAAGTGTTGCATTCAAGACAAGGATTCAACCATTGAAGAGGAGATCACATACTACATGCTACATACAACATACAGCACACAACAAACAACAACATCTATACCTTCGCACATAAGGATACAAACATCCTTACAACAAGGTATTAGTACTTGTTTTACATTACATTTATAGCATTTCTCATTTCTTGGTTAATTCCAAAATTGGGGTTTGACCTAAAGGCAAACCCCTAATCCCTAACCCCCCAATCATCTTCGCTTTTATGTGTGTAGGTTGTAGGTACGCGGCTGAAATTGAAGATCTGGAATCCTTGTGCAGAGACGAATAGATCCCCCTTCGTTTCGTAGATTTTTCGGAGGACCGTGGCGCTGGGTGCCATCGTCCCAACAACTTTTGCTCAAATTTGCAGGACAGCGCCGTATCGACATTTTACTGCTAATTCCAAGTCCGCAGCTTCATCCTATATCCCTATCTCAGTTTATAAGTGAATCTTTCTCACTTTCTATGCATTCCTAGCTTAATTCTTCTATCAACATTCCTTACAAAAGAGGGTAGCCTTGCTGTCTTAACCCTTGAAACGCATTTAGCATCCAATCTTGCATTGTGTGGGATTGGATCTTGTGGGTTTCAACCCCTCTTTTGAATGTAAAGTCTCTCCCCTAAGTGAAAACCATCAACCCTAGTGAACCTCCCTTCTCTCTCCTTGGAGTTGGAAGAGGGGAGAGCAACTAGGGTTCGATCACGATTTTTCGCTTTACATTTTGGTGAACCCGATGTGAACATCCTTTCTGATTATTCATAGTTAGATCTGAAAATTGGATTCCTTGATTACATTTCCATGTTTGATCTTTTGCAAAATTTTAGAGGTTAATTGCATAAAATCCCTAAATTTTCTTTTTAAGTAATTAAACTTGTGAAATGTTTAATTGTTAATGCTTGTTTCAGATCTGCCCTTCTATTACAAATTATCAATTCATATTTGTGCTTTAATTTTGAAAATTAAGTGGTTAAGTGTCAAAACCCTAATTTTTGAAACCCTCTTGATTCAACCTTTGTCCGACAATTTCACTGATCAAAACATCTCCAAATCAGCTGTAACTTTGGATTCCGCAATAAAATCATAATATCTTTCATCCCTGAAAATTTAGAAAAAAGTTGCGAGGACCGTGTGCACTCCGAGCGCCATCGTCCCCGACATTTTTTCTGAAATTTTGGGAGTGAGATCTTACTGTATTTTTCTGCTAAAATCCAGAATTTTGGCTGATTTTATCAATTTTAACACCTTCAAAATTATAGTCAAAGTTGGTCTAGCGATTGCTTGGATTAAGGCTTCTAATCATTCAAAAATTGTAAAAATTGAAATTTGTGTCAAAATTGTGTTTCTTACAGTCCTAAATCTGAAAAGTGTGTTATCATTCATTCGAAATTTCAGTAATTCATTCAAATTTTTGCAATTTGTGACTTTTGAAATTAAGTGCTTAATTACAACAACTTTGATTTCCGCTTTTAAAATCGAATTTTGCGTGAAATTGAGTCAACTTTCAAATTTCAAAACTTGCATTGCTCTTAACATTCCCTCTAAAATCATAAAATTCAAAATTTTAGTTTCCCTCTCTTTTTCAAAATTCAAATTTTGCATTTTTCGACAATCTTGGTAGGGTTCAATTTTGAGATTGCAACTTTAATTTGGCCTATCTACAGATCGTAAAATCACTCAATTTTTTCAGGTTAGCTGTAAAATCATCATAACTTTCATCCCTGCAAATTTTGAAAAAAGTTGCGAGGACCGTGTGCACTCCGAGCGCCACGGTCCCGGACATTTTTTCCGAAATTTCGGGAGATTGTCCTGATTGTATTTAATAGCTTAAATCTAGAAGATTGGCTGGTTTTACTAAAATTTGCTACCTCTAAAATTCAAAATCTTCTCTCTCTTTCTAGTGCATGAGTTTTACAACAATAAGCCCTACCTACACTATTCCCGTTAGACGAAGCCTTAGAATTAAGTCCTTCCAAGGTTTAATTACTGAGGAGATGGAACCTAATTTGAATGGCCTTTTTAATGAGGACATGGGTAATTCCTCTAATCCTCTTAATGATGAAGAAGCTCTCCATGAGGTTTCTGTAGAACAACTTTCAAAATTGGATAACCAATTTGATGATTTTCGACAGTGGATGTCTCAAGAATACCCTGATAGTCAAGCTCTTCCTTTAATTGAGGGTCTAAAACGTATGCTTCAAAGTGATAAGAATGGAATTGATATTTTGCATGGTATTGCACACATTGTGGATTCAAATGTGATGCCTATGAAGAGTTGTGCTGAAACCTTAGGTTATACACAACCTCCTACTCAAGACAATCATTCTATTCCTTTGACGACTCCTATTGCTAGTATACCTACTTTTACATCAAACATAATGACTACTTCAACACAAGACATTCCTCCTATGATCACCAGTCATGGGGGCAATCCCTCTTCTTCAATCAACCCTCTTCCTTCATTCAATCCAACTTCTTCATTCATTCCTTCAATGAGTGTTCCTCTTGTATCTCCACAAATGAACATGACGCAAGGGGGCAATTCATTTAACCATTCCATTCCTCCTTGTAGTGTTCCTCCTATCCAATCATCTCCTATGACTAACTATCATAGTGTTCTGCCACCTTACTCTCTACCTTCTTTCAATAACATAACACCTCCATCACAATCTAACATGTCTAATATGAACTCTTTGACTGAAGCGACCATTAATAATCTTGCACAAACTGTCTCTTCTTTATAGCAACAAATTTCCTCTATGAATCAATCTAAGTTTAGTGTGCCCACATTTGATGTTGTGAGCCCACTTTCTCTTGACATTGTTCGAGCTATCCCCCCTAAACATGTTGAAATTCCACATTTGGAGCTTTATAATGGTAAGGGTGATCCTCTAACACATGTTAAGACCTTTCAAACAATATGTACTGATTTTGCTTATGACCAAAGGTTGCTTGTGAAACTGTTTACTAGAACATTAAGAGACAAAGCCCTACAATGGTATTGCTCGTTTCCTTCCTATTCTATTACTTCTTTCGAACAACTTGCAAATGCTTTCATTCAACAATTTCAAAACAATATAAGTCCTAAAGTTACTTTGATTGATTTAATGCATTGTAAACAAGGTGTTAAAGAAAAAGTGACTGATTTCATTGGTAGATATAAGCATTTGTATGTTCAAATTTTTTTTCCAGTGCTTGACAATGATATTCAAACAATCTTCATTTCTAATTTACAAAAAGACATTAGAGAAAAACTCCTGTTTTCTGAGTTTACTTCTTTCCAACAGTTGTGCACAACTGTTCACAATTATCAACTGACTGTGAGTCAAATGGAACAATCACATCCTATGGCTCCGAGTGATAAGGGTGATAGTAGTCAACAACCATTTGGGAAGTTTAAACCGAACAGAGAGTCCATTAATTTCAATGAAAAACATCATCAACAACAATGTGAATGCAGCATCAGGTGTGTCTCCTATTTCTAAGTTTTTCAAGAGAGAAAGAAAGTTTACTCCTTTGAATGAATCATTGCATAGTATTATGAATAAGTTATTGGAACAAAATGTGCTTACTCTTCCTCCTATAAGGCAAATTGATCCTGCAAAGATTAATTCACCTTATTTTGATAACAAATCTTTTTGTCAATTTCATCGTCAACCTGAGCATGATACTGAAAAATGTTTTTCTTTAAAGGGTAAAATTCAAGATTTGATTGATAATAATACTATCTCTGTTTCTGGTGTGAATGATAAAGGCAACAAATCTGTAGCTCCTCCTAACCAAAATCTTCAGATTTTCACTGATCCATTACCTTCTCATACCTCTAATGCGATTGATACTACTAATTCCTCTGTCTCACCTGATGATCTCATGTCTATGACTCCGAATGTGATTAATTTTGTAGAGCAGCAAGAAATCCCTAAAGAACCTTCCATCACATTTGATTCCAGTGAAACTATCAGAGCACCTGATGGTCCTTTATATATAGTTGCAAAAGTCAAGAATACACCTTGTCGTGGAGTGCTTATTGACCCTTCTTGTATGGCTAATGTCATTACTGAAGAATTTCTTTTTACTGTGCAATTGAATCAAGTGATCTATGATGAACCAAATGTGGTTGTGAAATTATTTGATGCATTTTCTTCTCCTCCAATTGGTTCTATTACATTACCTATTGAGGTCCATAACAAATCCCTTGATATAGACTTTGCTATTATTCCATCATCTGAACAATTTTGTGTGAAGCTAGGCTATCCTTGGCTATCTTCTATGAAAGCTATTGCTTCTCCTATTCACAAGTGTTTGAAATTTCCCCATAATGGTGAAGTTGTTACTGTCAATCATAGTCTCTTTAAACCAGCTGAAAGAACCTCTAGTGTTCCTATTGATTACTTTTGGCCTAAACAATTCCAATCTCTTCCTCCACGAAGTGATCATCTTTTCAAATCTTATCAAAAATGGAAAACAGATATGATCTTATCTCTGAGTGAACCTAGAACACCCAAACTTGATATTCCTATCATTCTTGAGAAGGAAGTTCTTCCTTTGAAAGATAAAACTAATGTCTTTCCTCAAGAAGATTCCCAACCCATCCCTATGGATGTGACTATGTCTATGCCTAATAAACCTTCTAAGAGTAGACCTATACCTCCTCGTCATGATGGACTTGGTCTCCTTCCTAAACCAAAAGTTCCTCCTTTATATGGAGCAGTTCCTCCTCCTTCCTTCTATAGAGAGAAGAGACCTTCTTCTTCTCCTATTATCCAGCCTAAGAGACCACAACCTAAACACCCAAGTGCTAAGGATGAGAACATTCCTCCTCCTCAATCTCCTAATCTTCCTACTAAGACTAGACGAAATCGTTCTGCACGTGAACGCCAGCGAAAGCGTTGTCTTAGAGCTCAAACTTTGCAATCCCCAAAAACACCTTCAACAAGCATTATTCCATTTTCTCCTCAGCCGACGATTGAGCCGAAATCTGATGCATGATGGTCTTGATCCTGTGCGAGTTAAAGATCCTATTTTTATAAATCTTGATGATGATATAGATGAAAATGTTATTCATGACGCAAATGTTTCTCCTATTCATTCTGATAGTGAATATGAACTTGTTGATATTGATAACCATTTATCTAATGTATTTTCTAAAGCACTTATCCTAGCTCCTAGACAAGAACACCGTGGCTTGGGATATGAACATAGCCCTTGTTTGGATCTTGTGATAGCTCCATCTGGTGTGTTGGATGTTCCTCCTCTAGCGTGTTCCCTACCTTCCCGAAACATTGATCAGCAAGATCGGGGGGTAGATGACGTGCTAGACTAGTTACATTAGCATAGCAGATTCTCTCCTCCTCTCTTGTGTTACTTCTTCTATATGTTATTCTCATTCTTCTATTTGTTGTCCTTAGTGTTGTCTACTTGAGGACGATGCAAAGCATTGAGATCTCTCGATCTCTCTCATGTTGACTCAAAAGACACATGTGTTCCCTTCTTATAGGTGACCTTCCTTGATTGGGGAATGAAGAACAATTATGCATACATACATATGATATACATGAATTATCATACATCATACTGACCCCGAGGAAAGTGAAGTCACCTTGTGCTTTGTGTTTTGTGTCTATTATCCTTGGGTTTATCTCACACTTGGGGGCTAAATCCTTGCGATAACGTGCTCCTTTCCCTTCTCATTCTTATATGTATCACTACCTTAAAGCAATCACCCCCGGTGAGGCGTGTGCAATTGCCTTAACGTAGGGGGGCATACATCCCGTTCATATCTTTCCAAGATACTTGAAAATTTCTTGACAAATTTAGCCTTGCCTTGAAAATTTTTGATATCTTTCTTGCATGACTCATAGTGAGGGAACCTTGCTACTGACAGTCATGGTTCTCCCTCGTGATCTTCCCTTTTACTTTGTCAATCGAAGTCGTAAGATCCTTAGTCCACTGGGGGCTTGGTGTATCTTGCCTCCTTGACGTGGTGAAAGTTTTTCAATGTTGTTTCCTTGTACTTTACCGAAAGTACGAGCATACATACTCCCACTAAAGTGGGGGCTAAATGTAGCATCTTAAAATTGCGACACTTGCAATTTCGACTACATTTCGGTCTTCACGATGGCGATGCAACACGCAACCTAAATGGAGACCCCGAAACCTGATTATGACACCAAAAACTGCATTTTCTTGCACCCTGGCCTAAACCTCCTTTGCACCCTGCTGTCCTGAGAGGTGGGCCCAGAGCGTCCAGCGCCCTGGTCCTTCGGGACCATGGTGCCTAGCGCCCTGATCCCTGGGTCCTATTTTGGGCCCAGTCTCTTTTGGACTTCGGGTCTTTATGTTTGCAAATTGGAAAATTATCTTTCCTGGTCGGCCTAAGGTCGGGAAAATCAGTCTATTAGCCCTAATTGACAAGTATATAAACTACATTTTCCTCTTTCATTCGATATGATGGAAAAAACATGGAAACTATACTCAAGCATTCAAGCATTCTTTCAAGCAATTGATCATTCTAAGTCTCCATTCAAGGCTAAGTGTTGCATTCAAGACAAGGATTCAACCATTGAAGAGGAGATCACATACTACATGCTACATACAACATACAACACACAACAAACAACAACATCTATACCTTCACACATAAGGATACAAACATCCTTACAACAAGGTATTAGTACTTGTTTTACATTACATTTATAGCATTTCTCATTTCTTGGTTAATTCCAAAACCGGGGTTTGACCTAAAGGCAAACCCCTAATCCCTAACCCCCCAATCGTCTTCACTTTTCTATGTGTAGGTTGCAGGTACGCGGCTGAAATTGAAGATCTGGAATCCTTGTGCAGAGACGAACAGATCCCGCTTCGTTTCGTGGATTTTTCGGAGGACCGTGGCGTTGGGCACCATCATCCCGACAACTTTTGCTCAAATTTGCAGGACAGTGCCGTATCGACATTTTACTGCTAATTCCAGGTCCGCAGCTTAATCCTATATCCCTATCTCAGTTTATAAGTGAATCTTTCTCACTTTCTATGCATTCCTAGCTTAATTCTTCTATCAACATTCCTTACAAAAGAGGGTAGCCTTGCTGTCTTAACCCTTGAAACGCATTTAGCATCCAATCTTGCATTGTGTGGGATTGGATCTTGTGGGTTTCAACCCCTCTTTTGAATGTAAAGTCTCTCCCCTAAGTGAAAACCATCAACCCTAGTGAACCTCCCTTCTCTCTCCTTGGAGTTGGAAGAGGGGAGAGCAACTAGGGTTCGATCGCGATTTTCCGCTTTACAAATCTTTATTATTTAAATAAATTAATTCTATTTTCAATTTCTATCTCTAATCATCTAATCATTCAACCCTTTTCTAAATATTAATTAAATATTTATTATTTAATTAAACATGATTTAATCCTTTAATTTAAATAATCTTTATTATTTAATTAAATTTTATTTTTAAAATAATTAAATAGTTTCTTTAAATTATTTAATTAACTAATTAATTCCTCTAATTCCATTTCCCAATCCGCAAATTCTATTTTCTTTTAATTTCAAATTCTTCTAAATTCTTCTAAATTCAAATACATGTGCATGCTTTCAAAAATCAAATTGAAAATCAAAGTCAAGTTCTAAATATATTCAAATACTAAATTGAATTTAAAATAAATTCAATTATTTGAATAAATCTCATGCAAAGATTAAATTGAAAATCTAAGTCAAAGTGCAAGCACATGCTAAATTAGTTAATTCAATCACTTAATTAAATCATTTACCTGTCCAATCTCTATTTCCATCTTCTAGTTAGCTTTGTCATCCTCTTAATTATCCTCCAATCATTCTTTTTCTTCCTTTAGTTAGCTTTTTCTCAATCAGTTGACTCAATTAATCTATTCAATCTATTTTGTTCCACCTCCAAATCAATAGTTCAACAATTAATTTTCATGTGAGCCCACCTGAGTTCCACCTTGTAATGTCCCTACTAGTTAGGGATCACTCTCCTACAAAACAGACTATTAGAATGCAACAACTATATATATATAACTAATCTAATTTGCAATTAAACTTCAATTACTTCATTAAAACTAGTCTCAATTCTTATTTAATAAAAGGGGTACGAGTGCAGTGTTGGGACATGTCCTTAGGTGGTTGTAATTCTCGCCTTCTTGGAACCCATCTTGGTTCCAAGCCATACCAGGAAATCGATGGATAATTCAATTCCTGTCTTAGATGTAACATCTTACATCCAAGCCTACCAAGGAAGACCATCATGTATGATCAGTTCCTTGCCTTGGATGATGCATCACATCATTCAAGTCTACCAGAGAGGACCAACCAGATCCGTCTCTTCTTGGGTGAACCTTTGACACCCAAGCCCTAGCATATATGCATATAAATACTTAGTATATACTGCCTACCAGGGATTAAAATAATCCCTTAATAAGGCTAAGGGAATTTCCTCCCAATAGCCTCCATCATATAGCCACATTATTCATATAACATTCTATAATTCATTATAATTTTTTAATCCATAATTTAAGCCTACATTTACATATTCCTTAATTCCCATTATTAATCCTACATACATATAAATATTATGCATACATACCTATACACATAAGATAATATGTTTATCCTAATATAGCTTGCTAAAGGAATGGGTAGATTACTATGTATGACAAAATATTTAGTAATATGTGTGTGTGTGTGTGGCACACATGTCCACACACATATATACCCCTGTGGCTAGTAAATACCTCTTACTGACTATTACCTTAAGAGTTCTTTCTAGTCTTTTCAATCTAATATTATTTTCCGATTATGACATCTTTTATATATATATAATTATATTACCAATTACTAATGTATTTTCTAATTACCTTTTTATATAAATCATTGATACCACCACTGCTTAAAAACATAAGTTGGTAGCATAACTTTGGCTATAAAGGCAGACAGATCTGACATGTGTCAATCTGGTCTGCCACTATATTAAATATGACTGTCATACGTATTGCAGTCTATATTGTTATTCTACATAAGACATTATTAGGTTTTGCTAACTTGCTATATGATCATTGACCTTTCTTGACAAGCAAATCGATTTACTTAGCACTCAAAATAATATTAATCGGCTACCATTCTTAATCATTGTTATTAAACAAACTGTCACTCTTAATATATGTGTAGTAGCTATTCATCAATTTATTTATATGGACAATGTAGACTTGGATGCCACTTTCATACCTGCAACATTCATTTAGTCTCTTCTTAATCACTACACCTTAGAGCATATTATAATTGCCTTTTTAATGATCTTAACCACTTGATCGTTGCATACTTGTTCCTTGAGTTGCTTCTTTTAATGAGACTATTGTCTCATGATGATCCTTGTCTGTGTTTGCCTATCCTCGTCTTGCTTACCTCTGTGTCCTCTCCTTTACTCTATGGATGTCTTCCTTAATACCCCATGGAGGGGAAGGGTTGCATCCCACCACGGGGTCCCTTCTGCGGGAAGGGTTGTGACGGTGTTCGCAGCCTAGGCTGCGACTCCCATCCCACCACTTCCCACGGGGGGGGTAACCGTGGTGTTAGCTCTCCCTGTTTATATCATAATTCTATTTAATATATCTTATATAAAAAACTTATCTTATACAATTTCTCAATTCCATTTAATATTTAACATCATTTAATATATTAAATATATATTAACATTATTTGATCATTTTTTATATTAACCTTATTTAATAATTTAACATTATTAATCATTTATTTCCCCATTTAATAACTTAAATAAATAATAATATTTAATAAGTAAATAAATTTCAAATAAGAATTCATTAACAATTATTGTATTAATAGTAATAATAATTGTTTCTTTTAGTACATATATAGCAATTAGGGATGAGACATGACAATCCGCCCTTCCCGAAATTACTTGTCCTCAAGCAATTGACAATTTTTATCAAACTGAGTTATCCCCTAATATACATGAAGTATACACACAATACATGTAAGTTCGTGAGGCATGAAACCCTAAATACATGTAATACACATGAATACATAAGACATGAGTCATATATATAAATATACATAAGGCGTGAAACACTCATATGAGTATGCATATACCATATAGGACATGAAGCATACATAAAAATATATGAGCATTTATTCATGGCATAAACATATTTTTAAAGCATATGAAACAAATGCTCATTGAATGGTTGCATGTCATAAAAGAAGTACATGAATGTACATCCTGAACATAAAGCATGAACAATACACTCTCAATACACATCAGCAGGTATTAAGCCTACATAAGAAATGTCCTTATGGAGTAAACAAGTGCGAGAGAAACATAAGTACACATATGAAGGGTACACTTAGAGTATGTAGTTCAAAGCATATTAGATTGACCCATGTTTGGCCATAAATTCATATCTTTGGGACCATTCTAGATCAATCAAAGTAGCACCCCATATCATAACATAATATTAATCTGTTTATTTGATTCACTTCCCATAGATTTCATGAAACTCCTCTTCCCTATTCCACTAAACCTTACTAGACGGTAGATTTACTGTGCCAAGGGTGCATGACACAGTCTACATGCAACTCCCTCAAGGTTTTCTACCCGTCTTGGGATATTTTCACCATGTGGCCAATTTACTCTGCCTTTCCCCCACACACTCCCTATCTTTCAAGCATTAGAGAAAGGTGAAGAATCGGAACACTGAAATCTTTAGGTTAAGAATTCAATTTAATTACGACATTATTGTAATTACATTATCGATTATTTACTTAGGGCAAGAGGCTTTCAAATGCATATACATGCAGTATGAAGTATACATGTGAAGCACATAAATACATGTAAGGCATTAAGCACATACACAAATAGATTTTAAAGAAAGAATCATGTACATCGGTACATAGAACATGAGCATGGAATGGTATGAAACTTGTATGAATATACATTTGGCGTGAGCCATACACTTCTGAATACCCGCTAGGTAGGGATCATATATGAAGAATAAATTTAGTAATCACAAAAATTCGCAAGGTAGAAAGCATACACTGGTGAGGAATGAAATATTCATTTGGAAAGTGCACTCATATTGAAGAGCAATGTTGTAGTTTAGTCCTGCAGGATGTCAGGATCATGCTCTGATACCACTATAATCTCCCTACTAGTTAGGGATCACTGTCCAGCAAAACAAACTATTAGAATGCAACAAATATATATATCACTAATTTAATTTGCAATTAAACTTCAATTACTTCATTAAAACTAGTCTCAATTATTATTTAATAAAAAGGATATGAGTGCAGTGCTAGGACATGTCCTTAGGCGGTTGTAATGCTCGCCTTCTTGGAACCCATCTTGGTTCTAAGACATACCACGAAATCAATGGATAATCCGATTCCTGTCTTGGATGTAACATCTTACATCTAAGCCTACCAAGGAAGACCATCATGTATGATCAATTCCTTGCCTTAGATGATGCATCTCATCATCCAAATCTACCAGAGAGGACTGGCCAGATCTGTCTATTCTTGGGTGAACCTTTGACACCCAAGCCCTAGCATATATGCATATAAATACTTAGTATATACTGCCTACCAGGGATTAACATAATTCCTAAATTAGGCTAAGGGAATTTCCTCCCAATAGCCTCCATCATATAGCCATATTATTCATATAACATTCTACAATTCATTATCATTTTTCAATCCATAATTTAAGCCTACATTTACATATTCCTTAATTCCCATTATTAATCCTACATACATATAAATATTCTTCATACATATGTATACACATAAGATAATATCTCTACCCTAATATAGCTTGCCAAAGGAATGGGTAGATTACCATGTATGATAGAATATTCAGTAATATATGTGTGTGTGTGTGGCACACACGTCCACACAAATATATACCCTTGTTGCCAGTAAATACCTCTTATTGACTATTAACTTAAGAGTTCTTTCTAGTCTTTTCAATCTAATATTATTTTTTGATTATGACATCTTTTATATATATATAATTATATTACCAATTACTAATGTATTTTCTAATTACCTTTTTATATAAATCATTGATACCACCACTGCTTAAAAACATAAGTTGGTAGCATAACTTTGGCTATAAAGGCAGACAGATCTAACATGTGTCAGATCTAGTCTGCCACTCTATTAAATATGACTGTCATATGTATTGCAGTCTATACTATTATTCTGCATAAAATATTATCAAGCTTTGTTAACTTGCTATATGATCACTGACCTTTCTTGACAAGAAAATCGATTTACTTAGCACTCAAAATAATATTATTCAGCTACCATTCTTAATTGTCATTATTAAACAAATTGTCACTCTTAATATATGCGTAGTAGTTGTTCATCAATTTCTTTATATGGACAATGTAGACTTGGATGCCACTTTCATACCTATGACATTCATTTAGTCTCTTCTTAATCACTGCACCTTAGAGCGTATTATCATTGCCTTTTTAATGATCTTAATCACTTGATCGTTGCATACTTGTTCCTTGAGTTTCTTCTTTTAATGAGATTGTTGTCTCGTGATGATCCCTGTTTGTGTCTACCTATCCTTGTCTTTCTTATCTCCGTGTCCTCCCCTTTACTCTGTGGATGTCTTCCTTAATACCCCATGGATGGGAAGGGTTGCGTCCCACCACAGGGTCCCTTCTGGGGGAAGGGGTGTGACAATGGTCACAGCCCACACTGCAACTCCCATCCCACCACTTCCCACGGGTGGGAGGCGGGGGGGAACCATGGTGGTAGCTCTCCTCATTTATATCATAATTCTATTTAATATACCTTGTATAATAAACTTAGCTTATACAATTTCTCAATTCCATTTAATATTTAACATCATTAAATATATTAAATATATATTAACATTATTTGATCATTTATTGCTATTATCCTTATTTAATAATTTAACATTATTAATCATTTAATTCCTCATTTAATAACTTAAATAAATAATAATATTTAATAAGTAAATAAATTTCAAATAGGAATTCATTAAAAATTATTGTATTAATAGTAATAATAATTGTTTCTTTTAGTACATATATACCGATTAGGGATGGGACATGACACACCTCTTGATCAATTTGTTCCACCTTTCAATCAACCTTCTCCAATAATCTATAAATTGAGCATTCAATCTCCATTTTCAAAAATCACAAACTTTTAATCTTTGTGTCACTTGCAGGTTGCCAACGCAATAGCTGAGAGCCACCATACCACAAAGAGGAGAAGAACAATGGAAGCCATGATGCACAATAGGGAGTTTTATATTGTTTAATTTTATTCTATTTTGCATCTATTTCATTGGTTTTGTGTTCGAATTGCTTAGATAGTTAAGGGATTCATGATTTTACTTATTTCCTATTTAGAAGTGATGAATTTGAGCATAGCACATTTTGGTGAACCCGACTTGAATCACAACTAAATAACCTTCTCTATTTTTTGTGTTACTTTTGCAGATTGTACATTTTTTTTCCTTTTTTGTAGGTTTTGCATGGATTTTGAAGCAGATATCTTCATCATGCATTTGCAATTTCATGATTACACAATCACATAGATAGGGCCACATAATCAAACAGACATGGTTACACATTTGTGCGGAACCCATCACACAAACGCCCTTACAGGATTATGCAATCACCTCCACAGAATCACGCAATCGCTCTGAATATTGTTGTTCTGATATTTTTGTACTTATTTCTTTTTGGTTCTCTAATCTGTGTAATTATGCATGAAATTGGGTAAATCTGGAAACAAATTATTTTTATTGCATGTTTTTATTATGACAGTTTATGGCACGTAAGGTACAATTCAAAATTTTAGGTGTCAGGAGACAAAGGAGCAAAGAAGACAAGCCAGATACCATCAGCAAATTCTCAAAGCAGAAAAGAAGATACAAGATCTGGAAGACCAACCAGCCATCGACATATACAATAGCTTAGTTATCTCATATTGGGTGAAATATGATTTGGTTAACATTGAATGGATGATGAGAGACCTTGCTAGAGCCTAACAATCTGTTTTGCAAGTTTCTGATAAAAAATAGCTTCATTTTTTTAATTTTTTGTGTTGTCTGCTTGTGGATCACGTAATCACCTTGTTAGCATCACACAATTGATCTGTTAGAATCATGCATTTTTCTTGTCAGGATCACGCATTCGCTCTGACAAAATTACGCAATCGCCTATGCAGGGTCATGCAATCATGCAGGTATCATAATGCATTTGTTTCTGTTCTCTCTTTTTTGTTAGTTTTATCTAGTTACTAATCATCTCTTTGCAGCCTATGGCAAATTTATAGAGGAGATCAGATTAGCATTAGATCATAAACATTCATGTTCTCACAATTCATTTTTTGGGCTTAAAATTAACAATGGTTAAAATTGACATGCATGTGTAGCACTTCAGTTTGGGCTTAAAATTAACAATGCTTAAAATGGGCATGCATGTATAACACTTTAGTTTGGGCTTAAAATTAACAGTGGTTAAAATTGACATGCATGCCTTCACATTTCAATTTGGTGTTTAAAATTGTCATGCACATGCATATTCAACACCTCAATTTGGGCTTTAAAATGAACGTGAATTACACTGCACATAGATTAACTCACATTTGATTTTCTTAAAGGAAAGAACTTTTATTGTGTTTAGGGTGGACCTATTGCTGCATTAACTACCTTTCCACCCGCCTTCGGGGTCTTGGGAGAAAGGGAGAAGGTGACAATGACGCCCAATTTTATTTTATTTCAAGTAGTGAGGGGTATCTTTGACTGGGGATTTCATCACCCCACAAAGGTACTTCTAATTGGGATGCATTGGGGATATCATCTCTCCCAGCATACTCTCAAGCAGGTTTTTCGAGCCACTATATAAACATACTGGTTAGACAGCTAGAGTGTTGAGTGAATTCGACATATGTGGGGGCCTTCCCTGCACCAATAAGCTCAACTAAAGTCTTAAGTGGCTTGCTCTGAGAATCCATCATTGGATCAAGATCCCTCAAAATTTAATAATAAGAACCAATTTAGTATCCCAAAATCCTACATTCAGTGATTCTGGAAGTACGGATCGTACCCCATAGATACCCCTCATGTACCTTGCATTATGAGATAGAAATTTATTGGGGATAAGATCTTTGGATCTTTGGGGTAAGAGAGATTGGCATGCCTGAGAAGTGTGTGCCATGGAGTGGAGCCAGTGCTGCCAGACTCTCTATCTGTCTATCTTGTTTTGGTATTTTGTTGTGGGGGCCTCATTGAATGGTGTACAATTTCCAGCCTAAGATTGTCTTCTGTGTCTTTTTATGTATCTCTGTATCAAACCGGTATTGAGTCAGTTATTTGGGATATTTCAAGCCCTATCCTGTGTATATTTGAATTCTCTAAGATTGTTTGAAAACCAGTTTAGTCAGCTATATCTACCTCCAAACAATTATTCTCAGACTTGGAAAACCACAAAACTTATCCTACACACAAAATTATTGAAAATAAAGTCCATTTTGAAATGTCAGATAGTCTTGCAAACTTAAAGAAATACACACTTGTGACCATAGGTAGTCCTTGCATAGTCCTCATTATCATCCTAGGTCCTTGCATAGAACTCATTTACATTGTTATTATCATCCTAATTCCTTGCATAGTCCTCATTTACATCCTTATTACTGTCCTAAGTCCTTGCATAGTCCTCATTTGTGTCCTTATTATCATCCTAAGTCCTTGCATAGTCCTCATTTACATCCATAATCCTTGCATAGTCTTCATTTATGTCCTCATTATCGTCCTCATTAAAGTCCTTGTCTAGACCTCATATACGTCTATCTTAGTCCATCATCATTTGCATAATCATCCTACAAAGTCATAGCATGCGTCTTAATGGGTCTCCCAGGTGATGGTTTTCTCCCCTTTGAGCAACCTAATCTACTGCCAAACGACGCTCAACAAGAAATTATTGATGGTCTAGCTAACTTAGCTTGGGAATCAAGGAGAAACACACCTTGGTGTATAGGAGTCGAGTATGAGATAAATATCAAGTATAAAATTGCCCATAGGATTGATAGAGAAATTGTTGCAGAACATCTAAGAGAAGAGCTTGAAAAACTTGCGTTGCAAAAATCACAAAATACTCAATAGGTCTCACCTCCAAATCCTCAATAGAGAGTCTAGTATGGTCTTACATATCCCATACTTAGGTCTAGAGTCTAGCATTAGTTGTCATCTTACATAAAGTTCTAAAATCACCCTCATATAGAAGTCTTAAATGCCCATCACAAGTTCACAAAAGGCAAAAGGTATAATGGATCCAAACAACGACCAATCTATAAACCCAACTTGGAATATTGACATATCAACTAGTCAACAATCAAATTCTTAGGAAATGCCTACAATACATGAACTACAACAACATTTAACACAAGAAGAGATTGAATCAGCTCAACAAGAACCACATGTCCTTATGATCTTAGATGCACTTATACATAGTGATAGGGATAAATATCTCTCATTGTTATTACAAAATGGGGTGAAATTACCTGAAGAATTTGATGTCACAAAAATATGACCACTAGGAAATACTCTAGGTCAATATAACAGTCAAATACCACATATAACATAAATGCAAACAATGACCTCTAGTTTTCCTTAGAATGCACCTATACAAACAAATATCAGTTCAAACATGAAGTCTCAGTCGAGTGCATCATATTCAACAATAAATGTTAGCGCACCAACACAAACCATATTGATAATATCAAGTGTCTCAACACCTATTCAAACACAGATTCCTCATACAACAAGTGCAACCCAACCTCTGGTTTCCTATTCTATAGGATCAACATATAGTCATCAAAATGCAAATCTAGGTCTTGCCAATACAACAAGTACAACCTAGCCAAACATGGGTTCACATATCACTTATTTCATAGTACCTAGTGGAACGTACAACATAGAAAATTATAATCATGGGACCTTCCAACAACCTCCTAGTTATGCTACCACGAATCCTTTTGTGGGACATACACAGGCACAAAGTGTACCTTTGACCCAAACAGATATTTTGTCACAACAATTACATAATTTGCAACAACAGGTGATGACTATGCAAACCGGTAATGATAAAAAGAGCTACACAATGTAGGACTTACGTCCTTATCCTTTTGATCACACATTATACATGTTGCCTTTCCCACCACATTTTGAAACACCGAAATTCGACAAATATCAAGGAAAAGGTGATCCTAGAGACCACATCAGCGAGTTTTTTACGACATACATAGAGGTTGCAACAAAAGACACTTACCTAATGAGGTTGTTTCCTAAAAGTCTGGAAGGCCCAACCTTACAGTGGTTTTCACATTTACTACCAACTATCACATCATGGGGAGAATTAGCTGAACACTTTATTGTAAATTTTTCACATAACACTGAAACCCCAGTCACTTTGATGGACTTGTGTGCCATGAAACAATATGAGAATGAAACATTAACATCCTTCATATAATGATGGAGAGCTCTCTATAGGAGGTACATTAATATTATTCTAGAAACAAAGCAAGTGGATATGTTCACAAAAAACTTAATCCCTAAGATCAAGTACCCAATACAAATGCAATGTTTGACCACATTTAAACAAATCACTGAAAAAGCTCTAAAGTGTGAGAAAAGACTAGTGATAAATCCAAATTTTGGTTAGAAAACAAAAATGTGACCAATGATTGTGTTGTAGACGCCTATACAATGAAAAGAACTCAACCGGTTTTATCTCTACAAGGTACAAGTCAATCATTAAATCCACATACAGAGAATAAAATTGTCTCAACAAACGTGAACGCTACGCAAAATATGAACACAAAATATCCAAGGGTAAATGTTCCAAGAAGAAATTACACACCTCTAGGGGAACCTATTGAATCAGTGCTAAAAAAGTTAATACAGACAAACATGATCACTTTGCCAGAAATAAGAGTATATGAACTAGGTCCTTTCAAACCTACATGGTGGAATGATAATTATTTATGTGATTATCATCATACTAAAGGTCACAAAATGGCGAGTTGTTATGAGTTGAAAAACTTGGTCCAAGATATGATTGATCAAGGTGACATCATGATTGATATCGATAAAACTTCAGCAAACATGAATCATACAATCTTTAAGGATCTATTTGTTAAACATAACAAAGGGAAGGCTACTACATCAAGAATGCAAGATAATACAACTAACTACACAAAAGTCTCATACGATCTTATACTATTCATGCCATTAGCTCAGGAGATGTAGTAAAAGATGATTCACAAGAAACACTTGGTAAAGATGAGCAATATCTAGATATTCACAAAGATTATAACCAAATTTGCATGCTGTCAGAGGCACCAAAATATGATGAAGACAAAAATATCTGTCTCATGGATTGGGGGCATGACGAACCATTTCATTCAAGATGGTTTGAAGATGAACTTATAACACATGGATGTTAAACTTATACATGAAGACTATAAAGAGGGATATAACATAAACCTTGACAACACAACATATGGTACAAACAGTTCCTCCATAAGAGATGATCTAGTGGCTACGATCACAATAACTCCCAGAGACAAAGACTATGCAGTAGTTACTCACAGATCAAAGGTAACTTTACAAGGAGTACCATCAAACCTACCACCAATAGTAGGGACTTATAATGTTGTTGGGAAACTCAAGAAAACCCCGACACAGATATCACTTTTTGAACTCTTGTGTATTTCACCAACTCATAAAGCCATTCTAGATAAGCGCTTCAAGATTCAGTAGTGGATAGAGATATAGATGAAAATGCATTCGTCCATGGTAGGGAATTTGGCACAAGGCACCTGCATTGCATTCATAAAATAGGATATTCCTAGTGATAGACTTCTCCATAATGACCTGCTACATCTAGAAGCTTACATACATAAGAGAAGAATAAGAAGAGTATGCATAGATGGAGGAGCCGGTCTCAACATTTGTACTTTAAAAATGGTTAAGGCATTGGGATATTCTGAGCTTCATATTGATTCATCAAAGAGAATAAATATCAAAGCATATGATGATGAAGAACATCCCTCAAAAGGTATAGTAACGCTACTTGTGCAAATAGGACCTATAAAAATAGAGTTCGCTTTTCAAATGTTGGACAAAGAACTAGGATACAACATGTTATTGGGCTGCCCATGGATTCACACCATGCAAGCCGTACCATCGACATTTTGTCAATGTGTCAAATTCTTGTATAACAACATTGAGATCACCATAAAAGGTGATCCAAATCCATTCCAACACTGTAATTACTTAAAAGAAAGTGTGGATAATCAGGTACCAATTAATCAAGCAACACCTCTCACTAGACAAATGGAGTCATTAACAATCACAAAAACATAGAAGAATGTGCCTACAACATCTTCTTTGCAGATAAAAGATATTGGTTGTGGAAAGTATTCTATTTCAAGTACCTCAAATGGACAACAATTGTCTCTCTATCCTAGGTCTTTTGGGAAACCCCAAAATGTAGTAATGAAACAAGACAAAGGAAAGGAAATTGTAAGATACTCAGACCCATGCTCTTTCATTAGATGGGGTGATTTACAAGAAGAATCTCTGAATGAAGATGTCAATCATTGGATATACATAGAAGAAGATGACATGACAATACCCAAATTACCTCTAGATTAGTATGGCAATGGGTTCAAAATGCTACAAAAACATGGGTATGATGGAACCACAGGCTTGGGATTATAGAAACAAGGAAGATTAGAACCCATTGTACCTAATGCCAATCCAGGGAATCAAGGGTTAGGATATAAACATGTACCACATGCAATGAAAGCTAGACAATGCACACTAGATATACTGAATAGACCAAGGATACCATCAGACTACATATCTCAAAGGCAGTTGTCTACATGAGTGTTTCCCTCTTCATATCAAACAAGAAACCAAGTACCAACATCACCTAGTGCGGAATCAGATGGTGAAGATATGAGACAACTCCTGCAAGAACCTATCACTGAGTTACACAACAATACAGTTCCTAAAACAACCGCCCAAGCAAATGTAGTAATAGATAAAGGTTTAGCACTAGAAAATGAGCCTAATCCCTAGTTATTGTCAATACTTCTTCCATGGGAAACAACTTAAGCTCTACCTAATGAATCAAACGAAGAGAGATTACAATGGCTAGTACCTAGTTTAAGAAGGGTAACTACTATACAAAGGAGACCAGTTGATCTACAATAAAATCAAAGGCAGGAACAAGAAGAGATAAGTGATACAACCTCAAAAGCTTAAACATACATTGAAAGTTGGATAGACTCTCACGACTATGAATTCCTATCACTCCATGATTCCAGCCTATGAACAAGTGACATGATAAGGTATCAAAGATCACCTATAACAGATGAAAATACACCAGGTCATTCAAACAATAAAGTCTTCATGTTATCATAATCTGTCATGACAGAAGGGAGTAATGTATTACTCCTTGTACACTCACACTTGATTGATTGGGGGTGAGAAGGAAAACCAACACTATATTGGTTTGAAAATGATAAAGCCTTTGTAGAATTCCTTGGTGTTAGAGAGGGATTTCCACAAGGTGATCACAAGGTAGGATTTTTTGTCGACCTGGATAGAATGACATACTTTGGAGAAGCAAGTACCTCTATAACAAAAGATATGGATCAGAGTAACCATAATAGAAAGAGTGAGTTAGGCAACCTCCCTATCAAAAGAGAAAATTCACCTAATATAGAAGAGACTGAAGAGGTAAATATAGAAAGAGAAGTTGTACATGTAATACCCTAAAATTGGTCACCTAAACCATGGGCCCCTAATCTTGACAGCATCACCAAGGTCCTAACCAAAGGCAATTAAATCAACTTTGAGCACACAATTAATTAATTTTTCAATCATTAAATGTCACATGGCAAGTGAATTATTCTATATTAATTAAATATTTATTTAATTAATTAAATTATTCCAAGTAAATCATTTTGATTAATTATCCTATTTAATTTATTAAATATCCTAGCATATTTAATTAATTAATAAATTTGCCATTAACCATAAAAAAAGAATTACAAAAGAGGAATTAATCACAAAGAAAGAGTTAAATTGAAAATAGAATAAAAGACTTGAATTGAGAGAGAAATCAAACTTGAGATATTATTTCTTCTTCTAAATTGAGATAACTTGAAATCAGAAAAGCAATTAATTGAATTATTTGTCATTCTCAAAAATTGGAACTCAAAGCTTTTGAGAAAAGAAGTTCAGTTGCATTGGAAATACTCTTTTCTTGAATAAATCAAAGAAATCGCATGGAATCACCTATTTTTATCTCAAGTGCATGGAATTAATTGAATTTTATCTCCAATGCAAACTCAAACTTATAATCTGAATACATTTCAATCAAACTATAATTGGAATCTATCTCAAGGTTAACTAAATCTAATTTCTCAATTATTTTAATTATCCTAAATTGTACTTTTTCTTGAATAATCTCAACTGCTCGTTGCTAATTAATCTTGACCATTGGTCTCTCTTTTGATTCTCTATAAATTCAGCCTTCATCTCTCATTCAAAACACCCTGGAGATTTATTGTTATTATATAGTTTTTTCTTTGGAGTCATTGAAGATGTTGTGCTTTCTTTTTTGAGATTATTGCATCTTAGTTTAGCCTTTTTGCATATTTAGTTCAATTATGATTGCTTGAATTCATATAGCTTACTATTCATCCATCTAGCATAATCTTGCATCCATTTAGCTTAATATCATGCTCATATAGATTAAATCCTTTGTCTTGGTGTAGTTTAGCCATTGGTATTGCTTATACAAATATGAGAGCAAGTCTATACTCACATCTTTTAGAAGGCAATTGGTCAATTTGTTATGGTTTTATTATTCATGCTTATATCTGTCTAACCATACATGTAATGACTTAATTACAGTGTTGTATCTTACAGCTTGCAGATAATTATTCCACTTTTCACACACACATTTCTGGCACCCACCGTGGGGCAGAAGACTACATCTTTCAGCCTTGAAGACTAACTTTTTTCTTATTTTTTAGATTTAAATTTTTTAGATTTTTGTCTGTACTATTACTGCAAAATATCGTTCGAGATTTCCCACATGCCCAAATGACAAACTGCAGGTATCGTACGATCTCGTACAAATTATCGTATGACTCGGTGAGAATTGTTGTATGGTATTCTGTATTTTTGTTTAAAAGAAGACTACATTATTCAAGTTCTTTATTGGATTTTGATCTTACTAACGCTGACCCTGGCTTGTTGTTTGTTTGTCTAAGGAATCTTCATAGCCTAATTATTTTTTGCAGAACACTTGTTGAAGAATATGCCTGTCAAACAAAGACAATATGAATACTGATTCGTTGTCTTTGCAGGTTGCCTGAGGCAATTCAAGTAAACATCGTGTATTATTTAAATTTATTTTTAGGCACCTAAATTGCATTCTGGTTAATGAACAAATCTGTCTTTTATGTTTTAAGAAAATTCTGAGAGGTAGGAGAGTATGCTCTTGTCTGCATAGATAATTAGAAATCCAGACCCTTGAGGCTTTTTCTAAGTTTGAGATTTGTGTACCTTTAGCAGGCCTGTCACAGTGGGAAAAAGTAATCACCCTATGAGAATGACCCAAGTGAGTACAACTGGACCTGGGCATTCTAACTCACTATAATAAATAGACCTCTGGTTGATTAAAGTCTCAGAGGATGGGATTATTTGAGTTTTCTCTATGAGAACTCTCATAGTGAGCATTTTGTAGGGCCTCATGGTCTCAATCATGTTTACATGACTACAACTTCTTTCGGTACCTTGTCGGGCTATAGGCTTCAATCATGCTTGCATGACATCAAGGGGTAATTTTGAAAGAAATTCCTGACTAAGAACTATAAGATAGAGGCTACCTAGTTCACCTCTGAAAGGGGGGATAATCTTTATGCAAGAGAGATATTAACTCTCCCAAGATACTTGCCATTTTGTGCCCCCATTAGTGTTTGGAGTCAGCTAATACAACATTTAGAATCCATTGCATGAGACTCAATGACCATATTCTAATTAGCTAATGGGTGTGTACTTGAGTCTGCAAGAAAAGGTTTTCTTCTCTCACCAATTTCCAAAGGGTTATCATGTTGTGATTGAAGTCATTATACATATTGCCTGTTTACTGTGTTTTCATCCCTAAAACTGAAACTGGAATACCAAAATTGGAGAAAACAAATAAACAATTTAGTCATCAAAACTCTATCTGTATCACAAATTATTCTATCTTAGCCATCAAAAACTCAGTCCATCTCAAAACTGGTCATCATCAGTCATTGAAAACTTTGTCTATCAAACTCTATCCAGTAAACTATTGTACGAGTCTTCTGATTTATCCTCCTGCTACATACCTATTTTCATACGAAATCATAAAGTCTTACAATTTGTCATGTGACCCTACATTAGTTGTCGTACAAGATCTGATAAACTATCATCTTTCTTAGGGAAGTATTGTCTAAGCCCTTGTCCTGTGTTGTACAAGAAAACATCACATTCATCAGTTTGTTGTCTAAGGTATACCCACTTGTCATATGAACCTAGGCAACAACTCATATGAAATATTATTTTCATCATCCTAAAGCTATCAAACTGTCGTCTGGTCTTGTCAACCCTATCATACGAATCTCTAATTTTGTCAGTCCAGAACGATCAAACTTGCCTAGAAATAGTCTACATCGAGCTTAAAACTAGTTATCATCATCCTAAGCATAAACAAATCTAAACAATGTACCTCTACCATTGTGTTGCATGATTTTGTCGATCATCTTTCAGCTAGTTCAGCCAACCATTTATCAAACTTAAGTTACTTAGATAACATCTTTCATAGGATAGATCGTTCCTGAAATCAGACTGAGTCTTTGTCACTTCTCTCAAATCAAACTAGGTAGCTTAGATCACATCTTACATAGGATAGATCTTTCCTAAAACCAGACTAAATATTAGTTGCTTTTCTCAATCAAGACGTTAAATGAATGACTAGCTCCAAATTTTATCTTGACTTCTGCATCAGAAACAACTCTAGGTCACATCAGTCAATAAAAATGCCTAATCAAACCAAAAGTTCTCATAAGAAAGCTGATAGAGGCAAAGGACCATCCTTTTCATATCAAGATAATTTATTTTATATAGAGGACCCTGTCACTAATAAACCTTCATCATTAGATATACCAGTTTATGATCAACCCTTGCTCCCACCATATCTGGAACAAAACAAGAAAGATGAGCTGCTAAACATAATGCTTATGATGATCTCAGTATCCATGCTACTGATAGTGATTCATCATCAGGTGAATCTAAAGCCTCTAAACCTACTGAAACTGATATTCATAAATGTCAAAAGGATAAATATTTCCGAAAAATGATGAAGGTTATCATGGCTAGAGAAAAAGAAGACTATTTTCTAGAACTAGCAAAGCAAGGCACTAAACTTCCTAGTGGTTATAACATTGAGGTCCTCATCACTAAAGAGGAAGAGACACCCTTAGAAATGGTAAACAAACAATTACAAGTGTTACGGACTGAGATCACAAAACTAAAAAACAAGGTTAAATCATCAAAACAATATTCTCTAGACACGATTTGCCCATTTCCATTTGATAAAAACCTTTACATTCCTTCATTTCCTTCATGTGTGGATATTATGAAATTTGACAAATACGATGGCAAGTCAGATCCTCAAGACCATTTTAGAGAATTTTGTACTTCATGTATGGAGTTCATGCATGAACAAACCTATCTCATGTGACTTTTCCCGAAAAGTTTAGGAGGGCAAGCTATGGAATGGTTCTCAAGCCTACCTATGGGAATAAAAACTTTTGAAGAATTAATCTAATTGTTTCTACAACAATAAACCTATAACATTCATCATCCAATCACGATTACTGAGCTTTGCAATACTAAAAAGAAAACAAGAGAGCCCTTTCTCACTTTCCTCCAACATTGGAGAAAGGTGTTCTCTAGATATTCACGACCTATTCGAGATTCTAAGAAGATGGCATCTTCATCAACAACTTGATCCCTAAATTGAAATACAGTATCCAAATGAAAGTGTAGACATCTAAAAATGGTCAATGCTTGCGGAGTCATACTTTAACATTTGTGCATTGCCTTATTTTAGGGTTTTTGCATCACATTAACATTTCTTCTATGTTGCACACTTGGTCTTTATCATTTGCGAGCATCGAGTCCTTCTTCTACATTCCTCATTTTTCTCGCTTTTGAATTTGGTCTTGTCGATAACAATCTTCAGTCATGATTTTGGTCGATCTTATCCTGTCGCATCAATGTGCGTGCTCATTTGTCATATTTTGGACATCATCAATCCTAATTGATGATAGAATTAGGGTTTTGTCCTCTTGTCAATCTTGTCACCTTGCGATTGATTCGTCATCGATCCTCGTCTTTGTCAATCTCATCACCTTGCGATCGATTTGTCATTGATCCTTATCAACTTGTCAATCTTGTCACCTTGAGATCGATTTGTCATTGATCCTTATCAACTTGTCAATCTTGTCATTTTGCGATTGATTTGTCATCGATCATTGTCCTTTTCAATTGCGTCAATTTGGATCAATTAGTCATTGTTCCTCATCAATTGGCACCTATCAATTTGATCTCTTTGTCAATCTTGGTCAATTTGTCAACCAATCTCAATCATTTATCAACATTGGTCCTTTGTCAGTCAGAATCATGATCGAACCTACATTAATTTCTTGTTGTCTTGACCTAATTCCTTGTCCTCTTATTTCTAGGGTTTTATGATTTGATCATTTAATCCTTTTCTTCTTCTTGGTGGGTTAAATAAATCTATTTATTTAGTCCTAGGTCTTTTTCATGAATTAATTAATGGATGAAAACCTATTAATTAATTCACCTAATTCCTATTTCATCTTTTTCCTCAATTTTTCCCCAATTTACTAATTTCTCCTAATTCTTAATTTCTTTTTTTCTCCTATTTGCTTCAATTTTTCTAATATTTCCTCTAAATTCATCCCCTAATTTTCTCCTATGTTTATGCTTCCATTTGTTGCAATCATGGAGGCTATTTTCTCTCTTCCCTAATTTCATGGGAATGACATAGCAATCTTGTCAAATTTGTCATAATTTGTCAATCAATCAATTTTGCATAGCAATCTTGTCAATTTGGTCATAATTTGTCAATCAATCAATCTTGCATGTCAATCTTGTCATAATTTGTCATATTTGTCATCCTTGATTTGAAATTTCCTTTCAAATCTCTTCATACTAATCTTGTCATCTCTCCAATTTGTCTATAAATTGGATGAGTTTCTTCAATCAAGGGATCAACTAATCACATTTTCAGAGAATTAATCACACTTCTAGTATCCTTACGCTGCCATTTCATCTTGTCAATCTTGCTTTCATACTATGCCTTTGCATTTGTAAGTGAGATCCACAAACAAAGTAATTTGAAGGAGAAAGAAGGACAATGGAGAATTATGGAGGAGATATTCGCGTTTGTAATGGTTTGCATTTGGTTTGATTATCTTGTCTTCATATCTCTATTGAATGTTTTTAGGATTTCTTATCATTGCAATCTAGTTTTTGTGATTGGGTTAGTCTAATATTTATTTGCTTTGATGATTTCCAGATTCCTATCTATAGCAAGTATACCCTTCATTCAACAAAATGGTAGATAGTGCCCTCAGAATGGAAGATGTGCTTATAAAGAAAGGAGATACGTCACTTTGGAAAGAAACACAATAAGATTCTAGTTCCAAAGAAAAGAACAAATATTGGAAATATGGCAAAGACAACAATAGAAACATTGTTAATGATGGAGTGGTAAACACTATTAAAGAAAAATCAAAATCCATGATATTTAACCTGGCTAGTGGCACACAAGCACTCAAAGAAGCTGAAACGGAAATAGAAAATCCTCCAAAGAAAGTAAAAGAGTGGTTTAAAGAGAAACCTTGGCTTTTAAAATCAAAATGCAACTTCACTCCTTTGGAAGAATCATATGAATCCGTTTTCAAAACTTTATTGGCAAATGATCTAATAACCTTACAAGACAATTATAGGCCATATGATCCCGAAGTCAAACCAAAATGGTGGAGAGAGAATGAATACTATGAATACCATTGAAACAAAGGTCACAACATAAACAACTGTATGAAGCTCAAGCATGAGATTCAAGATCTCATCAACACTGGCAAAATTTTTGTTGGAAATCACACAACTAATGCTGATCACAAAGCTTTTAAAGATCCCTTACCTATTTATGAACAAAGTGATTCCTCAAAGTCAAAAGAAGGTGCCAAAGTTAATTAAACCTATACCAACAATGACAATGTGATCAACATGATTAAGTCTTCTCAATCTAAATGTTGCAGTGTGATCATAATCAAAGATAAACAAAACGAATCACAAAATGCAAATGTTGTGACCCACTCTCAAAAGAAAGTCACTCTCCAAGGAGCTAGTTCTTCAACTCCTTCTCAAACAACATCAAACCTACCAACTTCTTCAAACAAAAAAATAGATACAACCATGGCTAAATCTAAACAACTGGCTTCATCATTCTCTCCTAGTTATAGCATTGTTGAACAATTAAAAAGAACAAACTCTCAAATCTCCATCTTTGAATTGTTTAAAATCTCTTCTGCTCATAAAGAGATCCTAGACAAAGCCTTTCTCACTACTAATGTCCCAAAAGATTTAGATATCAACCGGTTTCAATATATGGTGGGTCACCTAACTTCAACTCATTATCTTACCTACTTTGAAGAAGATGACAACTCGCTGAATCACCCACATAACCAACCATTTCACATTGAAGCTCTGATCCATAAACATCGAGTTAAATCTGTTTTGATAGATGGAGGTGTTGGGTTGAATATTTGTACCTATAATCTGCTTACACAGCTAGGCTTTTCTAAAAATGTCATTGATCCAACCAAGAAAATAACAATCAAAGCTTATGATGAAGAAGAAAAAACCTCTAAAGGTCTGGTACTATTACCAATTAGGGTAAGACCTTTAGAAAGAGATGTTATTTTTTAGGTGCTTGATCTCCCTCTTTCATACACCATCTTACTGGGCAGGCCATGGATTCACAAAATGAAGGCAGTTCCATCTACATATCATCAGTACTTAAAATTTCCTTATAATGGAGTTGAAGTCAATATTCCTGCTGATACAAACTCCCTTTGTAATGCGTTGAAAAAGAGTGTTGCTACCTTTGTACCTCATAATAGAGCAATGTCTACAGTTGAAAGTTCAGAGATCTTGATGAAGGACTTAGAAAAGAAATTGGAAATCACAAATACTGGCATGAATGGATACAAGATAGAACCAATACTTTCACTAATCTCTCTTCCTCCATCACCAAGATAGCTGGGAAAACCATTAGAGGTTATGAAGCCATAGACTTCCACTCTACATGTCATATATGATGGTCTCTTTGTACAATCCTCTACTTCCCTTGCAGATGAAATAGAAGAGAATACTGTTCTCAAATGGATTTTCAAGGAAGATAGTGAAAATAAAGAAGTACGACATTGTGAGATTTCCCCGACACAATATGGTCTAGGATATAAGATGATTCAATGCATGGGATATTCAGGTACCAGTCCTTTGGAAAATATCAAGAAGGTATTGTTGAACCTATTCAACTACAAACTAAGTCTACAAATGAGAAAGCTGGACTAGGATACAATATCGAAAAGACATCAAACCAGAAACATACTTCCAATCATTAGTCTAAGTGGAGGAAAAAGATACTGCCTTCAGCATCATAGGAAGTAAACACTCAACAGACTCAAGAAGAGTATGAAAAAGAAAAAGAAGAACTAGTAATCAAGAGAGAGGAAACAACCAGTATTCAAGTTTTAATGGTATCAACTACAACACTACAAGGAATAGAAATCCCAGAGGATATGAGAGGAGAGGTATAAAGTATCAGAGAATGGTTTGCACCACTGAAAATTCCAATCACATAAACTGGTAGACAACAAGTAGATGATTTAGAAACTAACTCGAATGAGTATGAATGAGGTCCAGATAATCTCTCAGATACATCTACTATAGAAACCTTAGAAGAATCTAATGATATCACAGATGACAAACAAGAGCTGATGCACTTAAAGCTGCAAAAGGAGATAGAAGAAATCTAACTAAAAAGACAAGAAGACTATGAACAAAAGTTGAAAGACGGAAGAACACAATAAAATTCTCCACCTACTATATCTCCCTCTAATAGGACAGAACAAATCAGGTATGGAACTAAACAAGAAGAATTGGAAGCTACAAAAATAGAACCAGTCATTAGTCTAGAGGAAGCTGAATGGAGTAGACGATAGAGAGTCATAGAACCATCAAGGTTATGTCAACAGGTATGTCAGATACAAGTAATAAATGAACCAAATCATGAAGGAACTTGCAACATCAAAGATGTAGGTTTTGACACTATACATACATTCACTCAATCACTTTAAGAAGAGTTAGACACTTCCTCTTATGACTTTGATGACTCTGACAATAGTCCTATTTATGACAATACCTATTCAGCATCAAACTCTGACTCCTCCATCATGAATATTGAGAATCTGTCTACTGATCTTGTTACTGTCGAACCACAATATGTAGCCCAGTCTAGCATAGAGAATGATACTAGAAGTAGGTCTATTGGATTTGGTCAACTAAATATTAACGTGCACTTCAATGATCATGTTGTAACTCTTCCTGGTCTTGAGACATTTATGCAAGGTAGTCTTCTAGAACTTGACTTATTGGTCTGAACTTATGATGATAATACCATGAAATCCCTCGAACCTATTCAAACTTTATCCTTGGTACATCCTAAACTAATTGACTATAGTCTACAAAACTAAACTATGAATGTACCTATCTTTACCAATGACTATACGTTAGCCTACTACCTTAATGTAGTTGAACCAATGGAATCTTCCACCAACAAACAAAGTGAGAACATTTCTGAAACATATATCAAGTATCTTAGTTGAAAAAATCAAAGAAAGAAAAATAAAAGATCCAATGGTGAAAACCACATTGTTGCGGTGTCAGAATCAAAAATAGAAAAAATAAACGACGTACCTAAGGGTGAAAACCTCTCTGAGGCACCTGAAGGTGAGATACTTGATATACTGCCAAGTCACTTCTAAGAAAGTTCTTCTATATTGATTGAACCAACTCAAACAGTAAATATTGGGAGTCGAGTGACACCACATATCATCCACTTAGCTCAATCATTATCAGCAGAAGAGTTAAAAGATTTCAGCAATCTCTTTTTAGAAAAGAAGATCAACTTTGCATGGACATACTCTGATAAGCCGGGCCTAGATCCTAATCTCATCATGCACCATATTTCTATTACACCAGGAATTAAACCAGTCAAGCAAAAACTCTGTAAGATGCACCCTCATGTGGCATTGCTAGTCAAGGCTGAGCTAGAAAAATTGCTAAAAGATGGGTTTATCAGAGCTATAGACTATGCAGAATGGATTTCAAACATAGCACCTATATCAAAGGTAGACAAATCTATTAGGGTTTGCACTAACTTCAAAGATCTCAAAAAAGCTTGTCTGAAGGATGATTTTCCATTGCCTAACATTGATATGATAGTGGATATGACTGTTGGATATGAGATGTACTCATTAATGGATGGATTCTCTAGTTATAATCAAATTAAAATAGCTCCTGGAGATCAAGAAAATATAGCTTTCACCTATGCATGGGGAACCTTTTGTTGGAACATCATTCCATTTGAGCTAAAGAATGTAGGAGCAACTTACCAAAGAGCAGTAACAACCATCTTTCATGATATGATGCATAAAAATATGGAAGATTATGTTGATGTCACCTTAGTAAAGAATATGAAGAGATGCACACATATTCAAGAGCTAGGCCTCATACTAAATAGAACGGAAAAATTCAAGCTCTGACTAAATCCTAAAAAGTGTGCATTCAGAGTGACATCTGGGAAATTACTTGGTTACATCATTTCAAAGAAAGGAATTGAGGTTGATCCTGAGAAGGTCCAAGCTATAATGGAAATGCCACCTCCAAAGAATATTAGTCAAATGAGAAGTTTATAAGGACCTCTCTAGTCAATCATACACTTTATTTCTCAGCTAATAGATAAAGCTCAACCCTTCACAAAAGTATTAAGGAAAGTAGTAATGTACAAATGGGATCAAGAATGTGAACAACACCTTCAGCATATGAAAGAATACCTATCTAAGCCACCAATACTGATGCCACCAATCCAAGGTAAACCATTGATTCAATACATATCAGCTACCAATTCATCACTAGGGGCACTTCTGGTACAACAAGATGAAAATAAAAAGGAAAGAGCTATATATTATATCAAGAAAACTTTGGTGTCCTATAAAATGAACTGTACTATAATAGAAAAATCTTGTTTGGCATTAGTGTTTTCATCACAAAAATTGAGACACTACATGTTAGCACATTCAATCAAGTTAGTAGCTAAGATTGATCCACTCAAATATCTTCTCAGCAAAGCAACACTTATCGAAAGATTGGCTAACTAGGTCATGGTTCTTACAGAGTTTGATATTGAATATGTAGAATGCAAAGCCATCAAAGGATAGGTCATTGCAGGTCAACTTGTTGATGCTCCACTTGAAGACACTCAATCTTTGCATATAGAATTTTTGGATGAATCTATCATGCACCTTACTCAACAATCATGGAATATGTTTTTCATGGGTCTTTCACTAAACATGGTTCAGGTGCTGGAATACTTTTTATTACTCCTCAAAAATATTCAATCCCGAAGGCTTACAAGATTCTCTTCCCTTGCACAAACAACATTGCAGAGTATGAAGCTTTGGTAAACAAGATCAAGCTAGCTATCAAATGAAAGGTTATGGAATTATACATCTATGGAGATTTTCATCTAATCATCAACCAAATCAATGATACATATCAGACTCGAGATGAGAAATTGATGCCTTATAAGAGAATGGTTGATGATCTCAAGAAATATTTTACTTTTGTACCATTTCAGCAGATGCCCAGATCAACAAACAGAGCAATAGATGCTATGGCCACCTTGGCATCTATACTAGAGTTACAAGAATCTAATTTTCACTTTGAATTCCTAGTGGAAGAGTTACATTACCCTATCTATGATTCTCCTGAGTCCCAGATGGTCTATTCTATTATTGGACATGACTCATCTTGCTATAGCCACATTCACTCTTATCTATGAGACCAAATTATCTCATAAAATCTAATCCATAATGAGAAAAGGAACCTAACCCAAAATGATTCACAGTACATCATCATTGCTAATGATCTATTTAGGTGAGGTTTGGATCATACTTTTCTTAGGTATCTAGAAACTAAAGAGTCCCAACACACATTATCTAAAGTCCATGAAGGTATTTGTGGTTCTCATTCAAATGGTCTAACTTTAGTTCAAAAACTACTAAGGGCTTTCTACTACTAGCTAGACATGGAGAAAGATGCTATAAAGTTTTCTAAAACTTTGAGAAGTGTCAGCTACATGGGAATCTCAAACATGCTCTAGCAAGGGATCTCATACCCTTCATTACACATTGGCCTTTTCAGTAATGGTCATTTGATCTCATTGGCCAAATATATCTTGCATCATCTAATGGACACAAGTTTATCATAACTTCCACTGAGTATTTCACTAAGTGGGTGGAAGCAGTTCTGCTCATCAAAGCAACTGGTAAACAAGTAGCTTTGTTCATCCTTAACTATATCATCTCTAGGTATGGGATACCTTCATCCATTATGACTGACAATGGAAGGTAGTTCAAGAACAAAGATTTAGATGAGCTCTGTGAAAAATTCAAAATCAAACAACACTGGTCATCCATATATTACCCTCGAGGTAATGGACAAGCTGAAGCATCTAACAAAAATCTGTTGACTATCTTACATAGAACAGTAAATAAATCTGGGAGAGATTGGCATCTGCAACTCAATCCTTGATTATGGGCTTATAGAACAAGTATCAAAACACCTAATGGGGCTATACCTATCTGAAGAAGTTTTACCTATTGAGGTAGAAATAGCATCTCTAAGAGTTTCTTTGTAAGGTCTTGTTACTGAAGAAGACTACAGAATATCTAGATTGCAAGAACTTGAGTTACTAGATGAATGTCAACAAGTGGAATTTGATCATCTGAGAGTGTATCAAAAGAGAATTTCTAAAGGATATAACAAGAAGGTTCGACAATGAGAATTTTAGGTTGGTGACCTTGTTCTGAGAGAAAATCCTAAAAATCAATAGTTTCGAGACAACAAAGGGAAGTTTGAACCCAACTGGCTAGGTCCCTACATCGTTACTAGTCTTTGGCTCTAGTGCCTATCAACTCTCAACATTGGAAGGAGAACAACTCCATGAACCAATCAACACCATCCAATTGAAGAAATTATTCACTTAGTATTCTCTGCTCTAGCAACCTGTACAGTTGAAAAAGTCCTAAATTTTTCTTTTCCTAAAAATCATAAAATGTCTTGAAAAAAAGAGAGAAAAAAAAGAAAATCTTTGCCAATCAGGTGAAAACATGACAAATAGGTGCCTCTTGTACTCAAGTGCTCCATCTATCAACATAATGTTGGCATTTCCCACTTTCCCACATCTTTGATTTTGCTTGTACATATCTTTTAGTCACTTTTGTGACATCCTGGTTCTTTGGAACCCTCATGGCTTGAAATTGATCAATGTCCCAGTCTTAGGGTATTCAACTAAGCATTTTGCATGTCCTAAGAAGTATCAACCAAGTCATCATTCCGTCAGTGATACCCGATCATCCAATCTAAGTCAGTCACCTGTCTCCTAACTACTAAAGAGTTTTATAGCTGAGTAAACAAGCAAAACAACATTATTGAAAACAATCACTAAACAGTTTGAGATATGATTAAAATTTTCTTTGTGTGTTGTCTTTTATATTGGATTTTGATTATTATTCCCTCTAAGTAACTCAAGGAAGTCTATCTTCACTAAGAGGAGCAAGGATTGGGGGCGTAATATTTTCTTTGTTTTCTGCTTGTAGGAATGATTCTGATGATCTGGAAACATTGAATCAGCTGGGTGTCTGAGATAAGTGCCTTCACATTAAGGTGAAATCATCACACATACCTCAACTCTGCTTATTTGTATGCTACAAGGAGGTTGGCATCATTTTTTTGTCTATTTTGAGGGAATTTATTTAAATGTTCAATCTGGTTGCATGCGTAATCTGTCTAAGGATATGAATGAAAAAAGCATCATTGTGGACAAGATAATTAATATTGCACATGAAAATAAAGGAACTCTATTCTGTCTGCTATGTTTGTAAATGCTTAGTGATGAAAATTAAGCATTCCAAATCCTATGACTAGGTTTAGTTTGCATTCATTCTACATTTCAAGTGATTTCTGCATGATAACAATGATCTCTTTATCTTCTGAATTAGAGTTTGAAGTATCATTTTTCTCAGCTAAGTGGTCTCTTTTTCATCATTTCTCTGATTGAGTACTTGTGTATTGAGATGTTAGCTGCATACATAAACATCTTATATAGATCCATACATTTCATTATATACTTGTTTGCATTCATATTATTGCATAGAAAAATAAATTTTTTGCATTACTAGTTACTCATTTTCATCATTTATTTGCATATGAAAAGAAAGAAAAAAGGAACATCCATATTCATCTGCATTACATACATCCATACTGAAAAGATATGAATAAATATAGACTAAATCATATATAAAAAACATCTCATAATAAATCAACATAAGTACGATGAAATCAAATCAAGATCTTGTATATATCATCATAAATATCTCAGAGTATGTTAGGTCCCAGAGACAACTGAGAGGGGGGGGGGGGGGTGTGGATCAGTTGTCGAATAAATTCAACCAAAAAAAACTTAACCAAAACTTAATGCTTAATATCGATAAACCAAAATTTATGTCAGTAGATAGTCTTAATAGTTAATTGCAATACCAATAAAGATTAATGCATGAAACAGAAAGACAATAGCATCCACAACACATAACACCAATGTTTGTACATGGAAACCCTGTAAGGGGAAATCCACGGTGGGAAGCCTTACCCATAATCAAATGATACTATTGCAGATAGTATGTGTTTACAATATGGATTCTGCACATGCAGAAAGGCCAGCTGCCTAGAGCTCATTGCTCAATCACAAAATGAGTCACACTGACTACAATTGGATGGTTAAATCCAATGATAATGTACTGTACAAAATAGCATCTTCATATGCTGGATTCAGTACCGATGTAGTTCTGATTGCCTTCACAAAACCCATCCTTCAACCTTCAAATGATGTTTGCATGTATATATCTGCTTATTTTTGCATATACTCTATTATAATTCTTCTTCGCAATCACATATCGATCTTACAAATAAGATCTTACATATATACCATAACCTAAGACAAATTGAATAGATCGGCTCACTATAAGATATTACAATAAAATCAATTACAAACAAATCAATATCTGATGCATGATGTTGGCTCAATGCATTTATAATAATAATAAATCATCTCCATAACATGTCATGCTGATCTAGAATGGATAAGTCTGCTGGTGCTTATTCTAGACCTATTTGTCAGTAACAACAAATATGCAAACCCGAATAAACAGTTAACTAAATTGCCAAAATAAAGTGATCGAATAATGTCTTTGACATAACCAAGTAGTCTCCAAGTTATTCCAAGTGTCGATGAACAATATAATCTGTCGGTGAACCAAATACCAATGTTTTGCATAAGTCTCTGTCTTGCTGGTGAAAATAGCCAAAATCTCCAAGTGATGATAAGTGTTGACAAGCGATGACAAGTTTTGACATCAATGACAAAACCATATCAAAAATACCAACAATCTCCCCCTTTGGCATTGATGGCAACACAAGATGAAAAAACCATCAAAGTGCCAAAACAGAAATGCCAAAAACCAAAAACCAAGAATCTCCCAAAGAGATCATTAACCAGAAATAAAAAATACATAATATCATCTCACTCCAAAGTAATAATCTCTCCCTAGGAATAATATGTGTTATCCATGTGTTTTTCCATATCAATCTCTCCCCCTTTGACATCAAATGCCAAAGCAATACAAAACCAAATATAAAATACCAACTCATTCAATATACCAACTATTCCCCCTGAGAAGTAGCTCTCCTGAACAAAGCTGGAATAAAAGATTTCTTTGTTGATTCTGTTAGTTGATGAAAAACATCAACTGTCTAAGTCTCTACTGGTGGGGGTAGAACTCCAAGTTGCTCTTTGAGATACTCAAATGTTTCCTTAGGCAAAGGCTTTCTAAAAATATCTGCAATCTGCTCTTTAGTATTCACATAAATCAATTTCACTTCTTTTGCTTCAACATTCTCGTTTAGAAAGTTTAGTTTAATAGAAACATGTTTAGTTTTAGAGTGAAGTACCAAATTCTTTGGTACATCAATTGCTATTGTATTATCATAGTCGATAGTTATAGGTTCCTTGCAATTTACCTTTATGTCCTTCAACATTTGCTTGATCCATAATACCTGTGTACAGTTGGTTGCTACTGCAACATATTTTGATTCTGTTGTTGATAAACTTGTACAGCTCTGTTTCTTGTTCAACCATGAAATTAGTTTGCTGCCAAGAAAAAATGTTCCACCAGTGGTTCTTTTTCTGTCATCCACATCTCCTACCCAATTAGCATTTGTGTATGCATATAAGTCAAAATTTTCATCTCTAGGATACCATAAACCAAGATTTGTAGTGCCTTGTAGGTACTGGAAAATCCTTTTCACTGCCGATTCATGATTTTCTTTAGGATTACTCTGAAATCTTGAAACAATACATACTGCATTCATAATATCAGGTCTTGTGTGTGTCAAATACAATAAACCTCCTATCATAGATTTGTATCTAGTTGGATTAACAGGTGTAGATTCATCCTTCAAAGATAATTTATCATTTCTAGTCATAGGTGTGCTTACTGGTTTACAATTCTCCATGCCAAATTTCTTTAGTAATTCCTTCAAGTACTTAGATTGACATAGGAATATACCTTTATCATTCTGTGAAATCTGCAATCCTAAAAAGAATTTTATCTCTCCAATCATAGACATTTCAAATTCTTGCTGCATTTTGTTAGAAAAGTGTTTACACAGACCATCTTCTCCTCCAAAGATTATATCATCAACAAAAAATTCAATAACCAAGATGTCATCATTAGTTACTTTGTAGTATAGATTGTTGTTTGTGTTACCTTTTGTGTAACCAAGCTTCAAAAGACATTTGTCCAATCTTGCATACCAAGCTCTAGGATCTTGTTAAAGCTTTCCTTAACCTGCAAACCATGTCTTTGTTATCTATTAAAGAAAATCCATCAGGTTGCTCAATGTAAACTTCTTCTTCAAGATCTCCATTCAGAAATGCACATTTAACATCCATTTGATATACTTTATAGTTTTTGATTAAGGTAAAAACAAGTTTTGAAGGGGCCCCGAAACCCTTTACAAGTGGAACTTAATCAGAATAAGCAACAAGAAACAAAAAGGAATAGACCATCAAAAAGCCAACAGAAAACCAAAGAAAATCGGCAAATACCCCACAAAGCCAACAAAGCCAGCCAGACTCCAGAAGAGAAACTAGTTGATTTTTTCCAAGGTGTTCGCCAGGGTGTTGCTAATTCCATGCAGCTCTTTAATGTTATCCCTGAGATTAGGGAGATCCTTTGCAGAAGCAACCATGACTTTCTTAACACTAGCCCTGGTCCTCTTCGCAGTGCCACCAACCGGAGTAGCTTCACCACTACCAGTCTGAATAGTCTCTTCATCCATGTCTAGTTCCACTACCGGTTTAGGAGAGCTAGTATGATCAAAGACCTTAGCGATATCCTCCAAGTTTTTAGTGACAACTGATAGGATACTCGAGATAATGCCCAACATATTTTTCATCACTTCTCTCCCTTCTTCTAATGAATTAACCTTCTCCTCCATATTCTACTTCCATTTTATCTAATCTCTATCATCATCCTCCCTCTTCTCATCCGTATTTTTCCCCTTTTTTTCCAGGTTCTTGAGGAGTTCGTAGGTTCATCTGTCATAATCCAGTCTCGGCTCAGTGAGTTTTTTGAGGTTATCCAAAAATAACCCTTTACCCAAACTTTCCTTATCCTCACTTACCCTGTCCTTAGTCAAGTCCTTCTCAAAATCCATGTTTATTTCCCTCTCAAAATTCACATCAGTTTCCTCATTATCCTTGAAATCCACATCCTCCATTGGATGGTTGTTGTCCTTACCAGGGCAGACACTATGGATAGGACTTTCTTTACTAGACTCATTATCACCACTTTCTTCCTCATTACAGAACTCCTCATCATTCCAACTGTCTTCACCATTGGAGTCATCCGTCTCCATTTCGCTACTTTCCTTTTCAATTTCCTCTATTTCCATCCCAAGGGCACTTTTTCTTTTTTTGCTAGAGGCTTCCTTCTCCTTGCTGGAGTTGCCTCCCTCCATCTTTCTCTTTCCTGGAGAGGCTGATATCCTCTTGTTTTCTAGTAGGGTGAGGGTTTTACAGTGCTCATAAATGAGCAGCAAAAGCCTACAATGGAGAACCGGACTAGAAGGATTTTTACTGTGTTTATTGAGGGACCTGGAAAAGGACCTAAAAAGGTAGTAGGGTAGGGATACCTTTTTTGTCATGTCTGAAATGGTTTAAAAGAATGAAGTGGTAGGTGTGAGCCCTGGAGAAATGACCCTCAACCATGATGTATTCCATTATTGCATTCAGAACCCAACTCTAGAGTTTCTTGATATTAGCAGCTTCATAGTAACCCCCCTGTGGCTTTGCCAATTCTGACTCTCTCTTTCTCTTTCCATGGGAATAGATTAACCACGTTGTTGGAGACTTTGAGGTCTTGAAAGAAATTAAGCCCTATGTGGGGCGTGCTAATCATTGTAGCTATGAGCCCAGCATCCAACTTGAACTTAACCCCATAGATTTTAAAGGATCCATTAGACCAATTTTCAGAAATCTTAGAAATGGCAAGATTTACCCTACCTTTATCATAGTCCACGAGCTTCTCCATAAAGCTTATGAGAGATCCTTTTTCCAGTTTCGCCCTTACTTTCAGGATCGCTTTCCAGGTCGACGTATTGTCTAGTTCCTCCCTCCTTAAGTTTCCTCCCATCTTCAGATTCAGGTTATCAGCTATGTTTCTCTGCAAACTAAGCCCTTCTTTCTCGTTGTTGTTCAAGATTTTGAATTGGGTGACCCACAAAGCATGCGGCAAATTATTAAATATTATTGGGGATCTGCCACTTTGCTAAGTAATAATGACCTTTCCATCAAGGCATAAAATATTCATATTCCCTGTCATGATTATGCAGTCCTTCTCTCCCCATATATCGGTCCTTTCTAAGGAGCTCTTTAATGTTTAAATTGAGATCTTCCCCATACCAGAACATTTGGGAGTTAGAATTTACCCCTATGTTCGCTAGACAGTCCACCACACTATTTTGCTCTCTAAAGGCATGTTGAATAATTATTTCTTTGAAACTTGCAATGATCTCCCTAGCTTTTATGATAATATTTTCAATTGACCATGATGGCTCTAATTCCCCCTTCAAACACTTAATAATATTAAGTGAATCTCCCTCGAGCCATAATTTATCATAATTAAGACTTTTGGCTATAATTAAAGTGTTCAGGGCAGCTGAGGCTTTGACAAAAGGACTTTTTTGATTTCCCAAAGGACCAGCCACCGCAATTAAGCAACTTCCAGCAAAATTCCTAACAATGCCCCCATATCCAGCTTTACCCAGATTCCCCTTAGAGGCCCCATCAAAGTTATCCTTAATCCACCCCTAAAGAGGATAACACCAAATGAGACCTTCTCTTCCTTTCTCCTTGCTAGTAGAAGTGGTAGAGAGGTTCCACCTATCTTTGAAGTCTTCTTTAGCAGTTGGTCCATAATCAGTGCCATAGATGCATTCAAATATACTCCTATAATTTTATCTACCACCACTTTAGGGATAACCCTCTTATCCCTGAAAATCCTATTGTTACACTCTTTCTAGATATTCTAGATAACAATCAGCAGAGTAAGTCTCCAAGTCTCCACTATCTTAGGATTAGAATTAGGGAAGAGCCATTGCTACCAGGATTCCCTAAGGGAGTTCGGGAAAACCCAACTCAAGTTCCACCCACTTAAGATGATTTTCCAGATATCCTGACTAAAAGTGCACTGATTAAGGATATGCCAAGCCATCTCTTCTTCCCTGCAACAAAGAGAACACTTGTTAGGAAAAACAAAACCTCTCTTTTGAAGGTTGTCCAGGGTTAAAACCTTAGGAACTAACTTTTTGTTCTAGACTTTAGCCCAGATAGGAGTTTCTTCCATAGATTTGTTATGAATAGCCACAACTAAGGAAACAGAATATTTCCCATCCAGGGTTTCCCTCCATATCAATCTGTCATCTTTGTTGTCTTTGGGAACTTTGGCTAAGAGAGCAATCTGAAGGAACTTGAGCCCCAGACACTTTTGGCTAAAATTGATCCAGTTCCCATTTCTCCAGTAATCTCTGACCAACTCACCAAACCTACTTTTGAACCAATCTTTCCAATCTTTAAGGATTGGAACTTTTTCCAGGGGTTTGACCAATATCCATCTATCTTCCCAAAATCTTATTCTCCTCCCATCCCCAAGGTTCCAAGTTTGACCAGTAGCAGCCCAACTTTTAGCAGATTGTACAACATTCCATATAGCCGAACCTTCAACAATAAAAGAATCATCTAGGAATTCTTCCTCAAAAGGTTGCATATAGAGATATTTATTTTTCCAGATTGAGTTCCATTCTCTTTCCTCCCCTTTCATTCTCCATATTTGTTTGGCTAATAAAGCTTTATTCATAGTACCAATATTCCTTAAGCCCAACCCACCTGAGGCCTTAGGGGAACATATTTTATTCTAGGCAATAAGGGGAATTCTATTTTTGACTTCCACCCCCGACCAAAGAAACTTTTTTTGGATTGTTTCAATGGCTTCCGCGGACTTTGTGGGGATTTTGAACAAACTAAGAGCATAAATAGGAAGGTTTTGGAGAGTGGCTTTAAGTAGAGTAATTTTTCTCGCTTGACTAAGGACAACCCCTTTCCAACCAGCAAGTTTTGAGTTAAGTCTGTCCACCAGCTTATTCCAGAAGGAATCCTCAGGCTTGAAACATAGAGGAAGCCCCAGATAAGTAGAGGGAAGCTCAAAAATTTTGCAGCCAAGAATTCTTTCAATCCTTAGTTGCCTTTGGACTGGGGTATTGATGAAGAACAGAGAACTTTTATCCCAGTTAATTTTTTGACCAGAGGCAGATTCATAAGTATTCAAAACATTCTTCATATTTTTATCTTCCAAAATGGTAGCTTCCCCCATAGTGATAGAATCGTCAATGAATTATTCATGAGAACAAGCAACATTGGAAGAAGATGGTTTCAGACCTCTAAGATTGCCATCTTCCACATTTTTAAGAATAAATCTACCCAGGCATTCAGCAAGAATAGTAAACAGGATAGGGGATATGGGGTCCCCCTGTCTAAGGCCTCTAGAGCTTTTGAAGAAACTAGACGAGGAACCATTGACTATAACAGCTGAGGATGAAGTTTCCAAAAGTTGAGAGCAGAGCTGAATAACTTTGTCACCAAAACCAAACACTTTCATGATCCTAAGGAGAAACTATCAGTTCACTCTATCAAAAGCTTTAGCCATGTCTAACTTCAAGAAGAAACCCTAGTTATTCACCACTTTCAGGGAGTGGATATTTTCATGAATGGATATTATGGAATCTAGAATCTGTCTACCAGGGACAAAGCCATTTTTCTGGACAGAGATAATTCTAGGAGGAATTTCCAACAACCTGGAAGTCAGGACCTTGGATAAAATCTTGTACACAGAGTTACATAGACTAATGGGTCTAAATTTGTTGAGAGAATCAACACTAGGGATCTTCGGGATAAGGACAATGAAGGTGGCATTTAGTTTCTTTAAGAGCCTTCTAGAGCCAAAGAATTCTTCAACACCATTGCAAATGCTATCCTCCATGATGTTCCAAACATTTTGGAAGAAAAACATTGGAAAAATATCTGGTCCAAGGGATTTATCACCCTGGAAAGAGAACACCACCTTTTTGATTTTCTGATTAGAGGGAATACAAGATACAAGTTTGTTATCTACATCAGTCAAGATAGAAGGAATAGCTTGTAAAAGGTTGTTTTGATTGCTGATGTCCAGGTTATGCACTTCTCCCAGTAGGGTGCTAAAATACTCAAGAGCTTCCTTTCTAATATCATTATCCTTTGTTAAGATTCCTTTATTACAGGATAATCTAGATATCCTATTAGCTATCTTGTGCTTAAGAGCAGTTAAGCGAAAAAATTGGGTATTTTTATCATCTTCCTTCAAGAACAAGGCTTTTGATCTTTGTCTCCAAAACGTCTCTTCATTAGTGATAATGGTGTGGTATTTTGACAAAAGAACATTTTCCACCATCCTAAGATCTTTAGACAGCCTAACCACTTGGATTCTATCTTGAACATCCTTTATTTCAGTTTTGACTTGAATTTTGCTCTTGAATATGTCCCCAAAAATCTCTTTGTTCCAAATTTTAATTTTAACCTTTCGGATATTGAACTTTTTGGCTATTCTAAAAGGAGTCATTCCCTCCACTTTAGAGTTCCACCAATCAACAATATGAGCTTCCAAAGAGGGATGGGAGAACCACACTTTTTCAAATTTGAAAGGGAAGTTTCTCTTGGCTGAAAAAGAGTTGGCAGTAAAAGAGATGGCGTAATGATTTGACCCAATTTTGATAACAGAAGAAAGGGAGCAGCTATACTTGGTTAACCATTTAGGAGAAATTAAAGTTCTATCTAACTTTACTTAAATCAGGTCAGCTCCAGTTCTTCTATTGGTCCAAGTGTAATTAATGCCCAGAAGATCCACATCCATAAGGGCCTAGTCATTGATGAACTCCATTAGGTCTTGTTTCCCATCAAGTTGTAAGGGGAGACCTCCCATCTTCTCTTCCTCTTTGAGTGGAGTATTGAAGTCTCCCATAATAATCCAGCTTTGATCAGCAAACTTGAGTCTGTCATCTACAAGGCTTCTCCAATATTTAACTCTCCTGGTTTTGGTATTAGGTGCGTAGACATTAGATAACACCCAAACAAATTTGTCCTTAATATGCTCAAGCTGTACTGAGTTCCTATTAAAAGTAGAGATGATTTCCTTACCTTTTATGGTTTTTTGGTTCCAAAAAATCATAGTTCCTCCAGAGGCTCCCTCCAAGCTAGATCCTATGACACCATTTTCCTTAAAAATTCTAATCTTTTCAACTTTTTCCTTAGACATCTTGGCTTCCTAAATGAGGACCACATCTGGTTTATGATCTCTTATGATGTTTCATAACACATCCTACTTATGAGGGGCATTCAGCCCTTTGATATTCTAGGATATTATCTTCATACATTAACCGGAGATAGGGTTGACATGATGGAACATTGTGTTCCATCAGCACAATTCTTCTAGCTTTCCTATTCCCTTTGATGTTTTAGGGATGGCCTTCCTTGCTTTTTGTTCTGACTTCCAACATCTACCTTTTTATTATTCTTGCTTCTAGTTGAGATCCCTCCATTGAGTTCTTCCTTGTTCATTTTTCCTTCTCTCGAACCAAGAATCCAGAGATTCCCTTCCAGAATATCCATTACCATACTTTGAGAAGGGGTTTTACAAAGATGAGGCTTTGGGCTTCCATTGGTTAAAAGCAATAAGGGCTCGATATATGAAGGGTTAAACTCTTGAGCTTCATTAAAGTTTTCCTCGACTGATTTTGAGAGTGAAGAGACTGATGCGGCTTCTTCCTTCTCCTAACTGATAGATCCAACCTCCTGGTCCTCTGGGTTATTTTTGTTATTCAACTTTGTTCCTTGCTCTACTTCTTTAGAACTCTTTGTTTGGTTATTAGAGTAGACACAATCTTGTTTTTCATTATTGCTATTCCTAGTCTTCTTGACTTCATTTACTAATTCCGTTATATCCTTATTTTGGTCACACTCAGCTGATGGGTCTCCTTTTTTTTCAATCGTTTGCCAAATATTTTTGTTCTTGATATTTCTATTAGTCTTTCTTTCCTTGCTCTTCTTGAGCGGACATGATTTTTCCCAATGCCCTAATTTCTTGCAATGGAAACATGCAAATGGAAGCAATTCATATTCAATAGCTTGGGTCCATTTTCCAAGTTTAGATATGATTTCTATGGATTGGGGCATATCCATCATTTGATTAACATTTATACAGATGCGAGCAAAGACTAACCTTGATTTAGCCACCATCATCGGATCGATCGACAAAAGTTCTCCAAAGGATTTCACAATACCCTTGAATAGTTCCTCGTTCCAAAATTCTAGCGGGAGACCCAGGAGGCGTGTCCATACGAGCGTAGAAACAAAGAAGGACTCGTCAAGGGTGAGGTTCGGGACCCATTTCTGAAGAGCCAGGGTTGACTTGCCAAACATCCATGGGCCTTCATAGAGAGCCTTGTTCATATCTTCTTCAGAGTTAAAAGCAAAGGAGAAAAACCCCCTAGGCAGTGCTGCCACATCCACTTGACCTTTTACAAACCATTTTCTCCTTATGAAATTCCTCACATCATCAATGTTAGGCCTAAAGAAAGAAAATCATCCCACTAGAGTCATGGATAAACCTACTACAGTCAGATCTACCACTTTATCTGGAACAGAGATAGCAACTAGCCTAGAAACTAGATCTGAGATATTTGTAACTTTTGGGAGCCCAGATTTAGCCAGCGGCTTCACTCCAAAATGAAGACCATTTTTTACCTTTACCTCTATCGTGTGGGTCCCCAGATTTTGAATCTTTATCCTCCCTCAGTTTGACTATTTCCTTATCCTCTTCTGACCCTTGAGATTCATGTCCTCTTGTCTGTTTGCTAGTTCCTATCCCAGGAAAACCACCTTCCCCAGGAAGTTTGCCATTCCCTGATTTGAAATTTGGGATTCCCGCTCCTTTTCACTCTGCACCCGCTCCCATTTGACACTTGTATTGGCTTAATCATATCCTATACTTTATAGTTATTGTGTGCTGCAAAGGCCAATAAAATTCTTACTGCCTCAATTCTAGCTATCGGTGCAAAGGTTTCATTGTAATCAATTCCTTCTTTCTGAGAATATCCTTTACACACCAATCTTGCTTTGTTTCTGATTACCATGCCATCTTCATTAAGTTTATTTCTGAAAACCTATTTAATTCCAATTACATTTTTGTCTTTAGGTCGGGGAACTAATGACTAAGTGTTATTCCTTTCTATTTGTTCCAATTCATCTTCCATTGCTTTAATCCAATATTTATCTTCACATGCCTCATTAACTAATGTAGGTTCAATTTGAGAAATAAGACATACCTCCTCATTTGCCAATCTTCCTCTAGTCATAACTCCTTGAAATTTGTTTCCAATTATCTGATCTTTAGAATGATTCAATCTTACATACCAGGGTGTTTTTGCTTGTTGTTGTTCTTCAGTGACTGTTGAATCTCCAGATGATGCCGGTGTAATTGGATCATCATTATGTACTGGTGTATTCACAGTAGGTTCATTTGTGATTATCATTACTGTCGATTTAGAGTCTGTGTACCTTGAAATTCCTCTAAACTGTTCATCAATCTTCACATTTGCACTCTCAACTATTTTCTACAATCTCTTGTTAAAACATCTATATGCCTTGCTCTTAGATGAATAACCAAGAAATATTCCTTCATCACTTCTAGGATGAAATTTTCCAATATACTCATCTCTTCTAATATAACATTTACTTCCAAATATTTTGAAATATTTAAGAGTAGGAGTATTACCAAACCATAGTTCATGTGGGGTCTTACCAGTTTCTCCTCTGATGTGAACTTGTTGAATGTATAAATAGTTGTATTTACCACTTCTCTACAATATATATGAGGTATATTTGCTTCTAATATCATACTTCTAGCTGCATCCAAGATAGTTCTATTTTTTCTTTCCACAAATCCATTTTGCTGGGGTGTCCCAGGTGCTGATAACTGTCTTCTGATCCCATTCACTTCACATAATGTATTAAATTCCTTAGATGTGAACTCACCTCCTTGATCTGATCTCAAACATTTGATTTTCTTGCCGGTTTCAATTTTTACCATCACCTTGAATAGTTTGAATTTCCCAAATGCTTAAGATTTTTCTCTGAGAAAAGTAACCCAACACATTCTAGAATAGTCATCAATGATTAGCATTAAATATCTATCTCCTTGTATACTTCTAGTTCTTCTTGGAGCACATAAATTAGTATGAATTAAATCAAGAACATTGTTAGACTTCTCTAGAATACTCTTGAAAGATGCTCTAACTTTCTTTCCAAATTGACATTCCTTACATACCGGATTGTGAGGTTTAACAATCTTAGGTAAATCTCTAACTACCTCAGTAGTAAAATTTTCATGACAAAGTCTCTTATGCCATAACCAACTTTCATCAATATGTGCAATCAAACATGATTTCTTATTATTGTTCAAATGAAAGATATTACCTCTAGTCTGATTACCGGTTGCAATTTCCAAACTAGTTCCGCTTAAGATTTTGCATTTACCATTCTTGAATTGTAACTTAAATCCTTTCTCAACTAATTGACCAACACTCAAAAGGTTATGCTTCAAACCTTCAACATAGTAAACATTATCAGTATTGTGCTTACCATCAAAAGATATAGTGCCTTTTCCTTGGATCGAACAAGCTTTGTCATCTCCAAATCTTACTAGACCTCCATTGTATTCTTGAAAGGTTAAGAATTTACTCTTATCTCCAGTCATATGATGTGAACGTCCTGAATCAATAATCTATTCATCCTTATCTTGAACTTTAGCTGTCAGGGCCTACTCTACTGGTTGAATAGTAGGTGTCGGTTGATCTTTTGTTATAGCAATAAAAGCCCATCCATTATCTATTGGATCCTCATCAGAATCATCAGTAACTCCTTCATCAGCATAATAACAAGATTTATCTCTATTCTCTTTAAATTTGTATTTCTAATAGCCAGGGTTAGGCTTATATGTTCTTTTAGCTTCTTCTCTTAATATTGCATGTCTATCAGGACATCTAGATTCCATATGACCAATCTTATTATAGTTAAAACATTTAAAGGGTGCTTTACCTTCTTACTTACTTCCAATAGGACCTTTAGGCATTTCCCTTGCAAATAGTGCTTCAAGTTCTTCATTTTATCTCCTGGTTTCTTCAAGTTCTCTTGCATAGAAGGCTTTCCAGTTAGATTTATCAAAAAATGATGATGATGCTATAGTTGATGATGATGCCTTGAAAGCTAGATCTATCTTGATAGTAGTAACAGGACCAAATTCCTCAAGCTCAAAAGCTGAAAGTTTTCCAACCAAAGTGTCTCTAGATACTGATGCATTAGGCATTGTTCTTAATTCATTTATAGCAGTAACTTTGATTTTATATGCCAATGGAAAAGATCTTAAAACTTTAGAAACAATCTCATCTTCAATTAAGGTTCCTCCACAACATTGTATACCCAAAACAATTTCATTTACTCTTTCCATAAAAGCAAAAATTCTTTCTTCTTCCATTTTCAGACTTTCATACCTGACCCAGAAGCATTCAAGTTTTGAAATTTTGACTGTGGAATCTCCTTCATTCAATGTTTCTAGTTTGTCCCAAATAGCTTTAGAAGTAGATCTATTTGACAATCCCATGACTTGCTGATCAAACAATGCACTCAAAAGTGTTTCTCTTTCTTTGCAATCACTTTCCTCATCTTTAACCAAGGTTGGTGGATTAGGCTGATCAGGAGTAGGAGCAGTATAGCCATTCTTTGTAACCTCCCATATATCCTTTCCAATAAAATTCAAGTGTGTCTCCATCCTGATCTTCCATATGCCATAGTTAGTTCCATCAAGTTTCGGGCTATCCTTCCATAAATAGTTGGTAGACATTGGATCTCCTCAAGTTGTTAAACTTCTACAAAAAGAGGACTAGGCTCTGATACCAATTGTTAGGTCCCAGAGACAACTGAGAGGGGGGGTGAATCAGATGTCCAATAAATTCAACCAAAAATAACTTAACCAAAACTTAATGCTCAATACTGATAAACCAAACTTTATGCCGACAGACAGTCTTAACAATTAATTGCAATACCGATAAAGATTAATTCATGAAACAAAAAGACAATAACATCCACAACACATAACACCAATGTTTATACGTGGAAACCCTATAAGGGGAAAAACCATGGTGGGAAGCCTAAAAACCATGGTGGGAAGCCTTACCCACAATCAAATGATACAACTGCAGATAGTATGTGTTTACAATATGGATTCTTCACATGCAGAAAGGCCAGTTGCCTAGAGCTCACTGCTCAATCACAAAATGAGAGTCACACTGACTACAATTGGATGGTTAAATCTAATGATAATGTACTGCATAGAATAGCATCTTCATATGTTGTATTTAGTATCGGTGTAGTTTTGTTTGCCTTCACAAAAATGCTCCTTCAACCTTCAAATGATGTCTGCATGTATAGCTCTGCTTATTTTCGCATATACTCTATTACAATTCTTCTTCCCAATCGCATATCGATCTTGCAAATAAGATCTTACATATATACCATAACCTAAGACCAATTGAATAGGTCGGCTCACTAAAAGATATTACAATAAAATCAATTACAAACAAATCAATATTTGATGCATGATGTCAACTCAATGCATTCACAATAATAATAAATCATCTCCATAACATGTCGTGCTGATCTGGAATGGATAAGTTTGTCGGTGCTTATCCTGGACCTATTTGCCGGTAACAACAATATGCAAACTTGAATAAATAATTAACTAAATTGCCAAAACAAAGTGATAGAATAATGTCTTTGACATAACCAAGTAGTCTCCAAGTCATTCCAAGTGTTGGTGAACAATATAATCTATCGGTGAACCAAATATCAGTGTTTTGCATAAGTCTTTGTCTTGCTGGTGAACATAGCCAAAACTCCAAGTGCTGATAAGTGTTGACAAGTGATGACAAATGTTGACATCAATGACAAAACCAAATCAACACATCCAAAATACCAACATAGTACAAATAAAAGTTTCAGGGTACAAATGATATCAACTATCATCTACAATCTCCCATCGGAGTAAGAATCGTATGGGCTACCAAAAAAAATCACGTATATAACAAAATCTAAGAGCTATAAAAATTTTCTCTCTACCTCTCCCTCATCACCAGGTGGTAGAGGAGGTGGATCCTACTGACCAACATCCTACCTAGGTGCTTGAGCTCCTTCAGATCGCGCCATATACTGAGAATATGGGACAACCTATAGGAACTGCTACACTATAAGATACAACATAATATGTTGCCCAACTCGTCTGGCGCAAAACCTCTCATTGGAGAGTATCTCACTCTGCCTTGACCTCTGACAACTGTTGAGCTCACTCTGCAAGCTGTGTTTGAGCCACTGTCAACTATGACTACAAACCTGCTAATCTGGCTCTCATAAACCATAGTGGGTCCACTACCCCCTGCTCTCTCATGGGATATCCACCTCCACCTCCACCTCCATCTCCACCCTCTTCATCCCTTCATTGTCGCACCTATCTAGGAGTTTCTCACTCCTCCTCTCCTCCACCCTCCACTTCCCTAGCACCACTAGCCCCCACACCAATAGATCCAAGGGATCCACTCTCCCCTCTCTGCTACTGCTAGCACTAGGATCACCACCTGCTTGCCTAGAACCCGCTGCTCTCCATCTCTGTGCTTGTGTAGGGGCCTCATCCTCAGCCTCCTCTATGAGAGGTGCATGCTCAGCCAGATCCATAAATCTAGGAAAGGGATGACTATGAAACCAATCCTTGTACTAAGACAATACCCCAGCATCTGCAATATCCTCTAGAGAGTCCTATTGAAGTTGTTGCAATCCAACAAGATCCTGCATACTCAACGCGTATGACAACCTAGGGGCCCATCATCATCTCTACTCATCCCCATAACAGGCATAGGCGGTGAACTCCTATGAAATCCCCTGAGGCCTATCATATTGCCTCTAACCCAAGATACAACAGATTGCTCAATATCGGTAACAAATCTGCCAATAAGAGGATGGGTCATGAACATATCTCTCCGTTGAGATCTCTATTCATCCCACAACTCTAGACCCCTGTATGGTCTCCATACAACAATGATCAGATCATCAAGTTGTCATCGCCAATACTCTATCTTTCCCAGATGGGGTTGAGTAATGTATCTAGAATATCTATAAATGATCAGCTGGTGTGGATCTCTGGCATTATCAACAATAGGTCTACAAACTAGGATATGCTCCCAGGCCCAAATTTGTAGAACCAAGACTCTTGTTGCCATGCTCTTCCTATCCCTATATGCAATCTCTTGCATCTCACGGTACATGTGGGACAACAAACAAGATCCCCACCCTAATCTCTCAGGATGAGTCAGTAGTCTCTCGAGCATCCTAGCCTAGCCACATAAGAAGAACTATTGTCCCCTATCTAGCATAACGAAACAACCAATGAGCCCTGCTAATACACATGCCAGCAAAAACTACTCACTATATCTAGCCATCATATCATCCTAACTGATAGCCCGCTCAAGGATGTCCTCATCATGAAAAATGTGTCTCAAGGCTAAGATACCATGACACTAAGCAAAATCGTAGTCAACCTTATCCCCAACAAATGGAATACTCAAAATCCTATACACATCCTCTAGAGTAATAGTCATCTATCCCACTGGTAGATGAAAGGTGTTATTCTCTGAATGGAACCACTCAACAAGTGCAGTAAGAATCCCATGATTCACATGGATATCAAGCATCTATAAAAGGTGAGTAAAGCTGCACAAATCAATATGTGCTCTATCTATATCTGATAGCTCACGAACTAGCCTCATCATAGGAGGATAGACACATCGAAATAGGATATGTGGTAGTTGAACCTGCAAGAATCAAACAACAGAGCATCAACAGTCATTCAAATTATGCTATACAACATGTTAAACATCACGCAAATCCATATACACTAAATGCCAAATAAAAATTTCATGTTTTGACCCTTAAAAATGCTCATTGTTTCCATACGACATTTCACAGAGTAAGCAAAAACTCATTCGAGTTAGGAATTCATGTAGCATGATAGAATAATCCCATACAACAAAAGACATGCATTCGCATGATAAAATGGGCTCTCAAGCAAACTCTCGTATGATACATGGGATGACCTCGGATTACAAAACATATGGCCTAATATGATAAACCACACAAGGATAGTTTGTCGTCTGAGAGATAGTATCATCTCGCACAACAAAATGATAATGACAGGTTTTGAACGACATTAAAAAGAAAAAAATTCAACCAAAATTCAAAATTGATGAAATGTGAAGGCATAACATTGATTACTTAGCATTGGCTCGTAGTTCCGCAATTGATTATGTCATCTCTAGTGCTCGAATAGATGCTCTTGGATCGAAATGACCATTTTTCTTCATAGAAGGCTTTTCAAATTTCAAACTTGGAGAGGTTAAAATGAATTGAAAATGACACATGGACCCCTTATATAACCAAAACCCTAATTTTTTAACTTGCTCCGGTGGACATGAAAATTGTACCCTTAGCTGATTTTCCCATCCTAATTCCATTTTCATGATCGAAATCAAAATATGAGATCATTCTCCTAGTCAATTTCTCACAACTGGCACCACTTAGCACTTTCAACATGCTCATTCTTTTCTTCAATTTGCACTCAATTTCTCATTATTCAATGCTAAATCTTCAAATATTCCTTTGAATCATTCTTTGTGCTCAAATAATTATCATCAGCAACAATTGCCTATAATCATCATGTACCCTCGCTATCTTTCAATTTTGCTCTCAAGGGGGCATACTCATGACCTCATGACCTCACATCTTCAAAGTTGAGAAAATTTTCAAATCTTCATCAAAAGTCGAGCAAAAATCTTTTTAACTAAAGAAAATCAAGCAAATTCTTATCGCTAGGGGCATATCAATTTCATCGCTTCAATTCAAGTTAATATTGCCTTCATTTGAATTAGTCTCTTAATGTTAATTAGTTTCATCACTTTCAATCAAGCTGATTATTCATTTAAACTCAATCAAAATTTTAAAGAGTATCTTTGATCACACGCTCAATCTAAGAAGGTGTTCAGTTTTATCACATCAAATTAAGTTGGACAGTTTATCTTCCCTCATCGTGTCTTGATCCATCAAGTTCAAAATTGATTTTATCTTCGCTCACTGTGTCTAGTTCAATCAAGTTATAGATTAGTAAGATCCGCTTCTTGATCAATCAAGTTCAAGTTTAGTATCTTTGCTTTTCATCGGTCCTAGTTCAATCAAGTTAAGGATCAGTATCGCTTTAATCAACTTTGTTTAGTTTCATCACTTCAAAATAAGTTAAACACCTCTCTCTTCATTGATGAATAATGATGAATAGTAAATACCCAATGGATACTGAGAGGGGGGGGTGAATCAGTATGGACAAAAACTTCTTCAACAACTTAAACTGCAAAGACTGCACTAACTGGTAAACAATATCATCAATCTAAATCAAGGCACTACTGGTTGAACACAGTATGACTATAAAAGAAAAACCAGTAACATCTAGATCTTCTCAAAACCTATTATCTCATCTCAACTTCACCCATATGCTTTGACCATTGCATCAACTTGCATTACCACTTAACAGAAAACACTAAAACATCACATGAAAAAGCATCACACATAGCACACTAATTTTTCACGTGGAAACCCAATAGGGAAAAACCACGGTGGGGATGAATAACCACAATTTATTGAACTCTTATGAAGTTCACTATGTTAAGAGCCTAGTCCAGTTAAAGACTTTACAATTGGTTCTGCTAGGAACCGATCCTGCTAGGTATCACCGGGTTAGAGGTTAAAACCCTGTTAAAGGTTACCTTGTAAGAGGATTTGAAGAACTCAATGATTTTGAGTCACCCTGCTAAAGGATTTACAAAAAGCCTATTAAAGATACTTGGTAAAGGGATTTTCCATCTGTTGAAACCATTAGAAGTCAATAGGTAATACACTAATCTGATAACAGCACTCAATGCCAAGGCAGATCCACTTCAATTCCTTTACATCTGCAATCACACCCTATAGATCTCTACTCACTTCTTCGGTCTGGCAAGAATCACTTCACATACATTCATTTTCCAACAACTTCAAAAAAAATCATCATTGACCTTATAGACAACAATTAGGTCGGTGGCCAAAACCTAAAACCCCAAGCATCTAGATTAACAATATAGTCGGTCCAATCCTAGCCATTTAAAGACATTACATAGGGTAAAACAATCTTGAACAAATCTCAAGACGTTCTCCATTGTCCATTCTTCACCGCTTCTAGAAGCTAATAACCCATCACGCACTCTCCACTGTTTACTAAGATTTTGCACATTCCCGAGGTAGATAGAATCAATCTTCTTCATGCAAGATCCTCAAGGAGATTCTTCACATGCACAAGGTTGATGTGGCAACATGATCTAATCTTCATTTCAATGCTCACTCATCATAGGATGTCATCGGTTGAATCACATAGACTTAGAATGCATCAACCAGAAACCCTGAAGCTAAGACTACCAACCGGTAGTCATATCAAATGAAACCCTGATACAAACTTTGCATATACCAGTTCACACTCCAACATACTGGTTCACTTTTTGTATATACTGGTTCATACCATCATACTGGTTCACTTGCCAGTTTGCTTACTTCAATATACTGATTCATACTTTAGCATATTGACATCAATGACAACATACAATCCCATCATGTCATCAAACTCTACACATAAGCCAACAATCTCCTCCTTTGGCATTGATGGCAATACACAAAGATATCTCTACATCTTCTTCCCTATTATATGTCTTCAATACTACAGATATCTTCTCTGGTTCACATCTTCTCCCCCTTTGACAACAATGCCAAAGTGGAGGCACAAACATCCATGATCTACTAAGTTGCTCCCCCTGAGGAGTAGCATCCTTCAACACATCAATCCTAAAAAGATTTGTCAATGCAATACTTGATTGATGTGGAGCACATACCTCTAGTTCACCTCTTGAAGGGGCAACACCCCTAATTAACCTCTTAAATAGGTAAATGTAGCCTTCGGTAGAGGCTTGGTGAATATATCTGCTAACTGCTCTTTACTGGAAACATGTTCTAATACAATCTCTTTGTTCTGAACTTTCTCCCTCAAGAAATGATACTTGAGCTCAAAGTGCTTCATTATAACATGCAATACCGGATTCTTGGAAATATTAATTGCACTTGTGTTATCATGAAATATACTCACCGGTTCAGATACAAGGACTTTGAAACCACTTAATACATGCTTCATCCAAATTGTCTTAGTGCAATTCATAAATGTTGCTACATATTTTGCTTCTGCTATGGACTGAGAGATACAACTCTGCTTCTTGCTCATCCATGAGACTATTCTACCACCGAGAAAGAGGGCACCACTGGTTGTGCTCTTTTGGTCATCCACATTACCAGCCCAATCAACATCAATAAGCACTTTGAGATTGAAATCATTACTGTATGGATACCACAATCCATAATATATAGTTCCCTTCAAATATCTAAGAATCCGCTTGACTGTTACCAAGTGGGATTCTCTTGGACTTTTTTGGAAATGTGCAGCAATGCCCACTGCATGTGCAATGTCCATTATGTTGTGTACTACATAGTGCAACTTACAAATCATTGACCGGTATTCCTTCTCATTCACAACCACTGAGTCATCTTCTTTTGACAATTTACAACTGATCATCATCGGTGTACCAACAGGTTTGTTGTCTTCCATGCCAAAGGTCTTCAACACCTCTTTGACATACTTGGACTGGGTGATAAAGATACCATCTTTCACTTGTTGAATCTATAGTCCAATGAAGAACTTAATCTCTCTAATTAGTGACATCTCGAATTCCTTCTTCATTTCATCTGCAAACGCATGGCTCATCTTGTCATCTCCACCAAAAATTATGTCATCAACAAACACTTCACAAATCAGAATTTGATCTCCTTCTATCTTTAGATAGATATTGCTATCTTCACTTGTTCTTTCAAATCCAATCTTCACAAGATGGGAGTGTAAACATTCATACCATTCTCTAGGTGCTTGCTTCAATCCATACAAGGCTTTATGTAGCCTACATACCATATCATTGTCTTCTAATAGGGCAAATCCATCTGATTGCTCTATATACACTTCCTCTTCAAGTATTCCTTTCAGGAATGTAGATTTTAGATCCATGTGATACACTTTGAATCCCTTGAAAGCTGCATATGCAAGTAACATTCAAACTCCTTCCAATCTAGCTACTAGAGCAAAGGTTTCTCCATAGTCTTCTCCTTCTTCTTGAGCATATCCCTTACATACCAGTCTTGCTTTGTTTCTTACCACTGTAACATCTTCATTTAGCTTGTTTCTAAAAACCCATTTGGTGCCAATAACATTTTTGTGCTTAGGTCTTGGTACCAAAGACCATGTACCATTCTTTTCTATCTAGTCAAGTTCCTCTTCCATAGCCTTAATCCAGTCTTCATCTTTGTGTACCTCTTTAAATGTTTTGGGCTCAAATTCAGAAATCATGCAAGAATTCTCTTTGACCTTTCTTCTTGTAAGTATTTTTGCATCCTTATCCCCTATGATCTACTTTGGATCACGATGCAACATTACACACCTAGGAATGATCTTACCTGATTCCTCTTGATTTTCCTCTTCATCCTCATCTTCATCAGCATCTACTGGTGTAGGAGGATTGTTACTTGTACTTGGTTGTTTTGCAACTGGTTCCTAGAAGGTTACATCTAGTTCATCTACCCTCGCTTGATGCTGGTTTTCTTGGGTTTCTCAGAGGTTTCATCAACTCTAACATTGATACTTTCAACAATTCTCTGAGTCCTATTGTTAAAACACTTGAGAGCTTTGCTCTTGGTGGAATACCCTAGGAATATTCCCTCATCACATTTTGCATCAAACTTGCTCTGGTATTCACTTATCTTGATATAACACTTGCTACCAAACACTCTAAAGCAACTTACTACTGGAGTCTTACCGGTCCAATACTCATAAGGAGTTTTATCCTTACCTTTCTTGATGAGTACCCAGTTCATAGTATAGACTGCAGTGCTCACTACTTCTCTCCAAAAAGTTTGAGCAACCTTCCCTTGAATCAACTATAGTCCAGTTGTTCCTTTTTGCTAGGCCATTTTCTTATGAAGTCTGGGGGGTAGACAGTTGCCTCTTGAGTCCATTCTCTTCACAATACTTATTGAATTCACTAGAAGTGAACTCACCTCCTTGATCAATTCTAAGGCATTTAATCCTCTTATCGCTTTCCTTTTCAACTAGTGCTCTGTTACCTTTGGTCTGCATACCGGTGGCCATCAATTCACCACTCTTTCCTTTTATTTTGCACACTCCATCTTTGAATTCTAGAGTGAGTCCTTTATCATTCAGCTAGGCAAAACTCAAAAGGTTATGCTTGAGACCTTCTACACAATACACATTATCAGCACTACTTTTTCCATTTAGAGAGATAGACCCTTTTCCTTTTACCATACATGGTGCATCATTACTAAATTGAACTACACCTCCATCGTACTCTTCCAGAGATAGAAACTTTTTCCGGTCACCAGTGATGTGGTGAGAACATCCACTATCAATAATCCACTCATTAGAATTATCAAAGTGGGAGACAAGAGCCTTCTTGTCTAACACATCTTCCTTAACGGCTACAAACAATATGTCTTCGCTTTCTTCATCTTTTGATTCATCATTAGTGACACCTTCATCAAGTGCAACAAGACAATTTCTCCTATTTCCTCCTTTGAACATTTTAAACTTCTCCAGTTTCTCCTTATTATCACTGTTGGGATAGTTGACAACAATGTTTCCTATCCCATTGCAAGAAAAAAATTTCAAAGGGAGCTTACCTCTTTATTTTCTAGTTCCCTAAGGAAGTCTCTTGGCAAGAAGAGCTTCAAATTCCATCAGGATCTCCTCATCATCCATATCCCTACTTTATCTAGGTTCACAGCTGGTACCTACCTCTTTTCCCTTTTTAGATAGTGCAGCAGATGCTCTAAAGGCTAATTCAGTCTTCTGAACACTGCCATCATAACTGTTTAGTTCATATGTGGTCAAATTAGCAATGATGGAGTCAAGGGATACCTTTTTCTTGTCAATAGATCTCAACTCCTGAATAGAGGCAACCCTTATTGCATAGATCGGTAATAAGGATCTCAAAACTTTGCTAACAATGGTGGAATCATCCATTGTACCTCTTGCACTCGTGATGTCTCCAACAATAGTTTTAATCCTTATCCCATATTTTTGAATGGTCTCTCCTTCAACCATTCACATGTCTTCAAATTTTCCCCTAAGGCTCTCTTCCTTAGCTTGCTTCACATGCTCATCACCATCATAGATAGTATCTAGAGCATCCCATACATCTTTGGGATTGTCTTTATCCTGAACATCTATAAACTCAATATCAAATAGACTGCTGATAAGAGCTTCCATGACTTGCCCATTCTCCTAAATTTCTCTTCTTTGATCATTGGTGAGAATACTGGTAGGGACAACATAAGTATTCTCAACATAGATCTAGTGTTGAGCACCCATGCTTTTAATGTAGATCTTCATTTTGTCCTTCCATATCTTAAAGTTGTCTCTGTTGAACTTAGGACGTTCCCTCTTCATCATTAGAATAGGATCTTTTCCTCAAGCAATTAAGCTTATAATAGAAAGGACCTGTAGGATGCTCTGATACCAATTGATGAATAATGATGAACAGTAAATACCTAACAAATAGTGTGAGAGGGGGGTGAATCAGCATGGACAAAAACATCTTCAACAACTTAAATTGCAAAGACTGCACTAACTGGTAAACAATATCATCAATCTAAATCAAGGCACTACTAGTTGAACACAGTATGACTGTAAAAGACATAAACTGGTAACATCTAGATCTTCTCAAAACCTATTATCTCATCTCAACTTCACCCATATGCTTAAGCAAGTAATACATCAGAAATACAATGACCATTGGATCAGCTTGCATTACCGCTTAACAGAAAACACTAAAACATCACATGAAAAAGCATCACACATAACACATTGATTTTTCACGTGGAAACCCAACTAGGAAAAACCACCGTGTGGATGCATACCCACAAGTTATTATTGAACTCTTCTGAAGTTCGATCTATTAAGAGCCTAGTCCAGTTAAATACTTTACAACTAGTTCTTCTAGGAACCGATCCTACTAGGGATCACCCGGTTAAGGGATGGCTAAATACCCGGTTTGAGGTTAAAATCCTGTTAAAGGTTACCTTGTAAGAGGATTTGAAGAACTCAATAATTTTGAGTTACCTTGTTAAATGATTTACAAAAAGCCTATTAAAGCTACCTAGTAAAGGGATTTTCCATCTGCTGAAATGGTTAGAAGTCAACAGGTAATACATTGATTTGATAACAACACTCAATGCCAAGGCAAATCCACTTCAGTTCCTTTACATCTGCAATCACACTCTACAGATCTCTACTCACTTCTCTGGTCTGGCAAGAATCACTTCACATACATTCATTTGCCAACAACTTCAAAAAAAATCATCATCGACCTTATAGACAACAATTAGGTTGGTGGCCAAAACCTAAAACCCTAAGCATCTAGATTAACAATACTGTCGGTCCAATCCTGACTGTTTAAACACATTACACAAGGTAAAACAATCTTGAACAAATATCAATACGTTCTCCATCGTCTATTCTTCACTACTTTTGGAAGTTGATAACCCATTATGTGCTCTCCACCGTTTACTAAGATTTTGCATATTCCTGAGGTAGATAGAATCAATCTTCTTCATGAAAGATCCTCAAGGAGATTCTTCACGCACACAAGGCTGTTGTGGCAATGTGATCTAATCTTCATTTCAATGCTAACTCATCATAGGATGTCATCGGTGGAATCACACAGACTTGGAATGCATCAACCAAAAACCCTGAAGCTGAGACTACGAACCGATAGTCATATCAAATGAAACCCCGATACAAACTTTGCATATACAGGTTCATATTTGCATATACTGGTTCACACTCCAACATATCGGTTCACTTTTTGTATATACCGGTTCATACCATCATACCGGTTCACTTGCCAGTTTTCTTACTTCAATATACCAGTTCATACTTTAGCATATTGACATCAATGACAACATACAATCCCATCATGTCATCAAACTCTACACATATGCCAACATTCATTTGGTTCATGATCAATCAAGTTCAGAACTGGTATCTCCTAGGCGTCAACTATTCTTTGAACCAAGGCACTGCTCGCACATTAATTCAAAGAGGCAAATGTAATACCCTAAAAATGGTCACCTAAACCATGGGCCCCTAATCTCGACAACATCACCAAGGTCCTAACCAAAGGCAATTAAATCAATTTTGAGCACACAATTAATTAATTCTTCAATCATTAAATGTCACATGGCAAGTGAATTATTCTATACTAATTAAATATTTATTTAATTAATTAAATTATTCCAAGTAAATCATTTTGATTAATTATCCTATTTAATTTATTAATTAATAAATTTGCCATTAATCATAAAAAAGGAATTAATTTATTACAAAAGAGGAATTAATCATGTAGAAAGAGTTAAATTGAAAATAAAATAAAAGAATTGAATTGAGAGAGAAATCAAACTTGAGATATTATTTCTTCTTCTAAATTCAGATAACTTGAAATCAGAAAAGCAATTAATTGAATTATTAATCATTCTCTAAAATTGGTATTCAAAGCTTTTGAGAAAAGAAGTTCAGTTGCATTGAAAAGACTCTTTTCTTGAATAAATCAAAGAAATCGCATGGAATCACCTATTTTTATCTCAAGTGCATGGAATTAATTGAATTTTATCTCCAATGCAAACTCAAACTTATAATCTGAATGCATTTCAATCAAACTATAATTGGAATCTATCTCAAGGTTAACTGAATCGGATTTCTCAATTATTTCAATTATCCTAAATTATTCTTTTTCTTGAATAATCTCAACCGCTCATTGCTAATTGATCTTGACTGTTGGTCTCTCTTTTGATTCTCTATAAATTCAGCCTTCATCTCTCATTCAAAACACCCTATAGATTTATTGTTATTATACGGTTTTTGCTCTAGAGTCATTGAAGATATTGTGCTTTCTTTTTTGAGATTATTGCATCTTAGTTTAGCCTTTTTGTATATTTAGTTCAATTATGATTGCTTGAATTCATATCGCTTACTGTATACACCTAAAACTGGTCTGAAGATAATTAATTAAATAAGCAATTATTTAATTAATCCCCCTTCCTAATTGAATTGAATTCATTAGGCAATTTGATTAAATTCTCCCTTTCATCTACTTATTAAGAAATCTAAGGATTTATTCATTAAGTTCATTCCATGGTCTCCTTTGATTATTTAATTCAAATTAATTAATCCTCCCCCCATTTCAATCAATCCATCTAATCCCCTAATTAATTAAAACAAATCAATTTATGAGTTGTTGAAAATTAATTAGTCTTTTCCTATTATTTGAATTTTTAAATTCAAATTACCCACATGCCTCCTACCTTATAACAACCTAACCTAACCATCCCTCTAAGCTAACCCATTCCACCTAACCTTGGGTTTTCCTAACCCTATCCTATCTTGCACATTCTAACCTCCTTATCCTAACCTCCTATGGTGTGGATATTTTTCCCTTGAGACACATGGCACTTTGGGCACATGTCTCATTTCTTGGACACTTGCCCTTTTATGAGCAAGGCTCCTTGACACTTGTTACCACAAAGATGACAAGTGTCCCTTCCTCCAATTTCACCCTTGATATCTTCAGACTCAATCTTGACCGTTGATTCCTGCCACCTCACCCCTAGCCTTGGAAATTCTATAAATATCCCCCATTTTGGAGCACAAAGGATCCCATCTCATTATCAATTAAGGCATTTTTACTATAGGCATATCATTTTAGCATTGTTATTATAGGCAACTGCATCTTAGATTTAGCTTAATTTGATCATTTTCTAGTATAATTGTTGAATCATGTAGCTTAATCAATCTCTTTTCTAGCTTAATTCCATCATCATCATAGCTTAATCATGCATATCTTTAGCTTAATTAGTCTCTTGGATCAATCTAGCTTAATCAATCTCATCTTTGCATATCATTATTATTTCAAATCCTCCATCTAGGTGTAGTCAAGTCACTGGGATTTCTTATCCAAATTTGAGAGAAAATCCATACTCGCATCTCTTAGGAGGTGATAGGTCACTTTGTCATTGTTCATCTTTCATTTAATTCTTATTTGCTAACCATTCTTGTAATGATCTATTGAGTGTTTGTGTTGCAGCTGCAGGTATCACACTTCATAGGCACAACATTTTGGCGCCCAACGTGGGGCTAGAAATCTCATTTTTGGCCTCTTAACATCATCAAAATTTCAATCTAGTAGGTTTTTGGTCGGGTCTGATTCAAAATTTCGTACGAGTTCCCTTTCTGTCTCATACGAGTTCCTTTATGCCCTTGTATGAGAAGGTGAGAATTATCGTACGATCAGGTGAGAATTGTCATATGCAATTTTGTTTCTTTGTTTTCAAAACAAATTGCATTTTAGCATTTTCATGCTTCAATTTGATTATTACTAATGCCAACCCTGGTCTGTTTGTGAGTTTTTCGGTAGCCTAACTAGTTTTTGTAGGATGATTGTTGAAGATTATGCTTGTCAAAGCTTCATTTCATCCAAACATCATGACTACTAATGTATCTATTTTGTAGGTTGCCTAGGAGGACTCAACCAAACTTTATGTCTTCTTTAATTTTTTTAGGCACACTTGTTTTTGCTAAAGGAAATGAACAAAAATGTCTTATGTGTTTTGGTGATAGGCGAGTATGCTCTCACCTTTCTTAGGTGATCAAAAAGCCAGAATCATCTTTTTCTTTCAATAGTGCATATCTTTAGCAGGCCTACCCTCCTAAGGAGCCTATAAGGCCAAAGCCATTAAGGTCGGTGAGAGGGGAACGACCCAAGTGGGAATGGCTAACACCAAGTACTCCAACCCACTATAAAATTAACGTGATTTCATGAAAATCAAGTCAATGACAGTGCTTGAGAATAGCTCTCCTCCGTACCTTTGGGTATATCAAACCTTGGTTTTCAAGGCTGGGAGACCTCTTAATTGAGTTTATACCTCGACGTGTCGAACATATCCCTTACTAGTTCCGATTAAAATTAGAAGCTACCCAATTCACCTCCAAAAGGGGGATAATATTTTTGCAAGAGAGATAGTAACTCTCCCAGGACACTTTCCATATTGTGCCCCCATTAGCATTTGGAGTCAGATAATATGATGTTGAGAATCCATTGCGTGAGAGTCAGCAGCCATATTCTTATTAGCTATTGGGTGTGTACCTAAGTTTGCTAGAAAAGGTTGTCTCTGAACCAACTTCCTTAGGTAGCATATTGTGCTTGAGGTCACTTATCATATCATGTGTTTATTGTGTCTTTGTCCCTAAAATAGAAAAATCAGACATCTAAAAAAATGGAAAATAGAAGCAAAACATCAAACTTCAGTAATCAAAAATCTATCCAAACAAAGTTTTTGTCTATGTTTTGTCCTCTGTCATACGAGTTTGTTAGTTTTTTGTACGAGGCATCTAGTTTATCATTTGGTCCAGTGATAATTGTCATACGAGTCATCTTAGCAGAAAACTTTGTGTTATGTTTTATCGTCTGGCCCCTTGGGAATTGTCATACGAGTCATTTTAGCAGAGAATTTTGTGTCATCTTTTGTCATCTGGTTCTATGAGAAAGATCGTATGATTTTATGTCTTTTGTCGTGCGAGATTTCTGGTTTGTCGTATGAGCCTGTCGAAATTGTCATTGGAGGTTGTATAAGGTGTCATACAAATTTATGTCTCTGTCTGTCTAGAACTGTCTTTTTGCATGTCTTTTTCAGATCTATCATATTTGCTTGGTCAGTTTACAGTGAGCATAAAAACTTGTTATTTGCCATTCTATGCTTAGATTGTCTCCTTGGTTCACTTGGTCAAGTTATCATATATCAAATTAGATTCTAGAAATAGACACCTCAATATTTTCAAGTATTCACCTTCAACAAGTTCAAGATCTAACATCTCAAAGTGCATTATCACCCTCTTTGATAAACTAATCACTCAAAACATAGTTTCTCATTAGGATCTATCATCCTCTATCACAAAACTACAACATTTGGTCAAGATAACCTTGTCCCACATCATAGGATATATCATTCCTATTAGACTTGGTTTTTATCAAAATCATCGTCATTGCACTCCAAAACCGAAGATTGAAAAACTTGCAAGCTTTTAAACACTTGAATCATCTTTTCGTGTCATATCATTTTATCACATTTACATTGACAGTTGATCACTTATCGAAAAAACTTTTGGACAATCAAATCCTAGCACAATATCTAACACACGTGTATGCTCGTTTTAACCAGGGCTCAGAGACAAAAGATTGCAGAAACATAAATAGAAACATTTGAAATAACTGAAGATTATAGAAATATGGAACATGAAGATGAAATACAAGTTGAAGAGTAAATAACAGAAAAACATGTTAGAGACATCCAAAAAGACCCACAATTCGATAAATTTATGGAGAAAATATTGGAGGGAGACAAAGAAAAATATTTCCTAATGTTAGCAAAATTTGGTGCTACACTACCCGAAGATTTGGATGTGAACAAATTGAAACAAAAGAGAAGTGACCCCTCCCTTAATAATGAACAATATGAGGATATTTTTGGTCTCAAAATCAATGACACGTCAATTCCTAGTAACACCAGAACCAATGAGGAAACTTACATTCCCAAAAGGGATGGCGTAGAAATTCTAAATAATGTTCAATCCAATGAGGATACAAGAAGGGGTAGAGATGATACAAGAAGAGATCAAAATCCTCCTAGAATGCAAAATCATGGTTATGCAAGAACAAATAATGTTGATAATCCTATCACAACTCTCACACAACAAATACAAACACTACAAACGTAAATTCAAGATATGTAGAGAGGAAATGTTAGAAGATACTCACTTCAAGAAATACGTCCTTATCCATTCGATAGAAATCTAAACATGATACCATTTCCTATGGGTTGTGAAACTCCTAGATATGAAAAATATGATGGAAGCACTGACCCTCAAGATCATATATGGGAATTTTGTACAATGAGTATGGAGTTTGCACATGAGGATACATACTTGATGAGATTATTTTCGAAAAGCTTAACTAGACTAGCTATGGAATGGTTCTCCAAACTTCCACTTGGAATCAAATCATTCTCAGAATTTGTGGATAAGTTTGTTTCATAATAATATTACAACATACAACATTAAGTAACAATGCTAGACCTATGTAATGCCAAACAAAAGAGTGGAGAACCTTTCATGACATTTTTACACAGATGGAGACAGTTAGCTTCACGATATCCTCGTATAGTGCCAGAGTATGAAAAAATAGACAAATTCATTGATAACCTAAATGATCAAATGAGTTATCATATAAAAATGCAAGGACATCAAAGTTTTGGAAAGATGATTGATAATGGAATCAGAATGGAAGAAGCCATGCTAAAGAAGGGTGAGTTGAAAAATACAAAGAAGGAGTTCACCTTCCTAACAACACTAACAACAACAAAAATGATAAGCCAAAGTTTTGGAATAGAAATCATAATGTCGTCAATGATGGGATAGTAGATAACAACAATGTGAAACCAAAACAACTAGTTTTTAATTTATCCAATCACTCAGCAGCGGCTCAACAAAACAACAATCACCAAAAAACAACTATCAAAAATTTCTTTCGAAGGCAATTCACACACATTGGTGAACCCCTTAGGTTAGCACTAATGACACTTCTAAAAAATAAACTGATTACTTTTCTAGAAGGAAGGAACTACAAACCTCAAGTAAACCCCCCTTGATGGAATGATAACCATTATTGCGATTTCCATCGAAACAAGGGACATCACACAAATAATTGTCAACAATTGAAACATGTAATCCAAGATTTGATTGATAATGAAGTAATAACTTTGGATGGACATACAACAAATGAATCTCATACAACTTTTAAAACTCTGCTTCCAAACTATGAGAAGGGTGAATCATCAACAACAAACAATGGTAAGGGTAAAGCGAAGGTAAACTATGCTCATACATATGATAATGTGGTAAATGTGATTGTAGTTAAAGAAAAGAAAAATTAAGAACCTGCTCATGCTATCACAAGAAGAAAAGCTAAAGTTGTTTTGTCAAGTCCTACCACTAACATGTCATCCACTGCAAAACAATATAATCTAGTGGAACAATTGCAGAAAACGCCCTCGCAAATATCCATCTTAGAACTTTTAAAGTTTTCACCTGCACACAAAGAAATTCTTGAAAGAGCATTAGTAGATACAACAGTTTCTAAAGACCACCATTAAAGCCTATGATGAAGAAGAGTGTTCCTCTAAAGGAATTGTGATGTTACCCATCAGAGTGGGACCCTTATAGAAAGGCACAACATGCCAAGTTCTAGACTTGGACTTATCATACAACATACTCTTGGGAAGACCTTGGATACATGACATACAAGTTGTTCCATCCACATATCATTAGTGCCTAAAGTTTCCCTACAATGGGCAGGAAATCATGATCTCGACAGATTCTAATCCATTTCAGTATTGTACTAATCTCAAACTAGCTCAAGAGTTCATTGTTCCTCATAATAGGGAGGCATCATCTTTGAACACACAATCTAAAGAAAAATCATTTGCCTCAATTTTGTCAAGTATGGAAAAAGAAATGAGCTAAGAGATTGAGGGAATGGAGAATATTCAATATCACAATCACCACTTTCTCCTAAATCTTTTGGAAAACCATCAAACTCTAAATAACAACCAATTGTGAAACATCTTTCAATATTTGATGGAGCATTTGTTAGTGTTGGGACCTTATTAGAGGAAATAGAAGACAAATATGTATTACAGTGGCTATACAAGGATGAAGAAGTCCAACAAAAGACTAACAATTTCTGTATACCTACAAAAAAGTATGGAAAAGGATTTAACATTCTCAAAAAAATGGGATACACTGGAATAAATCCTATAGGGAAAATAAAAGAAGGTATATCAGAACCTATCCAACCTCATACTCTGTAGGCTATAGATAAAAAAGGCTTAGGATATGTACAAGTTACTCTACCAGAAGACACATCTTTTAGCCAACAACAAGAGGAATATGAAAATAGATAAGAACAACTGGCAATTGAAAGAGAAAAAACATCAGCTAAGCCACAAGCACAAGCAAACATGAAATGGGAAAAGAATCAAGCTTCAAATAAATAGGAAAAACAAACTAAAAAGCACCACCCAAACAACCTTAAATCTCAATCAAAATAAGCACAAACCTGGTACAAGTCAAGGAGAGTTGATAAAAAGGTTGACATAACTCAATCTTAGTCCAGAAGAAGTTGAATTTCAAAGAAGAAAAGGTATAGAAAGAAAAGAAGAAGAAACTACATGAACAAATCTATAGATTGCAAGTTGCAAGTGAGACAAATTCGAATGAATGGGAATGGTATTCCTATCACTCTAAAGAATCAGCTGAAAAAAATTGCTTTGAAGAAGATGTAGGAGTTGATGTAGTTCACACATATGTAGGGAAAATGTTAAGAACTAGCCCACTTGAATTAGAATCTCATTCGGTTGACTTGAACTTAATCGAGGACGATCAAAAGCTCCTTGTGCGAGGTCATTCTTATGAGAGTACCATTATAGACATAGACATACATATCAAAAACTTTGATACATCCATCATGATCGTTGACACTCTCACAACATCTCAACCTGATGACCCCCTACCTCTAATCCACCCCGAACTTATTGATTGGGAAAATGAAGGAATACTACCATTGATACCTTTCCAAATGACCAAGCCATATCTGTATATCTTAATGCAATCAAACCCGCAACAACTCTCACTAGGAATTTCAACAACACATCTTCCAGTCAAGTGGGTGCCAAATCTCCTAGTCGCAAAAGTGAAAATAAAGAAAACAATATCAGGTCTAATGCTGAAAACCATTTCTTGGCAACATTAGACCAGAAAAAAGTAAAAAGAAAGGATGCATCTAATGGTGAAAACCTCCTCGAGGCACCGAAAGATGGGAGATTTGACACTTTACCTGTGCATTATGAAGAAAGGTCACCAATTTTGATCGAACCAATAGAGGTAGTTAATATTGGGACAATAGAACAACCATGTAATGCCTCGCCAGGAAACCCCTAAGGGTTTAAGTTAAAAACACTCAAACAGAGTGTAAATATTTTTTTTTTATATATAATAATAATAATTACAAACGTTAATAATAAGAGTTACAACATTTAGATAATTTGGAGTTATCTAAAAACTTAGATAACATAGCGGAAGACTAAATGAACCTAAGGAGTTTCCCAACGTGATTACGTAACCTTACACCTAACTCAACTCATGACAATTGATCCAATAAACTGGATGACTTAGTTATGAGATAATGCATTCAATATGGTCATATGGATGCTCAATGAATTGATGTCTTAGAATTTTAGGAAGAGTTCATTTACTTTGGGGTGGTTAGGAGGCCATCGTGAGGTTATTTACTCAATGCACATTAACACCTATTTAATTTAAGAGGCCTCCCTTAAGGTTCAATGTGATAAATATAACAAAGTTCATTCATTGGTTTTAAGATAACCACCCACGATTGTTGTCATCCTTTATAATTAAAAGTATGGTTAATAAGATGTGATTCATTCATTAAGGATTAAACTACCATTAATAGAGTGAGGTTCCTTCATTTGATTTCATGCAAAGCCAACTAATGAGTTGTAGTTCTTTTATGAAAGATAAAATGTGAGTAGCCATAGAATTCATTGAAGTTTTAATAATGCTAATAGATGGCTAAATTCATTAAGGTGAAAATGTATTAGGACACATGAGAGTATCCTTTAAATTAAGCTATAGATAGCAAGATGAAATTCATTAATTTAGGATTTAAAGTATAAGTTCATAGTGACGTTCTTCCATTAGGATTAAAATATAATTATCTTATTGCATGTCACTCTTTTTAATCAAATAAAGTTAATACGAAGAGATACATTTGGCTATGATTAAGATACAACAACTATACAAATACTTCCCTTTTTAGTTTCATTCGTAGCAATCATAAGAGATCCTTTTATTAAGGTTATAATATGGATATCTAGTTGAGTTCACCCGATTATCAAATTAATATGGTAAGGATGATTTGTTGAGATTTTATTACATGAATTAATTGAACGAATTCATCCAATATAGTGTAACATAATTAACATGGCGTTACTCATTTAGTAAGGTAAGAAGGTAAATATCTATATGATGTTCATCCTTTAGATTTCAACTTAGAAATTATAACATTAATTCTAACTTTGCTTCCCAATTCACATTCGTTCCATTTATATGCTTAATAACAAGTTAATCCAATAATGTAACCCAACAAGATTCTTTCCACTAATACTACTTTTAATTCACAATTTCAAAATACTTTTCCATAATCTTAATTACAATCTTTCATGAACTTGATTACTACATTTGTCAAGATGAATAATTTTATGCACTTAGATTTAAATTCGTTAATTTCCCATTGTACACTTTACAAGATAACAACCATATATGATAACTTAAAGCATGAAACGAAGGAAGCTAAACATCGCATAACACAGATATGATCTCAGAGTTCACCCCTAAAGGGCTACATCTCTGGGTCTGCTCAACTGCAAGACCCCTTTGGTATTATATCGTTAGGAATACATAATTTATAAGTCTTTTACATCTTTGCCACATAGACGGATACAACCAATTTACAAATGACCACTTTGATCCACAAATCCTAATTGACTTCCACGTAGAGGCAGTACCAACAGTGCATGCAAAAAGGAAGTACAAGGTCCATTGCCCAATAGTACCCTATTTAGAGACCTAAGACTTAACAGGTGTCCCAATGACAACACGACAGGGTCCAAACAAATACATCAAGGTTTGCCATCACTTTAACAAAGCAAATACAAAACTTAAACTTATAACTTTCCAAATCGATACATTGTCCAACTTCCATTCATTCTACTAGCATATCGATGAAGTAATAACAAAATATACGAAGATAACTTAGGTTCAAATTTCATTCTCTCTTATACTTTATTTTTCATTTCTAAAATTCTCGGAAGATCTTAATCATTCAAATCGAAAGACAATGCTTATTTAAAGAAATACAACGTCTTATTATAATATATTTCATAACGTTAGCAATGGTGTTTTATTTTCAAGGTCTTCGAATACAGACAATATTTGATCTCTTCTCCAAGGATTACCTTTCCTATTAAAAGAAGTTCCAAATTTAAACGTTTGTTAATATCAATTTAATAATCCAAGATTAATAAATTTTAATTAATCTACAAATAAATAAAAGAATATGCAATCTCCATTATTTGATATATATATATATATATAAAATATTTAGCACTAAAATCTAAATTTATTAAAAAAAACAGATTTCTCTACAAACTTATTACAACTTCTTTATTTCATCCCCCATTTCATTTATAAATGCTAATATTATATTTTTTTTTATTTTTTTTGAATAATAATAATAAAAATAAATAAAAAAAAACTAAAATAAAAATTGGGGGGGGGCATTGTGGGGCCCACCTCCCAACCCAGAAGGCGCGGAGATCTTGCAGTCCCCTCGCTGCATTACTGTGGCACAGGGATTCCCCTGCGAGCCGCCGTGGACGCAGGGTTTCCCTGCAGACACTGCGGTCGCAGGTTTTACCTTGTTGCCACAGTGGACATAGGGATTCCCTGTGGCCACAGTGGTCGTAGGGTTTCCCTACCGAGCCACGGGGGAGGGTAGGAAATGGGGGAGGGGGTGGTGGCGCGAGCCGAGCTTCGGCTCCTCCGCCTGCCAAACCCTAAGCCCAAAAACATATTTTTTTTGTTTATTATTTTTTTTTTGTATAAATCTTTTCATACAGTTAGTTTCACCCAAACAAAATTTCATTTTATTACTTTTTTTTTTTTTAAATCACAAAATGAAATAGCTAACTCACATAAATTCTCCATTAATCCATTTATGACAGGCACAACCATTTTTGCCCTTTTATTTATTTATTTTTTTCCAGAATGTTTAAAGGAATGAAATGGACAATATTCACAACTAGATCATAAAACTCAAATACCCAAAAGGATTTAATCTCCTTTATCTACTTTTTTTAACAATCTTGCCCCAAAATGACAAGATTCTCAAAACTGAACTTGAATCCAAGAGTATTCATGGATATAAAGAAAAAAAACAACATATCATGAAGAACAAAATACCCTTTTTCCTTTATTTCTATATTTCTTTTATTTTATTTAGCAAAGAACAAAAGGGAAGAATAGAATCCTACCTCCATCGCATTTCCAGGCAAGATTTCGTAGACGAGCTCCAACCCCCTGCAGGAAAATCTCCATTTCTTCCCTTCTTCTCTTCTTCTTCCTTTTCCCCCCCAAAAACCTTTTTTTTTCCCAAAAACCCCCAAAAAAGAAAGAACCCCCCAAAAACATTTCAAAACTAGGTTAAATGAGAAACCCTATTTTTGCCCTAATTTTCAATTTCGAATTTAGGCATTTTTTTTTTTTAAATAAAAAGGGAATGAGAATGGAAAAATCATTCCTTTCCACTATTCAATACATCTTATCGCTTTTCTCGTTAAAATTAAAATGCCTCTATTTCTTATTTAATTCTAATTTTAATTTCTCCATATTACTTTAGCCAACATTTATATTTTGAACTATTAAGAAGGATAACGCATTTTGATTAATTTAAATTTCCAAAAAAATCAATCTTTTATACTATATTAACTTTACAAGTAAAAAGAATAATTTCCTTTTAAATAATAAAATCTACCCTTTCTATTCCAAAATGTGAAAATGATAAATTTTATTTCTATTTCCCAAATGATTTTAAATATTTCCTTTCTAAGACACATAACTCATTAAATTCATTATTATTAAAATTAGCTATTAAATTGACTCGCTATAACATAATAAGTGACCTTTTTAAATAAATGACTAATCTAATGAAAGAGTCCTATTTATTCTAATTTCTCAACTACAAATGCGTAAATGAGCACATTAATCCAAGTTAAATACCTTAAGCTTGCTACAATAATGATTAAAGCGATCTCTTTAAATTAACGATTAATCATATAAAAGAAAACTACCTATTTTAAATTTTCTACATTACTAATGCGTACATCCACACATTAAATTGAATTGAACATTTAGGATAACAAACTCCACTTACCCCGTGCAAGGCATGCAAATCGAGGAAGTCCACCAAATCACATGACACGCAATCCAATGAAAAGAAAGCCCCATGAATCCACACACGATGCTCACCTGACCATGGCTAAGGCAAGACGAGAGTTTAATGACCACCAAATCTGAATTCTAAGGATGAAGGAAGCATACTCAACCTTGCAAATCCCAAGGGAGATGAACCTCGCCCTATGCGGTGTTGTACCTGAAATCTCCTGCACCCATGAATTCATACAAGCATACATATACATACACATATTTAATGAGGGCGTTAGCTCAAGATTTATCACAATAGTTAGGAAACAATTACATTTACACAAGAATCGATGCAAAAGCACAATAATAAGTATGCACAATTATTTATATTATCTAAACTACACATTGCATCATGGTTAACCTACCATTCAAGAATGCCACATAGGAAGTCAACCAAGGGCAAATGGGTTTTACAAGTCCGACTAGGGTATGGGCATTACACTCTCCCCCCCTAGGCTCTGACTTACTCCTGGAAGTCGCAAAGCTAAATGGAAGTCATCCAACACACATTAGCCCTTAAACTCAATTAACAATTATCAATTTGCACAACGAACTATTTTGTCATCATTTTAGAACATTGTTTATAAATCCTCTACGAATGTCATTATCCATTAATAGAAGGCATCTCACATCATTCACATCTTAAAATATTCTAGATTTTACACACAATCATAGTAGAGAAACGAGGATTTTTCCCTTTTTATTACACCAAATTTAAAGCAATTAAAATATATAAGCACAGTTATCCTACTCATTTATCAAACATGACAAGAAAATATGCTCTCAAGGTCAATTTCTTTCACCAATTCATCTCTTTCACAAAACTTTATCGCATAGAACTAGCTTCACATATCAATTTTTTTACAACCAAGTTACTTTCGACAAATAAGAGCAATGTAAGAACTCAATTGTTTACACTTTTCAGACATACAAGAACCTTTCCAATGACTATGCCCCATAACATAGTGACAAGTTAATACCATTTAATCCATGATTACACATAATATCCATCCACAAGACTGGTTTGCACAACACAATAGGCCACATGTGAGCATGTCTAATGCTCGGTCAAAGGTAACATATATGATCCACATCTCTATGCCTACTCTCAGAATAAATACATGATCAACAAATGTTCAGCATCTCACTCGAGGGCTTGATGGTGCTAGGGTACACCATAGCAGTGCTACCTTCCATACAAGTCCCTCGTGAATATCCCTTGTTGTGTAAGGTGTTTAGCCTCCAAGAGATAGTCACCACTCATAGGCAGGTAGTGGATCCTAGCTGTTTCACAGCCTCACATACCTCCATCCTCAAGGTTCCCTGCGTCTACTTCCTCGTATACACTCATCCAAGACCGTCTCCTATGTTCTTGGAGAGGAATTCACATTGCAACACAAGACCAGCATACGAAAACAACAAGGATAAACCAGTTTAGCCACCAGAGTACAAGAGAATAAAGATAATAATTGTCAATTCCAACAATAAGACAAGAAAATAATTTCCAGATTTTGCAACATCAAATCAAGTAAAATCAAGATTGCAAGATCGTGGCTAAACTGTCAAGGTCAAAGTAAAATAAATTGTTGGCCCACAAGGAAATAAATAATAAATAAAAGAAAATCATAATTGCACATTACATCACTACGTGACTAGTAGCTAGCCACCAACGAGGAAGGAAGGAACAATCATCTAGCTATCCTAGTAGCTCATCATGTGGTGTGGCTAAGTCACACATCTGCATGGAATGGCAGTGTGCACCTCGACATCACCCCGCATCACGTCGTCACGTGGCATGGCTCTACCCTATACCTAGTGGTAGGCCGCATGGAAATGTCTACTACATCCCGCATCATGTCTCAGCACGGCATGGCAATACTCCAAGTGGACAAGGCACGCAATGGACGTATCCTGCATGGCAGTGTACCCCACAGATAAGGTACACACTGGTCACACCCCGCATAGCAATGTTCCTCTCAGGATACTCGCCGTAAGCCAGAGGTATACATGGCTAAGGTCTACCCACAAGTCTACCAACACTAGTCAGTTGGCAACTTATGTAAGATAATAACATGCCTCTCATGAAGAAAAGGCAAAAGATGCTCCCATAAAATCCATCCATATGCTCAAGAACTGTCATCTATATGCTCAAAATAAAGGATAGGAATTAGGCTGGCACACAGGAACCTCATAAATCGGTTCATCACAAGGGGAAGTATTGAGTACACCTATGTTACAGTTTCATTACAAAACTATATCTTTCCTCAAAGTAGGGAAGCTAAAGTCGCTTCGCGTCGACATTACTCGTACGCTGTTCATACTATTCAAGGAATGGTGACTTCTACTACTACCCCTTCACATACTGACTTATCAACAACCCGTGGGTTGGCACTCAGTAAGGAAAAAAATAAGCAACATCACATAGATAGGTATGGTTTCCCATACCCATAAGCAAACATATTCCCCATGGTTGATTACTTCACCATCCCATGGGCACACATAGCAAGTACAGGTTTCTTACAACACACATAGAATAGTACCATTACTGGTTAGTCACATTTACGAGGAGTACTTTACATTATGCTAACATATACTTAAGGGAAGTTTTAATCATGCTTTACACATGAATCACCAAACAAAGTTTACTCTAGATACACATTCTGAAATTCTCAACAATCCAATTTTACACAAAGAAATTACATCATTCTGATATCTTTCTCAATCTTCCCTAAGCATTTTCATTCACATTACTAACTACGCAATTTCTTTTTTTTTTTTTTCCAAGGCGAAAAACTTTCCTCTTTCAATTAGAAGCCAAAGCAAACATACAATTTCATATGCGTTGTAACAAAATTTCTTTCAAATCACTGCATTCTAAATGGTATTTCAAAAACAACAATTCCTATATTTTAGACAAGAGGAGGAAGAGAGTTGGAAAATCAACTATTTCCTACGAATACACAAGAACTTCAAGATCACACAATATGCTCAGATATAAGTCTATCATTTTAGTTGCACTATTTTCATTTCGCTATCTTTTAGGAAGGTGTCAAAGCATCTTAACATGACATTTCTAATCATTATTGTTGCACTATAATGTTCTATTTTTCTAATCAAGAATTCAAGACAATCAATTTTTCTTTTGTAATACAAATCTTCTTGACAACAACCACTATTCGTGATACAATACAATACAATAACACATCAAATCTAACATTGAAAATTCATAATACGACAAGAAGGTAAATGAAGAGCTTTCTACTAGATATTACACATTTGATGCATACAAATTAACAAGTCTTTCATTTACTCTTTTTGAAACATAATAAGACAACTACCCATATCCATAGCAAGTTAAATGGTGCGTCACTTAATAGGTCCTAAATCACACTAGTTGAATAAGGACATAAAACAATCTTTCGAGGAGCACATTAATACACTCCTGAAGCTACTACAGCATGTCCTCTTTTGGTATTCCTTTCACATCAAGCAATTTTCACAAAATCAACTATGCGCATTTTAATGCACCTTACATAAGGTGGAATTTAGTTATATTACTCCTACCAAGCACATGGAGAATCCTTAATGCAAACATACAATTTTCTATCATTAACCAAAAATTAACTCCCAAACCATTCCCTTTCACAATCTAAAACACAAAAATGTTATGAGGCTCACACAAGGGCTCAAGAAATATCATCCTTTCTCTTGCAATAAGAAAACTTAAATAAGAGATAACTACACATATCAATTCCTTTTAATTTACTAAAGAGAGAGAAGAAAAAGAGTCATAATCACTCAATGTACTACGTAATAAGCATTAACATTTTCCATACTAGTCTTTCAAGTGGACAATCATTAAAATCGATCAATACCATAACAAGCACATACTGTACTTTTAGATTCAAGACATTAACAACCAACCCAGATGGATTAGTCAAAAGAGTAAAACAAATCAAGAATGAAGGTACATATGAATCCCTTTCAAGGTAAGAGAAATCGTAGACCAAGACCTCAATAAGCAGACAAAACACCCATAATTATTCCCAAAACACCCACATCAGTAAGGTGAAAACAATGTGTGAACGCACAATTTACACACAAGTAGGGTTTGTTAAATCACACCCTCCCATCAAGGAGGACAAGCATACAACATAAGATAGACACACACACAATGACTAAGGGCACAAGAAAAACCAGAGATCCTAGTGTTACAACATGGGCTCTGATACCAAGTGTAATGTCCCGCCAGGAAACCCCTAAGGGTTTAAGTTAAAAACACTCAAACAGAGTGCAAATATTTTTTTTTTTTTATAATAATAATAATTACAAACGTTAATAATAAGAGTTACAACATTTAGATAATTTGGAGTTATCTAAAAACTTAGATAACACAGCGAAAGACTAAACGAACCTAAGGAGTTTCCCAACGCAATTATGTAACCTTACACCTAACTCAACTTGCGACAATTGATCCAATAAACTGGATGACTTAGTTATGAGATAATGCATTCGACATGGTCATATGGATGCTCAATGAATTGATGTCTTAGAATTTTAGGAAGAGTTCATTTACTTTGGGGTGGTAAGGAGGCCATCGTGAGGTTATTTACTCAATGCACATTAACACCTATTTAATTTAAGAGGCCTCCCTTAAGGTTCAATGTGATAAATATAACAAAGTTCATTCATTGGTTTTAAGATAACCACCCACGATTGTTGTCATCCTTTATAATTAAAAGTATGGTTAATAAGATGTGATTCATTCATTAAGGATTAAACTACCATTAATAGAGTGAGGTTCCTTCATTTGATTTCATGCAAAGCCAACTAATGAGTTGTAGTTCTTTTATGAAAGATAAAATGTGAGTAGCCATAGAATTCATTGAAGTTTTAATAATGCTAATAGATGGCTAAATTCATTAAGGTGAAAATGTATTAGGACACATGAGAGTATCCTTTAAATTAAGATATAGATAGCAAGATGAAATTTGTTATTTCAGGATTTAAAGTATAAGTTCATAGTGACGTTCTTCCATTAGGATTAAAATATAATTATCTTATTGCATGTCACTCTTTTTAATCAAATAAAGTTAATACGAAGAGATACATTTGGCTATGATTAAGATACAACAACTATACGAATACTTCCCTTTTTAGTTTCATTCTTAGCAATCATAAGAGATCCTTTTATTAAGGTTATAATATGCATATCTAGTTGAGTTCACCCGATTATCAAATTAATATGGTAAGGATGATTTGTTGAGATTTAAAACATGAATTAATTGAACGAATTCATCCAATATAGTGTAACATAATTAACATGGCATTACTCATTTAGTAAGGTAAGAAGGTAAATATCTATATGACGTTCATCCTTTAGATTTCAACTTAGAAATTATAACATTAATTCTAACTTTGCTTCCCAATTCACATTCATTCCATTTATATGCTTAATAACAAGTTAATCCAATAATGTAACCCAACAAGATTCTTTCCACTAATACTACTTTTAATTCACAATTTCAAAATACTTTTCCATAATCTTAATTACAATCTTTCATGAACTTGATTACTACATTTGTCAAGATGAATAATTTTATGCACTTAGATTTAAATTCGTTAATTTCCCATCGTAGACTTTACAAGATAATAACCATATATGATAACTTAAAGCATGAAACGAAGGAAGCTAAACATCGCATAACACAGATATGATCTCGGAGTTCACCCCTAAAGGGCTACATCTCTGGGTCTGCTCAACTGCAAGACCCCTTTGGTATTATATCGTTAGGAATACATAATTTATAAGTCTTTTACATCTTTGCCACATAGACGGATACAACCAATTTACAAATGACCACTTTGATCCACAAATCCTAATTGACTTCCACGTAGAGGTAGTACCAACAGTGCATGCAAAAAGGAAGTACAAGGTCCATTGCCCAACAGTACCCTATTTAGAGACCTAAGACTTAACAGGTGTCCCAATGACAACACGACAGGGTCCAAACAAATACATCAAGGTTTGCCATCACTTTAACAAAGCAAATACAAAACTTAAACTTATAACTTTCCAAATCGATACATTGTCCAACTTCCATTCATTCTACTAGCATATCGATGAAGTAATAACAAAATATACGAAGATAACTTAGGTTCAAATTTCATTCTCTCCTATACTTTAGTTTTCATTTCTAAAATTCTCAGAAGATCTTAATCATTCAAATCGAAAGACAATGCTTATTTAAAGAAATACAACGTCTTATTATAATATATTTCATAACGTTAGCAATGGTGTTTTATTTTAAAGGTCTTCGAATACAGACAATATTTGATCTCTTCTCCAAGGATTACCTTTCCTATTAAAAGAAGTTCCAAATTTAAACGTTTGTTAATATCAATTTAATAATCCAAGATTAATAAATTTTAATTAATCTACAAATAAAAAAAAGAATATGCAATCTCCATTATATATATATATATATAATATTTAGTGCTAAAATCTAAATTTATTAAAAAAATTGATTTTTCTACAAACTTATTACATCTTCTTTATTTCATCCCCCATTTTATTTATAAATGCTAATATTATATTTGTTTTTTTTTTTTTTTTAAATAATAATAATAAAAATAAAGATAAAATAAAAATAAATAAAAAAAAACTAAAATAAAAATTGGGGGGGGCACTGCGGGGCCCACCTCCCAACCCGAAAGGCGCGGAGATCCCATAGTCCCCTCGCTGCATTACTGTGGCACAGGGATTCCCCTACGAGCCATCGTGGACGCAGGGTTTCCCTGCGGACACTGCGGTCACAGGTTTTACCCTGCGGCCACAATGGACGTAGGGATTCCCTACGGCCACAGTGGTCATAGGGTTTCCCTGTGGAGCCACGGGGGAGGGAAGGAAATGGGGGAGGGGGCAGTGGCGCGAGCCGAGCTTCGGCTCCTCCGCCTTAAGCCCAAAAACATATTTTTTTTGTTTATTATTTTTTTTTGTATAAATCTTTTCATACAGTTAGTTTCGCTCAAACAAAATTTCATTTTATTACTTTTTTTTTTTTTTAAATCACAAAATGAAATAGCTAACTCACATAAATTCTCCATTAATCCATTTATGACAGGCACAACCATTTTTGCCCTTTTATTTTATTTTATTTTTCCAGAATGTTTAAAGGGATGAAATGGACAATATTCACAACTAGATCATAAAACTCAAATACCCAAAAGGATTTAATCTCCTTTATCTACTTTTTTTAACAATCTTGCCCAAAAATGACAAGATTCTCAAAACTGAACTTGAATCCAAGAGTATTCATGGATATAAAGAAAAAAAATAGCATATCATGAAGAACAAAATACCCTTTTTCCTTTATTTCTATATTTCTTTTATTTTATTTAGCAAAGAACAAAAGGGAAGAATAGAATCCTACCTCCATCGCATTTCCGGGCAAGATTTCAAAGACGAGCTCCAACCCCCTATAAGAAAATCTCCATTTCTTCTCTTCTTCTCTTCTTCTTCCTTTTCCCCCCCAAAACCCTTTTTTTTTTCCCAAAAACCCCCAAAAAAGAAAGAACCCCCCAAAAACATTTCAAAACTAGGTTAAATGAGAAACCCTATTTTTGCCCTAATTTTCAATTTTGAATTTAGGCATTTTTTTTTTTTTTAAATAAAAAGGGAATGAGAATGGAAAAATCATTCCTTTCCACTATTCAATACATCTTATCGCTTTTCTCGTTAAAATTAAAATGCCTCTATTTCTTATTTAATTCTAATTTTAATTTCTCCATATTACTTTAGCCAACATTTATATTTTGAACTATTAAGAAGGATAACGAATTTTGATTAATTTAAATTTCCAAAAAAATCAATCTTTTATACTATATTAACTTTACAAGTAAAAAGAATAATTTCCTTTTAAATAATAAAATCTACCCTTTCTATTCCAAAATGCGAAAATGATAAATTTTATTTCTATTTCCCAAATGATTTTAAATATTTCCTTTCTAAGATGCATAACTCATTAAATTCGTTATTATTAAAATTAGCTATTAAATTGACTCGCTATAACATAATAAGTGACCTTTTTAAATAAATGACTAATCTAATGAAAGAGTCCTATTTATTCTAATTTCTCAACTACAAATGCGTAAATGAGCACATTAATCCAAGTTAAATACCTTAAGCTTGCTACAATAATGATTAAAGCGATCTCTTTAAATTAACGATTAATCATATAAAAGAAAACTACCTATTTTAAATTTTCTACATTACTAATGCGTACATCCACACATTAAATTGAATTGAACATTTAGGATAACAAACTCCACTTACCCCACGCAAGGCATGCAAATCGAGGAAGTCCACCAAATCACATGACACGCAATCCAATGAAAAGAAAGCCCCATGAATCCACACACGATGCTCACCTGACCATGGCTAAGGCAAGATGAGAGTTTAATGACCACCAAATCTGAATTCTAAGGATGAAGGAAGCATACTCAACCTTGCAAATCCCAAGGGAGATGAACCTCGCCCTATGCAGTGTTGTACCTGAAATCTCCTGCACCCATGAATTCATACAAGCATACATATACATACACATATTTAATGAGGGCGTTAGCTCAAGATTTATCACAAGAGTTAGGAAACAATTACATTTACACAAGAATCGATGCAAAAGCACAATAATAAGTATGCACAATTATTTATATTATCTAAACTACACATTGCATCACAGTTAACCTACCATTCAAGAATGCCACATAGGAAGTCAACCAAGGTCAAACGGGTTTTACAAGTCCAACTAGGGTATGGGCATTACAAACCAAAGATCCTACATCCAACAACTTCTCTATCAGAAGAAGAAATGCAACAATATATGGAATTATTCAAACAACGACATATCAATTTCACCTGGTCATATGCAGACATGCTAGGATTGGATCCAGAGCTTATTATGCATCACTTAAATGTTAGTCCAAGAGCCAAACCAGTTAAATAAAAATTAAGGAAAATGCATCCACATATTGCTCTTCTAGTCAAAGCATAACTAAAGAAATTATTGGATGTCAGATTCATCAGACCTGTAGCATATCCTCAATGGGTATCCAACATCATTCTTGTTTCCAAACTAGATAAAAGTATCAGAATATGTACAAACTTCGGAGATCTTAATAATGCATGTCCAAAGGATGACTTTCCTTTGCCTAACATTGACATAATTGTAGATTTAACTGTTGGACACTCCATGTTTTCTGTAATGGATGGTTTCTCCAAATACAATCAGATTAAAATAGCACCTGAAGATCAAGAAAAGATAGCCTTTGCATGTCCATGGGGTACTTTCTATTGGAACGTCATGCCTTTTGGACTAAAGACCATAGGTGCTACATATCAGAGAGCTATGACAATGATATTCCATGACATGATGCATACATTCATGGAAGATTATGTGGATGACATCTTGGCTAAATCATACAATAGAGAAGACCATATAGAGATACTGGAAAAGATTTTTGACCGGTTAGAATAGTACAAGCTATAGCTAAATCCTAAGAAATGTGCCTTTGGTGTCACTTCAGGCAAGCTATTGGGATACATTGTTTTAGCTAGAGGTATTGAAGTAGATCTAGCTAAGGTCAAAACAATCATGGAAATGTCATCTCCCAAGAATATAAGTCAACTAAGATCACTCCAAGGAAGACTCCACTCAAGAAGAAGATTTGTTTCTCAACTAGCAGATAAATGTCAACCATTTACTCATCTATTGCACAGAAATGTTCATTTCAAGTGGGACCATCAATGTGAGGATGCATTCAACAAAATCAAGGCCTACCTCATTCAACCACATGTCCTAATGTCACCAATTCCAAGAAAGTCATTATTACTCTATGTATCGACCACCAAAGTATCATTAGGAGTTCTACTCGCAGAATAGGATAATGAAGAAAAAGAACGAGCCATCTACTACATCAACAAAACATTAATGGGATACGAGATCAACTATTCACCAACAGAAAAAGCATGCTTGACGGTAGTTTTTGCTTCTCAAAAATTAAGACACTATCTACTATCTCACTCCATCAAGTTAATAGCTAAAATCGATCCATTGAAGTATTTTCTCAGAAAGGCAACATTAATAGGATGACTAGCAAAATGGATCATGATTCTAAGTGAGTTTGATATTGAGTATGTAGATAGAAAAGATATAAAGGGACAATTCATTGCAAACCAACTAGCAGAGGCACCACTTCAAGATGATTGCCCTTTACAAATTGAGTTTCTTAATGTTGATATCCTAATAGTCACCACAAAAACATGGCAATTATACTTTGATGGTTCATATACACAACAAAGATCAAGAGTAGGTATTCTATTCATCACACCACAAGGTCATTACAATTCTAAAAGCATACAAATTAAGCTTTCCATGTACCAACAATACAACAAAAAAAGAATCTTTGGTTATAGGTATCAAAATGGCTATAGAATTGAACATTAGACAACTTCAAGTCTTTGGATACTCTCAGTTCGTCATCAATCAAATCAATGATGATTATCAAATAAAGGATGAAAAGTTAATGCCTTATAAAAATATGGTCAATGATATCAAGAAATACTTTGTAGAAATAACTTTTCAGCAGATTTCAAGGAATGACAACAAAGCAGTAGACACCATGACAACACTTGCTTCTCTCCTTCAAACATAGGAAAATCAAGAACGTTACAAATTGTCCTGATTCCCAAACTATCTGTCACCTTGTTACACATGATTCCTCCCGTTATGGCCAAAATTACACATACCTAAAAGATAATACCCTACCTCCTAACTTATCAAAAAATCAAAAGAGAAACTTTATTCGCCAATCCTCCCATTATACTCTTGTCGTGGATACCTTGTTTAAATGAGGTCTGGACGGTACTCTTTTAAGATGTCTCGAACAAGAAGAATTTGAGAAGGCCTTAAATGAAGTCCATAACAACATTTTTGGCACTCATTCAAGTGGTCTTACCCTTTCAAAAAAACTCATGCGCTTGGGCTATTATTGGCCAACTATGGAATGAGATTCTTTTTAGATAGCTAGAACATGCAAACAATGTTAGATCCATGGAAATTTGATTCATGCTCTAGCACAAGAACTTCATGCTTTGGCAACATCTTAGCCTTTCTGCTAATGGAGTCTTGATCTAGTAGGAAAGATAAATCCCTCATCCAATGGTCACAAATTCATCCTTGTAGCTATAGAATATTTCACAAAATGGATTGAGGCAGTACCTCTCACAAATATCACAGGAAAATAAATTGTTGCATTTATCTTGAACTACATCATCTGTCGCTATGGAATACCCATGACCATTATCATTGATAATGGGCAACCATTCAAGAATCAAGATGTCCAAGAACTATGTGAGAAATTCAAGATCCAACACAGGTTTTCCACACCCTACTATCCACAAGGGAATGGGCAAGCAAAAGCATCAAACAAAACCATTCTGAAAATCCTCAAAAAGATAGTGAATGATGCTGGCAGAGATTGGCATATTCAATTGAACCTTTCTCTATGGGCCTACCATACTAGTATTTGCACACCAATAGGTGCCACACCTTTCTCTCTTATTTATGGATCAGAAGAAATACTAGCAATAGAAGTAGAGATACCTTTGCTATGAGTATCATTAAAAGGTCTTATCCCAGATGAAGCACAACAAGTATCTAGATTGAAAGAGGTAGAATTGATCCATGAACAAAGACAAAATGCCTTTGATCATTTAAAAGTATATCAACAAAGAATGTGTTGCAGTTATAATCATAAGATCAAACCGAGAACATTTCAAGTTGGGAAACTAGTACTCAAAGAAAATCCATGCAACCAGTTAGATCGAGAAAAGAAAGGAAAGTTTGAACCAAACTGGTTAGGTCCATTTGTGGTCACAATAGTATTTGGGTCAGGAGCATATTAGCTATCAACATAGGATAAGGATCAACTTGAGGAACCCATCAATAGCATGCATCTGAAGAAGTTTTATGTCTGAAAAAGCAAAAAATCCAAAAATAGTGAAAAACAATTAAAAAAAAAAAATCAAATATGAGAAAAAGTGTAATAAAAACAAATGGTGAAAACCTGGCAAACAGGCGCTATCTGTCAGCTAGATCTTCCATCTATTAGTTCATGCATCCTTCCACTTGCATTCTTTTCCATCAACATTGTTCATATCCATAATAAAGCCTTTGTACATATGCAGGTATCCCGGGTGGCTTCTCACCATGGTTTGGATCATTGGGTATATCATAATGAATTTGTTTCTAGGCTTGGGGAAAAATCCTATACCTAGCTGGGGGCAAAATTTTCAATCATTTTGAGCTTAATAAAAAAGGAAGAACAATAGTCAAGCAACTATTATCAAGCAAAAACTGAGACATATCCAACACTGAACACGAGATCAAATTATCAACCATCAAACTATCACATGTTAGTCTAAGCACATCACACATTTTTCCATGGATGATATCTTTTGGATAATTATTTTAGCATGGTTGTTCAACTTTTCTATCCTTATTTTCGCTATCATGATTTTTGAGTGACTCCAGGATGTCTCTAACTAGAGGAACAAGGAAGGAACATGATATTTTTCTTGACTATTGTCTATAATTAATCATTAGTATGTGAAAATTTGTCTCAGGACATGATCATCAGAGTATCATCAAAGACATTTCCAATTTACATATTGAAATGGTTAATATAGCCTATTTTATGCAAGCAACACTCAGGTCATCTTGGTTCAATTATACCTCAATACTTGTGTTAACTTGCCATATCAAAATCTAGGAAAGTAGTGCTCAGGTCATCATGGTTCAATTATATCATCGATATTTGCACTCACTTCCCACATTTAAAAAATCTCAATGATGACAAAACGCAATAACCCAGTGATTGGTTCGGTCGTAGCTTTGCATTTAGCTTGCATCTCATTCTTCCATGGGATCCCACATGCTCATTTTATCCAGGGTTAAATCTATCATAGGAATCATCAAGGTATCATCATAAGTGTATACACAATCAGACTGATGACTCATCTCTCTCTAGATATTGTCGACCCAACCCAAATCTTATGTTACCCTCTCAACCGAACCAACATCAGCATATCTGAATCTTCCTACAACTTGATATCAACAAATCTGTCAGTTATTTTCTCAATCAATATTATCAATTCTATCAATCGATCACATCTAAATTGATTCTATCATGTCTTATACATGATGTATCTTTCCTAGAACCAGACGTTCTAATAATGTCTTATATAGGATATATCATTCCTAAAACCAAACACTTTGATCATATTTGTTTTATACAGGAGGTGTCATTCCTGAAACCAGAATGAATCTCGATCTTATCAATCTAATCAATCAAGATTTATCAATAATCAAGAACCACATCACCATGATCATAGAACTCACATTTTTCATCAACCACGATTGCAGAAATCAAATCATTTCTAATCGGGATATCAATTTCGTAAAGATCCAAAAACTCCAAAGGTCAATTATCTCAATTGATCTCTTGAGGGGGCATCATCTATCCACAATTTATCAATCAATGTTTGGGGCATCCTATCTAACCAATATCATCATCAAAATGAGATTATTATTTGAATCAACGCACCATCACACCTCACTTCAAAGAGGGGCAAAATGTATACACCCAAAAATGGTCTAAAGATAATTAATTAAATAAGCAATTATTTAATTAATCCCCTTTCCTAATTTAATTGAATTCATTAGACAATTTGATTAAATTCTCCCTTTCATCTACTTATTAATAAATCTAAGGATTTATTCATTAATTTCATTCCATGGTCTCCTTTGATTATTTAATTCAAATTAATTAATCCTCCCCCCATTTCAATCAATTCTTCTAATCCCCTAATTAATTAAAACAAATCAATTTATGAGTTGTTGAAAATTAATTAGTCTTTTCCTATTATTTGAATTTTTAAATTCAAATTACCCACATGCCTCCTAACTTCTAACCACCTAACCTAACTATCCCTCTAACCTAACCCATTCCACCTAACTTTGGGTTTTCCTAACCCTATCCTATCTTGCACATTCTAACCTCCTTATCCTAACCTCCTATGGTGTGGATATTCTTCCCTTAAGACACATGACACTTTGGCCACATGTCTCCTTTCTTCGACACTTTCCCTTTTATGAGCAAGGCTCCTTGACACTTGTCACCACAGAGATGACAAGTGTCCCTTCCTCCAACTTCTTCTCCAACCTCATCCAATTTCACCCTTGATATCTTCAAACTCAATCTTGACCATTGATTCCTGCCACCTCACCCCTGGCCTTGGAAATTCTATAAATATCCCCCATTTTGGAGCACAAAGGTGTTAGAGTATTTAGGTATTTACCTGATTAATTAAATAATATTTGTTTAATTATTTAAGTTCCCTTTATCTCTTTTACACTTAAGCTAACTTTAGGTGCATAATAATTAATTCTTTTATTAATTATTATGTGCAAACCTAGGTTTTCCCTTTAAGGGTTTCTTGACCTATTAAAAGTTGAGTTCATTCTTTTCATTGTATGAAGAAGAAGGTTTTTTACATTACACATTTTGTGAATATTGAGCTCCTACGGTGTTGTATTTTTTTCTCAAATCCAGGCCGTACGGCTTTGGCACGCTGTTCGAAAAAAAATTCAAAAAAATTATTTTTTTACCTTTTTACGGCATGCAGGCCAAAATTTGATTTTTTGTAAAAAAAGTTGAAAAACTGAAATAAAAAAAGCGATTTTTTTTTTTTGCAAAAAAAAAAAGAAAAAAAAAAAAGTTGTTTGTGGAGGGGTGGGGGGGTTCCCACAGTATGCAGGGTACCGTGGGCCCCTTGTCATGCTGCAGGCCTCATACAGTCGTGACCGACACTGTTCCAGCCCCTGTCAGCCCTTGTCGGTAGCTTTCCTCAGCCCTGCAGACCCTCTGGCCCTCGCCGCCATGCTCAGCCTTCGGCTCGCCGCTCCACTCCGGCTACCCGACCTCCCTGCCGCTTGCTAGCCCCCAACCTCCCCACCGCCTGCTAGCCCCCGACCTCCCCACCACCTGCTAGTCCCTAACCCTCCATTGCTCCCCTATGGCCACCTCCTCACCACCAGATGGCTCCCAGCCTTCCCGCCACCAGCCCTAGCTTTGCCCTCTGCCCAACCCAGCCCCGCCATCACCGACCTCCTTGCAGTCCCCGCTGCCCGGCCGTGCTCCGTTGCTATCGGCCTCCCAGCAGCCCCGCCATCACCATCCTCCCTATAGCCCCATCAGAATCTACCGCCCGGCCACTGGAGCTCCACCTGACTGCCACCGGAGCACTGCCCACTGGCCACCTCCACTTGCCAGAGCCACTAGACTACCCCTTCCTCTTGTTTTGAAGGGGGGTTTGGTTTTTTGGCCATATCTTGGGCATACGGAGTCATTTTTTTAAAAAAAAATAGGCGTCGAAAAGCTAGTTCTAAGCTGGACCTCATCATGTTGGTAATTTTTTCCAATTTTTCTATTTGACTATGTTTTTGTCCAGTCAAAGTGAGGTCTTGTTTTTGCACTCCAGGAGCCATAGAATGAGCATCCGACCTCCATTTTTTGAAAAAATTATATTTTCGGAAAGCATGTGCTATGTACTTTCTAGAAATATGAGTTTTATTTCTAGATTCTACTCAATGCATATTTTATTCAATTTATTGCTTTTCAGCACTCTGGTGGATATCTTGGTTGTTTCAGGTCCTGGGATCTCTTATTTGAGTATGATGTCTCTATTTTGGTTCTCCTTTCTATTTCTAGTCTTATTATCATTGTAGCATTGTATTTATGCAAATGCACTGAGATAAAGTGCCATCATGCATTGTTTACTTGGGATCTTGCATATATTGTTCCTTATTGTACATGCACTACTTATAAAGTGCCATAAGGGGGTTGATGTTTGCCTATTGTTTGCCATCTTCCTTTGTCTAGTGAGTGTTCCTTCCATGACATTCACGTCATGATGAGTGTCAAGTGAGTGTTCCTTCCATGACACCATGTACTTTTCTCAACACCTTTGATGTTACTGGTTCTTCATCATGCAATTCTTCTTGGCTGTTCTTTTCAGTGTTCCTATCCCTCTCCCTCTTCAACATTATGGGGAGGTTTGTCTTGTTGGTTCTAATGCTTCTTTGGTTCGATTGATCAGGTCTTCAGGCTTTGGTGTCTCATGCCATTTGTATCTTTGAGTTCAATTGTTTGCTATCTGATTCGAGTAGTGTCATTTGAGGGCACTCATACAGATTACAGTCTTCTCTGCCTAGTCATGTTCTATTTTAGTGGAGGTTCTTTAGCTCAGTAGTTATTCTTTGATAGAGTTTGTAGGTTCTTCATGCTTCAGTGGTGTTCTTTTCCATCTTTTTTTGGAGAAGAGTTTTTTCCCACGTGGTTTTCTCTATTTCTCCAATTCATAGAGATTTCATTGTATTTGGGTACCTGATCAGGCCTTGTTGCCAGGACCCATCTTTCTTGCTTTTAGTAGTTGTTCTAGGTTTTAGCTTCTCCCTAAGTCTAGCTTAAGGGGGGGTGTTAGAGTATTCGGGTATTTACTTGATTAATTAAACAATATTTGTTTAATTATTTAAGTTCCCTTTATCTCTTTTACACTTAAGCTAACTTTAGGTGCATAATAATTAATTCTTTTATTAATTATTGTGTGCAAACCTAGGTTTTCCCTTTTAGGGTTTCTTGACCTATTAAAGGTTGAGTTCATTCTTTTCATTGTATGAAGGAGAAGGTTTTTTACATTACACATTTTGTGAATATTGATCTCTCTCTTTTTGAGTATATTTTCTGTGTATTTCTTTCTTCTGTGGTTTGCTTCCTTGCTTCTCCTTGTAATAGGTTTTTTCAGCTTACAGAGATCATTTGGGCTCCTGTGGTGTTGTATTTTCTCAACTCCAACAAAAGGATCTCATCTCATTATTAATTTAGGCATTATTACTATAGGCATATCATTTGAGCATTGTTATTATAGGCAATTGCATCTTAGATTTAGCTTAATTTGATCATTTTCTAGTATAATTGTTGAATCATGTAGCTTAATCAATCTCTTTTCTAGCTTAAGTGCATCATCATCATAGCTTAATCATGCATATCTTTAGCTTAATTAGTCTCTTGGATCAATCTAGCTTAATCAATCTCATGTTTACATATCATTATCATTTCAAATCCTCCATCTAAGTGTAGTCAAGTCACAGGGATTGTTTATCAAGATCTAAGAGCAAATCCATACTCACATCTCTTAGGAGGTGATAGGTCTCTTTATCATGGTTCATCTTTCATTTGCTTCTTATTTTCTAACCATGCTTGTAATGATCTATTTAGTGTTTATGTTGTAGTTGTAGGTGTCACACTTCACAGGTATGACACTTACTATTCATCCATCTAGCATAATCTTGCATCCATTTAGCTTAATATCATGCTCATATAGATTAAATCCTTCCTCTTGGTGCAGTTTAGTCACTAGTATTACTTATACAAATTTGAGAGCAAGTCTATACTCACATCTTTTAGAATGCAATTGGTCGATTTGTTATGGTTTTATTATTCATGCTTATATCTATCTAACCATACATGTAATGACTTAATTGAAGTGTTATGTCTTACAACTTGCAGATACTTATTCCACTTTTCACACACACAGTACATAATATCCACCTAGCAAAATCATTAAACCAGGAAGAAAAGGACAAATTCATACTTTTTTTTGAATAACATCCTATCAACTTCACTTGGTCCTATGCGGATATGTTAGGCTTAGATCCTGAGCTGGTGTTACATCATTTACCTTTGCTACTAGGAGTTAAACCATACAAACAAAAATTAAGAAAAATAACATCCACAGATTGCATTACTAGTCAAAATAGAACTCCAAAAGCTCCTGGATGTAGGTTTCATTTGACCTATCAACTATGTGGAATGGATATCCAACTTGGTACCTATGACTAAGCCCACAGAAGGCATAAGAATCTATACTGACTTTCAAGATCTAAACAAAGCTTGTCCTAAGGATGATTTCCCATTACCCAACATCGATATGATAGTTGACTTAACTGCTAGGAATGAGATGCTTTCATTAATGGATGGTTTCTCGAGATACAACTAGATTAGAATTGCACCAAAAGATCAACATAAAATGACATTTACCTATCCATGGGGGACATACTACTGAAATGTGATGTCGTTTGGTCTTAATAACACAGGAGAAAAATACCAAAAGGCCATGACAACACTATTTCATGACATGATCCACAACATAATGGAAGATTATGTGGATGATCTACTGGCTAAATCACAAATGAGAGAAGGTCACCTTGTAATCCTTGCAAAAATATTTGATCGGTTAGAGTAGTACAATGTCAGGCTAAAACCAAAAAAGTGTTTTTGGTGTAACAATAGGTAAATTGTTAGGGTTTATTGTGTCTAATAGAGGAATTGAAGTAGACCTGGCAAAGGTCAAAGCAATCATAGATATGCAACCTCCGTCAAAAATTAAACATTTAAGAGGGTTACAAGGAAGACTACAATCCATAAGGAGATTCATAGCACAGTTGGAAGATAAATGTCATCCGTTCCAATTACTTAGGAAAGGAGTTACTTTTAAATGGATAGAACAATGCCAAGAAGCTTTCCAAGCTCTTAAAGATTATCTTCTGAACACACCAGTGTTAGTTCCACCTACTCCAGGAAAATCTCTATTACTATATATATCAGCGACAAACTCAACTTTAGGAGCTTTGTTGGCAGAGCATGATGAACAAGGAAAAGAAAGAGCTATCTACTATATAAGTAGAACCTTGATCGGATATGAGCTTAATTACACTCCTATAGAATGGTCATGTCTAGTAGTAATCTTCACATCTCAAAAGCTTAGACATTACATGCTAAGTCACAAGGTACAACTCATTGCACGCTTTGATCCACTCAAAAATCTGTTAAGCAGAGCAACATTGATTGGGAGATTGGCTAAGTGGGCCATGTTTCTGAGTGAGTTTGATATAGAGTATGTGGATAGAAAGGTGATCAAAGGACAAATTATAGCAGATCATTTAGTAGAGGCTCCTTTAAAAGATAGTCACCCATTTCTCATAGACTTTCTAGATGAATTAGTATTTACATTTACATCATCTATAATGTGGAAATTATACTTTGATGGGTCATATACAAATCATGGATCTGGAGCTGGGATTCTTTTCATCACCCCTCAGGGTGATTCTATCCCTAAGTCATTTAGGATAATTTTTCCCTGTACAAACAATATAGCCAAATATGAAGCTCTCCTTATAGGACTTCATACAACTGTGTAATGGAGAATAAAAGAATTACAGGTCTATGGTGACTCGCAACTGATTGTAAACCAAGTCAACGCTGACTACAACACTAAAGATGATAAGTTGCTACCTTATAAAAAAATGATAGAAGATTGCAAAGAACATTTCAATAAAATCACTTTTGAACTGATTCCAAGGATACAAAACAAGGCAGCTGATGCCATGGCTATAGTAGGGTCTCTTATAAATATGCCTAATAATGAAACTCAGTTTGAGTTTATTATAGAGAAATTGATGATACCAGCATATGAGATTCCCTCAACAGAATATGTATGTGCAATTGTGGGTCCAGAATCCCTGTGGTACAATGAGATATACACATATTTGCATACTCAGTACATGTCTCCAGATTTGTCTAGAAATCAAAAGAAAGCCCTTATTTGTCAAGCATCTAGACACACTATTATTGCTAATACATTGTATAGAAAGGGATTTGATGGAACTCTTCTCCGATGTCTTAATGAAAATGAAGCACAACTTGCTCTAAAGGAAGTCCATGATGGAATTTGTGGGGCGCATCAAAATTGTTTGCCATTGTCAAAGAAATTGCTAAGAACTAGATATTATTGGCCAACTATGGAAAAGGACACCTATAAATATGTACAAAAATGTAAACAATGACAAATGCATGGAGACCTCATTCATGCACCAGCACAAGACCTTCAACCTATTACATCACTATGGCCATTTTCACAATGGGGGTTAGGTCTAGTTGGTAAAATAAATCCTACTTCTTCCAACAGGCACAAATTCATCTTAATAGCTACTTAGTATTTTACTAAATGGGTTGAGGTAACTCTTACATACACCACTAGAAAACAAATAGAAACATTCATGCTTAATTACATTATCTATCGATACAGGATTCCAATGTGCATAGTGACAGACAATGGACATCCATTAAAAAATCAAGAAATGAAAGAATTGTGTGACAAATTTCAAATACAATGGAGATTTGCAATACCATATTATCTGCAAAGCAATGGACAAGTAGAGGCAACAAACTAGACAATATTGAAGATCCTTAATAAAGTTGTCACTGACACAGGATGAGACTAGTATCTCTAATTAAATCCCTCTCTTTGGGCTTATAGTACAGGAGTACGCACCCCTTCAGGAGAAACACCATATTCCTTGGTCTATGGTATAGAAGCAATACTACCTATTGAAATAGAACTACCATCTTTAAGAGTCTCCTTTAAAAACATCATAGCAGAGGAAGACTATCAGGTGGCAAGATTATAAGAGCTAGAAATTCTCGATGAAAGGAGACAAACTACTTTCAATCATCTGCAAGGTTATCAGAATAGACTGAGATGGAGCTATAATAAATGAGTTTGCCCATGAACTTTTGAAGTGGGAGATATAGTTCTCAAAGAGAACCAAAGGAACAGGAAAAGTCAGGGAAGTTTGAACCTAACTGGCTAGGTCCTTTTATCATAACAAGGGTTATAGGCAATGGAGCATATAATTTGGATACCATGGAGGGAGATCCACTCTTTGACCCTATGAACAACATGCACCTTAAATGACATTATACCTAAGGGCTGGGTTAGTTTAGGTTTTACTTTCCGCATTGCATATCATTTTATTCAAATCACTGCATCACATATAGTTTCTTTCTCAAATACATCGCTTTCGCAATGTTTCTTCATTTGCATATAGCAGAATCAATAAAACAAGATAACTATCTAAGGTGGTCATTTGTTTGCATTTAAGAGAAGAAAGGGTCATCTCTTTTATTAGATATTAGGACATGAAGTCTTTGAGGTCCTAAGGTCATTCATTTTCAACATTACCCTGTGATGACGCTTTACTTATGGTTGGGTAGTGATTTCACAATTTGAGACTTGTTAACCCAAAATCTATCAATTGCTATCTATCAAACATATTAAGAAAATCTCTAATTAATTATAGAGCCTAGTTGATCATATGACTAGTGAAAAATCTAATATTCTACTCCAGCGCTATTGTAATTGTCACACCCAAGTAGGTTTCATTACTTACAAAGTCAAGGAAAGAAAATAAAAAGAAAAAGAGCTATGCCAAATATTCATCTCAAAGAAAAAGAGCCATGATATATAACTGAAATATCATGCATGCAAGTGCAACAAAAAGCTTAACAATGGGAACATGCAAGTAACTCCATCAGGGCTATGAACGCCTACTGGTAATGGAGCAATATTTGAGAAATTACAGTCTATAACCTCGTCGGAGCTCTAAAAGCTTGCTAGTAGCGAGCCTCTATTCGGGATGTTTTTGAAGTTAGAATAGTCCATGTAGCTAGGCATATAAGATGCTAAGGATCTTTAGTGAACACAAGAGTAGGAATTAAATCATTTTCACACACATGGGCAAAAGAAGATCAAAGTTTGAAGAACCAATGGGGAAGTTTTCCACGTCTCCATTTGTAAATCCTAGTCACGAAGTGTGTTAATTTGGATGTTCCAAGGGACCTTAAAGATCGATTGACCACTTAACTACTAAATGTTTTGTACCTCCATTTCAATTGGTGTATTACAAAATGCCAAACAAACACAGTCACCTTATTTGAATAGGAAATGCATCTTCATCAGGAATATTGCATTAACATAGGTCATATCAAAAATTCATTGTCTCTACATGCATTATGCAAATCATCATGTCATACAGGTCTGCACACTAGGGGCATAACTGGAAAAATCCCAAAAATCATTAAAAGTCTTGAAAAAATCAACCAAAAACATTTGGAAAATGTCCTTCAAAAATATCAAAAACATTCGAAATGTCTTGCAAGAAATAAATACCCTAGCATATGTGCAGCAAACGCTTTGCACGAAGTTAACAAAGGACACGACTATCCAGAAAAACATTTGCAATCAGCTAATCAAACTGTCTTATCAATCGTATCATATCCATATCAAGCGATCATTATCTTGTCTTAAACAAAAGAGGATACACTCAAAATCAAACAGGTCAGTCTTAAATGGGGTCCACAAATTTATGAGATCAGACATTATCAACCATTACATCGAGCAACTGAGAATGAAGGCACAAGGACAGTATAGCTGCTGAATTTTGTATGGGTCAGTCTTTATCTTTTATCATTGGGCGACATATTATGTTCCTATGCTACTTAGGTATGTCCACAAGTGACTAGAGGAGCCATGATGGACACTATCTTTTTCTTTGTTTGTTGTTTGTGGTGTGAACCGATGAAGCTCTAGGGAAATTTCTCTAGTGGGTGTCTGTGATAGGAGAATTCAGCCATTGAATGCCACATACACCTCGACCCCACGTGTATTTCCCAGAATGGGGGGTTTCACTCCTTGTCTGCTATGTGTTTATTTCTTCAATGAGATATCTTTACATCTTGGTTCCTTATACCCTGGTGTGCTAACCTTCATTTTTCAATAATAAGGCTCAGTGATGAATATATATTGCACAATAAAATAAATGACACAGGTTCGTGATTCATTCAATTTCATTCTCATCTCATCTATTTATTGATAGATTGTTGATTTCCCATATTCTTTCTAAATCATTTTCTTTTCTAACATTATTCTTTCATCAATATCTTCTTTCCTTTCATCTTACTAACATTTCTTAAAGGTATATTTGAGTTAAAAGAATATTTTGGCATTATCATACAAAAAACAAAAATGCATCCATATAGTTTCAAAATACATCCATATAGTTTCAAAGTGCAACCATATAATTAAAAAATGCATCCATATAGTTTTAAATTGCATTAAACCATTGCATTCATAACATCATTCATAAATCATATAGAAAACAATAAATTATTGCATTCATAACATCATTCACAAATCATATAGACATGCATCACATAACTCATAGCATCATTCAATATATGTGGAAAATGAAACATAAATCGCTGCCCAAAAATTACATATCATATATATATAACTCAAAAATGATAATGTGTATGAATATAATAATCATAATCAAGCCTGAAGGCTCAGATAACATGATCAAAATGTCTCAACCAACACTGCCTCTATCAGTAGGTGGATCCGACCCACTAGATCCTACCCCAAGATGTCGAGGTGGACCCATGACTCCTCCACTACTAGTCCATCGAGAGGTAGATTGACTTGATCTTCTCCCCATAAAGGCACTAAAACTAGGCTCTCTTTGACCCTCAAGAATAGCTCTCTCTGAGGCCTACCAATAATAAATAGACTCTTGTGCAGCAACAAAGTATCTATCTGCCTAGCTACGTGCCACTGACACTGGTCCGAATAACTGATCATATGCATCCATGGTGATCTGAGCTCTCCTAATTGTCTCATCTCTCTCCCTTTGGAGACGATCCCTCTTGGTCTTTAGTGCATCATAGTCTATGTGGTATGTGTAATACCCTGAAATTGGTCATCTAAACCATAGGCCCCTAATCTTGACAACATCACCAAGGTCCTAACCAAAGGCAATTAAATCAACTTTGAGCACATTAATTAATTCTTTAATCATCAAATATTACATGGCAAATGAATTACTCTATATTAATTTAATATTAATTTAATTAATTGAATCATTCCAAGAAAATAATTTTGATCAATTATCCTATTTAATTTATTAAATATCCTAGCATATTTAATTAATTAAAAAAAATTCCATTTAATCATGCAAAAAAGGAATTAATTTATTACAAAAGAGAAATTAATCACAAAGCAAGAGTTAAATTGAAAATAGAACAAAAGAATTGAGAGAGAAATCAAACTTGAGATATTATTTCTTTTTCTAAATTGAGAACTTGAAATCAGAAAAGCAATTAAATTGAATTATTCTCTAAAATTGGAACTCCAAGCTTTTGAGAAAAAGAAGTTCAGTTGCATTAAAAGACTCTTTTCTTGAATAAATCAAAGAATCATCTATTTTTATCACAAATGCATGGAATTAATTAATTCTTATTTCTAATGCAACTTGAACTTCTTATTTAAATGCATTTCAACTATAATTGGAATCTATCTCAAAGTTAACTGAACCTAATTTCTCAATTATTTCAATTAATTCTAAATTGTGCTTTTTCTTGATCTCTCTTGTGAATTTCTATAAATTTAGCCTTCAGCTCTCATTCAAATCACCCCAGAGATATTTTGAGAAACACCTTGGAGATTATTATTATGCTGATTTTTCTCTGGAGTCATTGAAGATATTGCATGTGCTTGCTTTTTGAGATTATTTGCATCTTAGTTTATCTTTTTCCATATTTAGTTTATTCCATTATTGCTTGAATCACTATTGCTTGAATTATTCATCCATCTTGCATCCATATAGCTTAAATATCATGCTCATATAGATTAAATCCTTCATCTTGGTGTAGTCTAGTCACTGACATTGCTTATAAAAAATCTGAGAGCAATCTTATACTCACATCTTTTAGAAGGAAATTAGTCACTTTGTTATGGTTTATTATTTATTGATTATTGATTTACTAACCATAAATGTAATGACTTAATTGAAGTGTTGTGCCTGTAGCTATCAGATCTCTTTTCAATTTTTCATACACACATTTCTAGCACCCACTGTGGGGCAGAAGACTACATTTTTTGGCCTCCAAGACTATTAGGTCCCAGAGACTACTGAGAGGGGGGGTGAATCAATTGTCTAACAAATTCAAACCAAAAACAACTTTACCAAGTTTAATTATTAATACCGGTAAACCAATCTTTTATGCTGGTTGACAGTTTTATCAATTAATTGTAATATCGGTAAAGATTAATGCATGAAACAAAAAGACAAAGTCATCCACAACACATAACACCAATATTTGTATGTGGAAACCCTGTAAGGGGAAAAACCACTGTGGGAAACCTTACCCATAATCAGATGATACTACTGTAGATAGTATGTGTATACAAATGGGGTTTGCACATGCAAAAAGGCCAAGCACCTAGAGCTCACTACTCAAACACAAATAGGAGTCACACTAACTACAATTAGATGGTTAAATCCAATAAGGATGTACTGCTCAAATTGGCATCTTTCTATGCTGGATTTAGCACCGGTGTAGTTCTGATTATCTTCACAAAAACCCTCCTTCAACCTTCAAATGATGTCTGCATGTATAGCTCTGCTTATTCTCGAATATACCTTCACACAATTCTTTTTCGCACTCCTCTTATGATCTTACAAATAAGATCTTACATTTATATCATAACCTAAGACCAATTTTAGTAGGTCAGCTCTAAAGGATATTACAATAAAATCAATTTACAAATAAAACAATGTCCAATGCAATAACTGATTCAACATGTTGGCTTGATGCATTTACAACAATAATAAGATATCTCCATAGCATTTCGTGCTGATCTAGAAAAGATAAACTTGCCAGTGTATATCCTGGACCTATTTGTCGGTAACAACAAATATGCAAATATGAAATATGCCAATGACCAAAACTCCAAGACAAAGTGTCCAAAAGATGTCTTCAACATAATCAGGTGTTTTCCATGATATTCCAAGTGTCGGTGAACATTATATCCTATCGGTATACCAGATACTGGTGACTGTGCATAAGTCACTTGCTTGCCGGTGAATGTTGTTGATTCTCCAAAGTGCCAGAGTTGATAAGTGTTTAGTAGGTGTTGACATGAATGACAAAGCCATACCAAAATACCAACAAAGACTGATTGCTTATTTTTATTTTTTTTAGATTTTTTGACTTTTTGAATTTTTCGTCAGTATAGGTTTCGCGATTTTTCATATGATATTTCCCATATGCCCAAATGACAAATTGTAGGTGTTGTATGATCTGGTATGATTTATCATACGGTCTGGTAAAAATTGTTGGACGATTCTATATTTTCTTGGTTAAAAAGTAGATTTCATTCTTCAATTTTCTCATTCAATTTTGATTATACTGACAACTGATCTTGGTTGTTTATCTGTCTATCTAAGAATTTTTCACAGCCTAGTCAATTTTTGTAGAACACTTGTCAAAGAATATACTTGTCGCACAAAGACAATATGACTATTGATTTATTGTCTTTGTAGGTTGCCTGAGGAGATTTGAGCAAACATAGGGTATTCTTTAAATTCATTTTGAGGCACCTAACTTGCTATCTGGTTAAAGTACAAATCTGTATTTCATGTTTTAAGTAAATTCTGAGAGGTAGGAGAGTATGCTCTTGTCTCCATAGACAATAAAAAATATAGAACCTTGAGGTATTTTCTTTAAGTTTGAGATTTGTACATCTTTAGCGGGCCTGCCCTCCCGAGGAGATAATAACTCTTAAAGCCATTATGGCTGGTGTGAGGGGAACGACCCAAGTGGGAAAAACTAAACATCAAGTACTCCAACCCACTATAAAATAAACATGATTTGATGAAAATCAAGTCAACAGCAGTGCTCAGGAATAACTCTCCTCAGTACCTTTGGGTATATTAAACCTTGGTTTTCAAGGTTGGGAGACCTCTTAATTGAGTTTATACCTTGACACGTTGAATGGACCCCTTACTAGTTCCAATTCAAATTAGAAGCTACTCGGTTCACCTTCGAAAGGGGGGATAATCTTTATGCAAGAGAGATAGTAACTCTCCCAGGATACTTGTCATTTCATGCCCCCATTAGCATTTGGAGTCGGCTAATACGGCATAGAGAATCCATTGCGTGAGACTCAATGGCCATATTCTGATTAGCTATTGGGTGTTTACCTGAGTCTACAAGCAAAGGTTTTCTTCTCTCACCAATTTCTGTAAGGTTTACATTCTTTGATTAGAGTTATTATTCATACTACGTGTTTTTTGTGTTTTCATCCCTAAAATTGAAATTGAAATACCAAAACTGGAGAAAACAAGAAACAACTCAGTGATCAAAAACTCTGTCTGTGTCCAAAACTAGTCTATCCCAATCAAAACTTTCTCCAAAACTAGTCTATCCCAATCAAAATTCTATCCAAAACTAGTCTATCCCAGTTGAAACTCTATCCAAAACTAGTCTATCCTAGTCAAAAATTTGTCTGTGTCACAAACTAGTATACCTCAGCAATCAAAAACTCAGTCCACCTCTAAATAGCTCATCATCAGTCATTGATCAAGACCTAGTCCATCTCAAATCTGGTTATACTTAGTCAATGAAAACTCAGAATTTTTGCCTCTGTCTAGCAAACAGTTGTACGATTCCTCTGATTTATTGCCTGGTTTCATATTTTGTGTCGTACAAAATTCCATTAGTCCTAACAGTCTATCATTTGAGCCTACATCCTGTGTCGTACGAGTCCTGATTGTCTATCGTTGGGTTTTGAGAATTGTCATTTCTAACTGAATCCTGTGTCATATGATAAAACATTGCATTGATCAGTCTGTCATTCTAGACATACCCATCTATCGTACGGTACAAGGCAGTAACTCGTACGAAATACTATTGTTGTCATCCTGAAGCTATTGAATCGTTGTCTGGTCCTGAGAAACCTATCATACGAATCTTTGATTTTATTAGCCCAGAATAGTCAAACTTGCCTAAAATAGTCTACAACAAGCATAAAACTAGTTATCATCATCCTGAGCATAAACGGATCAAAATAGTGTACCTCTGTCATTTGTGTTGCATAATTTGTCGATCATCTTTCAGCTAGTTCAATCAACTACATATCAAACCTAAGTCACTTAGATAAAACATCTTATACAAGATAGATCTTTCTTGAAACCAAACCGAGTCTTAGTCACTTCTCTCGGATCACTTAGATAAATTTCTTATATAGGATAGATCATTCGTGAAACTAGATTAAATCTTAGTTGTTCCTCTCAAACAATATGTTAACTAAACAACTAGCTCTTAATTTGGTCTTGACTTCTGCATCACAAACAACTTTAGGTCACACCAATCAATAAAAATGCCTATTCAAACTAGGAGTTCTCATAAGAAAGATGTCAAAGGCAAAGGGCAACCCTTTTCATATAAAGATAATCCATTTTATGAAAAGGATCCCCTGACTGATAAACCTTCATCATCAAAGATACCAGTTTACAATCAGCCTTTATCTCCCACTATACCTAGAATAGAACAAAATGATGAAGACAACCTCTAGAAAAAGATATTCATAAATGTCAAAAGGATAAAGATTTCCAAAAAATGATGAAGGCTATCATGGCTAGAGAAAAAGAGGACTATTTTCTAGAACTAGCGAAACAAGGCGCTAAACTTCCTACTAGATATGACATTTAGACTCTAATCACTAAAAAGGAAGAATCACCTATAATAATGGTCCACAGGCAATTACTAGCTTTACAGACTAAGATCACATAATTGAAAAACAAGGATAAGTCCCCAAAACAATATTCTTTGGAGACAATATGCCCATTTCCATTTGACAAAAATCTATACATGCCTCCATTCCCTTCAAGAGTTGAGATTCCAAAATTTGACAAATATGATGGTACTTCAGATCCTCAAGATCATGTCAGAGAATTTTGTTCTGCTTGCATGGAGTTCATGCACGATCAAACGTATCTCATGTGCCTTTTTATGAGGAGTTTGGGAGGACAAGCTATGGAATGGTTCTCAAGTCTACCTAAAGGGATAAAATCTTTTGAGAAACTAATCCAACTGTTTTTACAACAATAATCCTACAACATTCGACATCCTGTTACTATGATCAAACTTTGAAATACCAAATAGAAAATAGGGGAGCCTTTTCTCACTTTCCTCCAATGTTGGAGAAAGATGTTCTCTAGGTATTCATGGTCTATCCCAGATGCTGAGAAAATGGATATATTTGTCAATAATCAGGTCCTTGAATTGAAATATAGTATCCAAATGCAAGTGCACCCATCATTTAACAAAATGGTAGATAATGTTATCTGAATGGAAGATGTGCTTATAAAGAAAGGAGATATCACACCTTGGAAAGAAACACAACCAGGATCTAGCTCTAAAAAGATGAACAAGTATTGGAAGTATGGTAAAGACAACAATAAGAATGTTGTTAATGATGGAGTAGTAGACACTGTTAAATCCAACTCAAAGCCCACAATATTCAACTTGGCTAGTGGCACACAAGCACTCAAAGCAGTTGAAACCATAGCAAAAAATCCTCTGAAGAAAGCAAAAGAGTGGTTCAAAGAGAAACCTTGGCTTTTGAAACCTAGACACGAATTCACTCCTCTGGAAGAATCATACAAATCCACTTTCAAAGCTCTATTGGCAAATAACTTGATAACATTACCAGATAATTCTAGGCCATATGATCTGGAAGTCAAAGCAAAATGGTGGAGGGAAAATAATACCATAGGAATAAAGGTCATAACACAAACAATTGCATGAAGCTCAAGCATGAGATCCAAGATCTCATAGATGCTGGTAAAATTGTTGTCGGGAATCACCCAACAAATGCTGATTATAAAGCTTTTAAAGACCCCTTACCTGTTTACAAACAAGGTGATTCCTCAAAGACCAAAGGAGGTGTCAAAGTAAATTATACTTATATGAGTAATGACAATGTCATCAACATGATTGAGCCTTCCCAGTTTGAATATTGTAATATGATCAAAATCCAAGATAAACAAAATGAATCATGATATGCAAAGGCTATGACCCATTCTCAAAAGAAAGTATCTCTCCAAGGAGCTAGTTCTTTAGCTTCTACTCGAACAACATCAAACCTACCAGCCTCGTCAAACAAACAAAAAGAATCAACATTTGCTAAATTTAAAAGGCTAACTTCATCATCATCCTCTGGATATAGCATTGTTGAACAATTGAAAAAGATAAATGCTCAAATTTCCATCTTTGAATTACTAAAAATCTCTTCTGCTCACAAAGAGATCTTGGACAATGCCTTGCTCACCACTAATGTTCCAAAAGATTTAGACATTGATCGATTTCAATCCATGGTGGGTCATCTAACTTCACCTCACTATCTAACCTTCTCTGAAGAAGATGACAACTCACTAAATCATCCACATAACCAACCATTACACATTGAAGCCATGATCCATAAACACATAATCAAACATGTTTTGATAGATGGAGGCATGGGGTTGAATATTTGTACTTACAGTATGCTTACACAACTAGGATTTTCTGAAAATGTCATTGATCCAGGCAAGAAAATAACAATTAAAGCCTATGATGAAGAGGAAAGGACCTCTAAAGGTCTGGTATCATTACCAATCAAGGTGGGACCTATAGAAAGATATGTCATTTTCCAGGTACTTGATCTTCCTCTATCATACAATATCTTACTGGGTAGGCCATGGATTCATGAAATGAAGGTAATTCCATCTACATACCATCAATGCTTAAAATTTCCTTATAATGGAGTTGAGGTCAGTATTCCTACTGAACAAATGTCCCCTGTAATGCATTGACAAAAGGTGTTGATACCTTTGTGCCTCATAATAGAGCAACCTCTACAAATGAAAGTTTAGAAGCCTTGATGAAAGACTTGGAAAAGATATTGAAAATTACCAATACTAGTATGGATGGATACAAGATAGAACTAGTACTTTCATTAGTCTCTCCTCCTCCATCACTGAAATAGTTGGGAAAACCATCAGAGGCTATGAAAACATAGAATTCAACTCCGAATATCAAATATGATGGTCTTTTTGTACAATATTCTAATTCCCTGGCAGATGAAATAGAAGAAGATGTTCTAAAATGGCTTTTTAAGGAAGATAGTGAAAACAAAGAAGTACGACATTGTGAGATTTCCTCAACACAATATGGTCCAGGCTACAAAATGATTCAATGCATGGGATATTCAGGTACTGGTCCCCTGGGAAAACATCAAGAGGGTATTATTGAACCCATTCAACTACAAACAAAATTAACAAATAATAAGGTTGGACTGGGGTACAATCCAAAAAAGACATGAGACCAAAAACATGCTTCTAAATCTAAGTGGTAGAAAAGGATATCGCCTTCAACATTACAGGAAACAAACTCTCAACAAACTCAAGTAGAGTGTTGAAAATAAAAAAGAGGAACCAACAATCAAGAAAGAAGAAACATTCAACACTCAAGTTCTAATGGTGTCAGCTACAACAATACAAGGAGTTGAAGTCCAAGAGGATATAAGAGATGATGTAGAAAGAATCAGAGAATTGTTTGCACCACTGAAAGTTCCAGTCACATACACTGGTAGGCAACAAGTAGATGATTCAGAAATTGACTCAAATGAGTATGAATGGGGTCCAGACCACCTCTCAGATACATCAAGTACAGAAACTCCAAAAGAATCTAGTGGTATCACAGATGATAATCAAGAGCTGATGCACTTAAAGATAGAAAAGGAGATACAAGAAATTGGACTAAAAAGACAAGCAGACTATGAACAAGGGCTGAAGGAAGGAAGAATACCAGAAAGTTTTTCATCTATTATATACCCCTCTAATAAGATAGAACAAATCAAGTATGGGATTACACAAGAAGAATTGGAAGCTACAGAAGCAAAACGGGTCATCAGTCGAGAGGAAGCTGAATGGAGTAGATGATAGGGAGTCACAGAACCATCAAGATCATGTCAATAGGTGTGTCAGATACAAATGATAAATGAGACAAATATTGAAGGAACTTGCAGCATTAAAGATTTTGGTGTTGATACCATACATACATTCACTCAACCACTTGAAGAAGACTCAGAAACTTCATCCAATGACTCTAAGGACTCTAACAATAGTCTTGTTTGTGACAATATCTACTCAACATCAAACTCTGAATCCTCTCATATAAATGGCAAGAATATGTCTACTGATCTTGTTACTATCCAACCTTGATATGAAGTTCAGCCTGGTGTAGAGAATGATGCTACAAGTAGGTCTATTGGATTAGGTCAACTAAATATTAATGTGCACTTTAATAATCATGTTCTGACTTTTCCTAGTCTCGAGACGTTTACGCAAGGTATCCTTCTGGAACTCAACTTTTCGATCCGCAGTTGTGATAATACCATGAACTCTCTTGAACCTATCCACGCTCTATCCTTGGTACATCCTAAATTAATTGACTGTGGCCTACAAGACCAACCCATGAATGTACCTACTTTTGCCAATGACTACATAGTAGCCTATTACCTAAACACAATTGAACCCATGTACTCTTCCATTAGCAAACAGAGTGAAAACATGACTAAAACAGATATCAAGTATCTTAGTCGCAAAAATTAGAAAAATAAAAATAAAAGATCTGATGGTGAAAACCACATTATGGTGGTGTTAGAATCTAAAAAAGAGAAAATAAAGGACTTACCTAAGGGTGAAAACCTCTCTGAGGCGCCTGAAGGTGAGATAATTGATATACTGCCAAGTCACTTCGAGGAGAGATCTTCTATATTGATTGAGCCAACTCAGCCAGTGAACATTGGGAATCAAGAGATACCACACATCATTCATGTAGCTCAATCATTATCAACAGAAGAATTGAAAGATTTCACTCATCTTTTTTCAGAAAAGAAGATCAATTTTGCATGGACATACTCTGATATGCTAGGCCTCGATCCTGATCTTATCATGTACCATCTTTCTATCACACCAGGAGTTAAACCAGTAAAGCAAAAACTCCATAAGATGCACCCTCACATGGCACTACTAGTCAAAGCTGAGCTAGAAAAATTGCTAAAAGCTAGATTTATCAGAGCTATAGATTATGCAGAATGGATTTCAAACATAGTACCTATCATCTAAACCATGGGCCCCTAATCTCAACAAAATCACCAAGGTCCTAACCAAAGGCAATTAAATCAACTTTGAGCACATTAATTAATTCTTTAATCATCAAATATTACATGGCAAATGAATTACTCTATATTAGTTAAATATTTATTTAATTAATTGAATCATTCCAAGAAAATCATTTTGATCAGTTATCCTATTTAATTTATTAAATATCCTAGCATATTTAATTAATTAATAAATTTGCCATTTAATCATGCAAAAAAGGAATTAATTTATTACAAAAGAGGAATTAATCACAAAGTAAGAGTTAAATTCAAAATAGAATAAAATAATTGAGAGAGAAATCAAACTTGAGATATTATTTCTTTTTCTAAATTGAGAACTTGAAATTAGAAAAGCAATTAAATTGAATTATCTCTAAAATTGGAACTCCAAGCTTTTGAGAAAAAGAAGTTCAGTTGCATTAAAAGACTCTTTTCTTGAATAAATCAAAGAATTGTCTATTTTTATCATAAATGCATGGATTTAATTAATTCTTATTTCTAATGCAACTCAAACTTCTTATTTAAATGCATTTCAATTAAACTATAATTGGAATCTATCTCAAAGTTAACTGAACCTGATTTCTCAATTATTTCAATTAATTTTAAATTGTGCTTTTTCTTGATCTCTCTTGTAAATTTCTATAAATTCAACCTTCAGCTCTCATTCAAATCACCCCAGAGATATTTTCAGAAACACCTTGGAGATTATTATTATGCTGATTTTGCTTTGGAGTCATTGAAGATATTGTGCTTGCTTTTTGAGATTATTTGCATCTTAGTTTAGCTTTTTCCATATTTAGTTTATTCCATTATTGCTTGAATCCATATTGCTTGAATCACTATTGCTTGAATTATTCATCCATCTTGCATCCATATAGCTTAAATATCATGCTCATATAGATTAAATCCTTCGTTTTGGTGTAGTCTAGTCACTGGTATTGCTTATAAAAAATTTGAGAGCAATCTTATACTCACATCTTTTAGAAGGCAATTAGTTGCTTTGTTATGGTTTATTATTTATTGATTATTGATTTACTAACCATACATGTAATGACTTAATTGAAGTGTTGTGCCTACAACTATCAGACCTCTTTTCACCTTTTCACACACAGAGTATGCCTCTTGCTCAACATCTCATCTAGTGACCGCGTCCTCTAAACTCTGAATCCATGCTCTGAGAATCTACGGATCATCATCATCCCTGTCACCCACATGTCCTCCTCCACCCTCTATAGCAGGAATGCCCTCTAACTCTGGCAATCATCATCATCATCATCATCATCATCATCACCATCCTCACTGCTTGATGACCTTGAAGAATCATCATCATCTCTACTGCTCGTAAACTTGGTGTCTCCACCAATGTCTATGTCCTCATCTCCTCTCTCCTCAGCTCCTCCACCCCCCTCTCCTCCTCCAACTCTCTCCCCCATGTCAATCCTTAGTCATTTTCTAGGATGTCATATCTATTGTGCTATAATTAGAACAATAGGATCAATCAATGGAATAGGCCTATGTCTGGCCCACCATGCATCATACTACAGAGTAGACCTTGGATCTAATGGACCTCTACCCCAACCCCAAGGTAATGGCTGAAGAGCATCAAACTCAGCAATAGCAACATGTGGTTGTATACATACACCCCAATTAGAAACCTCATGAGATACATGAGCAAAATACACAGTAACAATAGGTGTAACCTGTACCTCCCCAAACTATCTGAGTATCCATCTTGGAAGAGACATCTCAATGTTCCTCTGTGTCTCGAATGTCCTACCAATTAGATATCTCTACTATCTGTAGATAGGAAAGTGTTGTGCATCATATGCCCAACCAGGGCAATCTAAATATGGTCTCCAAATGAAATGCTACAAAATATCAAGCTGATGTTGCCAGTACAAGGTGTTACCTGAACCCCTATGTCTAATACCAGTTGTGTACCTATAAGCATAAGGCTCACTAGGCTGCAAGTCAACATGAATAGGTCTAGAGATAGAAATGTGATCACAAGCCCAAGTCTAGAGAAATGTCACACCACAACTGATAGATCGGTATCCAAGGTATACAATGTCGTGCATCTGATAATAAACCATGGCTAAGAGACATGGACCCCAAGCATATACTCGACGATGAAAAATCATATCATGGAGCACTCTGCCCCATCCAACTGGAAATCCATGAACTCATTTATCAGGCATCAACAAACCACCGATGATACTGCATAATACGATAGTCAGATCGTCATGGTCTAATTGAGCCTAAGGGATATCATAATGACCACTAATTTGTAAGTCCCGTACCTCACACTCAAAAACTGGCACATAATCCAGCAACACCATCATCATGATTGTACATAACTCTCTCACCATGAATAGGAATATGCAGTATATGCCATACATCCTCTAAGATAATGGATGCCTCACCAGTAGGAAGATGAAAAGAACATGTCTCAGAATGCCATCTCTCTATTAGCGTTGTAATCAAGGCCCTGTTGATTACAACCTCTGGAAAATGTAAAATGTAATATAATCCAAGATGTTGAATGTGTGTGATCTCCTCCTCAAGTAAATCAGCATGAAGATCAAGTCTGTTGGGTCTGCTCTGTCGGCAGTATAACACTCCAATATTCTCCTACATAGAGCAAATGTTGAAAATATCAGATATCCAATAATGAGAACACAATAAATTATCAAACGTATGACAAAAAAATTCAATATACAATGAATGTGTAATGTTTTACACCTATGCGTGACATTTAACACTTATGCAGTACAATAAAGGCTTATACATGACAATAAAGCTAATGCATAATAGTTCCAATAAATGTGTGACATTTAGAATGAATGCACTACATTTAAAGCTAATGCATAATAGTTTACATGCTTGTGTAACAATTAAGGCTATTGCATAAAAAATGACATGCAAATGCGTGAAGAATGCAAATTAGGTCTCTGGAATTTTTTTTGAAAAAATAGCAAAAGCAGGCAAAAAATTAGGGAAAAAATTAGAAAAATACCATGCCGCCAGTCCCTGGAGGTCTCTAATAAGAACGTACTCAATCAGACAAGTGCAAACAAGCTCTATAGCTAGCCATGATGATCAAATACTCAAAGGAAAGCACAAAACTCGCATGGAAAACCAAAAACTTACCACAATGCAAATGAGCAAATGAAAACCTAAAATCTCTATTTATAGCTCAAAATTAGGGTTTTTTGCCACCTCGATGCCTATGGTCCCCGCCAACTTCAAACAACTTGTAGGCTACTCAAATGATCTCGAACTTGCATGAAACTTCACACGATTGCTCTGTTGGCATATGCACACTCCAATGAGACATTGTAGGTGATTGAAGGTTTTGTCATTGATGGCAACCTTACAATCCTATGGTACCAGCAAAGCATTACACTGGCAAGATAGTTCACCAACATCAACAGATCACACTCTACATCAGCACTCAGACCACCAGCATTGGCACAAAGAAAGGAAGCATATCGACACAAAGGTCGATAGGATTTTTGATATATTATATTTTGTTTATTATTGTAAAAGCTTTGTAAGCTGACTTGACAAGCTATAAAATGACTCTTATATATAAGAGAGATCATTGTAGACATTTTGTAAGTGAAGTAAGCGAGAAAAAGGAAGATATTAGGCAGACCTATTATGCGAAATATAGTTTAAAGGTTTTATGTAAAGAATAGAGTAGAAACTGATATTGGATCAGGCATTATAGATGCTATTGTAAAGTAGTACAAGATATTGGATTTGTATAATCCACATTGTAAGTCAGTGAGACTTCCCATTGAGCAGTGAGCTCTAGGCAATTGGCCTTCCTGCATGTGTAGGCCCCTTTTGTAAGTAATATTCTCTTATTGGCCAGTAAGTGAATATTGTGGGTCACAAATCCCACTGAGGTTTTTCCCACACTGGGTTTCCTCATTAAATCCTTGTGTCATGGTGTACTTTTCATGTGGATGCTTTTAATTCTATTTATTGCATTATTTCTTGCATACCGGTATACTGTTATAATATATTCAACATGTTTTAAGTTAAGAAATTCAAATCACCAGTTAGATACTGATTCAACCCCCACTCTCAGTATCTGTGGGAATCCTAACAATTGGTATCAGAGCCTGGTCCTCTATTTTTAGAAGCCTAATAGCTTGAGGAAGATCTTGACACCGGTAAAGATGGAAAATCTGATGAAGCAACCTGAAGCAGCTCTCGCAGACTATGATACAGAGAAATTGAAAAATAGCAAACTAGAAGAGGATCTAAAAGTAGCTCAGGATATCATTCAAGCACTTCAAGAGAATCCTACTATTGCAAGAAATAAGAGAAGAGAACTTTGTGAAAAGATGCAAAATGAGAAAGATGAAAAGGAATCACTTAATGATATGATAAGAAAGCTAAAACTGGAGAACATAACAACAAAGAATGAGATGCAGGCGATTTTGTAAAGAAATTGAAGATAGGAAGAAGAATGAAGAAGAATTGACCAGAAGACTAAGTGATGCAGCAAATGAGAACACAAGACTTAGCTATGAAAATGATTTATTGAAGATAGATCTTATGCACACTTAGAATGACTCCAATGAACTGATGAGGTAGAAAGAAGTCTTAGAAAGAGAACTAGAAACTACAAATCAACATAAAGAAAAATTCAAGAAAAGCTCAGAGGAACTTGGTAACTTGTTGAAGAATCAAAAACCTAAAGGTGACACTTCTAGAATTGGCTTTGAAGTTGGTGAAAGCTCTGGTACTACAAACACACAGGATCGCATCAAACCGGTAAGGCAACCTAATGCTTATAAATTCAATGGAAAATGCTTTAACTATAATAAGTATGGTCATAGAGAAAATGAATGTAGATCTACAAATTATCAGAATATCAACACACCCACCGGTCAATGTTCAAAATGCAACAAAGTTGGTCACAACTCTGAAAATTGCAGAATGAATGTGAGATGTTATGTTTGTGGAAGATTTGGACAATTATCTAATCAATGCAGAACACAAAATGGCATAGGTTATGGGAAATCTATTTATAAGAATAATGTGACTTGTTATGCATGTAACAAGATTGGGCATATTGTAAAATTTTGTAGAAGTAAAGGATCACCGGCAGACAACAAAAGTTCTAGCTTGAAAGGTAAAGAAAAAGTTGAAGAGGTTAAGCAAGAATTCTCAAAACAATGGATTAGAAAAGCTGATCTAAATGTTGGGAATACTCCTCCACCAGTAGAACCAATCAATGCTTCATGGGCAGGATAGAGTGATGCTTCACTGACAGGACAGAGTAGTGCTCCACTGGTAGGAAGTTCTTCATCAAATTGAAGAAAGTTTCCTTGAGGTTTTGGCAATCTAATGTCACATGTGCTATTATTCCCTCGGTTAGAGATGAGAAGTTGGAAATTACTTCATTACCGGCAGACAATGTTAAGTGAATACTTAACCGGCATGCATTAAATGTGGTAGATGGAAAATAAACACTATAAAATTATGGTTTTGGCTCCATTTCATTTCACCATGATTTCAAACATTCGTAGAGCGCAAAATTTGTAGAGCTAAGGAATTCCAAGCAAGGAGGCGAAGCACTTCAAGCAATCAATCCATCCAAGATAGAAAAAGGTATTTATCATCATGGCATCCACCTCTGTACTTGAATATATAGAAAACCCACTGTAGTTGAGGTTATAAAATGCCCTAGGCTCGTATTTCAACTAGTTCCCAAGGTAGCAAAGAAAGATGACAAAATAGGTGCTTTCTCTCAAATACCAAAAGGAGTTGTTTATGCTGAAGACCCCAGAATTTACATTCACTATAACATAGAGGAATTGGGAGATGAAGAGATCAAAACTATGTATAAATCTATCATATGTGATAATTCTGGAAATGTGAAACCGGAACATAAAATCATTGAAACCCTAGGATTTACTAAAATCCTATGCATTCTTGAATTTCCTGGTGATGTGATTAGGATAGTCTTAAGCAGGGTACATGGTGAATTTTTCTAGTTAGATGCAATTCACAAAATCACCAAGGAAGCTGTGAAAGCTATCACAGGGTTACCATCCACCGGTAAAAGACTAGACAAAACCAAGAAGGTCTCAAATGACCTAGTTACTAAGCTAACTAGTGCTACATCTGATAAAAGGTCCTTAAGAGTCAATGATGTAACCGACACCAATGTAAGGTTTATCAGCATGATATTAGGGTATAAGGCAACTCATGCAAATAAACTCAATTTAGTTTCAAGTTTATGCATTAAGAGTGCTTATGACATGATCACAGATAATGTAAAGATTGATATATGTGAGTGGTTGAAGGATGAGTTAATTGACAACTTAGGCAAGATTAAGAAGGATAAGAAAGGAACTTTTAGGTTTGGAAATCTGCTAGTATGTTTGATGCTACACATAACCAAACAGGTTCCCGGTATAGGCTATAAAGTACTTGGATTTGATATACCGATAAGAAAACAATTGACAGAACTATTTAACAATAAGGGAGAAGATAAGGAAAACAATATCCATGATTACTTTCAAGCACTTAAGGCCAAAATGAAGAAGAGAATCAGATTATCACAAAATATTGTTGACAAATACAAGGATGATATATGTTTTGTAATAAAAAAGGATGAGATCTGGATGGAAGCAGTCATCCCAAGAACAATCTGGGTAACAGAGATGGGCTATGAGACAAATGATCATATAATTGAGACTTATGCTAAAGCACTTCTGGAAGCTCCAAATGAACCAAAGGAAGAAGTATTTGGTAGTGTTGAGACCATAGAAAAACAAATACAGTCTAAGAAGAGAGTGAAAAAGGTTGAGGCAGTTGTGAGAAGAGGTTCTAGATAGGCAAAGGCTATTAAAGAAGATGTATTAAAGCAAACTGGTATCACTGAGGATGAGCTAGGAACTCTATAGCCTGAGACTCGTCTATCACCGGTAGGCACTTCTTCGGAGAGTGACATGCATGCAGCTTTCAAAAGAGTTGTAAGGAAAAGAGATCCTTCACCGACAACCACACCCTCACCTAGGAGGACAAGACAGAAACAACAAGCAGTGAGATCTCCAGTTAAAAAGACTACACCAAAGAAGAAATTGACACCCAAGAAGAAGAAGAGAACAAAACAAAATTTGGCCCCTCTTGACATACTGTTGAATGAAATTACAGAGGAAGGGAAACTTAAGAATATAGAGAAATTGTATGACACTTTGACTGCAAATGAAAAAGAACAAGTAGAAAATAGTGTTATATTACATATGGACATAAGAAATTTTTTATGGAGTTGTAGATGAAGTACCAAATGAACTGTTCAAAAGACTGGAAGCAAGAAGACAAGTTGTTATAGAGCTTGATAAGAAAATCAAAATTGAAAAGTTACTAGCTATTTATCTAGTTAACTCACCTAAAGAAATTGATGATTTAATTGCTGAAGCCAACCAGTCAGTATTCTCTACTGTACACTGGCACATTGCGTTAATGGTTGGAAGAGTCAATGAGGTGATTGAAGAAATAGAAAATGCATGGGATATATTCCTAGTTGAGAAAGAAAAATAGGAAGAATATAGGAACCCCAAACCAATAAAGGTATATCAGAAAGAAAGAGACAAAGGAAAAGGAAAGGTTGGTGGACCTCTGAGTATCAAAGTAAAAGACAACTTACCCCCACCTCCTTTGACATCACTGATAACAACAACTACAGAAGATCAACTGGTAGTTGAAAGTATGGATGTAGAGGATGTCAATCCTAATCTTGAAGTATTATACATAGTAGATGTTGATACATAAAAGATCAACATTGTGGTAGATAAAGATACAACTGGTAAGACAGACATGGCTAGTGAGCCACCGGTAGCTAAGAAAACTGATCGAAAATAAGAGAAACTGGTAGATGACAAAGAACAACAAGCAGAAACTTAGATTGAGATAGTGCAACAAACCAAGCAATAAGAAGAGCAACAACAATAGGAACAGGATCTGGAATAGGTACAGGAATAGAGTCATGAGGAAATAGTACAACCAGCAATAGGAGAAGTACACAAACCATTGCTTAAGGAAATGCAAACACAAATAGACCTACCAGAGGTGACAACAAGCTTGGTTACTTCCTCCACCAGTGGAATTCAGAATGCTGGTTCCTCCTCAGCAGGACACAAATCAACAAATGTAACTGAAGTATTTTTGGATTCAATCAAAAGGATAACAGATTGTAGTTCATAGGCTTATAAAGCTATAGATGACACAATCCCAATTTTGAAGGTAAATGCTCCTAACTGTAATATAGACAATAAAGATTCTTTAGGACAACTTGATACTTTGTGTAAATACATCACTGAGAACACAATGACTATTGAGAAAATAAAAGAAGAGACCTTGAAGAATAAGGTAGAAATTGAAAAGCATAAATTTTTTGAAGATCAGATAAAGAAGTGTACTAGAGAATTTGACACACTTCTACCGAAACTGTGTAACTTGTTAAAGGAATACAAAACTCTATACAAAGACACCTGCAAGACAAACTTTTTGACAATAGATATAGATAAGAAAATAAGTAAGGTACAAGATGAAATCAATAAACTTGCTGATAATTTTGTTAACTCACCTGATACATTATCATTTTTTGAGCAAAGGATAACAAATTTTGAGGAAGAGTTACTTAAGTTAGAAAGAGAAAAGGAGAGAATAGTGAATAAGGCAAAGCATCTGAGACTAAAACTGAGTCCAAGATTGGACTATCTAGCATCATTGCGGAAGGAAATATCTGAGGCACTGATACAGGGACAGAAAACACTAGCAAAGCATATGCAGCACCTCACCGGTATAGTTAAAAGAACAGAGACAACAATAAGAGACAATAAGAAGTTTATGGAGAGTATAAACTTGATTTTGGCAGATCTATTTCAAATTATAACTACCTAGTTACAAGGTTGAAACTACAAACTCTACTGACATCTTGACAACCTTTATCATTGATGCCAAAGGGGGAGTAGTGGTATGAGAAAATTCAATATCATAGGAATCATATGCTTAGGGGGAGCACACATTTTTGGTAACATTTTTGGACTTCACATTTTTGGATACACTTTTGAAATTTCTCATGAGTGTTGCCATCAATGCCAAAGGGGGAGATTGTTGGCATATGCATACTCCAATGAGACATTGTAGGTGATTGAAGGTTTTGTCATTGATGGCAACCTTACAATCCTATGACACTGGCAAGGCATTACACTAGCAAGATAGTTCACCGGCATCAACAGATCACACTCTACACCGACACTCAGACCACCGACACTGACATAGAGAAAGGAAGCATACCGGCACAAAGGCTGACATGATTTTTGATATATTATATTTTGTTTATTATTGTAAAAACTTTGTAAGCCGACTTGGCAAGTTGTAAAATGACTCTTATATATAAGAGAGATCATTGTAGACATTTTGTAAGTGAAGGAAGTGAGAAAAAGGAAGATATTAGGTAGACCTATTATGTGAAATATAGGTTAAAGGTTTTATGTAAAGAACAAAGCAGAAACGGGTACTGGATCATGCATTATAGATGCTATTGTAAAGTAGTACAAGATATTGGATTTGTATAATCAACATTGTAAGTCAGTGAGACTTCCCATTGAGCAGTGAGCTCTAGGCAATTGGCCTTCCTACATGTGCAGGCCCCTTTTGTAAGTAATATTCTCTTATTGGTTAGTAAGTGAATATTGTGGGTCACAAATTCCACCGAGGCTTTTCCCACATTGGGTTTCCTTGCTAAATCCTTGTGTCATGGTGTACTTTTCATGTGGATGCTTTTAATTTTGTTTATTGCATTATTTCTTGCATACCGGTATACTATTATAATATGTTCAACATGTTTTAAGTTAAGAAATTCAAATAACCGGTTAGATACTGATTCACCCCCCCCCTCTTAGTATCTGTGGGAATCCTAACATGCTCATTATACTGATATCGAAAATATGGTCTCAATTTTTGAATTTTTTGAACACCTTTTCCAACAGGGCATATTTACACTATATAGTGGTACCAAGTCATACTGGGACAAAAATTTTCATTTTCTTCAAAACAATGTCATTTTGACTTTGTCTCGAAGAGGGGCAAATGTAGACACCTAAAAATGTCTCATTGATCATGTACTAATTATTCGTCTAATTGATTAAATAATTCTTCAATTATTTAATTAAGTTAATTAATTTTATTCTTCTAATTTCATATTTCCTCATCATCTTACTAATTATTCTATTTCCTATTCTATCATCATTTAATCATTTAACTATTTTCTAATGTTAATTAAATATTTATTATTTAATTAATTTTGATTAATTCCCCAATTTAAATAATGTTTATTATTTAAATAAATAAATTCTATTTTTAATTTCTATCTCTAATCATCTAATCATTCAACCCTTTTCTAAATATTAATTAAATATTTTTTATTTAATTAATTGTGATTTAATCCTTTAATTTAAATAATCTTTATTATTTAATTAAATTCCATTTCTAAAATAATTAAATAGTTTCTTTAAATTATTTAATTAACTAATTAATTCTTCTAATTTCATTTCCAAATCCCCAAATTCTAATTTTATTTAATTTCAAATTCTTCTAATGTCTTCTAAATTCAAATACTAAATTGAATTTAAAATAAATTCAATTATTTGAATAAATCTCATGCAAAGATTAAATTGAAAATCTAAGTCAAAGTGCAAGCACATGCTAAATTAATTAATTCAATCAATTAATTAATTAAATCATTTATCTCTCCAATCTATATTTCCATCTTCTAGTTAGGTTTGTCATCCTCTTAATTATCCTCCAATCATTATTTTTCTTCCTTCAGTTAGCTTTTTCTCAATCAGTTGACTCAATTAATTTATTCAATCTATTCTATTCCACCTCCAAATTAGCAGTTCAACTATAAATTTCATGTGAGCTCACCTGAGTTCCACCTCTTGATCAATTTGTTCCACCTTTCAATCAATCTTCTCCAATAATCTATAAATTGAGCATTCAATCTCCCCTTTCAATAATCACAAACTTTGAATCTTAGTGTCACTTGCAGGTTGCCAGCGCAATATCTAAGAGCCATCATACCACAAAGAGGAGAAGAATAATGGAAGCCATGATGCACAATAGGGAGTTTTATATTGTTTAATTTCATTTTGTTTTGCATATATTTCATTGGTTTTGTGTTCGAATTGCTTAGATAGTTAAGAGATTCGTGATTTTCCTTATTTCCTATTTAGCAATGATGAATTTGGGCATAGAACAGATATAGCTCTCCTTGTCTTAATAACATACAAGAAAAGGCAATATTTAGATTTAAAGATTAGATAGCAATCAAGGTGTTTTGGTTACATGATTACATTCATATAGGAGTCCTCATAAATTTTTGTAGTATCCCTTTGACAACCCAAAACCTTACACATACACAGTGATACAATGATAAAGGTGGCAAAAGAACACAAAGGTATGGAGGGTACACAATAATCTCTAAATATTAACAGACTTACTCCTAAGTTTGAGACAACATTCTCAGTATGATTGAAGAGCACTACAGCCTCAAAAGACAGCTTGAGAAAAGCACCAAAAGGCAAACTGGAAGCATTATTCATCAAGCTAAGGACCATAGTAGCATGCATCAAGGTATCAGTTGCAACTTTTGTTGGCATTGTATTGTCATTAATGTCAACCGGAATGGGATGACCACTAGTAGATGAGATGTATGTGCAATACTGCTATGAAGGATTACAGGATGAGATATCTTGGATATCACCTTGTATTGCAGAACACCGATAAGGTAAGAAAGATGACCTCAAGAGTCACCTACACACAAGTTAATGCCTGACTTGTGTGATGAGATAGAGAGGTGTTTGAGCAGTTGTTTATGATGAAGAGGCAAAATGTTATCTAAATCACATCCACATTGGAAGAGAAGATTAAATAGGTCTCCGGTATGCTATGAGGTTGTAGAACAACAAGACTCCCACCAGAAGAAGATGTAGTCATCATGAGAAGCAATGACTGACAGTGTATGTGCTTACACTGGTTCACATATGCCTATTTGAAGATATGCTGCAAAAATAGGGAACTCACATGAATAGATGACAAGGTGTTCCTCCACCAAGTAAGTGGAGCTTATCCCCTATTTGTATTAAGTGCATTATAGTTTGGTGGGATAAGAGTAAATAGGTAAAGGCAAGAACTTGAAGGATCACTCTACATCCACCGGTAAATTGAGAGAATGCCTTAAGTTCATGAGATCAGGGTTATGCACCGGATTGACAGAGAAGGCATGCTGAGATGCTGATACAATAGAAGAGTGATGTGTTTGTCATTCAGATAAACTGACTGAGTAGATACAGTTAGAGGAGAATGGTCTGACCGATGAAGGAGTCTAGTGAAGAATGATGACTGGTATCATCAAAGAGTGATAACCAGTATGTAATTCTCATCGATAATATGAGCAAGGTGCAGAATGTAGATATGATAAGGTTACCAGTATAGTGTGTGGTACCAACGAGGTTAATGAATTGGCAGGAAAGAGGAACTAGTTGAGTGGCTAGTCGGTGATCCTATTTGGACCAACATGAAGTGCCAAACTAGTAGTTAGTCGATTTGGATTCCACATGGAGTCAACATGGCAAACATGCATGTGGATAAAGATGGAATGTATATCGATAGGGTTGTTGCAGGGTTGGTCGACTTTAATGAGAAGTCACTCAAATCAGGGGAATGTTGCAGAGCTATTGTAGGGGTTTGAGGCTCAAGGTCTAGAAGACAACTATGAGTCAGCTAAGAATGATTGAGAAGATCGAAGTGATGAAGGAAACAATATGACAGTTCTTTCGTGATTAACCAAGGGATCAACTATTAGGGTAAAAAAAGCAAGTCGCCAGAGATGGAAGGCATGATCTAGGAGATGCAAAAATTGCGGAGTTGTGCAATTAGATGTCAAAAAGATCATATCATGCAAGATCTAATTGGATTTGGTTTGCCTCAAGGATGGTGAGGAAACCATAACCGATTGGATTTTGAATTAGTTTTTGGAGGGAAAACCTGGCTATAAGTGTGGGGGCCGAAGAGAATGTTTGATGTTGTTGAATAGAAGAATATTGTGTGATTGCAAAGTTGAAGACTTCTATAAGTAAGAGAAAATCAACCAAGTGCTCAATGAGCATCTGTGATGAGAGTGGGAGTGAGAGAGAACCTGGTTGAAGCATTCAACCGGTTGGATAGAAGAACCGGTAGTATTCATACCGGCTAAACAAAGGTAAAGGAGACTATAGAGAAGATAGATAGAGAACTGGCAGAGAGTTGAATCAGTGAAGAGAAGAGCAGTGAGGAGGAGATACAGTGAGAGAAATTCAGAAGAGAGATAAACTGGTAGGGCTTACGAGTAGAGAAGCAGCAAGTGAAGAGAAGAAGAGAAGTGAGTTGGTGAAGTAGAGAAGGTATCTCACCGATAGAGTAAGATATGTATAATGGTTGCAAGATTCACTTGTAACAAGATAACTACTTATATATTTGATGTTTATATTGTGAACACTAAGTTGTAGCTTGGTGCAGGGGTTGTAGCTCCTTGGGCTGGTGCCCTAAAGTTAGGGTTTGGTGCTCCTTTGGGTTGTAGCCCATAAATTAGGTAGGGATTGGTGCCCTAAACTTTGTAACTGTGTTCTATTGTGAGGTTGGATTGGAGCAGCAAACTCCAACAACATTTCTCACCGAGGTTTTTCCCATCTTGGGTTTTCCTCATATATGCTGGTGTTATGTGATGTCCCCTTGTGAGTGTGTTTTCATTTAAGTTAGTCTCCTCCATAACTGGTAAGTTTGCATTGAGTTAAATCTATCAACCAGTATGCTCACATAGGATTGCAAAAGGAAAAGAGATTTGAGAACCACTGATTCACCCCCTCCCCCTCTCAGTGGTGCATTGTGTCTAATAACTTTTAGGAAGATATAATGCCAAATTTAGTTCAAGATATGGTAAAAAAAAATTAGATGATGACTGAGACTAATAACCATAAGGCCAGTCACCATATATGCAAGAAAATAGAGAATTCTATCAGTCACATGCACAAGACAGTAATGCAAGGGTAGAAAATCATAAAAGGAAATCAATGTAGTCAAATCTGAGATTAATGACAACCAAGCCATCCTATATGCAATGATAGTCAAGATCAGTAGGGTTAACAGAGTATTCATTAACAATTGCAATAAGATAATGACAAAAATAAGCATACGTGGACATTTTCAAAATACAATGAGAATCAAGATATCAAATCAAAGGAGATTATAGCCATAGAAAGAAAAACCATGTAGCAAAATCATCAAATTAAATGGGTATTCATCTTATATTACTTAAAGATAACTCTATGATATGCATGAACATTCAAAGATCAAGAGGGTTTTGAATCTTTAATCACACAATGTAGATAAAAAAGAAGCTACAAGTTTTGTGTCCCAGTCATGAATAAGCACCTAACAGAGCAATAATGGAGTCAAATAGTATATATATATATAACAGACAAGATATTTATAGAGTAGTTTAAAAAAAAACAAAAAAGTGCCATGACAATATGAAGGGTCTGAGACCAAAGAAATAGCATAAATAGCATCATAACTAGTCATGAAGAAGATAGTGAGAAGTCGATAGTGCAACCTCCAAAATAGATCAATATAAACCCTTGAAGCTATAGTGGTCAAAATAGTAGAAGCAACTGATAGCAGTCAAAGGCACAAAAAATAAAGGAACAACTACTTCTATTCATGCTTGTATAAGGGTTTCCATAAAAATGAAAAAAATAGCCCTAAATATAAGCATAAATAGAAGCAAAGAATTTTGCTACATAAATCCTTTACAAAGATCAAATGCATAATAGAAGATGATATTGGCTACACATCAATCAAAGATCATGCAAAGTCTTAGTAGAAAGCCATCAAGAAAATAATTGTGAAAGAGAAGAAGGAATCATGCATATTGTGCCTTAAAAAAGCCAGTTTCTGATCCGAAATGATGAATCCCCTGGTTGAACCCTCTGTTTAAGCTAAGTAGCCTAGATCAAGCCTTCAAGCCCTAGCCCAAACTCAAACATCCATGCAAGTGGTGGCCAAAAGAGAAAAGTCTTCTTCAGGAAGACAAAGTGAAAGAATGAAAAATAAAATACTTTTAGGGTTTTTACTCTTTCATGCCCTAATTCGAACACAATGCATGGGCTATTTATTTTATTTGTGTTTTGTAAAACAAAACACTTATTGTTTGTCCCACAATAAAGACTATAAGTCTTTTACTTTGTGCCAAGAAATAGGGGGATGTGAAGTTTAAAATATAAATTGCTTCCTACTTTCATGCATTAAAATAATTAAAATGATTTTATTAAAATTAATTATTTTAATTGTCTTAATAAAAGTTATTTTAAGTTATTTTGTTTTTTAAATAAAAAGGGGCAATTTCCAAGCTCATGCACATTTTAAATAAAAAGGATGCTCTTAAAGTCGAATATAGTAGCTCAAGGGTCCATGCAACTTTCACAGGATGAGATGTTTTTTATCCAAGGCTATATTTGGCATAGGAGTGCATGCATTTTCAGAAAGGGGGTATTTTTATATCTATATTTGGCATTTTGGGATACATGAAGAAAGGGGGGTGATTTTTCAGTTCATGTGCGATATTTGGTTTCAGATACATGCAGAGATTTTCAGAAAAAGAATGCTTTTCAGATGACCATTTTTAGCAGAGGCGGTAGTTCTATTTACAATAGGGGGTGTCTTTTTCATGCACTTTCAGTTGGGGACCTATTTTGGGTAGTAGAGACTATTTTTGGCAGAGTTTCACATGAGTTTTTTAGGCTATTTTGGGCAAATCCACCCAAGGCTTTTTCTCATGTAGTTTTTTCATTTTAGGGTTTTGGAGGAGATGTTCTTCATGATATCTATATATTCTTCTATCTTCTTCTTTCTTCCCTATGGTTCTTTCTTTTCAGCTACACACATAGCAGAAAAAGCATTATATCTCAGCACTTAGCAATTTTTCAATTATTGTAATAGAGTTATATTTTATTCAGTTTTGCAATACAAAGTTATTTCCTTATCAATATTTCTTTCTTTTTCATTGTCAGGTGAGCGATTTGATAGAGTTATTGTGATGTTTACAATCCTTTACTTCATCTTGCTTTTTCTTTGTAGAAGTAGGATAATTTCGTAGTGAATTCAGGTTGTGGGTTGTGTTCATCTGGTTTCACATTCTTTGCATGTTGTGAAAATTTACTTTTCCTACATGTAGAATTTGGATAACTTCGAACCTTTTCATGAAATATTTATGAATTTGGTGATCTAGTTGATTTGTGAAGCATTTTCATTCTTTATTGTAGTAGTCATAGTTTTAGTGCAGTAGATAAAAACTCCGTATTCTCGGTGTATCACCTCCATTAGGATAGGTTTTATTTTGTATGCAAGCCTTTTAACCCTTTTCCCACAAAAATCAAGTTGTAGGAGATTCATCAAGACATGAAGCCGAACTGGTCTTCAGATGTCTACTTTCAAGATAGGCAACCCATAGGCCTGGAAGTATTCCCATGTTTCACAGGATTGTTGAGCTTTCAGTTTAGTATCATAGGTGCAATTCTTCATGACAACAATCACCAATCCAAATCCATATATCCATACATAAATCAGATCAAGACTGACTTAGATACAAACTTAAAACCTTTTATTCTTTCCAATCGGGTATACCAATGAAGACACTTCCAAGTCAGTGCAACTAAAAAACTTAACAACCAAGTATAAGAAAGCATGAGGAATCATGAAAAAATAGAAATCAGACCTTACAAACCCCCCAAAACTAAAACAATTGAGAACAAACCCTTGAGAAGCCTCTAAAACTCAACTAGAGTCAAACAGGGTTCAAAACCCAACTCAGAAACCAAAAACTATGAAAATGCTCTTTTACAACATCTTTCAGTACTTATGAACCATAAAATGGCACATTTACACTCTATGTTTGTATTTTTGAGACAAAAGTAGGGACCAGGGTAGACTTTGGGCTCAAATCTTGACAAACAGACAACTAGAATTGCAAAAACTGACTCAAAACTTTTTGAGAGGGGTGAGTTTCCTACTTAAAAATTTAGATTGATCAAACCCATTATAAGAAAAAAAAACTCTAAGATGACAAATTCCAAAAAAAACCCTATAGAAAGAATCTTAAAGAACATCTAACCCAACAAACAAACAATCTAACAACAATAAATACAATATCTTTTTAAAATGAAACCATAACATCAAATACATAGAGAGTACAATATTTTCAAATCCAAAACTCATTTCAATTCACAAAAACAAATGAGCATAGGAATCCAAAATGGAAATTGAAGCTAAATGGACTATGAGAACGAAGAATGAGAAAACTCCCACATGAACAACAACTCCATACGAACAATAACTCAACATGAATAAAAAAGCCTCCAAAATGCAATCCAAGCCTTGAAATAAATTTCCTCAAAACCCCCTACAAATCTTCACGAATTCTCCTTTCAAATCCTCATTAAATTCACACTAAAACACATACAGATCAAAAACCCTTCTAAAAAATCTAGATTTTTGAAATACCACCCACAAAACAACCTCCAAAAATTACCCAAAACCACTCTCCATTCATTCCAAATCACACTTGAATGCAAAACAAGACTTTCCTCTTGCACTGAGACTAAATGAGCAATCTTGAGTTTGAGCCAGATATCACTCAAATGCAACAAATAAACATTTAAACATAATTACTAATTAACATCTATGACAAATATAAAATATAAATAAATTATTCCCACAAATAATTATAAATGATAAATAATATAATCCCTAAAACACAATCAACAAAATAATATAAAAAATATAATATGATACCCACTTAATAAACCCCCACATAATTAATCATTCATACCTAAGATACATATTATAATTCATTTATTATTTAACACAACTACATATAACAACACAACCATCAAAGGGATTAAATAAAATACAACATACATAAAATCACTCAAATCCTAACAAGACGACTCTAGACCAAGAACACTAGAACTCACATAGGACACTGACTAGGGTTAAGATGTGGTAGGGCCTTAGTGTCACCTCCAATCAACTACCATTGGAATTAAAGGCATGCTCAAACTTGTGAAACCAGGTGGAGTCAATGCCTAGTACTTGCATCCTACATAACACCAAACATCTATACATGATGTATATGTATATATATGTACATGTATATATACATATATGTGTATATATAAGTATATGTATATACATGTATATATACATATATGTATATACATGTATGTGTATACATGTATATACATATATATATGTGTGTGTGTGTGTATACATACACATACAGATATATGTATATACATAATATATACATATATATACAAATATGTATATATATATGTATATATGTATATATACATACATATATATACATATATGTATATATGTATGTATATACTATGTATATATATACATATATATATGTATGTATATATATATGTATATATGTATATACATATATATGTGTGTGTGTGTGTATGTGTATGTATATATGTGTGTATATAAATGTGTATATATGTGCGTGTGTGTGTGTTTATATATGTGTGTATATATATGTGTGTCTATATATATATACACATATACACACACACATACACACACATATAGAAACATAAGATACACAAGTAGGTTAAAGAGAATCACAACATCACACCCTAATCATATATGAATGATGTGACATTGTCCCTTTCACAACCACAATACTAAGACATCATAGAAAAGATATAACATGATAAACAACATCAACATCATCCACATCTAATGTAATCATGAAATAAGAGTTAGCACATGATAAGACATCTTAATTGATAAATGTATCCTTAGTAACCTTATGTTGTCCTTATCATAACATAAATCATCTCCATAGTACCCTCACCATGTCCAAATTATCATCCATACATCCTTATGTTGTTATGCAAGTGTGGGTAATCTATATTTCACCCCCGTCTATCTCTCCCATTCCTCATTCATCAACTTCAGAGCAACATGGTTTGTGAAGATGAGGAGGACAAGGAAGAGATCAATAGCAATGGGAGCATCATGAGGGAGTTTTTCTATTCGTTCATGTCTCTTAAGCTTTTATGTTTTATTCTTCCTTGATTATACTTTCATATGGTTTAGTTTTATATTGGTAGACTAATATTGACTAACCAATTTTTTGTATTACAGTAATGACATTTAATTTAAAAATTTCAAGGAAAATGCAACATGCCTTTGGTGGGACTTAAGAAAACATACACATAACAAAAAAAACTTGAACTCTTTGACCTATAGGGATTCTACGTGAAATTTGGAAATGACCAAGTCAAGATACCAAATATTTGGAAACCTTAGAAGTTGCTAAAATGCCCCCCAAAAGGTAAACTATCATGTTAGACCTTTTAATGTCTATTTCCACCAAGTATAAAAAAAGACAATAGTAACTAGTCCTAGGGAAATCTCAACACTAGCTACCCACAATAACAATAAGCATTACCATCCTAATAAGATAGTATACACAATCTTGTTAACTCTATTCCTACTGAAACTAGAGCCACTTAGTTGCCAATAGAGGTAACACCTAACCCCAATAATGAACTTTTTTAGTAGGCGTATGCCAATGATGTTGTATAATATCCTACCTATAAGGTTGACATTAGTAATGTGCATATTCATTCAAGGAAAACATTACCAACCCCTACATCACCCTTGATTATAAAGATTTCCCTAGAAGAATCTACCAGTGATGCTAACCCATAGATAAGCAATGATAATTCTCAACCTGAGAAAGAGCAGGTTACCAATCAAGATCCCTGTTATCCCAATTTCAACTGAGTGCAATTTTGGGATAACCCCCCACAATTTTTGTCCAAAATTGTGGCCCATAAGCTCTAAGCTTAATTTAATTCCAAGCATTTAATTTATCTCTAGGATTATTTTTAGAGTAAGTTTATTTTTTGGGGTCTTTTAGGTGTATTGTTGGACCTTAAACTCGACACAACATTTGATTTATCCATTTAGGTGCAAATCGGATTTATGAACCCCAAAAGCAAATTTGGGTACAAATCAAGTTCATAGACCTAACTTACACCTCTTTAATACCCACACCTTAGTGAATTTATGATTTCCAATTTGATTTTTAATGGGACTCTTTTTGCCCCTTTAAATCCATTTTTATAGCTTTGGTTTTTTAATTTTGCCTTGTTCTTTTGGTTTTCAAGGCGAAGCTCTTCATGTTCTTCACTTTCCATCTTGGCCTAAGTCGTCTTTCTAGGTATGTTACATTTTTCTTTTTCCCTTTTCATTTCTTTTATTTTTATTTTTGAGCTTATGGTTTTAATGAAATTAGTCTCGTGGTCTTTGAAATCCTCTATTATTATCTTTTTTTTTTTTTTCCCTTGGTGATTTGAGCTCATGGCTCCGAATCACATCACAATGTGTCACATTATCATATGATTCATGCCCATCCCCTCATATTCATCTTTTTCTTTGTTTCATCTTTTTCATGTCATTCAATGTAGTTAGGGCCTATAGAACCAATGCTACACCATTTCCATGTGGTTTAATGTAGGATCATGTCGACAAGCTCGACCTACATTGGTTATCATTTTGCAACACCAATCATCCTTTGGTGTGGATCAAGTCGGAAAACTCAAACCACACTTACTTTGAGTTTTGTAGTGTTGTTTTGGTCTATTGACCTAATACACAAAAGTCTTCAAACACTTTCAAATGCCACCCTTTTGTGTAGTTTGGGTCAGCGAACCCGAACTACACATTCCAATATTTCCATTGGGTGTAGTTCGGGTCCGTTAACCTGACCTACACCATATTACCATTCCTTTGTTTTCATTGGTGTTGTTCAAGGCTACAGCCCCAAACTTCACTAAACATTTCTTTTTCTTGTGTTGTTCAGGTTTGTAGACTTGAACCATACGAACTATTTTTATCTTCCCTATCTGATGTAAATCGAGTCTAGAGACTTAACCTACATCACAAGTCATTTGACCTTCCAAGATGCAAATCGGGCCAATGGACTTGATTTACATGTTTTTCATCCCTTTTCACTTTTAAGTGTAAATCGGGCCCATAGACCTGATTCACATCTAAACTAGTGAATATGTCTTATTTCCCCAATGTGCAGATCAGGTCTATAGGTCTAATTTACACTAAAAACTAAAAAAAAAATTCTATGTAAGAATTGTTCCAAGATTGAAGATTTATCAATACTAAAGATGTTTTTTTTCCACTAATTCTAGAAGACCTTTTTGAACCATGATGCATTTCAAGCTATTTCAGATGTCAAAATCATCTCTAGGAAAGAAAACAATGAAGTTCAAAAAATAAGATCCTCATCCAGTTTTTCCACCATCTACAGTGGCATTAAATATCACAAATATTAGGGACACAAAGACAGGCCATATGGATATTGATGAGTTCCTAAGGTGGGTTGAGAATCCCCCACACTACTATTTAATGGAACCTACCCTTAATAGTAGCATTCATTCAGTAGCAACCTTCCCTATGTCAACTTGGAATCCAAAGTTTGTGCTTGTAGTGGCGAATCACTTTGATCCCATGAGCCGAAGAGTAAAGGATGTAGATGGAAAGAAAGTGATAATGTTGAATGAAATTTTTTTTGATTCCTTGTTAAAGTGTCCTAGTATAAGGTAATATGCAGATATTGATATTAAGTCTATTGACGCCTATTATGAGAAACACTCTGAGAAATGTAGAAGGAATATTAATGACAATTGGTTGAAGATTCCTAGGCATAGAATTTCTAGATGGCCTAAGACCTTTCTGCGAAGTGACTCCAAGGAGGAGGTATGATTTGATTACTCTTCTCAGTACGGTAAAAGGGATCCTCGCTTCTAATATATACTATGAGTGGATGTATCAGTACATTCATATCATTAGACATAACAACAAGAGTATCTTTTGGGTTAAGAAGATGAATGATGCCTCCTGTGCATATCTCACTAAGGTATTGATGAGGAGGTAGAGTAGAAGTTGGTCTTCTTTGAGGTTGGTGGGCTTTTGTTCTCAATGTGCTTCCCAAATCAATCCCTAGGCACAAATGGGATTCTTCTAAACCTTTCTCCCATCTCCTCCTCTCTATTCAACACTACTTGCACCCTATTTTATTGGACATCACTCCTCCTTACCTTCCATGCTAAGGCATTCAAGTCTAAAATGAGGTCCTCTTGTGTGTCACCAAAAATGAACAAGTTTGGTTGTCCAACTGGCTGAATCTCCTCTCTTCCAAGAATGGGCAACTGTTGGAGAACCATGGTTTACCTAACCTTGTTTGCACCTTTAAGGATTTCAATCATATTAATGTGTTGATTGAGCATCTGGACAGGTCTACAAAGTCCGATGACTATCCTTCACCTTTCAAGAGTGAAAATATCCAAGTTGGATGCAAAGAGCGTTGGTTTACTCAAGGCAACTTCTAGGTTCAAATGGTCATTTTGATCAAATGACTTAAGGAAATGCTATGGAGCTTGTAGTAGGGTGTCTCAGCTCTTAACTCATCAATTTTGATGATTTGAAGTGACCATTTACTTCTCCTTCCTTACCGATTTCATGAAATTGTCAAATTGGCCCCAAAAAGGCTACTAGAATTAGCCCTAGTTTTTAGTAAAATTTGTTCACCTTGCTCAACCTGTTAAACTTCATGGAAAACCCTTGGAGATGTGGCCATTTGATGATGAAAACTCAAGTATTTTTTCTATGGCAAGTATTGTATGGACTGTTTGAGGACTGTCCCACAAAATAGGCACTTTTCAAGGGTTTTTGAAGGTTTTAGTGAGGGTTTGTGATCTACAAGTCTTCTTCATGATACTAGACCAAATTAATTGCTTCAAACCTTGCTATATCATACACCAAACACTTCCAAGGATTCAAACCCCATCTTAGAATGTTGTCATTATGTCAAACAAATGCCATACTCCTGCATTACACAGAAATAAAAGTCTAGAGGACTGGGACAACAATGTTTTTAAGGTTTTGCATGCTTTTTCAACACTGATAAACCAAATACAATGAGAGTTCATTAAATACAGATGCAATAATGTCTTGGAAGAAGTTGGAACAACCTGCAAACAAGTAGGAAAGGATTTTTTTTATGATTGTTGGTCATTCACCCGCCATCACTGCATTTTGACAGTATTGAACTGTTACAACTTCCTTTCTTTGTTTTGAAGTACTTCTTCACTCTGTCCCTGGCCTACAAAAAGGTGTTAATGGCAAGGTAAAATAATACATATATCCTCTTCAAGGATCTTATAAGTTTGAACACTCAAAACAATGCCACAAAACATGACAGCATTCTAAGACTGTGACAGAGGATACACTTTTCTAGGATCCTTATTTAGGTCCTTTACAATCAAATGGTGTACCTTATCTTCTTAACATTTAAAACACTTGCAAATACATTCCCATGATGCATAAAGAGGAATCCATCATTCCATACCGTCCATTGGGAGGTTGGCACTGAGATTTCAACAATGAAACAGTGGCACACTATTTTACAATCTGATTACACCTTTGCTTCTTACATCCAACCAAGTCATGAGAGAGACAAGGATGGTAAAAGGCAATGATAACTCTTGCCAACTTATTTCTTCTTCAACATTTCAAAGTACAGTGCTATGAACAGCAAAGTACCATTCAAACAATTTTAAGAATACCCAAGCCAAGCTGATCACTTCACATACTTGCCATGGGTTTACAAACACTTGTGCATTGCTAGAAAAGGAAAATAGATGTATGATACAGTATGTATAGAGGATCCAACAAATTTCCTCAAAGCCATGGATGAAGAGACTTTGAAGAAATCAGTTGGACCATGAATGATCTTCCATTGGAACCACAAAACAATGCCTTTCTCAAGAGCACTTCAAACAAAAAACATTCCAAACCACTACTCAAACATAAAATGAGATCACACCAATTAAAAACAAGAGTAGTACGGACTCATTAAGCCATGGTATGGACTGTACTCTCAAAAGTGCAGAAAATTAGTTAAAACTCACAAAATACAAGAACAAACAAGTATTTCTTTTATTTTTCCAACATGAACCACACATACAATGATGGGAACATGGTTTTTATACATGTGCCAACTTGTTGAAGCCTTTGTACAGACAGTTATAGGCTGGAACTAACCAAAACCACCAAAAGTCACTTTTTTGCACTTTGTGACAGCTTTTTGACAACTTTTGTTGCTCAAAAAGTTGCATTTTGACTCCCGGTGACTTGGCACTCAAACCAATGAATCAAAATCATTAGAAACACTAAATAAACATGCTCCAATGCCTTTCAAGTCTTTACAACATCAAAAATTCAAAAATGCTCATTTGGACCCAAAATTGACAATTTTTGGCCCACTGAGAAAAAAAACAAAAATCTTGGAAACTCTTAAACACAAATGAGTTCCAAACCTTATTACACCACAAAAAAAACCTATTAAACCTACTAGAAGCATAAAATAAACACACATGCTTAATTTGCAACAAAATGCTATACCTGCTAGGATTTGAGCATTCAGGTGCTCAGGTGCTCCTGCACCATACTCCCCTAAGGACAAAGAAGTCATGTGACTCCTTTGGGCAGTAAAGAAAGAGAAATTCCAGCTTTGAGAAAGTCACTTTCAGGTATCCATGTGGCTTCAGAAGCTGGTTTATCCTTCCACTTGATGAGATGCTCCAAGTAGGTATGGTGTCTTGTCTTTTTGATGATTCTTGAATCTAGTACCCGCTAAGGAATGGGAGTAGAAGAAGAGGGGAGAGAAAGATCAGAAAGGGAATGAGAAATATCTGAAACTCTTTGTGAATCTGATGGTAGCTCCCATTTGAATGGCACCAAATCTGCAACATTGAAAATAGGAGACATAGAAACTTCATTAGGCAAATCAACTTTGTAAGCATTATGGCCATATTTAGCCAAGATTTTGCATGGTCCTACTCTTCTCATTTGCAACTTAGTAGGCACTCATTTCTATAACCGTGACTTGTTAAGATGGACCGTCACATAATCACCCACTGAAAATTGAACATCTCTTTTTGAAGCATCAACTCTCTCCTTAACTTTTTGAGTAGTGTCCTGTAAAGACTTCTGTACCTGCTCATGAATTTCTTTCATAGACTATGCCATATCTTCTGCTGTACCACTCACTTGCTGCAAATTAGTTACATCATTTAACTTGAAAACACCTCTAGGATGTATTCCATAAACAATCTGAAATGGGCTCTTACCAGTGGATCTGTTTACACTGTCATTGTATGTAAACTCTGCCTGATGGATGAGTTGATCCCAACTTTGCCCATATTCTTTGGTAAGACATCTGAGTAGGTTACCCAATGTTCCGTTCACCACTTCTGTTTGGCCATCTGTCTGTGGATGGTAAGCTTAGCCAAAAGACAAGTTAGTACCCAATTTCTTCCATAAAGTTTTCCAAAAATGACCCAAAAACTTAGCATCTCTATCAGATACAATACTGGATGGCAAACCATGAATTCTTACAACTTCCTTAAAGAAAAGAAAAGCAATGTGACTAGCATCATTAGTAGTTTTGCAAGGTATGAAATGTGCCATTTTACTAAATCTATCAACAACCACAAAAATACTATCACACCCTGCTTTAGTTCTGGGCAAACCTACCACAAAATCCATACTGATGCAATCCCAAGGCCTAGAAGGTATGGGAAGAGGCTGATACAAACCAGCATTAGTGCTAGTACCCTTGGCTTTCTGACATACCATGCATTGCTCAACATATTTCCTAACATCTGCCTGCATCTTAGGCCAAAAATAGTGCCTCTGAACCAATTCCAAAGTCTTATTAAGACCAAAGTGACCACTCAAGTAACCATTGTGCTTTTCCTGTATTAGATTCTCCCTCATTGAACCTTTTGGCACACATAGCTGTCCACCCCTGAATAACAATCCATTTTGCAAAGTATAGTCAGCATATTCACTATGAAAAGTATTCTGAAAATCTTGACAAATCTTGTAAATATCAGCAAAATCAGAATCATGTGGATATAAATCCTTAAAACATCATATACCAATACTTCTAATCTAAATTTCTTGAATAGTAAGTAACCTCCTACTCAATGCATCAGCTACTTTATTGCACTGTCCTTTCTTATGCTTCAAAGTAAAGGTATATGCTTGCAAAGACTCTACCCATTTAACATGTCTGTGACTAAGCTTATCCTATGAATTGAGAAAACTAAGTGCCTGGTTGTCAGTTTAAACCACAAATTCTTTGGGAAGAAGATAATGCCTCCATTTCCTAAGTGCCTAAACCAAAGCATACATTTCAAGATCACATGAAGAATATTTCTTCTTAGCATCATTAAGCTTTTCACTGAAAAATGCAACAGGTCTATTATCCTGACTCAAAATAGCACCAATAGCAATATTACTTGCATCACACTCTAAGGTAAACAATTTGTCAAAACTAGGTAGAATCAACACTGGTTGGGTAGCAACTTTGACTTTCAGCAATTCAAATCCCTTGTTGGCTACTTCTGTCCACTAAAATTTCACTTTCACACCACCCTTAATGGTTTCCAACATAGGTGCACATATCTCATTGAAACCTCTGATAAATTTCCTATAAAATTGAGCAAGTCCATGAAAACTCCTGACATCACTAGCATTCTTAGGGGTTGGCCAATTAACTATGGCTTCTACCTTACTTGGATCCATCTTCAAATCACCCCCTGAAACAACAAAACCCAAATAGACTAGCTCTTGCTTAAGGAAATCACATTTCTCTAGATTGATAGTAAGTTGTTCATCATTCAATCTTTGTATGACAATCTGCAAATGTTGGAGGCGTTCTTCCTTGGTTTGACTAAAAATTAAGATGTCATCAAGGTACACAACTACAAAACTGCCTATGAAGTCATGTAACACCTCATTCATCAATCTCATAAATGTATTGGGTGCATTTGTTAACCCAAATGGCATGACTAGCCATTCATACAACCCCTCATTTGTCTTGAAAGCTATTTTCCATTCATCTCCCTCTTTGATGCGGATTTGATGATAACCACTTTTTAAGTCTATCTTACTGAAATATTTTGCTCCCCCTAAACAATCCATAAGATCTTCTATCCTAGGGATGGGGAATCTGTACCTGATTGTGATCCTGTTTATTGCTCTTGAATCTGTACAAAGTCTCCAAGCCCCACCTTTCTTAGGTGCTAACACTGTGGGTACTGCACATGGACTAATACTTTTTCTAATCAATCCTTGGTCTAAGAGCTCTTGGATTTGTCTTGCCACTTCCTGATTTTGTTCAGGTGTCATTTTATAAGCAGCTTTGTTTGGTAGGGACGCACCTGGGATGAAGTCTATCTGGTGGCTAATGGCTCTCTGAGGAGCTAGAGAGGTTGGTTTACCATCATTAACAATTGACTTAAACTGATCTAGAAGTTACTGCATCTCATATGGGATTTCTACCTTCTTTTCTTTCTTTTCATAAACTAGTTTAGTTACCAATGCAAAACCTATGCCATCACCTTCTTTTAGGGTATGAATGAACTCCTTTTCACCAACTAACAAAGTGTGAGGAACTTGTGGTTTTCTGCCCTCTCTTTCTTCATTAATGGACTGAATTTTATAGTTGATACCATTCTTGAAAAATGAGTATGAGTTCTTTTCACCATCATATTGTGCTTTCCTGTCAAATTGCCAAGGTCTTCCTAAAAGCAAATGACAAGCATCCATAGGTAGTATGTCACACAAAATCTTATCTTGGTACTCACCTATGTTAAACTCTACCCATGTTTGTTCACTCACCAATACATGCTGCCCTTTTTCCAACCATGTGACCTTGTAGGGCTCATTCTGCTGTATTCTAGGTAGATGAAGTTTTGTAGCAGCTTCTTCTGATATGATGTTATCAATTGATCCTGAGTCAATGATAACTTTGCACACCTTTCCTTGGATCTTACATTTGATCCTAAAAAGAGCTTTCCTTTGAGACATATCTTTCTGAGATGGCTCTTTCATGAGAATCCTCCTGATCATGAGGTTTTCCCCTTCTTCTGATGGTAGACACCTTTGATTTGGTGTGGTTTCCTCTTGCACAAAATGGACTCTCTTATCACCTCCTTGAGATGAGCTTGACTTTTCTGGGCATCTATATGCTGGATGGCCTAGTTTTTGACAGTTGTAACACTTCATGGTGGAGAAGTATGAACCTCTTCCAAGTCCATTAGATCTACCCCTTCCTGGGTCGCCTGATCCCCTACCCCTATAGTTGGGTCTGCTCTGAGAATCCCCGCTTTGCTCAAAAAGCTTAGACTCTCCCTGGGACCTATGATCTGTGTTTCTTCCCCCAAAACTGCCTCTATGACTACCTCTATTTCCTCTGCCTCTGCCTCTGCCATTCTATTCTTGTTTCTTCTTGTATCTCTCTTCTACCTTCAGTGCTAATTGAAAACACTTCTGTAATGTGTTGGGACACCATAGGCTTAACTCTTCCTGAATATTCCATCTTAACCCATTGAGATACCTAGCTACTCTGACATTTTCATCTTCTTGTACCTTAGATCTAAGGCTTAGTTTTTGGAATTCTTCAGTGTAACTACTGACATCTAGGTATTTCTATCTCAAGTTTTGTCTCTTCCTATGTAACTGGATTTCATAATCTTCAGGCATGTAGGTGTCTTTGATTTTAGTTACCATTGTCTTCCAGGTGGTTATGGGTTTCTTTCCCTCTTTCACCCTTTTCTCTTGGATGAACTTCCACCAAGTTAAGGCTGCCCCTCTCATTTTGGATTTGGCTACCTTCACTTTCTGTGCTTCAGTAATGCCATCACATTCAAAGTGATTCTCTAGACCCTCTATCCACTCCATTAGTGCTTCTCGTTCCATCTTGCCACTAAAAAGGGACACTCCATCTAGGGCCTTTCCAGGAAAAGCTTTCAAAGCTACTAAAAAGGTTTCTTGTTCTCTATCCAAGATTGGATCTGGTTCTGGGACTTCTTCCTCTAGGGTTTCCTTCTTATCTTCAGCATTTTCTACTCTCTCACTGACTTCTTTAGTCTTGACTTCTACTTGGTTCAACTTTTTTTCAAGTTGTTGTAATCTTTCCCTAAGGAGTCTATTTTCTTCAACCTGATCCTCCATCCTCTTTGCTAACTCTCCATTGGTCACCATGTTGTTGGTGTTGTCTCCCACTGACTCACTACATGACGTGTGCTAATCTCTCAACACAAATCTGATTTGGCTCTGATACCACTATGATGAGGAGGAAAAGTAGAAGTTGGTCTTCTTTGAGGTTGGTGGGCTTTTGTTCTCAATGTGCTTCCCAAATCAATCCCTAGGCACAAATGGGATTCTTCTAAACCTTTCTCCTATCTCCTCCTCTCTATTCAACACTACTTGCACCCTATTGTATTGGACATCACTCCTCCTTACCTTCCATGCTAAGGCATTCAAGTCTGAAATGAGGTCCTCTTGTGTGTCACCAAAAATGAACAAGTTTGGTTGTCCAACTGGCTTAATCTCCTCTCTTCCAGGAATGGGCAACTGTTGGAGAACCATGGTTTACCTAACCTTGTTTGCACCTTTAAGTATTTCAATCATATTAATGTGTTGATTGAGCATCTGGATAGGTCTACAAAGTCCGATGACTGTCCTTCACCTTTCAAGAGTGAAAATATCCAAGTTGGATGCAAAGAGCGTTGGTTTACTCAAGGCAACTTCTAGGTTCAAATGGTCATTTTGATCAAATGACTTAAGGAAATGCTATGGAGCTTGTAGTAGGGTGTCTCAGCTCTTAACTCATCAATTTTGATGATTTGAAGCGACCATTTACTTCTCCTTCCTTACCGATTTCATGAAATTGTCAAATTGGCCCCAAAAAGGCTACTAGAATTAGCCCTAGTTTTTAGTGAAATTTGTTCACCTTGCTCAACCTGTTAAACTTCATGGAAAACCCTTGGAGATGTGGCCATTTGATGATGAAAACTCAAGGATTTTTTCTATGGCAAGTATTGTATGGACTGTTTGAGGACTGTCCCACAAAATAGGCACTTTTCAAGGGTTTTTGAAGGTTTTAGTGAGGGTTTGTGATCTACAAGTCTTCTTCATGATACTAGACCAAATTAATTGCTTCAAACCTTGCTATATCATACACCAAACACTTCCAAGGATTCAAACCCCATCTTAGAATGTTGTCATTATGTTAAACAAATGCCATACTACTACATTACATAGAAATAACAATCTAGAGGACTGGGACAACAATGTTTTTAAGGTTTTGCATGCTTTTTCAACACTGATAAACCAAATACAATGAGAGTTCATCAAATAAAAATGCAATAATGTCTTGGCAGAAGTTCAAACAACCTGCAAACAAGTAGGAAAGGATTTTTTTAATGACTGTTGGTCATTCACCCGCCATCACTGCATTTTGACAGTATTGAACTGTTACAACTTCCTTTCTTTGTTTTGAAGTACTTCTTCACTCTGTCCCTGGCCTGCAAAAAGGTGTTAATGGCAAGGTAAAATAATACATATATCCTCTTCAAGGATCTTATAAGTTTGAATAGTAAAAACAATGCCACAAAACATGACAGCATTCTAAGACTGTGACAGAGGATACACTTTTCTAGGATCCTTATTTAGGTCCTTTACAATCAAATGGTGTACCTTATCTTCTTAACATTTAAAACACTTGCAAATACATTCCCATGATGCATAAAGAGGAATCCATCATTCCATACTGTCCATTAGGAGGTTGGCACTGAGATTTCAACAATGAAACAGTGACACACTCTTTTACAATCTGATTACACCTTTGCTTCTTGCATCCAACCAAGTCATGAGAGAGACAAGGATGGTAAAAGGCAATGATAACTCTTGCCAACTTAGTTCTTCTTCAACATTTCAAAGTACAGTGCTATGAACAGCAAAGTACCATTCAAACAATTTTAAGAATACCCAAGCCAAGTTGATCACTTCACATACTTTCCATGGGTTTACAAACACTTGTGCATTGCTAGAAAAGGAAAATAGATGTATGATATAGTATGTACAGAGGATCCAACAAATTTCCTCAAAGCCATGGATGAAGAGACTTTGAAGAAATCAGTTGGACCATGAATGATCTTCCATTGGAACCACAAAACAATGCCTTTCTCAAGAGCACTTCAAACAAAAAACATTCCAAACCACTACTCAAACATCAAATGAGATCACACCAATTAAAAACAAGAGTAGTACGGACTCATTAAGCCATGGTATGGACTGTACTCTCAAAAGTGCAGAAAATTAGTTAAAACTCACAAAATACAAGAACAAACAAGTATTTCTTTTATTTTTCCAACATGAACCACACATACAATGATGGGAACATGGTTTTTATACATGTGCCAACTTGTTGAAGCCTTTGTACAGACAGTTATAGGCTGGAACTAACCAAAACCACCAAAAGTCACTTTTTTGCACTTTTTGACAGCTTTTTGACAACTTTTGTTGCTCATAAATTTGCATTTTGACTCTCGGTGATTTGGCACTCAAACCAATGAATCAAAATCATTAGAAACACTATTGTTTGTTAAATCTATAAGAAAGTTTACATAATTTGAGAAGAGTTAATGATGGATTCTTTGGTTCATATATGTGTATGTTTGATAAGAAACCTGAGAAGAATAGGGTTTCTAATGAGGCTTGGGAATCTGTCAATCAATATGGACATATGGTTTTATAGTTTCCTACCTTCACCTTGTTGTTCACCAAAAGTGATAACCGAAGACACCTGCAAATCTATCTATGAGATAGCCGATCTCAATCAATGAAACACCTCAGGGCTTGGACAACATAACATAGGATCCTAATGATCCTCCTGCACTTCAGGTTCTGCTAGACCTAGGGGGGGACACCCTTTTGATTCACTGAATACAACAATCACAAACATAGGACTGCATCAACAATGAGTAGATAAACCATTCCACAAGCTCACCAAATTAGGAACACACTACAGATTGGCTAGATCTGTATAAATCATAAATGAAAAGAGAGCTTGGAATGAGAAGAACACACCCCTAAACATAAAGGGAAATAGATTTATCTTTTAAATTGTTTGATCTGAAAGACATCCCCAAACTTGCAAGACCAGTGCCTTGTTCATTGGGCAACAGAGTCACAGACAGAACTACTAATATCAATCATAGATGCAAGCTTATTTTCCTTAAACAAGATATTCATGCATCAATACCTTATATTAATAGACTATTTGATTCATTCACAAATTTATCAGATCTGGATACACATTTCATCATTCATGACTGACTATAGAATTTAAAACCTTCCTTGAAGGATACCTATAAACAGTCACACAATTTCCTTAAAATTGACAAATCTTCATCCTCCTTGAGGATTCAATTTATGATAATGAAATGCATACCTAGAGACAATACTGTGAGGAATTTACTCATGCCTGACACAAGCAAGACCTGCAACTAAAATCACATTTACAACAATGCACTGCAATCCTTTGTACCCTGAAACAAACCAAAAGCATTTACAAATTGGGGCCCTGACATTCAGAAAGTGGAAGCCATCAAATCTGGAGCATTTTCCAAAATTCCGGAACCCTTACAACTGAGAAGAATTTGGAATAAGAAGGGGAGGGAAGAGAATCAAATCTACAACTGAATTGCCAAGTGTCTCCTCTCTAACTGAATTTTGTTCCCATTGAAACTGCCTCCAAAGTATCCCACATTTGTCAAAATTAACCTCATAAACAGATTCCTTACTCTGAGAGCTTTCCGATGATATATAATACTTTATATTTTGGCCAAAATTTAGACACTGGGCGAATTAATTCCCATTTGTGCGCAGTCATTTAAATATTTCGAATTTTAATATAGTCAGAACTATATCATTTATTCATTTTAATTTTAATTTTTGCCTCCATTTGTGCACGGATGCCTTGCCACATGGTGGCTTCTGATTGGTTGATGGGGTTGACCAGATGCCACCTAGGATGACACCTCATCTTTTGCGACTTGTCGGCCACGTCACTGCCACTGGGCTGCTTGCATGTATGCCACGTCATCGCCACTGGGTGCCACCTCACCGGGACCCGCCTGCTGGACCGCTGACTGTACCCGCCACCTGTGTACCACGTGGATGGCTCTCGTTCACTTTCGCTATTTCGCAAGGTGTAAACTATGCAAATCTTCCCTTCAGAAAATAGAACGAGCTGTTGATCTCTCTCGAACTTGCTCGCTCGTTAACCCGACCTTCCTCTGCAAAATTTCACCTGTTTGCCTTGGGAAGTGTGCCTGCGTGGGGTCCACCTAGTCATCGCTCAGTCATCTCCTTTGTTGCCTCAAGAAGCATGCTCGTGCATGGGCCCGCCTTGGGCGCCCATAGGCACCATTTGTCAAAAGCCTTTATGGCTTAGACATATTGGTATTGTGTGAATTAACATATAAAAATTAAAATATCCCACTTCCCAGCCAATGTGGGATTAAAACATTAACCCTAGGACTGCATTTTGAAGGTTTTCTTGGTTTTCAATGGCCTTTTTTGGTGAAAGCTAACACCTCCTCCATCCATATTCAAACTCATGGCGGGGAGGGCTTCTGGAAAGGGGCGTTGAACTGGTCTTACCCCCTCCACTTGCATTTATTTGAAAATATTTATAAATGCCTTCACATTTTGCCATGGCTGGGAACATTGGAATTACACATGTTCTTGCACTTGCTTGAGGTTTTTATTGCTGCTGCCAGAAGGAGGCCATGTGAGAAAGGAGTCACCATTGAAGCACTCCAAACACCACGCAGCGTATACAACAATGTTCCACCATTTTGCATTTACCATTGAAACTGGCTATGTTGCTTGTTGTTTACCACGCAAGGGAAAACAACGTGGGGGCTTTGGACATTGCTTTACACCTGCTGTTGCAATTTCCTTTATTTGAAAATGCCTGTTGCTTTTAGATGCCACATGAAGGGAGGATCGGCCTTCATTTTCTATTTGATATCTTAAAAAAAAAAGAACTTCAATGCACACGTACATGCCATGCTTTTGCTTTAAATAATGAAGTTACCATGCTACAACAGAAAGTCTTATACTTTTCCAGCCACGTGGAGGGAGTTGGGATGCTTGGTATTATATTAGTTTGAATGGAAAATTCCATTGGCATTTGATTTTGCTGAAACTTGTTTTAAACTTTAAAACTTTACTCCCCAAACACCATGTGCCTGGGAGGATGTTGGCTAGAGATCATTTAAATCAAAGCCTCCTTGCCTCTTTGTTCAAGGCCCACACAGGAGGAAGAATGCTAGAGTTACACATATTTTACCAATTGAAAGTTCTTTGAAAGTTTTTTGAATCTGCTGTTTAATGCCCAATTTGCCATGTGAGGGAAGAGATGAGCTTCAAACTTGCTAATTGCAACTTGCTTTTAAAGATTTCCATTGCTGCACCTCACATGGGAAGGGGATTTGGCATTCACCTACCAATATGCATTTTCCCGAATGTTTTAATTGCTGCTCTTTGTTCATGGCCATATATTGACATGTAAACTGAGATCTTATGTCTGCCAATGTTGTAAAACTTCTTTTGATGCATTTAACCACTGCCATAGAGTTGTACATTTTAATAATACCCATAATTAACATCAATTTGTTAAAGAAGATTGGCAAATCAATTTACTGAAACTTCTAAACTCTTGTCCATCCCATGCCATTTGCCAAGAGGATTAAGCACTATGTGATAAAAAATAATGAACGAGCATGAGCTAGGTCGGGCCCCAAAGTGGGTCCGACTAAAAAATTTTTCGTTTTCACGCAACTGACCCCTGGAATGCTTCACAGACCTCAAACATACCTCTGGAAATGATCGGCATCATTTTCGGATCATTAATCCGCATTTTACAACCTTCAGGCAATTACGCCACAATTTTTGCATTTAATCGCGAAGACGTAATTTTCAAACCTGTCAAAAAACATTTCTATAGCTCGCCATTTGATAGGCGTGTACTCTGATATAAAGGAATGACTTCTGCCAAACGGTTTCTCAGGACGAGTCCCGAATGAAGAGATATTAATTTCTGAAAATGGCCAACTGGCTTTGTCGACACTGCAGACTTGATGAAGTCAATGTTCTGGCAACACATGATGCCTTTCTCAAAAATATCAAACGACCTCCGTGGGTCATCAAATTTGAAACATAGGTACCTTAGAGTACATATTAAATCTTTGAATTCTCAGTTTGATCACCAGACTGACAGGATGCAAACGGCGCGCTCACCAAAACGGCTACATTAACTGATATAACACTGGAAGTGCGGATAACTGAATTTGATGACAAAATGAGCTCTTTTGAAAACCGATCAAACGGATTGGTAGAGCCTTGAAATTTGAAATGTAGCTCACCATTTATACCAACATTAGTCCAGAACAAAAATTCTGACATGACGCTCACCAGGACATTTTTACACTTGCGCAAACATCACAAACTACAAACGGATTGAGCTTTGAAAACTGAGCAAACGGATTCATAAGGACTTGAAATTTTGCATGTTGACTCACATTTATGCATAGAATTGAATCCACTTTGAATTTATTCATGACGATCAATAGGTAAAAAGATGTAATCGCTCAAAGTAGGCTACTCAATAAAATTTGCATTTGTGCCTAAAATGCACTTCCAGCTCACCCCTCAAACTGGGTACCTCAAAAACTTATCCAAATTGAATTCTAAAAGTTGCACATCACTGAATAGGTGAAATGAAAGGTGTGGGACATGAATCCCGAGCCTTACCCTCTGAAAATCAATCAGCTCTACTTTCCCTCTCTCCAACTAGGCCATTCAAACTGACTCATTCGGGTACTTTTCTGACATGCAGAGCAAAATTTTGAAATGGGCCTATAAACTTGACTCAATTTTAATCAGTCCCAACAGTGGCTCTGACTGGGGATGGTTGATTGGAAGATCAACACAAGAATCCATATATCTTTGGTTAAGCAGACCAACAAAAACAGATCATTCTTCTCTCAATTCTTCTCTTCTCAAAATAGGGCTTCCTTATTCTACCCAAATAGCAGGGCACTTTATTGAAAACCACACAACTAAAGCAAAGTGACTATACAATAGATACAAACATGCTTAAAACTAAGTACAAGCTGCTCAAACAATCTTTAGTATTTACCTCTGTCAAAAATCTGATTCTCATCACTTAATACAATAATCCAAACAAAGGCACCTTCCAGTAACAACTGAGCATAGCTTTTAAAATCCACCTCTTTTGTCTCATTACTGAAACAGCTAGTGTGCTTACCTGTTGTTTGATTATGAACTTTGTAACCATGCACTACTTCAACACAAGTAAAATCATGAGACAAATCACCATAGAGGCTTTCCCACAAGCTAACATACCTTTCACTGTCCCACTCAACTCTATCATTTGCAAGGACATCATCATGCCGAACTTGAAAAATAAAACACTCATTTTCAACATTGCAGTTCCTATCAGTAGATACCTTATTATCATTTAAATCAATAGAATGAGGGACGCTACTAACCAACTGATGCAAACAAGGAACATGAACATTACCATCTAGATGTGCTACTTCACTACGCTGATCACACCTCATACTATCCTTGCTCATCAAATTGAAAACCTCTGCATTCTCAACATCCCATTCATTGAAAAGAATGCATACCTCCAGCTGAAGCAAATCCTCAGCTGAATCTTTCTCTTTCAGGCTTACATCTACCTGAAACACTTTCATTTGTGGTTTTAAATGATCATCACATAATCCATGCGTATTACCTTCATCATGAAATAATTTTTTACAACCCATGCTATTGTTGTTCGGAATTCCATCAATATTATGGACTGGTTCATCATTTACAACATCTGGTTGATCAGTTATTTCTTCATACAAAGGGTTAGAAACCAAATGGACAATCCCTTTATGAACGTTATGACACTGAAGTGGCTGGTCCGTATCTATATCAGCATTGAATAAAGCATTAGTAAAATTGCTAAAGACACCATCCATTCGATCCTCATAATCATCTTCATTAGACAAAGAAGAAAATGAAACTTGGCTGGAACAATCCTCAGTGTTCCATGTTTCAAATTCATGAGATTTTATTCTATGACCATCATTTTGAAAATCAAGATAATCAAACTTATCTTGCCACAACTGAGCTTCTTCACCAATAGAACACTCGTCGTCAGCCAAAGAATGAAAATGAACATCGCTGCAATTTACTTCATCTGATGAGTTTTCAGCATGTTCCCTAAATCTTTCTATCATAAAACCATCTGTTAGATCAACATGTTCATCAAGTATACAAGCATTCAATTCACAGTCCTTTTCCGAAGAATTCTCTTCACTATATTGCAGAAGGTCTTCGTCAACAGCTCGAAGGCTCTCCAACATTTGAACTTTCTTACCCACAACTTCAAGAGTTTTCTTAAGTTCTGCAATCTTCTGGACTTGCATTGCACTTTGCTGTTCCATGTGAGATTCCATAAACTTTTGTCCATCCATGTGTGCTATATCTTCATCGCAATCATGTGTACCATTACAATTTTCTGAATTAACATTGTGCATATCTTTCAAAAAAGAAAGATTATCAACATGATTATAAGAAACGAAGTCTGAAGTGAAATTTGAAAAAACATTTACTTCATCCTCAACACAATTGACATCATCAATATTTAGAAGAGAATCAGCTATTGTTCGCACCAAACAATTTTGATTTTCATCATATTGCACACTTTCACTTGCACAAACAGCAACACTTAGTAATCCCTCTATTTTTGGTATTTCATCATCAAATACATCAGCAGCATGTAAAGATTGATGGTCATCACCATCATTATTTTCACCAATATTATCTTGGAGAGGTGCATGATTCACTTGGTAATTAGCAGCCACATAATCAACATAACCGGCATACAAATCAAATGGTACATATCCCTTGTATATATCAATCTCCGTATCAATATTTTCACAACACTTCCCACTAATCATTCCCTCATTACTGTGAGAGGCAACCGATGTTAACAGTAGAGGTTCTTGACTCTCATTCAAATCTGAAACATATGCATCAACAAAACCATTCGGAACTGCAGAGCTTGATGCACCTAGACAAGGAATGATTTGCTCAACTTCACATGGTATTTCACCATTGAAGTTGCTTTGACAAGAAACAACAGGAGACACGAATCTCTTCGAGATTCCAAACTTCAAGTTATTTTCCATATCCCTAGCTGTGTTAAAGGCTTCATAGAAGGTTTTGGGTTCTTTGTTTCTCAATAGGAAACCCATCTTCTCATCAAATGCACTCATGTAAACATCCAGACATACTTTATCATCAATTTTATACCTTCTGGAAATTTTGGACAGAGCTTGTGAAAATCCGATGTTAAATGTGGGTACCAATTCATCTTCCCTAATTTGTATATAAGTGAACTCTTTCAACAAGTCGAAATCACTCACCTTCTCATCAAATTGATCCATGAAATTTGAAACCAATTCTTCCCATGAGGTAATAGAATTCACTGGCAAAAAAGAGAACCAATCTCTTGCATCCTCTTTCAATGACTGAATAAACAATTTCATGCATACATCTTCTTGACAAATTTCAAACTCTCCTATCAAATCTAAAAATCTTTTCAAATGTTGACATGCTAATTCTGATTTCTTCCCACTGAATATGGGCAAATACTTTCTGATTTTTGTGGGTATGGGATTTGGGTAACCTGGAATATCTATGAAATTTAGAGCAGCATAATGGTTCATGACGAAACTTCTCCTATTATACGGTTGTGACACTTCACCAGGCATGGCTCTATGTCGAAATACACAAGGTTGAAAATCTTTACTATTCATTTTTCTTACTTCCACAAATGATTACAAAATCTTGGATAGAAAACTTCAAGCAAGTATCCTTATACTGATCTATTCATAACACTGCTTGACATAAAGTTCTTCCACATTTGCATACTATGGAGGATAGCATACACTGAATATATTAGCAACATAGATATGCAAATCAATTTTGAGATTCTCTCTTTCCCTCTAGACTAGTGTTGTTCACTAAATGGGAAAATGACATTACACATTCTAATTTTCAGAACAAACATCTTTGCATTTGAAACCTTTGAAAATACCTAGAGATCTGCATCTTTAAACTCTTGTAGATCTGGAGATTTACTTCACACTTTAGCACGGTCTTTTATCACAGAGTCGCCACCTCTTGCATAGAGGATATTTTGAACAGGAGAACCATTCAATACACATTCAAATTCTTTACTGTCTCCTTCAATCTCGCTGCAATAGACACTCTTCCAGGTTGTTTAATATGAACCACAGAGTCACCACCCAACAAGGAATTGGGGAAAAAATCGCACACAATTGTAAGAGCTTCTTACAACTTTGAACAAATACAATTTACTGTTACTCCTTCATAGACTATGACATGATACACATATCATTATGCAAATCCAGAGCAAGGAGCATTTTTTAACTCATAAATTCACCTTCACACTCTGTGCATACACAATGGATAGACTAACTGGATGAATTTTGGCAATTTCCATTTAGCTTCCCCAGCAGAGTCCCCATTTTTCTTGTTCACCAAAAGTGATAACCCAAGACACCTGCAAATCTATCTATGAGATAGCCGATTTCAATCAATGAAACACCTCAGGGCTTGGACAACATAACATAGGATCCTAATGATCCTCCTGCACTTCAAGTTCTGCTAGACCTAGGGGGGGACACCCTTTTGATGCACTGAATACAACAATCACAAACATAGGACTGCATCAACAATGAGCAGACAAACCATTCCACAAGCTCACCAAATTAGGAACACACTACAGATTGGCTAGATCTGTATAAATCATAAATGAAAAGAGAGCTTGGAATGAGAAGAACACACCCCTAAACATAAAGGGAAGTAGATTTATCTTTTAAATTGTTTGATCTGAAAGACATCCCCAAACTTGCAAGACCAATGCCTTGTTCATTGGGCAACAGAGTCACAGACAGAACTACTAATATCAATCATAGATGCAAGCTTATTTTCCTTAAACAAGATATTCATGCATCAATACCTTATATTAATGCACTATTTGATTCATTCACAAATTTATCAGATCTGGATACACATTTCATCATTCATGACTGACTATAGAATTTAAAACCTTCCTTGAAGGATACCTATAAACAGTCACACAATTTCCTTAAAATTGACAAATCTTCATCCTCCTTGAGGATTCAATTTATGATAATGAAATGCATACCTAGAGACAATACTATGAGGAATTTACTCATGCCTGACACAAGCAAGACCTGCAACTAAAATCACATTTACAACAATGCACTGCAATCCTTTGTACCCTGAAACAAACCAAAAGTATTTACAAATTTGGGTCCTGACATTCAGAAAGTGGAAGCCATCAAATCTGGAGCATTTTCCAAAATTCTGGAACCCTTACAACTGAGAAGAATTTGGAATAAGAAGGGGAGGGAAGAGAATCAAATCTACAACTGAATTGCCAAGTGTCTCCTCTCTAACTGAATTTTGTTCCCATTGAAACTGCCTCCACAATATCCCACATTTGTCAAAATTAACCTCATAATCAGATTCCTCACTCCGAGAGCTTTTCGGTGATATATAATACTTTATATTTTGGCCAAAATTTAGACCCTAGGCGAATTAATTCCCATTTGTGCTCAATCATTTAAATATTTCAAATTTTAATATAGTCAAAACTATATCATTTATTCATTTTAATTTTAATTTTTGCCTCCATTTGTACACTGATGCCTTGCCACGTGGCAGCTTCTGATTGGCTAATGGGGTTTATCAGATGCCACCTGGGATGACACCTCATCTTTTGCGACTTGTCGGCCATGTCACCGCCACTGGGCTGCTTGCTTATATGCCACATCATCGCCACTGGGTGCCACCTCACCGGGACCCACCTGCTGGACCGCTGACTGTACCTGCCACCTGTGTGCCACGTGGACGGCTCTCGTTCACTTTCGCTATTTCGTAGGGTGTAAACTACACGCATCTTCCCTTCAGGAAATAGCGTGAGCCGTTGGTCTCTCTTGAACTTGCTCGCTCGTTAACCCGGCCTTCTTCTGCAAAATTAAACCTGTTTGCCTCGAGAAGCATGCCCAAGTGGGGTCCACCTAGTCATTGCTCAATCATCTCCTCTGTCCACTCGAGAAACGTGCTCACGCATGGGTCCGCCTTGGGCGCCCATAGGCACCATTTGTCAAAAGCCTTTATGGCTTTGACATATTGGTATTGTGTGAATTAGCATATAAACATTAAAATATCCCACTTCCCAGCCAATGTGGGATTAAAACATTAAGCCTGGGACTGCATTTTGAAGGTTTTCTTGGTTTTCAATGGCATTTTTTGGTGAAAGCTAACACCTCCTCCATCCATATTCAAACTCATGGCGGGGAGGGCTTCTGGAAAGGGGTGTTGAATTGGTCTTACCCCCTCCACTTGCATTTATTTGAAAATATTTATAAATGCCTTCACATTTTGCCATGGCTGGGAACGTTGGAATTACACATGTTCTTGCACTTGTTTGAGGTTTTTATTGCTGCTACCAGAAGGAGGCCACATGAGAAAGGAGTCGCCATTGAAGCACTCCAAACACCATGCAGCGTATACAACAATGTTCCACCATTTTGCATTTACCATTGAAACTGGCTATGTTGCTTGTTGTTTACCACGCAAGGGAAAACAACGTGGGGGCTTTGGACATTGCTTTACACCTGCTGTTGCAATTTCCTTTATTTGAAAATGCCTGTTGCTTTTAGATGCCACGTGAAGGGAGGATCGGCCTTCATTTTCTATTTGATATCTTAAAAAAAAAAGAACTTCAATGCACACTTACATGCCATGCTTTTTCTTTAAATAATGAAGTTACCATGCTACAGCAGAAAGTCTTATACTTTTCCAGCCACGTGGAGGGAGTTGGGATGCTTGGTATTATATTAGTTTGAATGGAAAATTCCATTGGCATTTGATTTTGCTGAAACTTGTTTTAAACTTTAAAACTTTACTCCCCAAACACCATGTGCCTGGGAGGATGTTGGCTAGAGATCATTTAAATCAAAGCCTCCTTGCCTCTTTGTTCAAGGCCCACATAGGAGGAAGAATGCTGGAGTTACACATATTTTACCAATTGAAAGTTTTTTGAAAGTTTTTTGAATCTGCTGTTTAATGCCCAATTTGCCATGTGAGGGAAGAGATGAGCTTCAAACTTGCTAATTGCAACTTGCTTTTAAAGATTTCCATTGCTGCACCTCACATGGGAAGGGGATTTGGCATTCACCTACCAATATGCATTTGCCCGAATGTTTTAATTGCTGCTCTTTGTTCATGGCCATATATTGACATGTAAACTGAGATCTTATGGCTGCCAATGTTGTAAAACTTCTTTTGATGCATTTAACCACGGCCATAGAGTTGTACATTTTAATAATACCCATAATTAACATCAATTTGTTAAAGAAGACTAGCAAATCAATTTACTAAAACTTCTAAACTCTTGTCCATCCCATGCCATTTGCCAAGAGGATTAAGCACTATGTTATAAAAAATAATGAACGGGCATGAGCTAGGTCGGGCCCCAAAGTGGGTTCGACTAAAAAAAAATTCGTTTTCATGCAACTGACCCCTGGAATGCTTCACGGACCTCAAACATACCTCTGGAAATGATCGGCATCATTTTCGGATCATTAATCCGCATTTTACAACCTTCAGGCAATTACGCCACAATTTTTGCATTTAATCGCGAAGACGTAATTTTCAAACCTGTCAAAACACCTTTCTATAGCTCGCCATCTAATAGGAGTGTACTCTGATATACAAGGATGACTTCTACCAAATGGTTTCTCAAGATGAGTCCCGAGCGAAGAGATATTAATTTCCGAAAATGGCCAACTGGCTTTGTCGACACTGCGGACTTGATGAAGTCAATGTTCTAGCAACACATGATGTCTTTCTCAAAAATATCAAACGACCTCCGTGGGTCCTCAAATTTGAAACATAGGTACCTTAAAGTACATATTAAATCTTTGAATTCTCAGTTTGATCACCAGACTGACAGGATGCAAACGACGCACTCACCAAAACGGCTACATTAACTGATATAACACTGGAAGTGCGGATAACTGAATTTGATGGCAAAATGAGCTCTTTTGAAAACCGATCAAACGGATTGGTAGAGCCTTGAAATTTGAAACTTAGCTCACCATTTATACCAACATTAGCCCGGAACAAACATTCTGACATGACACTCACCAGGACATTTTTACACTTGTGCAAACATCACAAACTACAAACGGATTGAGCTTTGAAAACTGAGCAAACGGATTCATAAGGACTTGAAATTTTGCATGTTGACTCACATTTATGCATAGAATTGAATCCACTTTGAATTTATTCATGATGATCAATAGGGAAAAAGATGTAATCTCTCAAAGTAGGCTACTCAATAAAATTTGCATTTGTGCCTAAAATGCACTTCCAGCTCACCCCTCAAACTGGTACCTCAAAAACTTATCCAAATTGAATTCTGAAAGTTGCACATCACTGAATAGGCCAAATGAAAGGTGTGGGACATGAATCCCGAGCCTTACCCTCTGAAAATCAATCAGCTCTACTTCCCCTCTCTCCAACTAGGCCATTCAAACTGACTCATTCGGGTACTTTTCTGACATGCAGAGCAAAATTTTGAAATGGGCCTATAAACTTGACTCAATTTTAATCAGTCCCAACACACCTATCTAAGGATAGGATGTTATTATGTGCATTAAAATTTGAGAAATAAAATGATTGAAATCTATTTAACAATCTAACCACACAATCAACAAGTAAAACAATCAAGGTTGGATGATAAAAAGAAAGCTAAAAAGATAATTAATGAGCAAGAAAATGCAAACTTAATAACTTCTTTTGATGGAGATTTGTCCTTTTATTTGGTTCAATGTGTTATCGGTATGTGATAGATGCTCGATTTAGCTCCATGGTGGTGAATGCAAGATGAAGATTAAGATAAAATGGGATGCAAGGATGTATGCTAAATGGATATGAATTTGCAAAAGGTGAGTAAACAATTCTGCATTACGATGGTATAAAAATGAAAATGGATGGATTATGAATGGAAATGAGGGGATTAAATAGGCTTGGGTGGGAGATGGAGAGACATGAGCTCAATGAGACACTTTTCCCTAAGAAGGGCAAGTGTCATGTGGATGGAAATGACATGTGTCCTTTAGAAGGATAAGTTTCATGGAGAGGGATGACATGTGTCATTGAGGACACATATCTATTTGGGAGAGAGACACCCAAATAGGAAGGTTTCATTCCAAATATGGAGATATTTCCAAATGTCAAGGTAATTAGGATATTTTCCCAAATTTTAAGAAATTTCCCCAAATTCTAAGAAATTTAGGATATTTTGGAAATGTGCACACATATGGTGAGGGAAAGAGAATAAGATTGACTAAAACCTGTGGTTAGGTAGGTGGGTAAGGTTAGGAGAAGAGTTAGATGAGGGTTAAAGTTAGGAGACATGTGAAAAATAAGAATTAATTAATTCCATGAGAGCATTTAAAAGGAAAAGTCAAAATGAATTAAATAATCAAATTATGTATTTGATATATTTAACAAAAGAAAGGGGAAAATTTAATTAATTATTTGATTTATGATTACCAATTAATTAATTAAATGAGGAATATAGCATACTGAATAGAATTAATTATCTAAAGGGAAAGAATACCAATTAATTAAATAATGTGTAATTATTTAATTAAAGGTTCTCGAGATAACAATTCAATTAATTAAATTACTCAATTTTAGGGTCTACATTTTGCCCCTCTTCGCGGTGGCACTAGAATAATGTTAGTCCAAAGATTGAAAGATACTAACAACCCAAGGAACAAAGAGTGATAAAATTCCCCAAGAGGATGAATGGGAAAAATGACAAGAAACAAGATTAGCAGGCGAAGACGACACTCAAAAAGGTGATCATAGGAAAGAATGGCCAGGACCAAGACAATGAAAAATAGGGATTTAGAAGGCCCTATATTAGCAAATTTGAAAGTTTACTATTCACTTTTACTATGCACAAGAGAGAAATTAGATAAATTGATAGCCCCTTTATATTTTCTTTGTGCATTCTAGAGCTTTGATAATGATAGATGAGATGGGAGCTAGGGAGATCCCAAGGCATTGTGCAAACATGGTGGCGAGTGTTAGGCCGAGTCGATGACCCAATCACCATATACATTTAAAAAACCAGACCTTGCTTTTGATTTTGGTACATATATGAAAGAAGTTGTAGAAAGATAAATCTTGTTGGTTCATGAATTGCTAGATTGCATGCCAAAGTGAGAAGAATGTGTTCTCGCCACTTGCACTAGGTAGGGATAATGAAGTAGCATAGATTAGATTAGGAGGGTTTGAGATAACAATCCCATGGTAGAGGGTTCACATATCGGGGTACTAGGAAAGCATTCTTGTAGGTAGGAAGTCAACAAGATTTCAATCCCACCATTGGGCGAAAGGGGAAAAAGAATAGGGAAAATTTAGGATACATGGGATCATGTTCCCACGCTAGCAAGTTTGCGAATTGGGAAAATGGGAATGTATTCCCATTGTCCAAAGACTAGCGAGAATGTGTTCCTACAATTGAGAAGAGTGGAACCTACCAAAAATGGTGGGATTGTAGGAAGAAAAGAAAAAGCATGGGATAGAGAGCTAGGAAGAAAGAGAATAGATAGAGGAAAAAGCTTTGAAAAACTAGTTTGCTTGGATGTAGTAGTGCATGGACATCTTAGTGAGCTGGGAGAGGTGATCATTGGTTCTATGGGTTACTAATGGGTTTGGAGCCATGGAGTGGGCACATATTGACACTATTGGGTTGGGACACTTGGCGCGAATGCCACACATTTGATCACATATGGCCATGCCGACTGCACTAGTAAAGAGATGGAGGAGAGACACCTCAACCTTTCATCTACCTACAAGATAAATGAAGATGATAGGTGAGGATGTCTATCACATCCTCGGATTGCAAATTAGGGGTGTCTGGATGATTGTAGAATGAGCACCACTAGATGATGCAATCTAGAGATTGGTGGGAGTACCGGGGCAACTACGACATGGGTAGTTAACTTTAGATTAGGCACTCAAATAGGCACCATCAGACAAGAGGATTTACTTTTTGTGTGTGTAATTATGAGTGGCTTCATCTTAACAGACTGAGGTGATTGGTCAATCATTTTGGGGATGATGTAGGTTTACATAGATGCAATGGATAGAGGTGTTGACATTATGGATGAATTTATTATGTTTTGCATTGATGTTTTGTCATTGATGTCAACACTAGCTGTTATGGTTGGTCACCAACAAATAAGTTATAGTTACTGGCAAAAGGGACTATCTATTGGACACTTTTGATATGTTTGGATCAATGGAGTATGTTCTGGTCAGTTGGTATTGACTTGGTGATCAATGCTATCATACACTCTTGGAAACCCTTACTAGCATGGGCTTAAGGTTTTACTGGCAGAGCTTTTATTGAGAATCTTGGACATGATGCATAAGTGGTGTTGGTGCGGCTTCTAGATGGATTTTAGGATGCTGAAGATGTTCTTTGATCGTGCCTCAACTGATTGAAGACATCACTTTGGTTTGGTGGACCCAGATTAGGTTCGGTACCTATCTAGGTTATGGATTGGTATCATGTTAATGTGTTCTCTACACATTACTAGGATGATTTATGGATTGGTTATTGTTGTTTTGGTCTCAAGCCAACATGGCATATCATTGTAATATGGATGTATGTAATGATCTTATTGTAATATCTTTTAGGTGGCCAACCTAATTGGTTTAGGCCTTAGGGTTGGTATAAATTGATGTAAGATCTTATTGTAGATCATTGTATGGAATGAAAATGTAATATCATATGCGAAGGAGTTTTGGTCGATCATTGAGGATCAAATTGGGTTTAAAGAAGAGGTCAAAGGCCTTCGATATTGAGCTTAACCAAGACTGTAATCAGACATGGTAGATGTTGATGAATACTAATGAATGACAAATACCCTAATCGGTCTGAGAGGGAGGTGAATCAGTACAGACAAAAAATTTCTCAACAACTTATCAAGTTAAAACAATACCAACAGGTTGTCTTCATCACTGAACTTAACCATGGTAATACTGGTTAAACCTACTAAGACTTTAGACAACATAAACTGATAAGTCTGATCACTTCAAATACATTCAATACTTGATAACAACTTCACCCATAAATATATGCATGTGGTATACTATTAATACCACAACCTATTAGCTCTGTATGCATAATCAATCAAACACATAATACTTAATCATCACATGAAAAATGCACAACTAATGACACACATATTTTTCACGTGGAAACCCAAATGGGAAAAACCACGGTGGGGATGAAAACCCACAAGCTTGTTTTGAACTCTTTTGAAGTTCGCTTTGTTAGGAGCCTAGTCCGGTTAAAGAATTTACAATAAGGTTATGTTAGGAATCGATCCTATTAAAGATCACCTAGTGAAGGGATGGCTATATACCCTATTAAAGGTTACCTCACTAGAGGATTTGAAAAACTCAATGATCTTGAGTCACCCGGTTAAAGGATTTACAATAAGCCTGTTAAAGATACCTAGTAAAGGGATTTTCTAACTGTTGAAATGGTTAGAAGACAACAAGTAAAACTCTAATCTGGTAACATCACTACATGCCAAGGTAGATCCTTTTCAGTTCCTCTCTTTTGCAGTCACACTCTGTAGTTTTCCTCTTACTAGTTTGGCAAGTATCTCATCACTTGGATACACACACAACATTTGCCAACAACAAACAATAACAAACATCATTGACCTTATAGACAACAATTAGGTTGGTGGCATAAACCCTAAACCCTAAGCATTTAGGTTTACAATATAGGTAGTCCAATCTTGACCGTCCAAACACTTTGCATAGAGAAATACAATCTTAAATAGATCACAAGACAATCTGCATCATTCATTCTTCACCGCATATGGGAATCAGTAACCCATGATGCTCTCTTCTCATACCGCCAAGAAGAATGTCCATTCCTGAGGTAGACCAAGATCCTCAAGAAAATCCTTCATGTGCACAAGGCTAACATGGCACCTCGATCACGTTCACATTTCTTAGCTAGCTCATCATAGGAATTCTTCAGTTGCATCGCACAAGTTGGATTGCCAAAATAGAAACCCTGGAGCTGGGACTACCAACCGGTAGTCACACTTAGTGAAACCTCGACACCGGTTCACCATCTTCTTCCAATCTATATACTAGTTCACTTTCACTTATTGACATCAATGATGACATACATTATCATCATATCATCATGTCGGTTCATCATATGCCAACAATATCCAATAATCTCCCCCTTTGGCATTGATGGCAATACTCAGTGTAGCATTGCAACTGTAGACATCATAGACCAGTGTATCTGCATTAACAAATATCTTCTCCCCATACATCAGATGTCTTCTCCTTATTAGATATCTTCTCCCCCTTTGACAACAATGCCAAAGTGGAGGCAAAAGATTCCATTCTCTATTATGTTGCTCCCTCTATGGAGTAGCATCCTTCAACACATCAATGTTGAAATATTTGACACTGTAGTTCCTGACTAATGCATAGCAGACAACTTTAGTTGACTTCATGAAGGGGTAGAACCCCTAATTCACCTGTCAAATAGGTAAATATAGTCTTCGGTAAGGGCTTTGTGAATATGTCTGCTAGCTACTCCTTACTGGAAACATGTTCTAGTACAACCTCCTTATTTTGAACTTTCTCTCTCAATAAGTGATACTTAAGCTCAATGTGCTTAGTTCTAGCATGCAATATCAGATTCTTGGAAATATTAATTGCACTTGTGTTGTCACAAAATATATTCACCAGTTTAGATACAGGTACTTTGAAACCTTCCAATACATGTTTCATCTAGATTGCTTAAGTTCAGTTCATAAATGTTGCCACATATTTTTCTTTAGTTGTAGACTAGGAAATACAGCTCTGCTTCTTACTTGTCCATGATACTAATCTTTCACTGAGAAAGAACGCTCCATTGGTTGTGCTCTTCCAGTCATCCACAATTCCTACCCAATCAGCATCGGTATACACTTTGAGATTGAAGTCACCATTATATGGATACCACAATCCATAGTCAACTGTTCCTTTTAGATATCTAAGAATCCTCTTGACTGCTACCAAGTGGGATTCTCTAGGACATTTCTGAAAATGAGCTACTATGCCCACTACATGAACAATATCTAGTTTGTTGTGCACCACATAGTGCAGCTTATCGATCATTGACCAGTACTCCTTCTCATTCACCAACGCTAAATTATCTTCCTTAGTTTACAACTGGTCACCATTGGTGTACCAACCAGTTTTCTCTCCTCCATGCCAAAAGTCTTCAATATCTCTTTGACATACTTGGATTGGGTAATAAAGATACCCTCTTTCATTTGCTGAATCTGTAAACCAATGAAGAATTTTATCTCCCCAATCAGAGACATCTCAAACTCTTTCTTCATTACATCTTCAAATGCATGGCTCATTTCATCATCTCCTCCAAAGATTATGTCATCTACAAATACTTCACAGATCAGTATCTGATCACCTTGAGATTTCAAGTAGATGTTGCTATCTTCACTTGTTCTCTCAAATCCAATCTTCACAAGATGAGAGTGTAATCATTCATACCATGCCCTTGGTTCTTGTTTTAATCCATACAAGGCCTTGTGTAATCTACACACCATGTCACTATCTTCTGATAGAGAAAACCCATCTGGTTTCTCTATATATACTTCCTCTTCAAGGATTCCATTAAAAAATGTAGACTTCACATCTGTCTGATAGACCTTGAATCCCTTAAATGCTGTAAATGCAAGTAGTATTTGTACACCTTCTAGTCTAGCCATAGGAGAAAAGGTTTCTCCATAGTCTTCTCCCTCCTCCTGAGTGTATCCCTTGCATACAAGCCTAGCCTTGTTCCTTGTAACTATACCATCTTCACTCAGTTTATTTCTGAAGACCCATTTGGTACCAATGACGTACTTGTGTTCAAGTCTGGGTACCAAAGACCATGTTGTATTCTTTTCAATCTAATCTAGCTCCTCTTCCATTGCCTTTGTCCAATCTTCATCTGTAAGCACCTCTTTAATAGTCTTAGGCTCCAATTCGGAGATCATGCAAGATTTCTCCTTCACCTTTCTTCTCATGAGTATCCCTGCATCTTTATCTCCTATGATCTGCTTTGGATCATGATGTAATTTCACATATCTAGGAATTATTTTAGTTGGTTCTTCTCACTTTTCCTCTTCTCCTTCTTCTCCATCTTCTTCTTCTCCTACCGGAGCTTCTATTAGTACAGGAACACTGAGATCTTTGCTTGCTTCTTTTGTAACTGGTTCCCAAAAAGATATTCCCGGTTCACCTTCCACTTGCCGCTGTTGGTTCCCTCAGATTTCTCAGGGGATTCATCAACCTTGACATTGATGCTCTCAACAATCTTCTGAGTTCTATTATTGTAGCACTTGAGGGCTTTGCTCTTAGTGGAATATCCTAAAAATATTCCTTCATCACATTTAGCATCAAATTTTCTCAAATGCTCACCTCCCTTGATATAGCACTTACTCCCAAATACCTTAAAGTAACTCACAGTGGGAGTCTTCCCAGTACAATACTCATAAGGGGTTTTATCTTTGCCTTTCTTGATAAGTACCTGGTTCATTGTATAGACTGCAGTGCTCACCGCTTCTCTCCAAAAAGTGTGAGCAACCTTTTCTTGGATCAACATTGTTCTCGCCGCTTCAACTACAGTCTTGTTATTCTTTTCTACTATGCCATTTTGTTGTTGTGTCCTAGGGGTAGACAGTTTCCTCTTGATGTTGTTCTCTTCATAGTACTTGTTAAATTCATTTGAAGTGAATTCTCCTCCTTGATCAGTTCTTAGGCACTTTATCCTTTGGCCACTTTCCTTTTCTACTAATGCTCTGAAGGCTTTGAATTTTCTAAATGCTTCAAACTTTTCTTTCAAGAATGTGACCCACATCATTCTTGAGCAGTCATCAGTAAGAATCATAAAATACCTATCTCCCTAAATACTTCTAGTTTTCATAGGACCACACAAATCAGTTTGAAGCTAGAAGTATTGTCAAAGTTGAGGAAGGACCACACAAATCAGTTTGAAGCTAGAAGTATTGTCAAAGTTGAGGAAGACATATTCCTTTAAAATTCTCTGCTGAAAAAGACTTACCTTTAAAAGTTGAGGAAGACATATTCCCAAGTTGACATTCTCTACATAAAGAATTCTCAGGTTTGTTTAGAAAAGGCAATCCTCTTACCCCCTTGATCTTACCGGCTTCAACAATATTGTCAAAGTTCATATGAAAGAGTCTCCTATGCCAAATCCAACTGTCATCAAACTTATCCATCAAACACTGACTAATCTTGGTATTCAACTAAAATAGGTTACCTATGGTCTTCTTACCGGTGGCAATAAGTTCACCACTCTTTCCAATTAAACTATAGATTCCACCATTGAACTTCAGAGTGAGTCCTTTGTCATTCAGCTGAGCAAAAATTAAAAGGTTATGCTTCAGACCTTCTACCCAGTAGACATCATCTGCACTGCCTTTTCCATTCAGTGAGATGGATCCTTTACCCTTTACCAAGCATGGTGCATTGTTGCCAAACCAGACAACACTTCCATCATATTCTTCTAGAGACAGAAACTTTCTTCGGTCACCAGTTGTGTGGTGAGAACAACCACTATCAATTATCCACTCATTAGAGTTGTCAATGCGAGAGACAAGTGCTTTCTTGTCAGACACTTCTTCCTTTACAACTACAAACATTATATCTTCACTCTTTTCATCCTCTGATTCTTCATCAGTAACACCTTCATCCACAACAACAAGACAATTTCTTCTACTTCCTCCTTTATACTTTCTAAACCTCTCTGGTTTATCCTTATTATCACTATTAGGACAATTAACAGCTATATGTCCTATCTTGTTGCAGGAGAAATATTTTAAAGGAAGCTTACCTCTATATTTACCAGTTCCTTTCGGAAGTCTTTTAGCAAGAAGAGCTTAAAAATCCATCAGAATCTCTTCATCATCCATATCTCTGCATTGTCTGGATTCATAACTAGTACTAGTTTCTTTTCCTTTTCTAGATGATGTAGCAGATGCTCTAAAAGCTGACTCAGTCTTCTGAATACTGCCATCATAGCTATTCAACTCATATGGAGTCAACTTTGCAATGATAGAGACTAAGGATACCTTGGTTTTATCAATAGACCTTAGCTCTTGGATAGTAGCAACTTTGATTGCATATATTGGTAACAATGATCTCAAGACTTTACTAACAACGGTGGCATCCCCAATTGTTCCACCAACTCTTTTGATATCTCCAACCACAGTCTTAATCCTAATGCCATATTGTTGAATGGTCTCTCCTTCAACCATCCTTATGTCTTCAAATTTTCCTCTAAAGCTCTCTTCCTTATCTTTCTTTACATGCTCATCACCACCATAAATGGTTTCTAGTGTGTCTTATACATCCTTAGGAGTGTCCTTGTCTTGTACATCAATAAACTCAATATCTGACAAGCTGTTGATAAGGGCTTCCATGACTTGCCCATTTTCTTGAATCTCTGTCTTCTGATCATTGGTCAGAGTTCCAGTGGGAATCACATAGGCATTCTCAACATAGCTCCAGTATTGAGCACCCATACTCTTGATGTAGATCTTCATTCCGTCCTTCCATATCTTGAAGTTATCTCTATTGAACTTAGGACCTTCCCTCTCCATCATTACAGCAGGATCTTTTACCTCAAGTAGTTAAGCTTATATCACCAAGGACCTGGAGATGCTATGATACCAATTGATGAATAATAATGAACAACAAATACCCTAATCGGTGTTGAGAGGGGGGGGTGAATCAGTATAGAAAAAAACTTTCTCAACAACTTATCAAGTTAAAACAATACCAACTAGTTGTCTTCATCACTGAACTTAACCATGGCAATACCTGTTAAACATAATAAGACTTCAAACAACATAAACTGATAAGTCTGATCACTTCAAATACATTCAATACTTGATAACAACTTCACCCATAAACATATGCATGTGGTATACTAGTAATGCCATAGCCTATTAGCTCTGCATGCATAATCACTCAAACACAGAATACTTAATCATCACATAAAAAATGCACAACTCATGACACACAGATTTTTCACGTGGAAACCCAAATGGAAAAAAAACCATGATGGGGATGAATACTCACAAGCTTGTTTTGAACTCTTTTGAAGCTCGCTCTGTTAAGAACCTAGTTTGGTTAAAGACTTTACAATAAGGTTCTGTTAGGAACCGATCCTATTAAAGATCACTCGGTTAAGGGATGGCTATATACCCTGTTAAAGGTTGAAACCCTGTTAAAGGTTACCTCACTAGAAGGTTTGAAAAACTCATTGATCTTGAGTCACCTGGTTAAAGGATTTACAATAATCCTATTAAAGCTACCCAGTAAAGGGATTTTCCAACTGTTGAAATGGTTAGAAGACAACAGGTAAAACTCTAATCTGATAACAGTACTACATGCCAAGGTAGATCCTTTTCAGTTCCTCTCTTCTACAATCACACTCTATAGTTTTCCTCTTACTAGTCTGGCAAGTATCTCATCACTTGGATACACACACAACATTTGCCAACAATAAACAATAACAAACATCATCAACCTTATAGACAACAATTAGGTCGGTAGCATAAACCCTAAACCTTAAGCATTTAGTTTTATAATACACGTGGTCCAATCCTGACCGTTTAAACACTTTGCATAGAGCAATACAATCTTAAATAGATCACAAGACAATTTGCATCATTCATTCTTCACCGCATATGGGAATTAGTAACCCATCATGCTCTCTTCTCATACTGCCAAGAAGAATGTTCATTCCCGAGGTAGACTTTTAATGCAGTTGATCTTCTCATGTAAGATCCTCAAGAAAATCCTTCACGTGCACAAGGCTGACATGGCACCGTGATCTCATTCACATCTCTTAGCTAATTCATCACAGGATGTCTTTGGTTGCATCGCACAAGCTAGATTTCCAAGAGTTGAGACTACCAACCGGTAGTCACACTTAGTGAATCCCCGACACCAGCTCACTGTCTTCTTCCAATCTGCATACTGGTTCACTTTCACTTATTGACATCAATGACAACATACTAGCTCATCATATCATCATGTTGGTTCATCATATGCTAACAATATCCAATAGATGCTATCTTTGGTAGTTCATTCTTTTGGATTTCTGTCCTATTATATTGAGGTGGTTATAACCTCTTTGTAGTCAGTGAGAATCTTTTGTAATGAGCAGTACACTCTAGGCAGTGTGCCTTCCTGCATGTGCAGGCCCCTCATTGTATCACATACTTTCTATAGAATTATCATCTGACAATGGGTAGGCTTCCCACTATAGTTTTTCCCTTTCCGGGTTTTCCACGTACAAATCATGGTGTTATGTGGTATGGTTTCATTGTGTTGATTATCTATTTTATTGTTAATTTCTTTGTCTACCAATATCTATTTCTGCTATTCTGGTACTTAATTTTTATATTCTCTAGTTAAAGGTTGTTAAGTGGTTTGATTGATATAATTTGTTAACAATTGATTCACTCCCCCCCTCTCAGTTGTTCACTGGTTATCCTAACAATTGGTATCAGAGATTTGGTCCTCTTTTGTAGAAGCTTAACCGCTTGAGGAAGATCCTATGGCAACTAACACTTCAAATCCACCGGCAACTATTTTTAGAAGAGAAATCCCTATGCTTGATGGAAGAAATTATGGGATATGGAAAATTCAAATGGAGACTCATCTTAGATGTCTTGGCAAGGATATTTGGGAGATCACTGAGAAAGGATACACACCTTATGATCTGGCATCTGGCAATCCTGCTCCTGCAGACTTGGACAAAAATATTGAAAATGATTGCAGAGCTAGAGAAGCCCTCCTATGTGCACTTACTGATCAACAAATCATGGGATTGACTGATAAATCATCGGCAAAGGTTATGTGAGATAAATTGCAAACTCTGAATGAAGGTGACCCTATTGTCAAAATTGCTAAACTTGATCGTTACCGGGTAAGGTATGAAAACTTGAAGATGGAAGATAATGAAAGAATTATTGTATTTATGGAAAGAGTAAATGAGATTGTTATGGGAATTCAATATTGTGGAGGATCTCTGAGTGAAGATGAAATAGTTTCCAAATTCTTGAGAGCCCTTCCACCAGCTTACAAGATGAAGGCAACTTCAATTAATGAATTGAGAACAATGGCAAACACTTCAGTTAAGAAAGACATTCTGATTGTGAAATTATCTGCTTTTGAGCTTGAAGAATTTGGACCTTCTAGAGCTGCAAAGTCTAAACCTTGTTTTCCTGCATCATCATCATCTACTAGAAAGAATGATTGGAAAGCCCTATATGTAAAAGAATTAGAAGATATGAGGAAAGAGGATGAAGAATTTGAGCAATTTGAAGCCCTATTTGCTAGAAGAGTGCCTAAAGGACTAACAGGAAGTAAGTATTAAGGAAAAGCACCTTTTAAATGTTTTGCATGTAATAAGATTGGTCATTTTGCATTTAGATGTCCTGAAAGGAATGCAAGATTTGAAAAGAGAGTTAAGAAATCATTTAAGCCTAATTAGAACATATATAGATTCAAGAGAAACAAACAATGCTACATAGCGGATGAGGAAGGAGTAAGTGATGACTTTGAGGATGAACCAACAACATACTCTGATAGTGGATTCGACAATGGAAAGGAATGGGTGTTCTATGCTTAAAATGAAGATGAATTGGAATCGGGTATCAAGAATGAAGAAAAGGCCCTAGCAGAAAAAGTTGAAGATAAGGATGAATGGGTAATTGATAGTGGATGCTCACATCATATGACTAGAGATAAAAGGAAATTTATATCCCTACAAGAATACAATGGTGCTCAAGTCAAATTTGGAGATGACAAAGCATGTATGATCAAAGGTAGAGGTACAATTTAGATGGTAAGCATAGTACTGATAATGTCTATTATATAGAAGGTTTAAAGCATAATCTTTTGAGTGTTGGTCAATTGGTGGACAAGGGATTCCAACTTCAATTCAAAGATAGAAAATACAAAATCATTAACAAAACTGGTTTGGAGATTGCAACCAGTATTCATACTGGAGGCAATATCTTTCACTTGAACACTAGTAATAAGACATGTTTGATTGCTCATATTGATGAGAGTTGAATATGGCATAAGAGGTTGCATCATGTTAATTTTGATTGTATTGTTAAGATCAGTTCAACTAAGGCAGTTAGAGATATACCTAAGATTATGAAGCCTCATAATCCAGTATGTAAGGAATGTCAACTGGGAAAGCAAGTTAGAACTTCTTTTAAGAGAATATATGACAAATCTAATGATGTGATTGATTTGATTCATACAGACTTATGTGGTCCAACAAGGACTAGAAGCTTTCAAGGTGATAGGTATTTAATGCTAATAATTGATGATTATTCTAGAATGATGTGGGTGACTTTTCTAAGGGAGAAGTCTGAAGCCTTTGAGAAATTCAAGATCTTTAAAGAAAAGATAGAAATAGAAACTGGATTGAAAATCAAATGTCTAAGATTAGATCAAGGTAGCGAGTTCACTTCTCATGAATTTAACAGTTATTGTGAGACAAATGGAATTAGGAAAGAGTTATTTGCACCTCAGACTCCTTAGCAAAATGTTGTAGTGGAAAGGAAGAATAGAACCATTTTGGATGCAGAAAGATCCATGATGATGGAAGCCAAACTTCCTCACATCTACTGGAGAGAAGCAATGAGTACAACAGTCTACACATTCAACAGAGTTCACATCAAAGGTGAAACCGGTAATACCCCTTATGAATTATGGTTTGGACATACACCTACTGTTAAATATTTCATAAATTTTGGAAGTAAATGCTATATCAAAAGCGATGATTCAATTAGGAAGTTTTATCCTAGATGTGATGAAGGAATATTTCTTGGATATTCAATTCAAAGCAAAGCATATAGATGTTATAACAAAAGATTGTAGAAAATTGTGGAGAGTGCTAATGTGAAAGTGGATGAGCAATACAGAAATCAATCTATATCATATGACAGGGAACCAACAGTGGAATGATCATAACTGAACCAACAATGCCTTAACCGATACATGAAACTAAGACAATTACACCAGTACAATCAAAAAATTCAACTATGACTGATGATCTAAACAGTGAACCTGAAGTTCAGAATGTTAGGCCCAATATGGAAAGCTAGTGTACTGAGAGGGGAGGGGTGAATCAGTACTCCAAAACTTTTCTTTGATAATAACCTTACTGTTATGCATAGACAGAATAGTGTAGTAACATAAAATAAAACTAAAATCAACAGATAACAGTCATACATGATTCACTCCATAACACATATATTTTGGTCACACAAAAACTCTTGGTTAGAGAGAAAAACTGTGGTGGGGATGGTACCCACAACTTCACTACTGCAATAATAAAGAATGCTCGGTTAGAGCTACATTTAGCTATTTCTGATAGCTTACCCTATTAGGAGTATCAAGATCAGTTAGATCTACCTTACTAAAGGATTTTACAACACTATATAAGTGTAGCACCTAGTTAAAGGATTTACAATTTATAGACTTGGTTAGAGTCTTTTACCCTGTTAAAGGTTTCTCTTACAACTTCAAAATATTACAATAAAATCATTACAAATATTTGCATCTTTACATCTAAAATGCTAAAGCAAATTCTATGTGCTCTGAATAAGATTACCTAGCTTGTAGCATACCTCGGTAACCCATAATGAAACTCAGTAAACACTTCTGTTTACTCTATTCTTTGACTGTTCATTGATAACCTTCTCGGTGACCTCTCTGTGTCTCTATAACAGTCTTCCTTCATGCATACACACTGTTGTTTTCTAACCCTAGAATCATGCTGTATAAATAGATCTCTCACAATGGTGATTTAATTCATTGCTTCGATCTTATAAAAGATTCTTCGAATGAATGACTAAACAAAATATCTCATTGGTTAGATTGACCTTGTAATCATACACAATCTCCTAGTGCAATTTCCAATGCAAAAACAGTTAGATGTGCCTCGATGTTGTAACACGTTTTCGTGTGCATGTCCAGGTTTAATGTATCTGGTAAAATGTTTCACCCGGTGAATATCAACTCGGTGAGTTAACTTTACCACTTGATAGCCATGAAACTTTACTCGGTAAATAGCTCGGTGAATACTTCGTTCTGTGACTGCTTTCTTTTGTAACTGACTAGACTGTTCATACCGACTTTTCTATGTGTACTAACTGCATGATTCGGTAATACTAACTGACTAGAATATATAGTATGACTTTGGATATGAAACTAATGGCAATTTGATAAATAGTAACAATCTCCCCTTTTGACATTAGTTGAGATGTTTGACAAAAACTACTTACAAAGTCATAACTCAAAAACTATATACTTGACAAAATGACTATACTTGACAATATATACTACTCCCCTTATCATTATTCTGTACATAACTCTGAATTTTGCATGTTCGGTTCTATTCTGTACTTGTGTGCTCTGAATGGTCTGTATATTCTACTCGGTATACTCCCCTTGTATACAATACTCAAAATTGTGTTAACAAAACTGTATTACTCTCCAAATGCAGAATTACTCCCCCTTTGCTGGGCTTTCCTCTTTGTAGTATCATAATAATACTCCCCCTTTTTGACAAACATGAAAAACTTAATTTCCATATGCAGGTGGTAACTGATCAAAAATAGTCTTATACTTGGTCTGGGCGTCAGTGAGGGCACCTGAGAGTGAGTCCTTGACATTTTCCATTAATGAGTTTTGTGCTTGAATATTAGATAAGAGTGATATCAAGCCATCAAGAGTGCTTCCCTCTTGTGTAGTTGATAAGCATGTAGCTCAATTGAGCTGTTCTTGTAATGATGAGAATGAGGAAGGAATAATGTTTGAAGGGTCATTATATCCATCCTAATTTTATGCTCTTCATTCCTCGGTTCTAACTGTTGAGCCATGAGCTATTGTAGCTTTTTGTAAAAAATTTGAACTGAAGTAGGCTCGGTGGTCAACTTAGACGAGAGATCGGTGATCTCTTTCTCAATTGCATCAGTTTTATTTTTGATATCTTTAATAAATAAAGAAAATGTACACAATTTATGGAATAAATAAATAATGTGCTTGAGTTGAGGGGACAACTCAGTAATGAATTTGACAAGTTTTAGCTTGCCAACAGCAATTGATTTTTGTACTTCCTCTATCATTTTTGTTGTAAGCTCTTTATCCTTGAGCTTGCTTAAGTACTCAGATGCATCAACTCTAGATGTTTCAATCTGATTGAGGAGTTCATCCAACTGAATATGGATGGCTGCATCGGTTGACACTGTTGCTGATGGTACCATTTCTGTTAGTAGTGTCCTAACCTTCTGAAGTACTTTATTCTTTTTCTGTATGGCCAGTTGCTTCTCCTGATTGGCCTTTGCTTTGCATAGTTCACCGAATTTAGTGAGTGCTTTCCCTTTTAATTTGGAAATGTCTACATTGGGCAACATGATTGGTTTAGATAAGTCAAATTTAAAACCATGCTTTCTCACCTTCTTTTCTTTTCCTTTGGTCTATGGCACTAAGACAAGTGCATGTGAGGCTTGCTGACCCTTGGTAGGTTGCTCGGTAGATGCAACACTTTGGTCTGTTCCTGTAGCAGTTGCATTGTCTTTGGGTGGCTCGGTGCTAGGGGTCTTAGTTGTAATATTTGTAGTGCTTGTTTGTGCTTGAGACTTCTGATCTTTGGTTGTATCACCTGCATCTTTAGATTTGTTACCTTCGATAGATTGCTCGGTGTCCTTGGGAGCTTCGATTGAGACTGGTGGCTTCACTGGCGGATAAGGCTAAACTTGTTCTAAGACAGATTCACTAGAGAAAAGTTTTGCATAAGTGGTGCCTTCAATCATTTCCTGCTCTGGTGCTACTTCATCCATTACATCTTCATCTATTTGTATAGTGTCAACCGGGTCTGGACCTTGCTCGGTGACATCAATAATTTCAATTTGAGATTGTTCACTGACATCCTTTTGTTTGAAGATCTCCTGCCACTTGGCTTTAGTCTCATTCTCCACATCAATATATAGCCCATTCATCAATTTTAAGGCTCTCTGTTTCACAAGAAATTTAGAATTGTATGTGGTCAGATGCTTCTTGATTTCAGCTATGGACATGTCAGGAAATAGATGGACTAGACTTCTTTCTCTTATTTGTCTTTCCGAATCCATTGCATATTTCCATTTGTTATCAATGTGTGAATAGAGTTCACTCGGAAGTGACTTTGCTAGTTCTAATGGTGCTAACCAAAACTTTAGAAGTGTACATATGATAGCTTCTTCAATCTGTCATTTCTCATCATTATTCCTAGTCTCATACTTAACATATCTGAATCCTACAAATCCACCATATTCTTTAAGATTGGCACAAAAAATTTCAACACTGTGAATGTTTACCTTTTTGCTTTTCACAACTTGGATTTGTTTGCATCATCAGACTCTATATCACTCGACTCTTTTGCCAAAATGAGTCTTTGAGTAGATTTCTTGTAAGTCTTGGTTACCTTTGGAATGGCAACAGTCTTTTGTTTCTTACTCGGTGATGCAGCTGATGCTTTGGTGTTGGGTCGCTTTGTTGGTGGAGTTGGTAGGACCTTTGTGATGTCCTGTTTCTTTCTTTTCAAAACTTTTCCCTTTGGCAACTCTATGCTCAATGTTATTGCAACCTCCTGAGCTTCTGTCTCCTCTTCGGTAATGGCAAGATTGCCTTTGATAGGTGTAGAGGAGGATTCTTCTCTGAATTTCTTAGATAAAGCCTTTATCATCTTTGTATATTTTCTTGTAGCCTTAGGTACTACAATGCTCATTTTTACTTTCTCCTTCACCTCTTCATAGGTTCCATACCTTAGTTCAGTTTCATGCCTTGGCAATGATACATAGGCATCAATTTGTTGTAGTGATATCATAATCAATCTCATAACCCAGTTAGAGTATTTTACCCTGTTAAAGGTTTCTCTAACAACTTCAAAATATTACAATAAAATCATTACAAATATCTGTAGCTTTACATCTAAAATGCTAAAGCAGATTCTATGTGCTCTGAATAAGATTACCTAGCTTTTAGCATACCTCGATAACCCATAATGAAACTCGGTAAACCCTTCTATTTACTCTGTTCTTCGACTGTTCACTGATAACCTTCTTGGTGACCTCTCTGTGTCTCTATAGCAGTCTTCCTTCATGCATACACACTATTGTTTTCTAACCCTAGAATCATGCTATATAAATAGATCTCTCACAGCAATGATTTAATTCATTACTTCAATCTTATAAAAGATTCTTTGAATGAATGACTAAACAAAATATCTCATTTGTTAGATTAACCTTGTAATCATACACAATCTCCTAGTGCAATTTCCAATGCAAAAATGGTTAGATGTGCCTTGATGTTGTAACACGTTTTCATGTGCATGTCTAGGTTCAATGTATCTGGTAAAACGTTTCACTTGGTAAATATCAACTTGGTGAGTTAATTTTACCACTCGGTAGCCATGAAACTTTACTTGGTAAACAGCTCGGTGAATACTGCGTTCTGTGACTGCTTTCTTCTGTAACCGACTAGACTATTCATACCAACTTCTCTATGTGTACCGACTGCATGATTTGGTAATACTAACTAACTAGAATATATAGTATGACTTTGGATATGAAACTAATGGAAATTTGATAAGTAGTAACACAAAAGACACCAAGGTATGTAAGATTAAATCATTCTGAAGATTAAATCATTGGAGTTAGGAACAAGGGAGTTATGACAAGAAGAAGACTGACAAATGAATAGGTATGTCTTATTTCTCAAATTTAACCAACATCTGTTATTGAAGCTTGTAAAGATAAACATTGGTTAAAAGCTATGGAAGATGAATTAGATCAGACAGAGAAAAATGAGATCTGGACTTTAGTTCCCTGACCTAAAAATAAGAATGTTATTGGAACTAAATGGGTTCTTAGAAATAAATTGAATGAGGATGGTCAAGTTGTAAGAAACAAATCTAGATTGGTTTGTAAAGGATATTCTCAAATGGAAGGAATTGATTATGGTGAGACATTTGCAACTGTAGCTAGAATTGAAGCTATTAGACTATTTCTTGCCTATGTAGCTTATAAGAACTATAAGGTCTATCAAATGGGTGTTAAATGTGCATTTTTGAATGGTGAACTTGAGGAAGAAGTATACATTGAGAAACCTGATGGATTTTCACTAACAAATGATAAAGATATGGTTTGCAGATTGAGTAAAGCTTTATATGGATTGAAACAAGCTCCTAGAGCTTGGTATGTAAGGTTGGATAAATATCTTTTGTAGCTTGGTTTTACTAAAGGTAGTACTGATAGTAATATATATTATAATATCACTGATGATGATTTTCTGATTATTGAAGTATTTGTTGATGATATCATTTTTGGAGAAGAAAATAAATTGTGCATGGAATTCTCTAATAATATGAAGAATGAATTTGAAATGTCCATGATTGGTGAGATGATATTTTTCTTAGGTTTGTAGATTACTCAAACTGACAAAGGCATCTTTATCTATCAAACTAAGTATCTAAGGGAATTGTTGAAGAAGTTTGGTATGGATAATTCCAAACCGGTAAGTACTCCTATGGTGACAAGTGAGAAATTATCTATCAAAGATACATCTACACCGGTAAATTTGACAAGGTATAAGTCTATGATTGGTGGCTTGTTATATCTAACTCAGACTAGACCAGATATTATGAATACAATGAGTATTGCTTCAAGATATCAAAGTAATCCTAAAGAAAATCAAGAATGTGCAGTAAAGAGGATATTCTAGTATTTGCAAGGAACAACAAAATATGGCTTATGGTATTCTAGAGATGATGAATTTACTTTATGTGCATATATTAATTCAGATTGGGAAGGAGATAGTGATGACAAGAAGAGCACTTTTGGTGGAGATTTATTTCTTGGAAAGAAATTGGTTTCATGGATCAGCAAAAAATAGTCATGCATTTCTTTATCTACTGCAGAAGTTGAGTATGTTACAACAACAACTAATTGCACTTCAGTCTTGTGGATGAAGCAAATGTTGAAGGATATCAAGGTAAATTGTAGTGAACTGGTAGTTATCTATTGTGATAACTCTACAACCATTGACATGTCTAAGAATCTGGTATTTCACTCTAAGACTAAGCACATATCAATAAAGTATAACTTTCTGAAGGATAAGGTGGAAGAAAAGGAAGTCAAATTGGTTTATGTGAACACTAAAGAGCATATTGTAGATATATTCACTAAACCACTCTCTAAGGAATCATTTGAGTATTTGAGAGATAGGTTAGGGGTTTATGCCCCTCCAATAGAGAATTGATTGATGTAGTTTGGCATTAGTCCGACATGCATTATCAGAGATACTATTCATTCTGGCACTGATGGATGGTGCCACTACTCAGGGGGAGTAGTCAGCTTTGAGATTCATAGGCTTATATCATTTCTTTGATATTTTTGTCAGATTTCTGGCATTGACGTCAAAGGGGGAGTGATAGTGATGTGAAAAATAAATTCAAAAATTGACAAAGATATTAATCATAGGGGGAGAGTTATTGATATTCAGGAGATTGTTGGTTGTCTTCCACAGGGGGAGACTTGTTTGGCATTTCTTCGTACTTAGATGTTTTTCACACCTAGTGTTGCCATCAATGCCAAAGGAGGAGATTGTTGGCATTATGGATGAATTAATTATGTGTTGCATTGATGTTTTGTCATTGATGTCAATACTAGTTGTTATGGTTGGTTACTGACAGACAAGTTTTGGTTACTGATAGAAGGAACTATATGTTGGACACTTTCGATATGTTTGGATCAATGGAGTATGTTTGATTTTATGTGTTACATGTTCCTAAAGTATGTTTTGGTCAGTTGGTATTAACTTGGTGATCGATGCTATCATACACTCTTGTAAACCCTTATCGGCATGAGCTTAAGGTTTTATCAATAGAGATTTTATTGAGAATCTTAGACAGGATGCATAAGTGGTGTTGGTATGGCTTCTAGATGGATTTTAGGATGCTGAAGATGTTCTTTGATCATGCCTCAACAAATTGTAAACATCACTTTGGCATGGTGGACCCAGATTAGGTCTGGTACCTATCTAGGTTATGGACCAATATCATGTTAACATGTTCTCTACATGTTACCGGGATGATTTATGGATTGGTTATTATTGTTTTGGTCTCAAGCCAACATTGCATATCATTGTAATATGGATGTATGTAATGATATTATTGTAATATATTCTAGGTGGCTAGCCTAATTGGTTTAGGCCTTAGGGTTGGTATAAATTGATGTAAGATCTCATTGTAGATCATGGTATGAAATGAAAATGTAATATCATATGCGAAGGAGTTTTGGTCGATCATTGAGGATCGAATTGGGTTTAAAGAAGAGGTCAAATGCCTCTAGTATTAAGCTTAACCAAAACTGTAATCAGGCATGGTAGATGCTATCTCTGGCAGTTCATAATTCTAGATTGTTGTCCAATTATCTCGAGGTGGTTATAATTTCTCTGTATTCAGTGAGACTCTTTTGTAAAGAGAAGTACTCTCTAGTCAGTGTGCCTTCCTGCATGTGCAGGCCTCCCATTGTATCACATACTTTCTGTAGAAGTATCATCTGACTGTGGGTAGGCTCCCCACCATGGTTTTTCCCTTTCTGGGTTTTTCCACGTACAAATCATGGTGTTATGTGGTATGGTTGCATTGTGTTGATTATTTGTTTTATTGTTAAGTTGTATTGTCTACCGATATCTATTTTTGTTTTTCTGGTACTTAATGTTTATATGCGGTTAAAGGTTATTAAATGGTTTGATTGATATAATTTGTTAACAACTAATTCACCCCCTCCTTTCAGTTGTTCACCGGTTATCCTAACAAGAGACTAACCAATGGCTTGAGGCACACTAGTTTTGACTGAGTTATATAGAGAGCTCCACCAGATATTCTACCATTGGGGCCACACTTTTGGTACATGACTCTACTCTAGGTATGGGCATGGGAGTACATTGCAATGACCTAGCTAGCAAGGAGGGCAGATCAGGCAATAGACTTGCCAATTGTGTACATCTACAAGGATGTACTACATTACAAGGAGACTGAGGACATTGACCATTAGAGGGTCATTTCTGATAGATTAGATGCTACAAATATCACATGGTGATGATATATGGGTCTAGCAGAATGACTAGAGGATTAGAGATGCATCCCCTATATGGTTACCCCTATATAAATTATCATTAGGAGAGAGTATGCCATAGAGAGTTATAGACCTGATAGGGTTTGTTTCTAGTTTGGGTTTGTATAGGACATATAAGAGGATCCTCATAGGTTTAAGGGGATTACCAAGGAGCAGGTCATAGAGTTTGGGCCACTTTTGGAGCATAGGCAAACCCTTATTGATCAGTGGACTCAATTGGTGCCCACAACATGGGACCTGAGAGAAAGCATTGTATATCCAGGGATTAAAAATGATTATGTAGCATGGTGGATGCAACACAAGAAAACTATAATTGATAGAGTACAATTAGCCCCACTAGGGAGTAAGAGGAGAGAGACATGTGCCTAGGGCATGAGACTAGAATCATACCAATTAGCCTGGGGTAGAGGCTATGGATGTGGATGCACTAGAGTCTACACCAACACTAACATAGGGACATGGGAAGATCACACTCAGATAGGTGTGACCTTGTGGGTAGAGGAGAGAGGAGAGAGGAGAGTGATCAATAGTACCCCCAGATATGGCTACATGGATTTAGTCCCTCTAGGAGGCCATGGCTAGGGTTGAGGAGAGATTCTAGATAGTCATTTCTAAACAAGACAACCTCTAACATGAGAGGGCTACTTTAGAGAAGGCTCAAGTATGGCTCTAGGTAGAGTGAGATAGACTGATCTAGGAGAGAGACACAACCATAGCTATGAGAGTCTTTGTGGAGCATGCACAGTGTCAGACAAAGGAGATAGTTGCCTAATAATAGAGGGAGAGAGATGAGGCACGATGCCAAGTTGAGGGTGGAGGTAGATGAGAGGCCATACTAGTAGGTATGATTAAGTGGAAATTGGTAGAGATAGAGGCACTCTCCCACTAGGCTGGATGGCATAGGTGCTAGTATGAGAGAGTTGTCCCTCCAGAGCAAAGGGAGACCTACACTACACTACCAAGAGCTAAAGGATCTAGCTCATCTCATAATGGGGGATCTAGCAAAGGGACTGGGAGATCCAGTTAGAGCACTAATGGATTAAGAAGGAGGAGGCACACTTAGAGTAGTGGGTACAACATAGGCTCAACATTAGGATCTACATAGGGATCCCAAGAGAAAGATTAGGGATAAGGACATGCATGGTAGAGACCATCCTAGTCTCCCTGGAGCATTTTGACCCAACTTGATGTAGATGAGATGACTAGTATTTTTGATGTACCATGCACAAGATTACTAATTCATATACCCTATTCTTTTATTCATGATTACTTAGAGATGTACCCTATTCTTTCATTCATGATGTACCATATGATGTATATATTGATAGAGTTGTACATATATTTTTTTATAGACATTCTGATATATATATATATCAATAGAGATTGATTCAGCCCCTATATATGACACATTTATGTTTTGATAATGTATGTATGGATGCATGTGATATGATGTACTAACGTGCTTGTGGTGCATGATACGATATGTATGTATAAGACATGATATATGATGTGATTATAATATGAGATGGATGAAATATATTGACGGTTTTGTGATGCAGGATGTGATGTATTAATATGATGATCTATGTTCTTTATGTTTAATTTATGACATGCATGTGCGCACAATGATCATTAGTGGATATTTATGACCTAGTGACATGATATGAATGATATATTACTATGATTATGCAGTATGGAATATATCTACTCCTGACATTTATGCTTTATGATGTATGCATATACATTATATTCTAATCTTTCCATGATGTGGGATAAAATGTGCAAATATGATTATGTATGGATTATATGCCTACCCATGTGTGATTCAGGATGCAAATGTACATGTATGAATTTTACACTATATGATATGCTTTGTAATATGAGATGTGTGACATGGTTATATGATAGATGAGTATACATTTCATAACCTACTTGTGATGCAGGATGTGATGTGTGAATTATGAGGATGCCAATGTAATACTACCATGATGAAGGATGTAGAATGCTCTAGGGATATTCAACAAGGACAACATGATAGAAAGAAAAAAATGAGGGACATGTGCACATTCCCAAATGAGGCCAATAAAGGAAAACAACCAAGCACATGCAATGCAAATGGAAAATGCAGATGAAGAAATCATAGAGCATGAGCATATTTGACATGAATTGCCATCATAGCAAGCACTTATTTGCTTTAGCATTGTATGTGATGCACCAAGGTAGGAGGAACCAAGGTGCTTTTCTCAACCAATGCATGAATTGATTAAATAAATAGATACACAAGGGTAATCTAACACCACAGAGGATTATATAGAATTCTATAGGAAATGATTCTAGAGAAACCACAAGAAAAGAGACATGCCCCATCATAACATGAGATAACTAAGATCTTGAGAGGGTAAAGCAACAGACACATCAAAAAAACACCCAACAAAAACAAACCAAAAAGATCAAACCCCTAATTTTGTTATTCCTAGTGCACCATGATATAAAAGATTGTGGTGACCAAGAAGAAACAAAACATAGGTACTCAAAAGATAAACAAAATAAAAAAGAATCAAAGCCAACACAAGTGCCTTAGATATCTTTTACCAAATGAGGGACTAGCAGATGAGGATTGGATAGTGTCTAATTAGAGGAAGGGTGCATCTTGCACAAACTGATGACTAGATGAGGGATAGGTGAGATTGATTGATAAAAGAGAATGTAATATAATCATATGACAAAGATGCTTAAGGATAATTGTTGAATATCCAACTAACATGATATGATCTTTGACAACATGACCAACATGAATATTTACAATGAACAACCCTATATACAAGGCACACCTATAGACAACTAACTTCAAAAACCTATACAAGACAAAACTAACACTATGCACAAAGGCTTGCACAAGACCTATGCACAAGAAGTTACAATCAAGATATGATTGCACAAAAGCCCAGAAGGAGAAACACAACATGAGGAGGATGAATGCAAATCATGGAAGAGGAAATGCAAATAATGAAGGATAGAGGAAAGCAATAGTAGAAGGATGTTGATGGAGGTGAGTAAAGAAAGGTACCACACCAAATTGAAGTGAATAATAGGAGCTAAATGATAATGTAACTGTTGTCCAATTTTGGTCTCAACTCAAATTGCACTTTTTTGGTTTAGTTTGGTCAAGAGGAAAATTTGATTCTAGGTTGAATTATGGGTCAAGTCTTCATCTTGCGTTAATTTTCTAAGGCTTAAAATAAGTGTCATGATATTTTGATAAGGCCTTGATCAAGTTTGACTTGAATCAACTGGTTTACATTTGAGGTTTTTAGAAAGGGTGCAACCTTTATATCATTATTCATGTTTTTATTGGAGGCTAAATATAAAAATTTCCATGTAAAATTTTTAAGGTTTAGAGAAAATTTTGTCATACTCATGTCTTACTTTTGAGTTTATTCAAAAGGCATGATGCATGAAGTTTGGAGGGAAAATAATAATAATGGAGAAAGAGTTAACTAGGGTTTATCTTCACTCTTCCAATGCTTCGTCTCCTTTGATGGTGGTTGCAAAGTAGAAAGGTGAATATGGGAGTTTCAGATGTCAAGAAATAATTAATGAGAGAGCCCAAGGAATGTATAAAACACATAAAAAATTGGTTTGTAGACATGTGGAGGTTTGAAGAGAAACACATGTATGAGTTATACTATGCTCTTCCTCCTTTTTTCATTAATAAAGTGATGTTTACAAAGGTTGGAATATCATGCAAAGAAAAGTATCTAATAGTGACCTATCATATATTATTGCTTTTCTTTCATTTATTCATAATCACAACCTCCAGATGGATACTCAAAAGATGGTAAGAAAACCATCAGAATACATTCATGGCAATAATAGGTTTGATTTGCAGTCCATTAGAGGGTTTTGGGATGGAATTCACTTGTGAATCATCACAAAGTTTTATGGAGGTTATAAGCCAAAATGTGTAAAAATATAGTCACAACTCTAAGTTTGGTGATGGTGGTTGTATGAGAAAGGTTGAGATCATTGAAGTCAGAGAGAAGCCAAGTTTCTATAATGCACTTTAAAGACAACCGCATGTCATAAGGTCAACCTCAAAATCTTTTCCAAATAGTATAGAGGAGCCCTAGAGAATAGTGAAATGTGAGGAACATAGATTGATTAAAGGTACAAGGCCAGGGATCCAATGGACTATTCACAATCAAAAAGTACAGACAAAAGATTCACCAAAAGCAACATATCCAACTTAAGGAGATATTGTCAAGTATGATCAATAATACCAAAATAAGAAAGATACAATATGGATATGAAAGCCATAGTAACCACAGTGATAGAGAAACAAAGTGGGTGATAGAGAGGACAAAGAGAATGTGGGAAACCAACATATAGAGCACCAAACAAGGAATATTTATAGCCATTCAAGACAATGTTATTTTGATAAATAACCCTAGGTTATGATGCCCAAGTCTAAGGTAAGAAAGGTGACTAAAGGCCAGAGTATCCCAAAGATGTCAAAGAACAAAGATATTCATAAGGTCTAACAACATCCATCCAAAATATCAGTCATACCAAATCAATCATGGTTCTTCATCTCAAAGAGCAATCTCAATGATAGGGTTTTAGATTAATGAAGATGGTGAAAGTTCAATGAGATAGAAAAGCACAAAATCAAATGGAGAGATTGCAAATAAAACCAGTGACAGTGAATGGAAACTCACAAAAGGGTCCAGAACAGTAATAAATTAAAAAATTAGGGTTTTTTAAGGTCAAAATATTGAATCAAAAAGTTCCCAAATGAGCTAATGGACAAATAGCAGGGTCAAATGTCAAGAGGCAATCATTAATAGAAGTTCATAATAAGACTACAATGAGAAAAAGTGTAATGAACATCTAAGAATAGTATCTCCATTCCTTAGCATGAAGAGAGTGACCACCTACAATATGTGACAAGATAGTCAATAGAGGAACACAATCATAAAATACAGTAATATGATAGTCACTATCAAACTTAAGGAAGGAGAATGTGCAATGCTGGAAAGTTAGAAGAGAGTGATATGACTCTGAGTAATCATAAAGACAAATACAGTAACAAGAGAAAGGTAATAATCCAGGTAGTATAGTCATAAGATACATGAAGACCAATATCACTGTTATAGAATGTAAGATCATAAAAATATACAAACTCTTTGTATACCTACAGAGAACTAACATAACAGTGAAAGAAATAAGTGCAAAGTTATAGTCAAAAGACTAGAACACAATACTTTGCAGTCTTGGCAACAAGGGTGTCTCAGATTTATAATCACACTGGAGGGTGATTTGAATGTATAAAGAGATTCTTACATGTATGCCACAATGGGTATAAATAATGGACTTAATCCATGAGCAAAGAGATCACAACCATTAGGCTCATAAAGACCTTAATCATATAAGCATGGTCAAACAAAAGTCATTAATGATGAATGAAAGATAATCATAAGAACTTTTGACAAGAAATCCCAAGAAGAGAGTATAACAACATTAACTGAGAAAACGTATTAGCAGAGACAATGTGGTCTTTTCAAAGTGAATTGATAAATATTTCAAGATAGTACATTCCTTAGGTTAGAGAAGGTCATAAGCATAGCTAGAAGACAAGGTCTTAAAGAGTAGTGCCATTTTAGTTTGAAAAAGGTAATATTTGTAGCTCGAACTCATGAAACACAAAATGTATTAAGGGTTTGAAATATCATGACAATGGTATTAGTGATACTTATGATCTAAAGATATAGAAGCCAACCACACTCATAACACCATGATGAAGGGTAGTCACCTGCGGTTTAGTCAATCATTCAAAATGCAAAATCTTGAATAAGAGAACCTTTAAATAAATTCATTGTCATCTCATGTTTTCAAGCTTTTTGATAGTAAATTTCATGGAGAGATGTAATCAGATAAATTACAGTGAAGGATACCCCTTTAAGATCATCCATACAAGGTTTAGAATGTAGTCATGCCATTAACTTGGGCCTAACTTCATAGTGAGCAAGATCAATGCAAATGTAGGTTTGAAGCAAAGCACAATCCATATAGCCCATACATAGTAGTCAATAATAACCTCTATCTTTATAATAGGAATAGTGTTAAAAGAAAATCAAAGGTAGAAGCCTAAAGTAGAATCAATATGAGTTCAATATTCATAGTGTAGCTATCCTCAAATGATGGACAGTGAGCTTGCATCATAGTGGAGCATCAAAAGATAGACAAGATTTATATTGAAAAGGAAGTGGATGTAAGAAAACAATGAGCAAGGGTAAAGACAATAACAATAAAAGAAGCCCTTAGAAGATCAAAGTGCATGAGTGAAGCCTAATCTTATTGCAGTTATGAAGGGCAAGTGTATCTTGAAAATTAGGTTTGTGAATATTGTAGCAGTGATCTTGTAAGAACTTGACAAAGGCATCAGATGGACAAAGATGATTGTCCCTGAAAAGAGCTTCCTACATTGCATGAAAACATAGTCATAGCTAAATATGACACACATTAGTGCATACTTAGTGCTTATTACAAGTGCTGCAATATCAAGTTAGAGACAATCTTCTATGATAGACCCAATCTTAGAGCATTAGCAACAATCCTCATAGTGGTAGTGCATTAAGCATCCAAAATCATTAAAGATTTGTACTAGTAGTCTCAAGAATCATACAATCCTAATAACTATCATCAAACTTAAATTTGTGTGTAAAAGGGCACGTTTTCTATTAAAAATAGGGTGCATGCTTCATAATATGACAATTGTAATAGAGATAGATGATTTTCTTCAATATTACCAGTCATAAGAAGAGGTTTGTGAAGTATAAAGACAATATTTGAAATTCAAATTCAAATATGTCATTATTGTAACCAAGCTTGGGTTCAAATTTCAAAAAACAAATCAAAGGGGGTCATCCAAAAGTGAAATCCCACAGTACTAGGGGGTTTTGAGGCAAAATCACTAGTCAAATCCCTAATTTGAAGGCCCCCAAGTCTGACTCATCAACCAAGGGGAGTTTTGGGAGAATAAAAAACAAGTAATCTTCAGTTCTAGCCCCTCTTTTACAAAATTTTCAAGTGTGCTCATGCAACAGAGTTTGATTTCAAATTCACAAGCAAATAGTACTTGATTTTGAGGAGGAGAAACAGTCAAAGATAGCCAGAAATTCAAATTTATAAATTTTGGAGGTTCTTTTTTATTTATGTCAGTTTTCTCCTTCTACTCTTTTTAGTTCTTACTCTTTTCTTTGTTGTAGCAGCAGGACATGTACTTTGTAGCTCATTTCTTATGAGTATTTTCAGATTTTTGTAAGTATTTTCTGATTTGTAATGCAAAGGACTTTTGATTATCAATAAAGAAATTGAGTTCCTTCTTAAAAATATTATTGTTTATGTGTTCATTATTGATTTGGTGGAAATTTTGTATTTTTATCAGAAAACTCTTCATTTTTGCTTCATTATGTCAATGTCTATGTCAAGAGGAATGTACTATAGTGCAGATCAATAAAAGTGTTATATTTTTTTATGAATGAAATTGTGAAAACAAAATTATTTTCCTTTACACAAACATCAGAAAAATAAAACCTTTCATATAAGACATTTATGTAAAGCATGTATTGTTAGACTATGGGTAGATATAGCTTCTTTCATTGAAGAATTTGTAGCTCTAGGTAGCATATCAAGTCCTTTCATCCAATGGTGTATCACCTAGTAGTCAATAGTTTCATTTACAAAGTAGTCTTCTATCCTTTTTCCCAAACAAAAGTCAATATTTTTTAGGATATCAAAAGGGAGGCAACCCATAATCTGGAGGTTCATCTTCACAATGAGAAACCCACAAGATCAAATATGTTCCCATGTTTCACATGATTGCTAAGCACTCAGCTTAGCTTTCAGGTGCAAATCCCTATGACAATAGTAACTGCCCTTATATACAGTGTCTGTTTCTAGGTTTTCACCATATATACATGCCCAAGGCACCACTAGAGGTGGTTTTCACCATAGGACACTTTATTTTTCTTTACTATTTACTGTGTTTGTTGTTTTTGCTTTTCTCTTTTTGGATTTTTGACATTTTTCAATTTTTTTGGATTTTGGATTTTTCATTTTTCAATTTTTTTGGATTTTTTATTGTTTTAGAATAGTACACTGTCACACATTAGGCATAGAATTTCTTCAAATGTAGGATATTGAGGGGATCATTGAGAGGCTTCCCTTTTGAAGTAGATAGTTGACAGGCCCCTGAATCATATTTTGTTGTAACTACATATGGGCCCAACCAATTAACTTCAAATTTTCCTTTATTATCTTTGTCCTACTAATTCTATGGATTTTATCGAAGCACTAGATCGCCAACCTCGAATTCATGAGGATGCACTTTTTATGATACTGCCTTTTGAGCCTAGTTTGATATACCTATAAATGATTATATGCTTTTTGACATTGTTCATAAAGGATATCTAGCTGAGCTAGCCTTGCCACCCTATAATCTTCATCAGAAATAAAATCTTTCAAGAATATGCGCAAGGATGGCTAGTCGAGCTCAATTGGTAAGACTTCTTCTACACCATAAACAAGGGAGTATGGAGTGGCTCTAGTGGGAGTTCAGATACTAGTGCGATATGCCCAAAGGGTGCAATTGAGATGAAGATGCCAATCATGATAGGTTTCATTGGCAACCTTCTTGAGGATACATAGAAAAGTTTTGCTAGTTTCCTCAGCCTAGCCATTGCATTGTGGATAATATGGGGTGGACCAACAGTGTTGGATATGAAATTTGGAACAAATATCATGCATGTGTTGGTTCTTAAAAAGGGTCCCATTATCTATAATAATGGTAGAGGGGAATCCATAGCGACAAAGGATGTGATATAGGAAAAATTTGGACACTTAGACACTAGTGGTAAGAGTGAGGGGGATAGCTTCAACCCATTTGATAAAATATTAAGTAGTTGTAATGACAAACGTATGTCCAACTAAGGAAGGGTGATGAATATTACCAACAAGATTGAGGCCCCATGTAGAAAAAGGGCATGGTGTTGTAATTAGCTGCAAATCCTATGCTGGAACATGAATCAGGTCTCCATGTTGCTAACATGGAAAACACCTCTTGACAAATTTACAACAGTCATGCTCCATTATGGGCCAATAGTATCCCTCATAAGAGTTGTTTGGCTAGAACATATCCACTCGTATGAGCACCATAAGTTCTAGCATGCACTTCTTTCATCACAAGATTAGCTTTGTTAGAATATAGACATCTAGCAAGGATGGTATGATAGGCGCGATGATATAGATTATCTCCCATAAGTGTAAATTGGGGACAATGACAGATGAGGTTTTGATGATCATTTTGAGATATGTTTGGTGGAAGGGCACAATCTTAAGGTAGGAATAAATATAATGATACCAAGGTGATTGAGGGTCAACAATTTTGCATGCCATATTTTTATGGGATATTTCAAAAGTTGACTGGAGAAGTTGTTTGATCAAAAACTTATATTTAGGAAAATCTGACTCCATTACAATCAATGAACCAATAGTGACCATTGCATCAACTCCTTTTTTTTGTGCTCTAAAAACCTGATCAAAGATAATGTTTTGAAAACTCTACTTAAGATCATCAACAATTCTTTTATATGGTAAGAGTTTTTCATCCTTAGTTTGGTACTCATCATTCACTTACTTGATAACCAATTGCAAATCCCCATAGACAAGGATATGTGCAATATTCCATTGGATAGTTGTTTAAGATGGATGATTGAGACCTTCATACTCAACAATATTATTGTTACATGGGAAAGACAACTTAAAAAATTTAGTAATGATATCACCTTGTGGAGTCACAAATAGGAACCCTACCCTTGATCCATTATGTGTATGTGAACCATCAAAATAAAGTTTTCAAAGGGATTTTGTTGTGATTGCACAAACATATTCATCCTAAAATTTTGCAATTAATGGATGAGTATCCATAAAGGTTGTTTCTTCCAGTTGGCCTACAATGACTTGTCCCTTGATGGCTTTTTTGTCCACATATTGAATATCAAAGTCATTGAGTAGAATGACCCATTTAGTCTTTGATAATAGGTACTTTAAAAGATTAGTCTTATAGATGAGCTTAATAGTATGACTTAGCATGTAATGTCAGAGTTTTTGTGAACAAAAGATGATGGCTAGACATGCTTTTTCCATAGGTGATTAATTGAGCTCATATCCTACCAAGGTTCAATTGATGTAGTAAATGACACATTCTTTTCCTTGATCATCATGTTGGGAAAGGAGTGCTCCCACTATAACTAGAGTAATTGAGATATACATAAGGAATGGTCATCCTGGAATTGGTTGCATGAACATTAGGGAATAGGCAAGATATTTTTTATTTTGTCAAATGCTTTCTCACATTGAGCATCCCATTTAAACTTTGTAATTTTTCTAAGAAGATGTGTGAATGGCTGACATTTATCTACAAGTTGAGAAATAAAGCGTTTGATAGATTGTAGCTTTCCTTGAAGACTATACAGATTCTTCAATGTTTTAGGAGGAGAAATTTCTAAGATTTCTTTAACCTTCTTTGGATTAACCTCTATGCCATGCTTGGAAACTATGAATCCTAGGAGCTTACTTAATGTAACTCCAAACACACACTTTTGGGATTTAGACATAACTTGTACCTATCTAGACATTCAAAGATCTATTCAAGGATAGATGGATGTTTTGCTCTAGTTTTGGATTTGCCTAGTATGTCATCTACATAATCCTCTAGTATCTTATGCATGAGATCATGGAATATTACCATCATGTCACACTAATATGTGGCACTTGCACTCTTGCAAACAAAGGACATGACCTAATAACAAAAAGTGCCCCACAGAGTGGTGAACACTATTTTATGTTGATCATCCTCAACAATTTTTATCTGATTGTACCCTTAAAAACCATCCATAAGGAAAATCATTTCATGTCCCACTGTTAGATCAACAAGAATATCAATGTTGGGAAGTGGAAAATCATTTTAAATAATTTTTGGGACAAGATTTGTTGAGATTTCTAGAATCTGTATAAACTCGGATGACCCCATTGGGCTTAGGAATAGGTGCCATGTTGGATATCCAATTTGAGTAATCTATTGGTTGGATGAACTTGACTTCAAATAATTTTTCTGACTCAACTTTGACCAATAATACAATTCAAGGTTTCATCTTTTGAAGATTTTCTTTAATAGGTTTGACATTTGGATCAATGACCAAGTGATGTACTTGTTGTCACGGGGATTTCCACCCAATGCAAGTATGAAAAACCTGCAATCCTGTGAAACATGGGACTACTCTTAGGCTATGGGTATGCTATTGTGAGAGTAGACCTTTGAGTTATATTCCAGCTCCTCTTAGATCACCTAAAACTAACCAAAAAATTTTATTGGAAAAGGGATAGAAAGATATGCATAAACTGAAAAACTGCTTCTTAAGGTGATGCACCAATGGAAAAAAAAATGCAAACTGCTTACAAACTCAAAAGATAATCACCATAATAAGTTGCACAAACTGAAAACTCTTCTATTTATGCCTGTAAAAATAATTCTTATGAAAGGCTCTGACTTTTTGGTGTTCAGGAAAAAGGAGAACAATGGTATTCTCAAAATTTTGATCCAAAATCATTAAAACACTAACACAGACCTACACTATGACATAATATTCTTTGCATCCAACATTGAAGGAATTTTATTAAAAGAAAGGCTAACACAATATTTTATCATATAACTCACAAACAATACTTGAAAAACCAAAATAATAGAGAAGGAGACAAGATTTTTTATTGATAAATAGGAGCTATCAGCATTATAAATTTGGAAAAACTCATAAGGAATGAGTTACAAAGCATGAAATCTTTGCTGCCACTATAGGTACCAACTCAAAACAAGAGAAACTAAGTGACAAAAAGTCACTTATACAAAATGCCTCCCAAAATTCAAATTCAAATTTTGACTCTAAAAAGCATGAGTTGTCACAACTCCAAGCCCTCCCTCAAATCATGCACCTAACTGAAAGAGAACTCCCTCAATATTGCATAAGGAGTTGTCAAAATGAAGACAACCTCTTGGGGTTGAATGCAACTAAAAAATCCCTCAAAAATAGGGATATAACTACAAGAATCAAGTAGTTAAGTGCCTAATTTTCCTCCTTGACCGAAACCTTAACTACTTGGACTCTTAAACTGGACTCAAACTAACAAATAGGTGATAAATCACCAACTTTAACTCCATGTGTTTGCCAATCATCTTAGTTAACTCATAGATGCAAGCGAAGATTCCAAAAGTAACTAAGTCTTCCTATTTGCTCTCACTTTGCATCTCAACATATCTCCTATCATGCATTCATAAATAACATTTGTTAAAATGATTTATCACATCAATTTTAACAAAGTCTTACAATTTTGATACAAATACAGATATAAGAGCTTTTACAAAAACCCTAAAAAGCTTAAGTGACCTGTTATCATAGAAGTGTTTATAAAACACTTAAGAGAAATAAAAAAGGCAAAAGAAGGCCATGACTTAATATAAAGAATAAGGATAAAATAAAGGTAAAATGTTCTCCTTATTGAGTTTTCCTAGGGCTTCAAACCCTAAAAGAGAACAAAGAGATGAAACATTGTTTCTTTTCGATTTTGCATCTTCATGGTTTGAGGATTGCTACTACCATGAATGGCTGGGTACAAGCTCGAAGCACTCCATTTTGCAGCTGGTGATGCATTATTGAAAGGATCATTTCTTGAAAAAGACTAGTAAGTTCCCGTCTCCTTCAGATGTTCTTTCGATGAAGTATTTTATTTGTATGAAAAGTGCTCTACAAACCCTAGATAGCCATATATGTACACATCTTTCATGCTTATAGTCATAACTTTACTCTTTATTTTTTGCGTTAGGCAATAATGCTTAGAGATCATGCTTATTTGTATGGGCTTGTAGAGCCCCTCCCTGATTAAGCTCTAGTTAACCTAGTTTGACCATTGTTGACCTTATTAATAGATGCTATAATTCAATAGGATGGGCTATGTTAGACGGATAAATTAGTGAGAAGAATAATTAAACCATGTTATAGAATCATTTTACCTTGCGGTGCATCTTTTTATGCATTATGGATTTAGATTCTATATGATCCACTGATTGGATAACCTTGATATGATGTATGTCAGTTATCTCTAAATTTGCAGTACTTCATTATGATGTTAGAAAACATGGGTGCATGCCTTATTAATGATTGGATTTCATGATGATTATGATGATGCCATTTAGTAAATTATTTCATGTGGATTTAACTGCATAATTAATAATTTTATTTTTATGGTTTAAGGTGTTTGCAAAGTGTCTGAATTGTATTCTTTTCAAATGTTAATATTATATGTGTTTTTTGGAATTACTAATGTGCAAAGTGAGATGTGCAGGAAAACTGATCCATGTGACCATGGAAACTATTCAAAGAATCAAGCCTAAAAGCATTTGTGAAGCCAAGGGTTGTCTATTTGGAGAGACAACACCTCATGTGTAAATGAGTTTTAATTTGTAAATGTTTGTGCTTGGATGTGTGTTTAATTTGAAAATTGTTTAATTTATTAATTCTAGAAAAAGGGACATTGCCATGTGTATTTAAGTGATGTGTAATTTGTGGTGTCACTTGACACATGTGTTGTAAAGTGAGTTGGCAGTGACATGTCCCTTGGAAGGAATTTGTTTTACCAATGCATTTTCTAAATATCTTGGTATGGTCCCAAGAAAGTCTTGGATAGGGAGCCATTATAAACGTCAACTTAGGGTTGACCCGTAGGTAAACTTTGGGTGAGTTTCTAGAGGGTTAAACTAACTCCTAAGGTCAAGTTAGGGGCATTTTTCATGGGCCATATGATGTACCTATGGATGAAGGCCAATTTTAGCCATGTTTCCACTCCCTAGGGACTGTTTAGTCACCCCAAAAGTTGAGTTTTTCAAGATGGCTGAATTTCAACTTTTGAGGATCTTACCTAGGTTAGACAACCTTCCTCATGAGTGATATTATCCTTCCCTATTTTGTTTTACCTCTTTGAGGTGCCTTGGCTAGAGAGCTTGTAAGGTGTTGGGAATACCAACCTATGAACATCCCTCACCCTTCCCAAGAGGATTGGAAAGAGTGAGGACTATCTTCTTAGGGAATGGTTTGGGAGTGAGAAGTTTGATCACCCACTCTCCATTTTTGGAGACATAGATTTTGAGAAGTTTGGTTTTTCGATATGGAAGTTTTTGCTAAGTATTGAGAAGGAAAAGATAGTGGATTTGGGCAGCTCTCCTACAACCTTTATTCATCCCATTTGTAGTTTTAAGGTTGGTTGTATACTTCCTCATGTATGTTTTTTTGTAAATTTGAAAGGATTGTTTGTTGTTTTTCATTGTTGTTTTCTTAGTAAGCTTAGGAAGATGTTGAGTTCTTCCTTGTGTATTTTTATTGCATGTATTTATGTTATTGTTTTGGGTATTTCAAGGCCATACTCACCCTAGGGAGGGTAGAGTGGCCTTGGGGTGAAGGGTTTTTTGAGAGCCTAAGAATTTAGAGGCTCTCTTTGGAAGAGAGTGATACACAAGGGATTATGGGACCCTTGCTACATAGTGTTTTGTTTATGCAATGGGGGTCATAAGGGGAGTTTGTTGGATTGTATTCCTTGGGGGACATAAGGATTTGTTGGGACAAGTTTGGAACTTGTGGTTACTCTTCTTGGAAGCCTTGCAAAGGCAATATGTTCTCCTACTTGCATAATTCTCCTCTAGGTATTTGGTCCACCTTCACCCCACAAGTTATAGTCACTAAGTGACTTTGTTCATCCTTGGGTTGGGAGTATTTGTGTGTTGTATTCTTCTTGCTTGTGTGTTTATGCTTGAGTGTAACCCATTTAACCTTAGTTCTCCTAGCTCAGGGGTGGCTTCTTGTAAGCCTAGGTTGGGAGGTGAGCCTCTATGGTCACAACCTTCAAACTTTTATTGCAGGTTGCTTGGGAAAGATTGGAAAGGAAGCTATGGATTGATCCTATTTTTATTTGTATTAAGTTGCAAGAAAATAAATGTATTTGGGCAAGCCCTCATTTAGTAGAAATGAGAGGTTTGATTTTGTAATCTTCCTATTTTAGTGAAGGAAATCATGATGTAATAATTATATTTATTTGATTAGTTCATTACAAGGAATAAAGAGTAAAGAAAGGCTTGAGTTATTTCATTGTATTTATTTATTTCTAAAAAAAAAAAAAGAGATAGAAAGAAATATGTTTTCTGTTTATTTGTTAATAAAATGTATGCACATAGGAGATGGGCAAGAAAGAAAAAAATAGATGAATATTTTGGTAGTTTCATTCAATTTTTTCTTTCAGCAAAATAAGTGTTAAAAAAGGCTATAAAAAAAATAAATAGGAAAGCTTATTTTGTCTATAGTTTTGAAAGGAAATATAAGGAGGATACTTTTAATTGTTAGTTTTAAACCTTCTTAAAATCTTTATCTTGTTGTTTTTATTTATCAAAATAAAGAGAAAGAATTAGTGTAGCTGTTAAATAAATTATTCCTGTTATTTATACCTATTTTTTTGAGTTAAGTGTAATAGAAAATTAAAGTGCATATATATATATATATATATGATTAAATATTGAGAAAAAGAAAATCTACTATTTTGCATCTAACAAATATGTTGTTGTAAGAATTACTTAATAAAATATGTGTTACATCTCATGTATATTTTAAACATATATTCCCAGAACCTTGCATATGCATTTTGGTTGTATACATATGTATATAATTATATATATTTACATATTATATATATTAAAATTCCCTTAAAATATAAAAAAAGAAAAAGAAAAAGAAGGAATAAAATATTTCATTCAAAATTTTTTTTTTACCCTGCCCTCCGTGGCCACCACCATGGATAACCATGGTGGAGGCTCGACTGCCACTTTGGTAGCCACAGTGGGCAGCATTGCTGCGGCCACTGTAGATAACCATAGTGGGTGACAGTGTGACCGACACTATGGGTATCCATAGTGGGCGGCTTCGCTACCCCCACTGTGGGTATCCATAGTGGTCGGCTCGCTGCCGCCACTATGGATAACCATAGTGGACGGCACCACGATCGCCACTGTGGGTAACCATAGTGAGCGGCACTGCCGCCACTGTGGTTATCCATAGTGGTGCCTGTGAGTTGTCGTGTGGCCACCACCTCACCGCCTCCACTAATTTGTCAGCCTCTTCTCTCAACTCCGCCACCTCCTTTTGGCCCCGTACCTTCCTTCACCTGCACACACACACAAAAAAAAAAAGAAGAGAGAAACCCTAACCCAAAATTTTTTACCTTGCCCTCCGTGGCTGCCACCATGGATAACCACGGTGGAGGCTTGATCGCCACTTTGGTATCAATAGTGGGAAGCATCGATGCCGCCACTGTGGATAACCACAGTGGGCGACACTGTGACCACCACTGTGGGTATCCATAGTGGGCGGCTTTGCTGCCCCCACTGTGGGTATCCATAGTGGTCGACTCGCTACCACCACTATGGATAACCATAGTGGATGGCACCATGACTGCCACTGTGGGTAACCACACTGAGCGGCACTGCCGCCACTGTGGTTATCCATAGTGGTGCCCGTGAGCCATCATGTGGCCACCACCTCACCGCCTCCACTAATTCGTCAGCCTCTTCTCTCAACTCTGTCACCTCCTTTTGGCCCTGTGCCTTCCTTCACCTGCACACACACACACACACAAAAGAAGAAGAGAGAAACCCTAACCCAAACTCGGGTTAGGGTAAAACCAAATAGAACGAAAAAGAAAGAGATTATGTTAGAAAACATAAAACCCTAACCCTATTTTGGGTTAGGGTAAATAAAAATACAAAAGAAAAAGAGTCATAAGGATTTTAAAATGAAACCCTAGTTAGGGTTACAATAAGAGACAAAGGTAAAATAAATAAAATAATAAAAAAGAAAAGAAAAGTTCTTTTAAAATTTGAAATGGGGAATTCCCATTTGTTTAGGATACTAATTAATTTGGTTGACTCTTTAGGAATTATAATTAAAATTTGGATTAATTATTTATTTAGTAATTTTATACTCATATTGGGTAGATTTAATGAAGATGGTTTTAATGGGAATTTTATTTAGTTTATTGATCAAATTTAAGTAAAGGAGGCATTTTAAATGTCGAATAATAAATATTTGATTATTTAAATGTTAAGGAGGCAGTTTAATGGAAAATATTTAATATTTAATATTTATTGATGGGGAAATTTATTTCGTCAATAAAATGAGATTATTGACTAGGTTACTATTATATTTATTTTAACTAATTTTAATAGACGAATTTTTAAAAAAACGTAATTACTATTGTTCAATTAATTATTTTAATTTCAATAAAACATTTGTTAACGTGATTTTAATTAGTCCAAGAGCAATTAAGTACTATATGAGATAATTAATATCTCTTGATTAATTATTGGAGAATTTAATTGGGGAAAATTAAGTAAATTAATTAAATTAATAAATTATGTTGTGATGACCCCTTTTGGAGTATAATTAGCCTAGTTTAAATTGTAACATTATAATTGTGGAGTTAATTAAATTAACTTTAGGAACCCAATTATTTATGCATAAGTTAACCTTTAGCTTAGATAAATTTATTTTTCTCATCTTTATTTTTGAGTAATTTGTATTTTAAGTTGTTTAAAAAAAAATTTGTTGTTGCATTTTTTGCCCAAAAGTCTCGGCATGACATTTTCGTATCAGAGCAAGGTTTCCAACCCTAGGAACCTTTCTCCATTACGTTTTGCTTTAAATATTATTTTCTTTAAAAATTATTATTTATTTACTTTATTTTCTTTTATTGATCATTAAGGATGCCGCTGATTATGTGACTAGCTTGTAGGCATGGTAGGGGTCCTAGACATGCTCGCATGGCATGCAAAGACATTGTGCGGGATGAGCTGGTCCCAAATGGGGATCAGGAAGCTCCTCTCAAAAAATCGATTGACCCTAATAAAGATATTTTGGTTGCACTTGAAAACCTAATAGGAATAGTTCAAAATAGACTCCCTGTAGTAGATTGTCAGGCAGAGCACTAGATTTCTGGGAGCCATAGATCAATAGCTAGGGAGTAGAGTAGGAGTCCACCTCCTAACCATATAGAATCCCAGGTTGAGCATGAGCCTGAGTCAGTCCATCTACCTGAACCACCTCGAGTTGTGGCACCAGTAATTTTTGAGAGAGAACCCTGTGATCCTGGGGATCAGATCAGAGAGATTTTACGTCTTCAACTACCATCATTTGCAGGATCTACCGATGGGGTAGAGGCTGAGGCTTGGCTATTGAGTCTAGAGGGAAGGATCAACATTTATCAATTCAGGGGGTTCCAAGGGTCACCAAAAGCCCTGAAATTCAAAACTTATTAGTCATAACGGTTATGGCTTAGTAAGACCCCAAAAACTAAAAAAATTAAAATATATATATATATATATATTAAAATATATATATATATATATATATATATATATAAAAATATATATATATATATATATTAAAATATATATATATATGAAAATATTTATGATGTTTAATAATGGAATCTAGATCATTAGTACATATGAGGTTACCAATCAATTGGAACCTAGATGCAACAATTGCCCTAATCAAATCAAGTGTGAGGAGTTAATTCTCTGATAGAATACCTCTGATGCTAAGTAAGGAAATACCATCCATCGGGATATGTTCTTCATGTGGAAAGTCAAGCAAGCTAGATAGACAAGAGATGAAGGAACAATAAATAAGTTGATTGAGGTAGAGACAGTTCTAGTTAACATTTAAACTATGCAAAATTATGGTGGTTTGAAAACCATGACTGCCATTTGAGGCACCAATGTAGAAGAGTTAAGAGGTACTCTTACAAATCTCAGGATGTAATGCCCCTACCCTAGTCGGACTTGTAAAACCTGTTTGACCTTGGTTGACTTCCTATGTGGCATTCTTGAATGGTAGGTTAACCGTGATGCAATGTGTAGTTTAGATAATATAAATAATCGTGCATACCTATTATTGTGTAAATATAATTTTTTCCTAACTCTTGTGATAAAGCTCGAGCTAACGCCCTCATTGAATATGTATATGTATAGGTATGCTTGCATGAATTCATGGGTGCAGGAGATTGCTGGTACAACACCGCCTAGAGCGAGGTTCATCTCCTTTGGGATTCGCAGGTTTGAGTAAACCTCCTCCATCCTCAGAGTTCAGATTTGGGGGTCATAAAACTCTTGTCTTGCCTTAGCCATGGTCAGGTGAGCATCGTGTGTGTGGTTTGTGGGGCTTTCTTTTCATTGGGTTGCGTGTAGTGTGATTTGGTGGACTTCCTCGATTTGCATGCCTTGCGCAGGGTAAGTGGAGTTTATTATCCTAAGTATTAAATTCAATTTAATGAGTAGATGTACGCATTAGTAATTTAGAAATTTAAATAGGTAGCTTCTTTTATATGATTAATCGTTAATTTAAAGAGTTCGCTTTAATTATAATTGTAGCAAGCTTAAAGTAGCTAACTTGAATTAATGTGTTCATTTACGCATTATTAGTTGAGAAAATTAGAGTAAATAGATTTCTTTCATGAGAGTAGTCATTTATTAAAAAGGTCACTTTATTATGTTATAGCGAGTCAATTTAATAGTTAATTTTAATAATAATGAATTTAATTAGTTTTTAGAAAGGAAAAATTTAAAGTCATTTGAGAAATAGAAATAAATTAATCATTTTCGCATTTTGGAAGAGAAAGGGTAAATTTTATTATTTAAAGGAAATTATTCTTTTTACTTGTAAAGTTGATATAGTATAAAGGATTGATTTTTGGAAATTTAAATTAATTTAAATACCTAACCCTGGTTAGTAGTTCAAAATATAAAGTGTTGGCTAAAGTAATATGGAGAAATTTAAAATTAGAGTTAAATAAGAAATGGAAGCTTTTTAATTTTAATAAGAAAAACGAATAAGAAGTATTGAATAATGGAAAGGAATGATTTCCATTTTTCATTTTCGTTTATTTAAAAAAAATAAATGCCTAAATTCGAAATTGAAAATTAGGTCAAAAAAATGGGGTTTCTCATTTTAACCTAGTTTTTGAAATGTTTTTGGGGGTTCTTTCCTTGGGTCATCATTTTGGAAAAAAAAAAATGGTTTTGGAAGGGAGATTGGAGGTTTTGGACAAAGATGGAGTTTTAGAGCAGCAGATTTGGGGGCTCATCATCAAAATCCTTCTAGGAAAGTTTGTTGAGGTAGGAATCTCTTTTATCGATTTGTTTAAGTGGTTTTTAACAAAAAAACAAGAAAGAAAAGGGGCTTGTATGTTGTTCTTGCAATTTTGGTTTTTCTGATCTTCCATTGTTTGCCCATAAGTAAGTTTCATTGTAGAAAATTGTTAAAGATTAGTTTTGTTGGATCTTGTGTGAGAAGAGAGTTTCTTTGTGCCAAAGATTTGCTTGATGGGAGGGTTATTCAACAATTTCTTCTATTATTTTGAAACCCTTGACATTCAAAAAAAAGGGAAGAGAAATGGCTATGACTGTGATTGTTTTCAAAAAATGGGGTTTGCTGGAAAATGTTTTAAGTATGTATTTCAAACTGTGTGTTTTGGTGAGTTATTCATCTTTTTTTTTAATAAGTAAAAATAATTTTTATGAGATTATTACTTGACTGGGAAATTTGTGACTGCACATTTTGGCAGTCTAGTTTTGGTCTGATATTGTTTTGTTTTTAAAAAAAAAAAAAAAAATTTTAAAAAAGAAGAAAATAACTTTTAGTTCAACCCCCCCCCACGCTGCTGGAAGGTAACATGCTACCATTGGTAGCACTGCTACCAGTTGGTAGTAGCGCTACCATTGGTAGTGAACTACTACCAAATGGTAGCAGCGCTACCAGAGGTAGCGGCCTACTACCATTTGGTAGCAGCGCTACCAATGGTAGCGTGGACTACCAAGGGGGCCCACGTGGGTAACCCCAAATTTGCTTTTTTTTTTTCTTTTTTTTTAATATTTATTTATATTTATTGTTTTTTTTTTTAAAAAAAAATATTAAACTAACGATAAAATAGTAAGTTAAATAAAAGAAAAAATAAATGATAATAATTTTAAATGGAGTTTTTAATTATTTAAATTTAGTTTTTTTTCTTTATTCATTTAATATTATTTAATTTGTGTATTAAATAATATTTGGGATTTAGATAATTGATATTTAGATAACTCATATAGTAATATATGTTATTAATCATATATTGATTTTTTTGTTACGTTTTGATTTATATGTATAGCATTATTAATTATTAATTATGGATAAATGTGGGTGTTATTTCTAATTGGTTAGATATAAATTGGGATTCACGTATACTTGTTTTATATATACGCAAGAGATTTATAAATCATTGGGGGGTGTTTTTTTTTCATTTCAAAAGTTCCTTTTTGAGTATATTTCCTTTGATTAGGGTATAGTTGTGTTGCTAGAGCGGGGTACTAGTGTATAGTTTTAGACCAATATGTCAATGATGTTTATCTAAGGATTAAGTAACATATCTGGACGAGTGATGCTTACATTTATGTGAACTTGGTTGGAAAACTTGTAGAGATGTATTTATGGACCAAGGTGGTCTTTTGTAAACTGGATGTGTTCGCCTAAGTGGCAAAGATGTAAAAGACATGTAATTATGTATTCCTAACTATATTGAATGCCAGAGGGGTCTTGCAGTTGAGCAGACCCAGAGATGTAGCCCTTTAGGGGTGAACTCTAAGATCATATCCGTGTTATGCGATGCCTTGTCTCTTTTATTTCATACTTTAAGTTATCATGTATGGTTGTTTTTCATAAGTGTAAAATGGGAATATAATGAAGCTAAATCAAGTGCGTAAAATTATTCATCTTGATAAATGTAGTAATCAGGTTCATAAAACATTGTAAATTATGATTATGGCAAAGTATTTGAATTGTGTTAATTAAAGGAAATAATGGAGGAAAGAATCTCATTAGGATGCCTTTATTGTTTTAGCTTGATATAAGTTGGTAATTTGAATGAATGTGAAAGGGAAACAAAGTTAGAATTAATGTTATAAATCCTAAGTTGAACTCTAAAGGATGAACTTCATTTAGGTATTTTCCTCTTTATCTTCTTAAATGAGTATCGCCATGTTAATCATACTTCACTATATTGGATGAATTTGTTTAGTTATCTATGTTTTAATCTTAACAAATAATCCTTATCAGATTAATTTTATAAATGGGTGAACTCAACTAGCCTTCCATAATTATAACCCAAATAAATGAATTTCTTATGATTGCTAAAAATGAACTGAAAAGGGAAGGAATCAATTAGTTGTTTATATCTTAATCTTAGTAAGAGTATCTCTCTCATATTAACTCCATTTACTAAAAAGAGTGACATGCAATAAGATAATTATATTTTAATCCTAATGGAAGAACGTCACTATGAACTTATATTTTAAATCCCGAAATGATGAACTTCATCTTGCTAACTATATTTTAATTTAAAGGATGCTCTCATGTGTTCCTATTTACATTTCCACCTAAATGAATTTAGTTCTTCTATTAGCATTATTAAATCTTCAATGAATGAACCCTATGGCTAATTACATTTTATTCTCCATAAAAGAACTACGACTCATTAGTTGGTTACGTTTGAAATCAAATGAGGGAACCTCACTCTATTAATTGTAGTCTAATCCTTAATGAATGAATCTCATCTTATTAGCCATACTTTTAATATTAAAGGATGATATCAATTGTGGATGGATACCTTAAACCCAATGAATGAACTTCATTATATTGAACGCTTGAAACCTTTGGGAGGCCTCTTAATGAAATTAGGAATTAAAGTGCATTGAGTAAATAACCTCACAATGGCCTCCTAACCACCAAAGTAAATGAATGCTTCCTAAAATTTTAAGATGTCAACTCATTGAACATATATATAATCAAGTCTTATGCATTATCCCGTAATTAAGATATCTAGCTTATTGGATCATTTGACATGAGTTGAGTTAGGTGTAAGGTTATGTAATCACGTTGGGAAACTCCTTAGGATCGTTTAGCCTTCTGCTGTGTTATCTAGTTTTAGATAACTCCAAAATTATCATAATGTCGTAACTAATCAGTAATACTCTTAACTATTATTATTAATGCTCTTAATCATTATTATAAAAATATATATATATATATATTTACACTCTATTTGAGTGTTTTTAACTTAACCCTTAGGGGTTTCCTGGTGGGGCATTACACAGGAAGAAGCATTAACCTATCCTAATGGATAGTTACCTTAAGCATGTGGCCATGCTAGGTTGCTTATTGAGAACATTTGTTAGAGAATTCTCGTATCAATGTAGAGAAGCTAGTGATGGATAGCCTTGAAGATGAGGACTGAAATGGTGAATGACAAGCTCCTTGATAAGTGAACCCTAGTAATACTATAGATAAATTAAAAGAAAAAGAAAGGAGACATGAACCTCTTTGGATTAAATTAGGTAATTGCAATAAATCCTAAAGACCTTTCGTAGTTATGTCCTATAATTGGGGAATCAAGAAAAGTGAAGTCACAACTAGTTCCTTTATGGGAAGATAATCTTGAAAGGGATAAGTAAATGGTGGAGAGAGTAGAGATGGTTTGGGAATTACACAGAATCCCTATTAAAGTGCAAGGAGTGTAGAAGAATCATGATCAGATAATCAAGTAAAAATAAAGGGGAACTTACATTCATTCAGGACTTAAGGAGAAAAGTGCAACCCATTCATCACTAGTAACTAGATACAAGATAGTTTCAAATATCTTTACTACTTTGGCACAACGGAAGGATGTTTGCAAAATTATGGCACTTAAGTGTGAAAGTATATGAAACATTAGGTATGGATGATGTCAACATGCAAATTTGGATAAGGCATATGGAAGGAGATAGTATGACAATATATTTAATACCAAAGTTTTAATGAGAACTAGTTGGCAGTGTAATATGTTGTTCTAATACAAGGATTTATGAGTACAACGATAAGGAGCTGAATTATGTGGTTAGCTAAGGGAGAACTTGGAAATTATGGGAGTCTTAAGACATTGTTAATTATTGCACACCTTTATGTTGTGCCGTAATGGGGTAACTTGATATTATGATAATAAGGTGATTTTATTGGATTGAAGGTAATCAAAAGTTGTGATGTCATGATCAGCTAGCAAGTAAATATAAAATAAGTAATATGGAAAATGCTAATTTATTTTTTTATCAAAATTTAAAATAAAAGTTGGGTGTTGGTTTCTATGCTTGTCACTTCTCGAGTGTGCACCCCCTTGTTTTTCATAGTTGCATAAGTGGAGTAGGTGAGAATAAGTCAATTCTCCATGTCATTTGAGAATAGTCATAATGTGTAGGGAGTAGGAATTAGTTGTCAAGCATTATTATTCCACCCTTAATTGTTCTTAACCATAAGTGTTATTAATTTGGCAACATGCTCCTACTTGATGGGAACAAATGGATGATTAGAAATGAAAATACAAGGAGCTAGCAAAAGGTGCTAAGAGAACAGATGAAGTCCCTAGTGAAATTATATGATTGCATTATATGAATCCTAAGTGGTTCTAAGTATACAAGTATCAATTTTGTACCCAACTATCAACCCCACTAGTAAGAGAGACATAAAAGTGTTGATGCATGAGTTACCACATATCATTGAACCAAGATTTAACATATTAAGGTACTTAATGGAAACCCAAGAAGGATTGACAAAGAATGGTAGAGTTAGTGCAATCACCTGTTAGAATATAATTATGGTTGCTAATAACCCTAAATGGATAGTGGATTATATCGGAAAGTATTGCTTGTAATAGTAATCATGTGAATGTTAAATGGAACATGATATATAAAATGATTGCAATCTCTTGTGTATAAGATATTTCATAATAATAAAGGAATATAAATGATCTAAAAAACCTTAAGAGTCTAATAATCACTTCCCAATGCACTCAGGACGTGTGATCTTGGGTGATGTGTTGTGGTTACTCCCTATAGTGTGGCTAAAATGGTCACCTTGTTTTGAGTTTTGATTCGACAGTGTTTCGACTTTCTTTGAATAGTATATTGTGACTTTGGGGCTAGTACTTTATTTTATATTTGTTTTTTATGATGGAAGGACCACTAAATTTATGTTTCTTTTCATTTGAGCTATGGTGCTTTCCATGTTGCTAATTTTAATACTTTTTGATTGCCAGCATTTTTCTTCTTTTGATTGGACTTGGCAAATGTAACTTTTACCTTGATCTTTTAAAGTTTCAAGTGGTAATTTTGAATGTTGATATAGCTAGCCCTAGTAATGTGATTAGAGTAATGTCTTTTATGTTCGTTGAACCATTGATAGTGTGTCAAGGGAGAATACCACAAGGAGTGAAATTAGGCACAAGGAATAAATAAAAAGTATTATATCAAATTAAGATAATGGAAGGAATATCCTCTTAAATGAAAATTCTACGATTAATCTAAGGAAGAAAATTAATAACAAAAGTGTGAAGGAATTGTGAAAGTGTTGATAATTACAAACTTGTTAATTTGGCATGTGTATAGAGATGACTGCGTGGATGATATCTAAATTAAGTATAATTATTTTTCATCACTCCCTTAGAATGGGATTGTTATATACCTTAATATTTGGGTTTGTGATTAGTGTAACCCATGTAACTTAACCTTGGTGCCTAGAAGTCTAAACATTGTAAGCCCTAGAGGTAGAAAACTACCCTATTTATGGGTGGATTTGAAAAAAAACCTAGACTTGATTACACCTTGTTGACCTATGATTTGGGAAGAAATCATGCACCTAGGGTGGTTTAACGAATATGTAATTAACACCCTTATGAGGAACCTTGATGTAAATTAAGAAGATTCACTTTGGATAAAGTAAGTAATGATGTCAATTATCTTTGGTAACATGCAATGGATGAAAATGGCAGGGGGATAAGTAAACTAATATGTGTAACCTAGATAATGGAAGATGATGATGTGTTGTATTGATACGATTTGGATGGTACATTAACTTAAAGTAATACAGAATGTGTAAAGTAGAACTTAGGAAAATGTAATAAAAATGCTAGATAAGTACCTTATGGAGAAAATAAGCTATTACGAAAGTAGGATGATTTTAGTATTGCATCTTTCTAGTAGGTAAAACAAGATTCAGAGTAATTTAGTGAAATTGTGGGAAATGTTATATTTTGTATACTAGTCATGTGAATTCTAGGAGTACGTCAAACCCTAGGGGGGAGGATGTATAGCCCCTCCCCGATTAAGCTCTGGTTAACCTAGTTTAACCATGGTTGACCTTATTAATAGATGATATAATTCAATAGGATGGGCTATGATAAATGGATAAATTAGTGAGAAGAATAATTGAACCATGTTATAGAATCATTTTACCTTGCGGAGGACCTTTTTATGCATTATAGATTTAGATTCTATATGATCCACTAATTGGATAACCTTGATATGAGGTATGCCAGTTATCTCTAAATTTGCAGTACTTCATTATCATGTTAGAAAATATGGGTGCATGCCTTATTAATGATTGGATGTCATGAAGGCTATGATGATGCCAATGAGTAAATTATTTCATGTGGATTTTATTGGATAATTAATAATTTGATTTTTATGTTTTAAGGTGTTTACAAAGTGTCCGAATTGTATTTTTTTCATATGTTAATATTATATGTGATTTTTGGAATTACTAATGTGCAAAGTGAGATGTGCAGGAAAACTTATCCATGTGACCATGGAAACTATTCAGAGAATCAAGCCTAAACCTATGTGTGTTTGTAAAGCCAAGGGTTGTCTATTTGGAGAGACAACACCTCATGTGTAAATGTGTTTTAATTTGTAAGTGTTTGTGCTTGGATGTGTGTTTAATTTGAAAATTGTTTAATTTATTAATTCCAAAAAAAGGGACATTGCCATGTGTATTTAAGTGATGTGTAATTTGTGGTGTCACTTGACACATGTGTTGTAAAGTGGGTTGGCAGTGACATGTCCCTTGGAAGGAATTTGTTTTACCAATGCATTTTTCAAATATCCTGGTATGGTCCCAAGAAAGTCTTGGATAGGGAGCCATTATAAACGTCAACTCAGGGTTGACCCGTAGGTAAACTTTGGGTGAGTTTCTAGAGGGTTAAACTAACTCCTAAGGTCAAGTTAGGGGCATTTTTCATGGGCCATATGATGTACCTATGGATGAAGGCCAATTTTAGCCATGTTTCCACTCCCTAGGGACTGTTTAGTCACCCCAAAAGTTGAGTTTTTCAAGATGGCCGAATTTCAACTTTTGAGGATCTTACCTAGGTTAGACAACCTTCCTCATGAGTGATATTATCCTTCCCTATTTTGTTTTACCTCTTTGAGGTGCCTTGTCTAGAGAGCTTGTAAGGTGTTGGGAATACCAACCTATGAACATCCCTCACCCTTCCCAAGAGGATTGGAAAGAGTGAGGACTATCTTCTTAGGGAATGGTTTGGGAGTGAGAAGTTTGATCACCCACTCTCCATTTTTGGAGTCATAGATTTTGAGAAGTTTGGTTTTTGGATATGGAAGTTTTTGCTAAGTATTGAGAAGGAAAAGATAGTGGATTTGGGCAGCTCTCCTACAACTTTTATTCATCCCATTTGCAGTTTTAAGGTTGGTTGTATACTTCCTCATTTATGTTGTTTTGTAAATTTCAAAGGATTGTTTGTTGTTTTTCATTGTTGTTTTCTTAGTAAGCTTAGGAAGACGTTGAGTTCTTCCTTGTGTATTTTTATTGGATGTATTTATGTTATTGTTTTGGGTGTTTCAAAGCCATACTCACCCTTGGGAGGGTAGAGTGGCCTTGGGGTGAAGGGTTGTTTGACAACCTAAGAATGTAGAGGCTCTCTTTGGAAGAGAGTGATACACAAGGGATTATGGGACCCTTGCTGCATAGTGTTTTGTTTATGCAATGAGGGTCATAAGGAGAGTTTGTTGGCTTGTATGCCTTGGGGGACATAAGGATTTGTTGGGACAAGTTTGGAACTTGTGGTTACTCTTCTTAGAATCCTTGCAAAGGCAATATGTTCTCCTACTTGCATAATTCTCCTCTAGGTATTTGGTCCACCTTCACCCCACAAGTTATAGTCACTAAGTGACTTTGTTCATCCTTGGGTTGGGAGTGTTTGTGTTGTGTATTCTTCTTTCTTGTGTGTTTATGCTTGAGTGTAACCCATTTAGCCTTGGTTCTCCTAGCTTGGGGGTGGCTTCTTGTAAGCCTAGGTTGGGAGGTGAGCCTCCATGGTCAAAACCTTCAAACTTTTATCGCAGGTTGCTTGGGAAAAGATTGGAAAGGAAGCTATGGATTGATCCTATTTTTATTTGTATTAAGTTGCAATAAAATAAATGTATTTGGGCAAGCCCTCATTTAGTAGAAATGAGAGGTTTGATTTCGTAATCTTCCTATTTTAGTGAAGAAAATCATGATGTAATTAACATATTTATTTGATTAGTTCATTACAAGGAATAAAGAGTAGTGAAAGGCTTGAGTTATTTCATTGTATTTATTTATTTCTAAAAAAAAAGGAGATGGAAAGAAATTTGTTTTCTATTTATTTGTTAATAAAATGTATGCATGTAGGAGATGGGAAAGAAAAAAAAATAGATGAATATTTTGGTAGTTTCATTCTACAAAATAAGTGTTAAAAAATGCTATAAAAAAATAAAATAGGAAAAGCTATTTTTGTCTATAGTTTTGAAAGGAAATATAGGGAGGATACTTTTAAGTGTTAGTTTTAAACCTTCTTAAAATATTTATCTTGCTATTTTTATTTATCAAAATAAAGAGAAATAATTAGTGTAGCTATTAATTAAATTATTCTTGTTATTTATACCTATTTTTGTGAGTTAAGTGTAATAGAAAATTGAAGTGCAGATTGTAGGAATATAAATACACACACACACACACACACACACACACACACACACACACACACACACACACACACATGATTAAATATTCAAAAAAAGAAAATCTACTATTTTGCATCTAACAAATATGTTGTTGTAAGAATTAGTTAATAAAATATGTGTTGCATCTCATATACATTTTAAGTCATATTTGTTCATGCATTTAATATTCTCGTAAAAAAAAATGATTATTAAGTATGTGCAAATAAATTATAACATTTATATATTTTGGTTAAATAGATTAGAGTTTTTAAATCAGAATAGATATTTTTTGCATGCATATATATATATATATATATATATATATATATATATATATATATACTTTTATATAAATTTATATAAATGTATATATATAAATTATACATATACATTTTAAACATATATTTCCAGAACCTTGCATATGACTTTTGATTGTATATATATATATATATATATATATATATATATATATATATATATATATATATATATATATATATATATATATATATATATATATATATATATATATATATATATACACATATTATATATATTAAAATACCCTTAAAATATATAAAAAAAATAAAAAGAAGGAATAAATTATTTCATTAAAAAAATTTTTTTTACCTTGCCCTCCCTGGCCACCATTGTGGGTATCCATAGTGGTCGGCTCGCTGCCGCCACTATGGATAGCCATAGTGGATGGCACCATGGTCGTCACTGTGGTTATCTATAGTGGTGCCCGCGAGCTATCATGCGGCCACCGCCTCCACTAATCCATTGGCCTCTTCTCTCAACTTCGTCACCTCCTTTCGGTCTTGTGCCTTCCTTCACCTACACACACACAAAAAAGAAGAAGAAGAGAGAAACCCTAACCCAAATTTGGGTTAGGGTAAAACCAAATAGAAAGAAAAAGAAAAAGATTATGTTAGAAAACATAAAACCCTAACCCTATTTCGGATTAGGGTAAATAAAAATACAAAAGAAAAAGAGTCATAAGGATTTTAAAATAAAACCCTAGCTAGGGTTACAATAAGAGACAAAGATAAAAGAAATAAAATAATAAAGAAGAAAAGAAAATTTCTTTTAAAATTTGAAATGGCAAATTCCCATTTGTTTAGGATATTAATTAATTTGGTTGACTCTTTAGGAATTATAATTAAAATTTGGATTAATTATTTATTTAGTAATTTTATACTCATATTGGGTAGATTTAATGAAGATGGTTTTAATGGGAATTTTATTTAGTTTAATGATCAAATTTAAGTAAAGGAGGCATTTTAAATGTTGAATAATAAATATTTGATTATTCAAATGTTAAGGAGAGTTTAATGATAAATATTTAATATTTAATATTTATTGATGGGGAAATTTATTTTGTCAATAAAATGAGATTATTGACTAGGTTACTATTATATTTGATTTAGCTAATTTTAATAGACAACTTTTTAAAAAAAAATGTTACTACTATTGTTCAATTAATTATTTTAATTTCAATAAAACACGTGTTAACATGATTTTAATTAGTCCAAGAGCAATTAAGTACTATATGAGATAATTAATATCTCTTGATTAATTATTGGAGAATTTAATTGGGGAAAATTAAGTAAATTAATTAAATTAATAAATTATGTTGTGATGACCCCTTTTGAAGTATAATTAGCCTAGTTTAAATTGTAACGTTATAATTGTGGAGTTAATTAAATTAACTTTAAGAACTCAATTATTTATGCATAAGTTAACCTTTATCTTAGATAAATTTATTTATCTCATCTTTATTTTTGAGTAATTAGTATTTTAAGTTGTTTAAAAAAAAATTTGTTGTTGCATTTTTTGCCCAAAAGTTTGGGCATGAAAGGGTTTTGCTCGAAATGTTCTTTGGATCAGAGTTCTTTGTTCTTTCCATGACATCTAACTATGGATGTGAATGCTCCTCAGCCTTTGTATATTTGATCTGATACATGGAGGCTAGAGGTTGCAGATAGACTGTCTTTTCTGAACTATACCTATATCTTTTGGGCTTTGCGTACTATCAATGACTGATCAAATCTCACCCTATTACTAGATTTATCCACTTGCTATTCCAAACATTTTATACCTTTGCCTGAGTCATCTTTATCACTATGAACAAAATTTACTGTGGATACCCTAGTGTGTCGTTCACTGTCTTGGTAGGGTTTTGATTGCACTCATAAGACTTCTCTTTATTGTCTTCCATGACAATGACCCTTGTCCTCTTTATATTCTTGAACATACATGCTTTATTGACTGCCATTTCTTTACATTGTCTTAGCAACTAGTCTTTTAGTTCTACAACATGGCTATATGTCCTTAGACTTGTGCATAAGATCTAAAAATATCACTGTCTTTATTCCTTTGAAGCTTGGTTTTCATATTTGTACTAGGTCTTGTCACACACCTAAATGGTAATCTCAAATTTCTTTTATCATAACTCTTTCCTTTTGTTGTAGTTGTTCATGACTATAGTTTGAATTTTCACAAGGCTACAATGTTAATTGTCATCTTTGATCATTATGATTACTTCCCTTTTGTGCTTATAAACTCTGATCTTCATCAATTAATGCTAGTTATAAGCATGGATTGTCAATGCAACACTATTGACAAACCACTGAAAGAAATTTTGACTGCATCCATTCAAGCTTTCATTTATGGTTGGGTCTCATTATTAAGCTACAAATATTATCTTCATCAATGTCCTTGTGCCTATGGTTATGGTTTTCCCATTGTAGACCGTGTATCTCAAACCTGAGTCATTACTAATTTGGATTATGCCTTGTCCTTTTAACACTGTTTGACAGTCCTTTTCCATGTGGTAGCATGACCTTCTTTGAGTTGACAGTAAAGGTTGCTCACACTGTCATTGCATTATGTTTTATTCTTTAGTATTGAAATACTAAAAAATCATTGTCAAAAGCTCTGATGCCAAATGTTGCAATGTTGCTACTATCAAATATTCCTCATGAAGACTGACATGATAATCTTCATCTCCAATGAGATCCTTGTATGTTGTCTTACCAGGCATTGATGAAGTTTACTATTGTTTTTGTAAAGGACTATAGTCTATCTTTGGATAGTTTTACAAAGTTCTTAACAATATACATATGCTCCACTTAATGTGCTTAGATCTCTATTTTAGCTCTTGAAGTTGCCATTACTGTTTTGTAAGACTTTCTCTCCATTGATAAGTGAGATATTTTAATGCTTTTATAGGGTTTGAAAGCAACCCATTCTTATCACTGCAAAATATTAAAAGCACTGAACTTTTACTCCTTTTCTAAGAATGATCTTTTGTACCCATCACTGGATTGGACTATGACTTTGTTAATACACTGCCATGACTATCATTTTCTCTCAAAAGGCCCTGCTTTGTCTTGGAAAGTCATTGTATTCTCCGTGATTATTGAAAAGGCTTAATATTGTGGTTAATGAATGGCCTTCTTACTATTCTTTCATGGTTATTGTGAATGAACTTTTTTTTGCATTATCTATGTTCCTCTTGAAATCCGATCATTCTTCATGGTTGTCTTTACTTCTTGTATCCTTGACTTTTGGAAGTACACCATCTCTACATTATAACAATGATCTTTTCTTTTGGGGTCTATCATTGTAACATTCTCACTGTAGTGTTTACTTCTCTTCTATTGTTTGTAGGCCTCTATGATACCTCCAAGCTACCCATTTAATGCATTGGGTTCCTTGCATAAACCTATGAATATCCACATGTTGATATTTGACTGCTTGACTCTTGATAGAGGTTTCTCATCTCACTAATATGCATGACTGCTATAGGCTATCATAACCTTTGTGCTTTTTTATTGTTCACTAGACTTGTAGGGCTCTTTTTGACAACTTCTCCATGACTTTGGTATCACTCATGACTATGATCTAAGACTTTAGCATTGTTTTCTACCTTGTGTTATGAATATTCTGAAAAGGTGCTAAGACAAGGCTCTATGATTCTGGTGTTCCATGCAATGTTTTTATGTATATCACTTCTCTTGGGTGCTCTTTGCATTTGATGTGTATTTCTTTTATTTTCATGTTACTTGATAGTGAACATTTCACTGTTCTTTCACTATCATTGTTTCTTGTCCTCAACAATACAATAATGTTTTCACTATCTACTAGACCATGATATATGCTTTGAGGACGTATTTTGAACACATTCTTCTCTGAGATCTCATCATTGTAACAATGGGTGATATTATCAATCATGATGCTTGATACTGCCCTATACTCAGGCCTTTGAGTCACAATGTAATCCTTAAAGTCTTATGTGACTGTGTTTGCTTCTCTTTTATGCAATTAAGGTATATGATAGAGACCTTTGTGATTGAAATGGATGCAAACTCAAATTGGTCTTATGGCATCTAGTTGTTGTAACAAAACATGTTGGGCTCAACCCTTGTGGGAGCCACATTTTAACCCACATGCTATAATTTACTTTTCTTGTATCTGTACAGTGAATAAACAAGTTAGCTAAAAATAACATATAATGACTTACTCTTGATGATTTGATTTGGCACTCACTTTCTTGGACTTATACGACATGCTAGATATCATGATGCACATGAGGGTTGATGAATACTAAGAGGGGGGGGTGAATTAGTATGCCAAAAATCTTTGCACTTAAACACTTTGTAAGATAGATAGTAAACCGGTAAAACAATTTAGCAGACAAACCAGTTAACAAACATGCAAACCAAATAGCTAATAATGCATTCACCCACAAAAGCACAAACACCATAACACAAGAGATTTTGACATGGAAACCCAAATGGGAAAAGCCACAGTGAGATGGAACTCACAAGTAACTATCTGCAGAATAGAAACCAGACCGGTTAAGGTCTTACAACGTTCTTTACCAGAACAGATCTTGTTAGGAATCTCAATCTCTATTAGGAGATAAGTCCGATTAAAGACTACCTTGCTAGAGGATTTTAGATCCACAGATGTGAACCACCTTGTTAGAGGATTTACAAGAGGCTTTTGGGTTGACCCGGTTAAGGGCTACAGACTTGTCAAAGATGTGAGTAATCAACAAGTGAGTGATCTAGCAAATAGCACAGATTGCTTGGTTAGATCCTTGATAGCTCGATCTTAATGCATTATAGCATTACTTTAGTCTTCTACACATTCATACTCTCTCTAACTCTTTAGCTACCTTGAACCCTAGTAACAACATCAACCTCAACACAACAACCTTAGAACCCTAGACATGATGTCCTTATAAAGGAATCTGATTTCATGTCAGTCCAATAGGACTACAATACAATTTCCTAGGTTCAATGCATCTCGACATATCTGGTAACATGACACAAAAAGCACCACTAGAGAGTTGGCACCGTCAAATGATTGGTGGATGGTAACTTATCACAGAGTATTACTGGTTCATACAAAATACCAGTTGTCGATTTGTCAAAATGAAGACTAGTAAAAATGTGTTATGCCGCTTTAATCCCTCGTACCACTTGGTATCCATGAACCACTTGGGGTCCACATGCCGCTTTAGACTGGTAAACACATTCTACAAAACATCAATAGTCTAAAGACTATAATACAACATATTGGTTGGATCTTAATGCAAGTGTGTGTCCATCAATGACAATCACAAAATGAACATCAAAAATGCCAACAATCTCCCCCTTTGGAATTGATTGCAACACTTAGGAAAATAAAATTTTGACATCTAAGTGTTTTACAGCAAAAACATGCCATTAGCAAAATTGCTCCCCCTGAGCATATACACTATCCCTTTAACAATACGATGTATAAAAATTTTGCATATAGAGCATAAACATTGAGATAGCAGAGCATATATCAAAGCATATAGAAATTTTTTAAATCCAGATACTTCTCCCCTATACTTCTCCAAAATAGATAAAGTCCTTCTCCCCCTTTGCCAACAATGACAAAGTACCACTAAACAACCCTATTTCCATTTGATATTAAAATATAAAAGTTTATGACAACAAGGAATAATACTTGTCAAAAACAAATTTATAGTCCTACGAGAATTGTTTCATCGATAGAGACTAGGACTCAAGTAGGGAGGTGGCTACTTCTTTCTCTATTTGCATCTGGGAGACCCGTTCTTCCATGGCATCAACTATGCTCATCTCCTGTGTAACTGTCAAGGCATCCAGGTTCAGATAACACTTTTGAAGAATTTGCAGATGTGGGAGTAGAACCAGTTGTAGCTCTTGCAAATCTCTAGACTGTGTGCTGATCTCTTGCTCCATTTTGGCTAATTGGATGTGAAACTAGTGAATGGTTTGCCCATAAGTTGCAAAGGAATCATAAGAAATCTTGAATGTGCTCATGTAGGACTGTAAGTCTATTTGAAGCTTTTTCTTCTGAGCTAGCACATCATCATAGAGCAGATGGGGTTGACAGATTTTGCTAAGTAGCAAATTCCCCTCATCTAGAGCGTCCCTTATATCCTTTTGTTCTTTCTTCAGTTCAATCCAGAGCTCATTCAACTTCTTCACCAGAGCTATATTAAGAGATTTTTGATGTTCCTTCTTGACATTAGCCTCTGCTACCTCTTCAAGGTTCTGCACCTAATCATCTACTACTGTGCATAGGAGCTTAAGTCTAGCTAGTGATGAATCAATGTTTGGAAGATTTGTACCAGGTATCAAACTGGTAAGTGTATCCATAGCTACTTAGATTACATCATGTTCCTTCTTCCATCGTATGATTTCAAGGCACTCTTGAGCTACCTTGATGCTCTGTATTAGCTCCGTTTCACTTGCAGACTGGAGATCTATAGGACTGGTGAGATCAACTAGTTTAGCTTGACTCCTAGTTGCCTTCAGAGTCTCCATCTGGGTGCTCTTTGCTGCTTCTCCTGCCTTGTCCTCTTCCGCTTTCTTCTTCTCCACTTCTCTCCTCTTCTTTGCTTCATTGTCCTCCTCATCCTTTTTCTTTTCTACTTCCTTTTTCTTCTCCTATTCCTTATCTTCTTCTTCCTTCTTTTTCCTTTTTGCTTCCTTCTTCTTCTTCTCCTCTTCATCTTTCTTCTTTTTCTCCTCTTCATCCTTTTCCTTCTTTTCTTCTTCTTCCTTCTTCTTCTTCTCCTCTTCATCTTTCTTCTTTTTCTCCTCTTCATCCTTTTTCTTCTTTTCTTCTTCTTCCTTCTTCTTCTTCTCCTCTTAATCTTTCTTCTTTTTCTCCTCTTCATCCTTTTTCTTCTTTTCTTCTTCTTCCTTTTTCCGCTTCTCTTCTTCATCCTTCTTCCTCTTCTTGGCCTCTTCCTTTTCCACTTCCTATCTATCCTCAGCTTTCTTCTCCTATTTAGCTTGATGCTCCTATCCTATTGCCTCAGATGGTATCTCCTAGGTAACATCCTCAGCATCCAAAGCATCGGCATCAATGGTTTTGATTGGTTCAACAACCAGATTTCCTTCATCATCAAATACTTCATCCGATTTGGATACAACTGGTTCTTCTTCAGCTTCCCAGTTGGCTATATGCACTTTGTGAGTCTAGACAGCGGTTATCATATGCTGATGAGTGTCCTTTTTGACATCATCAACTCTTCCTTCTAACAGCCAGAGTCTTCTTCTTCTAGTAAAGAAGAGTCCTTTATTTTGGCCAATAACATCAAATAATTCAGAATTTGACAAGTCGGGAAAGTACTGAGCAAAACCTTTCTCCTTAATTTCCTATTCCTTTTCTATGGCAATGTGCCATTTATTATCTAATGCCTTAAACAAAGAATCTGGTGTCTGAGATTTAATCTCTGATGGCGACCGGTCATTTGTACACAAATAAACAATAATCTCCTATAGCACTTCTTCTTTCTCCTCATCACTAAAATCATCATAGTAGTCTACTAAATCATGTAATAATTTTCTCCTAATATTCTTTATTGTTCTTTGACAATGTGTCAAAGGTTTATATGAGGATATATCAATATTTACCGGTGCAGATGATGTTGGTTCATTCTTTGTTTTCTTTCTTCTCTATCTCACCTTCTTTGGCTGCTCCTCAGACACAGTCTCTTCAAAGTCCGGTGTATTTCTCTTTGTCTTCCTTTTCCTCTTGAAGACTTTATCTAGTGCTGCTTCCAGTTTCTTTTTGGCTGGTGACTGCTTGGTCACTTTTGGAGTTGCAGTAGTAACCAATGCTAATGCTGCAGGCACTGCCTTTGCCTTCTTTACTGCAGGTTCTTTTCCTTTCTTTGCAGAGGGTTCCTTGACTGATGTAACCCTTTCCAGATAAGTTTCGGCCCTCTTTGCCTTAGGATCAAGAGGTGAGGCAATAAGGGTAGAGGCATACCCTTCCAACATATCGTACATCACCTCATAGCCCATTGGCTCCACTTCTTCTATTCTAGGCTCAACAACCTCCATTATGCATTTGTCCAACTGGATGGTGAAACAAATGTCATCTTCATATTTCTTGATGATATCACCTGAGATCCTCATCCTTTGGCTCATTTTTCATCTGAACTCATCAAAATACTTGTTCAGAACATCAAGGTAACTGGTTCTAATTTCTTGAATGCTCTCCTTGATTTTCTTGGTTACTGGTTGGTCAGGAGACCACTGGACATCTCCTACTCCTGGAAAGTATCCTTGAAAGTAAAAGAACAACCTGACCAGTAGTTGTCTGAACTTAAACCTTTGTGCATTATCCTGTTTGATTGACTTCAGATTTGACAGGAGTTGCCTTTGCATACCGGTGCACAGGCCAAATGATGCATCCTCCTTAATCATCTGGTAAGTGGCATTTACTTCTACAGTAGATACAAAGTTAATTCTACTGGTAGAGAATGTCTGGTAGCCTATCACCATGCAGACATACTTAACCAGATCATCCTTGATGGAGTTGACTGTCATGCTTTGTGAGTCGCTCACTGAATCGGTGAGCCTTGTCATTTCAGTTTTGCTTATTGTCCTTAGGGTTGGCACTTCCCATGTGTTGTAGAAACTGGTGACTACATGAATTGCCTACAACATGATATCATGCATCCTCTCTAGGTACATCTTGTCACCATGGACTCTGCTCAAAATGATCCTTATGTGATCTTCTGTAAAATCTTCCAAGAAGTAGACAACATTGTGGAGTTTCTTCTTCTCCAAGATATTATACTCCAGTTTGATTTTCTTATCCTTGCCACAAAACAAACCTAACTAGGAGTGGATAGCTAGAGACCCTAGGTCTTCAATCTTGCAATCTATGTAGTCAGAAATTCCCTCTTCTACTATCACACTAGCTGGAACTTGTGATAGAGCATTATACTTGAACTTTCATTGAATAAAACTTTTAGATTCAATGGATGCACTAGAACTAGTATGAGATGCGGAAGCCATGATAGAAACTTTAAGAACTTTGAGAAATACCTTTTCAAAACACGTGAATTTAGGGCTTTCCGATTCTCCTTCACTCCACACTCCGTTGGTTGCTGAATCACCGCTTTGTGTTCTCCACTTGACCATTTTTAGTTTGAATTTGAATCTCCTTCATGGTTTGTCAATTTCTCAAGATCTCAACTCAAATCGCCTTTTCATCGCTCTGCTCTTTGAAAAACTTTTCTTTGCTTGAAAACAGATAGTGAGAAATGATTTGAAAAATGCCTTTAAACATATCTCTCACCTACCATCATTAATGCTCCTCTATTAGGGCGTAAACCCTAATTTGCCTTTTTACCATTTTCGGTCTTCTGCCAAGTGACAGGTATCACATACTAGTTAAGGACTTTTACCAGTGTAAACCAAGGGTTCAAAAAATTTTGTTGTTTGCTCCCCCTAAGCTTTTCTGAAGCTTAGTTTGTCGGTTCCGTGATTTCCACACTAGGTGTAGAAACCGGTTCCACTTGTAACACCATTGGTTTCTTCTTCTAGGTTTTGTTCATATCCACTTGAATGGTGTCAACATCAATGTCTCCTTTCGAAGTGACCAGTATATCATCAAATATGTCCTTTCTTGATCTACATAATCTGGCAATGTGACCCGATTTGTTGCAGTGATAGCAGACCAATCCAGGTGCTCTCCAAGGTCCATTGTTCATGTTTCCATTCTTCCTTCTGCATGTTGCACCAGTGTGACCATGACCATGATAGATTATACAATTTTCTCTCCATCTAGTTGCCGCTTGATAGCCACCACTTCTTGGCTGATGATTGAAGACATTAAACCGGTTGTGATTCTGATTCACAAAAGGTTTAGGACTAGCTCCTTGGGTCCTCTGAGGATATCTTCCAGTGTCATTCATGATAGACCTACATTGAAATTCTCTATGCCCATACTTGTTGCATGCATAACAGTTACCATTGAATCTATAGGATCTAGGTTTATCATTTAGGAAATAAGGAAAATTGTTGTAAGCCTTACTCCTACACACATTTGCAGTATGTCCTTCTTTAAGACAATTAAAGCAAACAGGTTTAAACTTTTTCTTACCTTTATCCTTTTATGTTGGTTGTTTCTTTGATGCTCCAGCATTTGTACCAGAGGTCTCACCTTCCTCATGACCAGAATAACCAAGTCCATTGGTATTCTTGACCGGTTTGGCAGATTCAAGTTTTTTCTCAAGCTTGACAATACTCTTGTTGAACTTAGCAAGTATTTCCTTTGACTCAGAGAGTTCTTTGGAAATAGCAATGTTTGCTTCCATCAGGTTTTCATTCTTAGAGATGGCACTATTCAGTTCACCTTGCATATCATCCTTTTCCACTTTGCTAGCATGGAGTTGAGTAGTTAGGGCACTAATCTCTTGTTTCAGCTTGGAGATCTCATGATCTCTTTCTTTCACCACATCTTCAACTTTCCTCTGGTTCTCAAGCTCTTGACACATCCGGATAGTCAATCCTTCCAACTCCTTTCTTAGGTTGGAGTTTGATTCATTCAGCTTATTTACTTCTACAATTAGGGATTCCATGTCTACTTCATCTGAAGAACTATTTTTAGATAGCTCCATCATCTTTTCAGCATGTTGTCTCCTTTTTGCCTGAGCAACCTTATATTTAGCCATAAGTTCATCATAGGCTCACTTAGACTGAGTGAGCCGATGAGTAAGTTCCCTCAATGTGTATTCCCCCATATCTCTTTCCAAGTGGTTAAACTTATAGAAAGGTAGGCTCTGATACCAATTGATGAATGCTAAGAGGGGGGGTGAATTAGTATGCCAAAAATCTTTGCACTTAAACACTTTGCAAGACTGACAGTAAATCGGTATAACAATTTAGTAGACAAACCGGTTAACAAACATGCAAACCAAATAGCTAATAATGCATTCACCCACAGAAGCACAAACACTATAACACAAGAGATTTTGACGTGGAAACCCAAATGGGAAAAACCATGGTGAGATGGAACTCACAAGTAACTATTTGCAGAATAGAAACCAGACTGGTTAAGGTTTTACAACATTCTTTACCAGAACAGATCCTATTAGGAATCTCAATCTCTATTAGGAGATAAGTCTGATTAAAGACTACCTTGCTAGAGGATTTTAGATCCACAAATGTGAACCACCTTGTTAGAGGATTTACAAGAGGCTTTTGGGCCTACCCGATTAAGGGCTACAGACTTGTCGAAGATGTGAGTAATCAACAAGTGAGTGATCTAGCAAATAGCACAGATTGCTTGGTTAGATCCTTGATAGCTCTATCTTAATACATTATAGCATTACTTCAGTCTTCTACACATTCATACTCTCTCTAACTCTTCAGCTACCTTGAACCCTAGTAACAACATCAACCTCAACAACAACATTCTTAGAACCCTAGACATGATGTCCTTATAAAGGAATCTGATTTCATGTCGGTCCAATAGGATTGTAATACAATTTCCTAGGTTCAATGCATCTGGACATATCTGGTAACACGACACAAAAAGCACCACCAGAGAGTCGGCACCGTCAAACGATCGGTGGATGGTAACTCATCACAAAATGTTGGTTGGTAACTCATCATAGAGTATTACCAGTTCATACAAAATACTAGTTGCCGGTTTGTCAAAATGAAGACTGGTAAAAATGTGTTATGCTGCTTTAATCCCTCATACTGCTTGGTATCCATGAACCGCTTGGGCTCAACATGCCGCTTCAGACCAGTAAACACATTCTACAAAACATCAATAGTCTAAAGACTATAATACAACATACCGTTTGGAACAAATACCGGTTGTGCTCTAACTCACACATATAAAGAGGATCTTAATGCAAGTGTGTGTCCATCAATGACAATCACAACATGAACATCAAAAATGCCAACAAGGATTATATTGTATGCTTGTAGATGCATGTGTAGATAATGAATGATGATTCTCATTTCTCTAACACATTACTTTCTCAAATGTAGATACTTAGGAAAGAAAGGAGACACAACTGGATGTAGGATGCGTAAAAGGCTAGAAATGCACAAAACAACTCAAAGAGGACTTGTCAAGAAGGCAATGATGAGTCACCCTTGTTTCTCTTCATTTTACATTTACTTTGCATATGCAAATGTATAGTTTTTTCCTCATTTGCACCACCAGTTAGTCTCACAGATTGTGTGAGACATTGTACATTCATAATAATAAATATTACTTTCCAAAAATTTGTCTTCTCTCTCTATTTCATATGCATCTCCATGATGAAATATGATAGTGTAATTTTTTTGTTCTTTCCTTTCAAAAGCTCATGAATGTAATACAATAGAATAAAAATGCACCTTTTTGTTTGTAAAAACATAACATCTCTACTTGATTGAGCTAGTAGTTAAAATAGGTAACAATACTATAAGCTCAAGATCAATCCTAGGCATGTCTGCATAAGACCATGCAAAGTTGGTGAGCCACTTGTGGAGGATTTGGAAGAAAACTTGAAACTCTTTGTCAAATAAGGAGGTTGTCACATAAGTGATTCAAGGATTTTATGCAGTACCCAAATATATTTCTCTTGTCTCATCAACAAGAAATTGAGATTTATCAGGAACTTGTATATCAATGAGATAAGAGGTGACTCCTTATTCTTTGGAGCCTTAGATAGGTTTTCACCGAAAGATACATCCTTTATTTTTACTTTTATAGGATCTACAGGTGCATCAAAAAGATTTTCACCAATAAATTATTGATCTTTTGTTTCTTTTTCACTTTTGTGGTTAAGTACCCCCTCTTCTCCAAAGTATCCTTGAGGATCCAACTTATATACTATGTTCGGAGCTAGATGATAATATGATGCACACTCAGTTGCCCCCAAGAAGTGTAGGAGCATCACATCATTATGGAATGCATCAAGGTGTGAAACATTTTGACCACAATCAATCACTTTAGGATGGTGAAGTGGATTATGATAAGCTTGAGGGGGAAGATTGACATGTATTGCTGGTAATGGATTGGTATATGATTGTTGATTATCATATGTTTGTACGGGTGGTGGTTTTGTGGCCACTACCATTTGAGCTATCTTAGAATTAGTGACCCCATCGCCCACAACATTCTTTTTTTTGTTCCAATACCTTTGTTGTCACTACTTGGTTTGTCAAAAGACCCTTTATAGAGTTTTATGATTCCCTCTTTAATCAAAGCCTTCTCTATTGATGGTCCTTTAGACATGATATTCTTGAATATGGTTGCATAGTTTAATTGAATATATGATATGCAAACTTTGGATGCAGATTATTGATGAATATTGGAACTAGTTGAGTATTGGGTACTACACAAGGGAGATGACTAGCAAGGGATCTCCATCTTTGGATATAATCCAAGATACTTTCACCTCCTTTCTATTTGGCTTGACAAAGATCAAGCATGGAAATTTCATTTTACATATTATAATAATAATGGGCCACAAATATCTCTAATAAGTCTACAAATGTAGTGATAGTGTCAAATGGAAACTTAAAAAACCATTTTATAGATGGACCACTAAGACTTTTGGAAAACAAACATAGGAGATAATTATCACAATATGTGACCTCTTGATAGGCCATATAGAATTCCTTGATGTGATGATGCAAATCACCTTTCTCCTTGTATTTATCAAATTTTGGCATTTAAAAGTGTTTGGGGATTTGTATTGATGTTATTGACTTATCAAATGTATATGAGCAAAGCTCATCAAATTTGAAGACTTTCTCAAAGTTACTATCTTGTAAAGTTTTGAGGATGGCCTTCATTTCTTCTCATTCAGTGTTGACTAGAAACAACTTAGGAGATGGTATAGGTGGTTGATAAAGAGCTGTTTGATATGTCATTTTCAAGATGGATGAACATAATTTGGTTGTTGTTGTGGATATTGATAGTCTATCATGTTTTGATAAATAGGAACATTTTGTTGAACAAAAGGTGGTTGTTGTTGATATTGAGGTGGTCATGAGTAAGTTGCAGTATTTTATTGTGAAGGAATGTATTGTTGTTGATACTGCACATCTTGAGGTTGTTGAATTTGAGGAATACTACCTTGCAGATAACTACCTCTAGTAACTAGGATGAGACACATTAGGATGTAGAATATTATATAATGTGTTGGAACCTCTCAAAATTTGTATTCCTAAATTATTTTCCCACTACTGTCCATATAAATAGCCAAACAAACATAGTTTGTACATATTCATAGATGAATTTTCCTATTGACATAATTCAATGTGTTTTCTAGCCTAAAAGTCCCAAAAGCCAACACTAAAGCCATCAATAAAAGTTTGAGCCATCAGTAGACCCTAAAAGAATTATATCCTTGTTGAAGACCCAATTTGTCAATCAAGGAGTTCATATCTTAAACTATCTACCTAAAAGTATCTATACACCTTGTTTCTCCTCTCATTTGGACCATCATATAGTAATACCATGAAGTATTGCTATTTTGTGGAGTCCCTATCACATTATATTAAGCAACTTGTGAAATGGTGATAAAAGAAATAAAGTTTATAAGGGTAGTGCTATTTTGCGAGACCCATGTTCTATTATGTTGAGCGGTCTGTGAAACAACAATAAATGGACATAAGATCATAAGGCATCACAATATTACAAGAAGGGATTTAATGTAAAGTGGAGACATTGCGATATATAAATAACATACTAACCCAAAATATTATTGCAGTATCACTAAAAGAACTTAATAAAGGCATTATGATGTTGCAATATGGTGATGACTTAAGGGATTACCACTATATCACATGATGGAGGTATCTAACATTAAGTATAATTTTGATATAGTGATAGTAGTTAAAACCACATGTTTCTATATGGTAGGAAGTGAGAATATAGAAGAGACAAATGTTGTGATATAGCAATAACCATTGTCGCCATGTTGCAATGAAGAAATTAAATTGCTAAGGTGGGTTTGCAATACTAGAAAAATAGTAAGTTGAGGCAACTTGAGAGTGACATCAACACATCATAAATTAAGATTTCAAAAAGGTGGCAGAGTTGTTAATGACACACATGAATTAAATGAAGAAGAGACCCTCAAGTGCCACCATTAATACTTGATTTTTTATTGAAATTTTCATTCCAGGTTGAAGAATTATATAGAGACGGCTCTATGACTAAGGAAAATAGGCTAGAATCATCTGCGGAAATATAAGTAAGTACTTTGGCATTCCTTGAACTACAAGATTTCACAAAAGCCAAAAATTTCTAATTGAGTTTTTAAATTCAAAATGCCTAAGAAGAGAGAGGGGCTAAAGAAGGTGAGAGTTCAAAAGGGGGTGAAAGATCTAAAAGAAAAACTAGGTCATCCAACCTAGCAAAAAGGCCATTACAAAAGTCATTGCTAGATGCATTACCTGAGTTAGTAGACACTAGAGATAAGAATGTATTCAAAGATAGGCTAGAAGGTTGTCAAGATGCTACAATTCCAATAGCAGGAAGGGATCTATTCTAGTATTTTTATAAAAATAGAGAAGAGAATGTCCTGATATCAAACACTTGGACCTTCGATATAGCAAAGTTGATAGTACCAAATCTCTTCATTGATTCAAGTGTTAGCAGATAATTGTCACCCAACAACCAAAATTGTCAGAATGCCTAGTTGAAACCCCTTGTTAGTGGTCACAAAATCAACCATTATTTATTGTTTTATGCTGAATAAATAGGCTCTAAATAAGGTTGACCTAGAGTAGTTTGATATGGGCTATACCCGATTGAGGAAAACCATTAGGAAGGATGAGCTTCCACACTACCAAAGGAGGGTCATGAACAACAAACTTGTGGTAATTTTAGGCAATGAGCCCTTTCCTATGTAGGATTTCCTTGTCTACTTCCAAAAGACATATTTTACTTTTGTGTCAAGTGTTAGGAGGGGATGCCAGGGCAAAATTGCCAATGTCACTAATGTACATGGCCATGAAAATATAGAATTTTGAAGTTGAAATGGTGGGAAAATGGTGAATGATAGATCAAGAAGGAAACTACCCTTTCCCTCAAAGAGAGATGAGAGTTTTGCTAATAATTACCATTCAAGCACTTTTCACCATGTTACATTAGAAAGAGGAGAGGATAATTTACTAGATTCAATCTCTCCACACAAAGATGGTAGATTGAATTATCAATGAATTGGGAATGCTAAGTTGATCCCCTCTTTCTTGTTTGATTTGGAAAGGAAATTGATTAAATTATGTAGTGCAAAAGTGATAAATAACTGATTATAACTTGAGATTAGAATATGGGATGAAGTTGTGCACCTCGATCTAGTAGTAAAATGTTGAGATGAAGTCACCCTTCCGATTTGAGGAAAATTTGCCTGAATCATGGCGGGAACGTACATGGTCCTCCAAAAAAATCCGCAAAATGAAAAGGGTTTTTCTGCCTCTTCAAATTGATCTCGGATCTAAAAGTACAGTTGTGCACCTGCAACCTATACATAGAAAAGATAGGAAAATGGGTTGTGATTGGGGTTTCGCCTTTAGGTCAAACCCTAGATTTGGAATTAACCAAGTAATGAAAGAAATTACTTGCAAGTAGATGTAAATGAAAGACTAAATTGTAAATCACCTCAAGGGAGGTTGTAGTAGCAATATTGATACAAATGCTTGTGTGGAATTGATTGTTGTAATCGATCTCCTCTTAAATGGTTGAATCCTTGACTTGAATGCAACACCTAGCCTTGAAGGTAGACTTGAGAATGCTCAATGCTGGAAAAGAATGCTTGAATGCTTGATCACTTGTGAATTTTGAACTTATCCAGCTTATTGAACTTCCACTTATGCAAATGAGAGGATGAATGCCCCTTAAATACATGTTTGTGGATTTTAATTTCATCATGGGCAGACATTAGAGGAGTTTCCTGCCTGAGGCACAACCAACAATGCAACCCTAGGAAGGATCATACCCAAAATAGGGTAGGGACAGGGGCACCACACCCCTATCTTGGGAGGAAAAGGGTGCCACACCCCTGTCCAAGGGAGGATAGTGGCTTCTATTGGTAAATGCACACTCCAATGAGATATTATAGGTGATTGAAGGTTTTGTCATTGATGGCAACCTTACAATCCTGTGACACTGGCAAGACAATTTACCGGCACTAGCAAGGTCAGACTCTACACTGGCACACAGACCACCGGCAGTGAAAGGAAGTATACCGGCACAAAAGCCGACATGAATTTTGTTTATAATATATTTTGTAAATTATTGTAAAATCATTGTAAGATGACTTGGCAAGTTGTAAAATGACTCATATATATAAGAGATCATTGTAGAACATTTTAGTGATGGTTGAAAGGAAGTTAATAGGGGAAATAAGGCAGACCTATTATGCGAATTATAGGTTAAGGGTTTATGTATGAAGAAGAACTATAAACCGGTACTAGATATGGCATAGTAGATGCTATTTTGAAGCAATACAAGACATTGGATTTATATAATCCATTTTGTAAGTCAGTGAGACTTCCCATTTTTTTAATTGAGCAGTGAGCTCTAGGCACTTGGCCTTCCTACATGTGCAAGCCCCTCTTGTAGCAGTAATATCTCTTATTGGCTAGTAAGTGAATATTGTGGATCACAAATCCCACTAAGGTTTTTTCCACACTGGGTTTCCTCGTTAAACTACTGTGTTATGGTGTGTTTTTCATGTGGTTGTTGTTATCTCTGTTTATTGCATTATTTCTTGTTTACCGGTATATAGTATTGATATGCTCTACATGTTTTAAGTTAAGAAAATCTTATAACCAGTTAGATGTTGATTCATCCCCCCCTCTCAGTATCTTTGGGAATCCTAACAATGCCAAGCCCCTATCCTACCCCTTTCTCCAAGGCAGAGTGCGGACGGGGTGATGCAGAGGCCAAGGAATAAGTTGTTTCCACAAGTTGAGCAATCTCTAGTCTTTGATCAGGCTAGAGGATTCAAATTTGCATGCGTGAGGACCCTAATGTAGTCAAAAATTGCTAGGGTCACAGTTTGATGACACTACATTTAGCCCCCACTTTAGCGGGAGTATAAGCGTATGACAATACTACTAGTAAAGTTCAAGGAAACAAGATTGAAATATTTTTACCACGTCAAGGAGGCAAGATGTGCCAAGCCCCTAGTGGACTTAGGATCTTACAAATTCAATTGAGTCATGAAAGAAAGGATACCAAATATTACAAAGAAAAACAAAGTTCACTAAGTAATTCTAAGTATCACAATAAGGAAAGTATGAGCGGAGTGTATGCCCCCACATTAAAGGGATCACACATGCCTTATCAAGAGTGATTGCTTTAAGGTAGGATACACCCAAGAGAGAGAACGAAGGGAACATTTTATCACAAGGATTTAGCTCCCAATAAAAGTATAAACCCAAGGATAATGAACACAAAACATGAGGTAGTGTCTCTTTCCTCAGGGTCGGTATGTTGTATGATAACTCATGTATATCATGTATGTATATGCATATAATAATCTTCATTCCCCAAAGAAGGACACTACCTTAGAAGAAAAGGGAAGGGAGGATGTATTTTGAGTCAACATGAAAGAGACCAAGAAAATATCTCAATGCTTTGCATCATCCCCAAGTAGACATTAAGGGAACAATAGAAGAATAGGGATACACATAGAAGAATGGTCACAAAAGAGAAAGAAAGGAGGGAGATTAAGATCTGTAGTGCTAATATTGCTAATCTAGTATGACATCCACCTCCCAATCTTGTTGATCACTATTTTAGGAAGGTGAGAAACATGCCAAAGGAGCGACATCAAGCATAGTAGATGGAGTTATCACAAGATCCAAACAAGGACTATGCTCATGTTGTAAGTCACTTTGTTCGATTCTAGGAGCTAGGATTAGAGTTTGTGAAAACTTATCTAATAAATTCTTGTCCACATCAACATACTCATACTCACTGTCAGAAGCATTAGGAGTTGTATTACCATTATGAATAACATTTTCACCGATTTCTTCATCAAAGTTTAGAGAAAGAGGAGCAAGAAAATGAATAGGAGAAAGACCATCACATGTTTTATGAAACTTATGATTTGGAGATGTAGGTTGAACATCTTACTTAGGAGAAAAGGGAATCATGTCAACTATCAGAGTCTAAGGAGATTGAATATTTTGAGGGACAACCTCACGAGCTTGAACACAACATCTTCATTGGTGTTCTCTCGCACAATGATTCCATCGGGTCTTAGTGGAAGGATGAGGAGGATAATTTTTTTGAAAAAGTAGGAATACTTCTCTCCTTGATAGTTGAAGGTTTGGGTTGAGGTCTTTTTGGTTGAACAATAGGAGAATCAATCCTCTTCTCTCAATAAGAGGAAGGAGGTGGTACTACACCATATAAAGGAGGAATATTAGGTGTAGGGAGGAGACTAGGTCCATCATGAGGAGGAGGTATAGGTCTAACCTTATGAAGAATATTGGTGTTCTCCTTAAGAGAAGGTAAAGTCACATCCATAGGGGTAGGTGGAAAATCTTCCTTAGGAGGGAGATTAGTTCTATTCAAGAGGGGAAGAATCTCATCTTGAAGAATAATAGGAATGTCAAGTGTTGGCAATCTAGGTTGACTTAAGGATAAGATCATATTGTTCTTCCATTTTTGATAACATTGGAAAAGAGCATCGCTCCTTGATGAAAGAGATTGAAATTGTTTAGGCCAAAAGAGATCAATAAGAACATCAGGGCTTCTTTCAGATGGACGAAATAAGCTATGGTTCACAGTTATGATTTCTCCATTGTGAGAAAATTTGAGACACTTGTGGATTGGAGAAGCAATATCCTTCATCTAAGATAGCCAAGGATAGCCCAACTTCACATGGAATTGCTCAGAAGAAGGTATGATAACAAAGTCAACATTTAAGGATCTAGTATGAACCTCAATAGGAAGGGTGATAGAGCCAATGGTAGGACAAGAGAAGCCATCAAATAACTTCACAACCACATTAGAAGCATCATATATTGGTTTATGCAATTGTAAAGTGAAAATATACTCTTCAGTTATGACATTAACCATGCAAGAGGGATCAATAAGAGCACAATGACAAGGGATATCCTTAACCTTCACAGCTATGTATAAAGGGCCATCGAGTGCTCTAATGGTATCACTAGGGTCAAATGTGATACAAGGATCCTTAGGAATATCTTGTGTTTCTACCATATTAACCAAATTTGGAGCCATAGACACAATCTCAATAATGTTAGAGGTATGAGATGGCAAGGGATCAGTGAAAATATTAAGATTTTGATTAGGAGGAGCTACTGATGATGCAGATCCCTCCTTGTTACCTGCCAAACACCTCCAAATGTATGACACTAACCCCTTAACACATGGATGGGATCCTATCAAGGCAAGGCTCTACAACTTTAGTATAATCTTCTCAACATCTCCAAGACCCTCTCTTACTCAATTAGGGGTATCTTGCTACAACACACTACATGGTACCCCCAAGGGTTACAAATAAGTTTCAAATCAGTTTTGGATCATACAAACTCCCCAAGTTCAAACAAAGTACCGGTGACAAGAGTTCATACCCATTCCTTAAGAAACTCATTCAATTAGGCCTAGACGCTTATAGCCCTATTTAGCGGGTAAAGGGACCTTAAGTTCAGATTTCCCCAAACACCTTGGTAAAAAAATTATGGATTAAAATACCCCTTTTGAAGTTATACAAGTCCCCAAAAGGAAGGGTCAAGGTCTGGAAAATAAAGGTCTTTGCTAGTAGGAATTTGACTATCCTAGAAGGGCTAATTAGGTCTCGTTTGTGAAACAACTATGTTCAGATGAATGAACCGATGGGTTACAATCCCATGGGAATGTTGGAAAACATAAATAAATAGGGATTCTAGGGTTACACACCTGGAAACATCACCATTTGCACACAAGGTGATTTTGTTTGTTAAAGGTCTACGTAGCCACATAGAGATGTCTACCTAGGGTCGCTTCAAACACTTCTCTCCCTTTCTCCTTCTACAAAACACTCTTAGAAATATAAAATAAATTGACCATACTTTCCCTTCACCAAATCCCATGAGCCTCAAATTGGTAAAGTGCAAGATATGGCCATGAATGAGGAAAAACCCAAGGTAAATCCTGGTTTTCTGGGTACCTACAACAAAACTTCAATATTAGGAGAAACACATACAATAAAGTCTCCAAATAAAAGCAAAAAAAGATTTGACTCTCCTCTTAGATCAATTCACATTATTGGGAATGGATCCCAATCCATACAAAATCATACCACAGACCAAAACTCCAGAATTGTAGGAAAACTCAGAATTTTATTGGTTTGTTTGCATCAAAGCTCTTCTCCATACAATCACACTCTTGGAAATGGGATCCTTGAGGTGTATAAACCATTTCTCAAATGCTCTCAATCCAAAATCAAGAGGTTAGAGCCATTGGAGAAGTTTCAAATTACAAAATGCAAAAAAGTGCATAAAAGTTGCTCATGACAACTTTTGACAACTTCTGCAAAAGTTGTCAAAATGTCATCTTTTGCCTCCTAATGCCTTGGGTCAAGTTCAACCCCTCCTAAAACATCTTAAAACACTCAAAACCAACAAATTGGATCCCTATTGTCCAAAAGTCCTAATTGGCTCATAGAAATGCCAAAATAGGAGTTTGGCTCACAAGATGGGATTCATTATTACAAACATATAATGCATGATTAAAAACCTATATAAAACATCCTAAAGACATTGTTAATGGCTTATCCTCCCTTATCAAAGTCTTTCATGTCATCTTGAAGGGTTTGATGAGGTTCTCCTACACCATACTCCCTAGAAGAAGAAATCTCAAGTCCACTTGAGATGAGAGTCTGTAGGTCGACATCATGATCTTTGATCTATTGCTCTATCATCCAGACTGCTTCAGTATCAGGTTGTCCTTTCCAATACACTAAATACTGCATGTAAACTTTACTCCTAGTTTTCTTGGAAACCTTAGTATCTAGAACCTTATGCAACTTTGGTGGTTCATGGTTAGGAATGTCATCATCAGCAATATCCTTCATTGTGTCTTCACCTACATCAACACTACACTTATAAAGAGTTAAGTCACAAACATTAAAAATAGGTGAGAAACCAAGATCAGATGGTAGCTGAAGTTCATAGGCATTTGAACCACATTTCTTCAAGATTTGATAGGGGCCAATCTTTCTTTACATCATCTTTGTGTATCTTCCTTTTGGAAGTCTTTCCTTCTTCAAGTGAACCCACACCAAGTCTCCTACATCAAACTGAACATCCCTCTTCTTTTTGTTAGCATGAGCTTTATATCTTTCTAGAAATTGTTGAAGATGAGTCTTCACTTGGTCATGGATCTCTTGTATAGCAGTAGCAAAGGTTTCTCCTTCTACACTAATGGGTTCTCCTTGAGGTATCTCTCTCAACTCCAACACACCTCTTGGATGGATGCCATAGACAATCTGAAAAGTTGACTTACCGGTACTCCTATTCATGGTGTCATTATAGGAGAATTCTACCTGAGATAGTATACTATCCCACCTTTCTCTATGTTGTCTAGTCAAACACCTTAAGAGATTCCCTAGTGATCTGTTTACAACTTTAGTTTGACCATCTTTTTGAGGATGGTAGGATGAGGAGAAGGATAAATTCATACCAATTTTCTTCCAAAGGGTCCTCCAAAAGTGACCAATAAATTTTACATCCCTATTAGAGACTATGGTCAAAGGTAAGCCATGTATCCAGACAATCTCCTTAAAGAACAAATATGCTAAATAAGAAGCATCACAAGTTGTTTGCATGGCAAGAAATGTGCCATCTTACTAAATCTATCCACCCCTACAAAAACACTATCACATCCTTTCCTTGTCCTAGGCAATCCTAAAACAAAATCCATACTTATGCTTTCCCATGGTCTTGAAGGTATGGGTAAAGGCTGGTATAAACCTGCATTGGTGGACTTTCCTTTTGCCTTTTGGTAGATTACACATGTCTCCACAAATATCCTAACATCTATCTATAGTTTGGGACAAAAATAGTGTCTTTTTACCAAATCTAATGTCTTGTCAAGACCAAAATATCTTGCCATTGCTCCACAATCTTTTTCCTTAATGATATTCAGTCTCATAGAGCATTTGGGTATGCAAAGTTGTGCACCCTTAAACAACAATCCATTTTAAATCAAAACTTCAGAATACTCAACATGAAACCATTCATCAAATGAAGTACATACCTTGTAGGCCACTCCAAAATCTTCATCATCTTCATACATGGTTTTCAAAGAGTCTATTCCAACACTCTCCAACTAAATTTTATTTGGAGTTAGGACTCTTCTGCTCAAAGCATCTACCACCTTATTCTTGACTCATTTCTTATTCTTAAGAATGAAAGTGAAAGCTTGTAGGGTCTCTACCCATTTCATGTGCCAGTGATTCAAATTTTCTTGTCTATTTATGAAGCTAAGGGCCTAATTGTCTATAAAAACTATGAATTCTTTTGGTAGCAAGTAGTGTCTCCACTTTTCAATGATTGGACTAGAGCATACATCTCTAGGTCATAAGATGAATATCTTCTCTTTGCCTCATTCAACTTCTCAATGAAGAAAGCAATAGGCCTTCCCTCTTGACTGAATACTGCTTCAATGGCCATATGACTAGCATCACATTCTACTTGAAAGATCTTGTTGAATTCAGGTAGGGCAAGGACTAGTTGTTCTACAAATTTTCTTTTTAATGTTTCAAAAGAGTTATCTTCTTGTTTTGTCCAACTAAACCTACACTTTTGTCCTCCCTTTATTGTATCAAGCATAGGGGCATAGATATGGCTAAAGCCTCTTATAAACTTCCTATAGAAGGTAGCTAAGCCATGGAAACTCCTAACATCATTCATTGTCCTAGGTGTAGGCCAAGACAATATGGCACTCACCTTTTCTTGATCCATTTTCAATTCACCACATGAGATCACAAATCCCAAGTAAATGATCTCTTCCTACATAAGAAACACTTTTCCAAGTTGATAATTAATTGTTTTTCATATAATCTCCTTAAGACCAGGTCTACATGCTTTAGATGTTCTCCTTTGGTTTGACTAAAAACTAGAATGTCATCTAGGTAAAATATAGCAAATTTCCCTATGAAATCCCTCAACACTTCATTCATTAACCTCATAAAGGTACTAGGTGCATTGGATAAGCCAAAGGGAATGACTTTCCACTCATATAAACCCTCATTTGTCTTAAAGGCAGTTTTCCATTCATCTCCCGGCCTAATCCTAATCTAATGATAGCCACTTTTTAAATCATTTTTTGTAAAATATCTAGCACCCTCCAAACAACCTAAAAAATCCTCAATCCTAGGCATGGGAAAACTATACTTGATAGTAATCTTGTTGATAGCTCTTGAATCAGTGCAAAGCCTCCAAGTGCCTTCCTTTTTGGGTGCCAAGATTGCAGGGACTGCACATGGGCTCAAAATTTTTCCAACCAATCCAGATTCCAACAATTCTTCAACGTGTTTTGCCATTTCAACATTCTGATCCGGTGTGAGCTTGTATTTGAAGGAATTTATTTCATTTTATGAGAAGCAACAATATGTTCTCAAAGAAGAACATAACCATACCATGTCATTACCTACTAATATCACTCATACCAAGGAATAAAATTTTTAGAAGGTTTGTGATTATTGGTCAACATCATTTGATACCGTGATCTTGTTGATCTGAAATATTATACCATTCTACAATAGTTTGAAGAGAATGCATACACTCTTGGGTTGATTTGTCAGTGTTAGTTGTGATCTACAATCTTAGTCACCATTTGAGGCTCCAACATTTGTTTCTGAATTAAAAAGTTGATCTATTTGTAATTAAGGGTAGCTCCATTACAAGACCAAGTCCTTTAAAGAATTAACCTAGTGACCAAAAGTGGTAGTGATACAACAAGAAGAGATTGTTATAGGTCCGAGACAACATGCATACATGATATTGCTATAATTATTTAGTATTGAATATGTAAATGGTTTGAAAAATAGAAATGTTAAAGAGAAAAGTCACCAATAATAGTGGCAAATATGGTTGTGACACAAGGAATCAAACAATATCCCTATACACATTATGAAGTGTGATTTTGGCTTAGTCAAACAAACAAGAATGAGCATCAAATACATGATAGTTTAGGGTGAGAGGATGAATGGACAAAATATGATGAGGTTGTGCAATCATATGTGAAACTAGCACTGAGTGAATAGGTTTTATTTTAAAAAGAGTATATTACTCAGTCTAAATAAGCAAAGTAGAGCAGCCGTACAAAGAACATAAATTTTTTAAGATAGTCAATTTTGGTAGAAAGTTTTGGATACCAAGAGACAAATTGTCAGCAATAGACCTAAGGATCTCAATAAAAGGGAAATAATAGTCATTTATATCCTTTGGAAAAGAATGCTAGGATGTGATATTTATGGTCTAAATGATTGAGACAAATAAGTATAATAGGGAGCACAAGTTAGTCCATGATGATATGGAGAAAAATGAAATGATTGGCAATCCAATCAAATGGGAAGACATCACATTCCAAGTAGAAATAACAATCCCTAGCATGATATAGAGAAGAAATCCTAAAAAAGGATGTTCAACTAAACAAATTGGTAGTCTTATAGAAGATTACAACAATAAGGCAGATTTGAAACCAAGAAGAGCAAACATGATAGTTTCAAAAGGGATGTGAACATTGTGGCAGTCACGGAGGCCTAATTTTGTGATGGTCAAGATGCAATCTGTTAGGATATATATTTAATATAAATAGACAAAGGTTTATTCTGACCATTATATGTTAAGGTATGAAGTCTGTGGTGAACTAAACAACAATGAGAAAGAAAAAAGATAGCATTACATGATAAAGACCATTTTGTAAATCTATTTTCAACCAGTTGGAAGATATATACTAAACTAGTTGGAAGATAAAACAAGTTGTCTTATATCTTGGCCAAGAGTTAGCAGAGAAAGTTGTTATGCAGGCCTTATGGAATATTCAGTTCATAAACATGCTATCCTTGGCTCAAGAAATAGTTGCAGACCAAAAGTTGAAGAGATCGTAGAATGTAATGTACTATTTTTACCAATGGTTAAAAACATTATGCAAGAATTGCAAGATGATTTCTACTATACCAAGGCCAATTCAATGTATTGTAGGGTATAAGAATAGTTAAAAGAAGAGTTATCTCTTAAAATGATGATAAGCATATTTTTCAGATTAAGTGACAGCCATGTCATTGTCAAGACAATCATGTGAAAAGTTGTAAAAAATGGTGCATACATGTAAAGAAAAAATTGACAAATATACCTCAATTTTTAAATGCTTGGCATGAAGTTCCACACAAGCCTTAATGTTTCTAGAACATGTTAGTGTATGGTTTCATCATGGAAAAACATAATGTAGTTGATAATAACTGATGTAACAAAGTTGTATCTTTGAATGCCTTGTTCCTTGATTATAGATCTATGCTCAATTTATTTGAATTGCTTGATTGAAAAATTGATAGATGTGAGTTGGAGTTGATAGGGGTTTGAAATGAGAAATAGACTTGTATTTATATGCAACTTTCACCTTTTCAAATTGAACTTTTGGAGAGGAAATTCCTACTATTTGCGAATCCAACATTCATCTTTCAAATTTTAGGTCCAATTTCCATGAATAAGGGTTCCCAAGACCCTAGTCCTAGAAAATTGAACCATGAGGAACATTATGAATAAGGGAATGAACCAAATTTATGGAAACGTTCTCAAACCTAAGTACAATTAGGCATAAATAAGGCACAACCACTAAAGTGAGTCCAAACCTAGTGTATATTTATAAAGAGATACAACTTATGATGCAATATTTAGCTCCCTCTTAGAAAGAGTATGAAATTATGCTCATGTACTTTTGGGAAAATATGGAGAAACCAAATATTCTTTCACCAAGATATTGAAGAGTCAAGATGACTACAAGTTTGGAAAGGTGGTAGCTCCCAATACTTATGATATTATCAATCTACAATATTGAGATAAAAGGGAAGAACAAAGTGAGTAATATGAGTAACATTAGTAACACACATGGAGCATGCGAAAAAAAAGTTATGACATTTAGAACTAGTAAGATTCATATATTCTCACTAGGAATCATATCAAAAAGACAAGGCATAGATCTAGGACTAGTAAGATCATTATATAGTTACTAGGAGTCATGTCAAAGACACATAAAACCATGATACCCAAGTTAGTAAGATCCTCTAATACTTATTCATAGATCGCATTCTAACAACAAATAGAAGGTCATAGCTTGGTAACCTAACTAGTCCATGAGTAGTAGCTCAAAATGTTATCAAAGCTAGGTTAGGTTAGGAGCCACAAGAACCTATAATGTGTCTTATAATGGGTGTTGACAATAATCTATACTCAAGCCAACAATGGAATGGTAAGAAAGAGGGTAGTAGCTCAATGGTAGAGAAATTTATTAACAAATAGAAGGCCTTAAGTTGGATTCCTAGCTATTTTATGAGTATTAGCTTAACATTTTCATGCGTAAATAACATCTATTCCCACCTCTACCATAGATCCAACTTCCACCATTTCTCCTTCCACAACCTCTAGTCACCTTCATGTACCAAAGCCACTAATGCCACACCTTTAGTACTTACATCCTCTACTTATCATCCACCATTTCGCCTATTTATCAAATTGATTTCTTCTACATTTAAAAACCATATGCACAAGATGGAATGACAATTGGTAGATGTAAAAGCCATATTCCACAACCTTTGCTAATATCATTTCTGCTAGTGCCAAAATGTGAGGTTTGTAACAGGATGCGACATCCATCAAAGCATAACAGAGAGGATATTTCTAACAAGATGACATATCAAACAATGTAGGAAAGCATCGATTAAAAATAAATACAAGATTGTAGTTTATAGAGTTTAGTAAAAGGGGTAATGAACAAACATAACACTACTTTGGAAAGTTGCAGAGATGGTGCATGACACAATATAGAGACATGCTATGCAAGAAACAAGAATAGAAAAGATGCAAGGTTGAGCCATAGAGTAGGGTATGATATCCATCAAAGCATAAAGGCTTTTTAAAATTTACTTTAAATATAATTTCCATGTGTTTGATCAAATCAATAACTATCTTAAAAATTGAAACACCTAGGGAGAGACATTAAATGTGAAGAGGATTGATGTGCATGGAGATTGTTAATTGCATATTTGAATAAATATTTTATTGTAATATTTATGTCAGTTCAATTTGTGTGCAAGCTTTACCCTCTTTGGAAGCTGCTATACCATTCAAATATTCATGTATTGGGACCTAATTGTGAAAGTTTGAGGTCCATTGGGAAAAAAGTTATCATTTTGCCATGACAACTTTTGCATTTCTTGTAGAAACTTCTTAAAAATATGGTTGGAAATTTAGTTAATGGTGGTTTGAGGTTGTAACCCACATTTATGGGAATAAATAGGCCTTTGGCATGCCATCCAAGAGTTTTATTTAATGAAATTGAGGTTTTCTGTGCTTTTTTTGACCTTTCAATCTGATTCTCTTCATTTTTTATTGTGAAAATAATCATAATTTGATGGGAAGTCAATTGGATGTGGTAGAGTATTGAGTTAACTTCATTATGTCTTTTTGTGGCATTAAATTTCATTGTGTTTTAAAGAAGATGTCATATTTTTTCCAAAAAATGTCAAAAGCCTGCCTAGTGTTTACCGAGAGGAGTAAATAATGTATAGTTTGGTCTCCCATGCATATAAATTCACCCAAATGTGTGGGAAGACTTGTGTTCATGATATGTATCATATTATGTTATGTGAAGGGCTCCAAATTATATTTGGTATGTGTTTGGGCATGAGGACAATCTGATATCTCTATGTATTAGACAGTAAAAGGGAGTAAGAGTGAAGAATTTGGTGGGAAGACCAAGCAATTGGTATTTTGAAGTGGTTGATGATAGAGAAAAAGGTGAGGGGATCCTATGCAGCCTCCAGAAGGTTTTGTGGATCAAAACTAAATGAAATAGATTAAATTTCTATGATTGTCCTAAGGGTATTAATTGTCACAGTCATAGTTTTACTAGTGATTTTTTTTTTTTTTACATAGTTATGTTTGTAAACCCAAGTGTGGACATGTAATGGAGTCATGAGATGTATTAATACTACATCAATAATTAACAACAACATAGTGTGTAGGCACCTAAAATATGAAAGGACTACATATTGGAAGGAGACAATCATCCATACTTATCACAAGCTTTTGCAGCTCATGTAGACTCAAGGTGAGTTGCAAAATGACCATCAATGAGTGTGAACCCTATCTTCACAAATTATGATTATTTTCCATGATACTTGACCCTATCCTCATGGTTTTGGATCAATTCATATTAGTTTTCCCAAGCCTAGAAGCCAATTAATGTATCCAAGGGTGTCTAGAAGAATGGACTGTATGGTCATTGACTTTGTATGTTGAAACCATTATACATGCCCCTACCTTTGCGTCATACACATGAGTCAAGGATGATAGTGTAATGTGAAAATGTCCTATATGGACAGGACACAAGAATTTGTACCAGATAGTGCTAGGTGAAATGTATTTAATATATTAGACTTACAGGGATATATGGGGAAGTTTGCACATGTGATGATGCCATGAAAGGTCTGATATCCCTATGTATCAGATTGAGAAAACTAGTGAAAGACAAAAAAAAAGCATTGAGAAGGCAAAAGGTTGAATTTCCTAATGTTTAGTGTTGAAGCGATGTGTGGGGACCTTGCCAAGTCAAATACCTTGTTGTAGTTTCAAAGGGTGGAAAAAGAATAAGCATTTTATTTACTGTCCTAATAGACCATCTATCATAACAATGATTACCAATGATGTGTGCATTGCAAACAAAGTTCTAGAGGAAGGCTCTTTCTATTGTAATACTAAGTGAGTATTCATAGAGCTTGTGTAGGGTCCTCCAAGCCTATAGTAAGGAGTTTGAAGCCTAGATACATTGATTTGGCATTGTGGCCATCAATGAGTGTTGACCCAATAGGAGAAGTCTTGAGACTGACAATTTTGGAAGTGTGGCATTTTTGAGAGCCAACACTTATGTGTGAACCCCATCTTCACATATTATAATTAGTTTCCATGATACTTGACCCTATCCTCATGGTGTTGGCTCAATTCATGTTAGTTTTCCCAAGCCTAGAAGCCAAGTAATGTATCCAAGGATGCCTATAAGAATGAATTATATGATCATTGACTTTGTATGTTGAAACCATTATACATGCCCCTCTATTGAGGGTATTGAGGAAGATTGGGATTGAAATAGTGTGTTTTGTTGAAGAAACATGATGTGAGAAGTTTGATATAGAGGCAAGGGTAGAACTTAGTATTTCATATTAGGACAACAACCACATTGATTAGGCAAGTCAAATAAGGTCTCTCCAATGTTTAGGATACACAAGGGAAGCATTAGTCATGTAAGTATGCATGAGCATGGGAATAGGTAGTTACTTTCCTTTTAGACTGATTTGGACAATATTGAGAGGATCCTATAAGGATGACTATCACCATACTCTCGATGACTTCACAAAATTGATAATGAATTCACATTAGACACTCATGGATTACCCCAATTAGACATTAGTCAACTTAAGATATGATACAAGGATTGCATAGCACAAATCCATTAGCATATCACCTGCTCTAAATCACCACAAAGCCATTAGATATGTTTTGAGATGAAAAAGAAGAGTTAAATGGTTTTGGTTCAATTTACATTATTTCTATGTTCAAGTAAATTTAATTTTGGTATATTATACTGAAACGCGATTTCATAACTAACATTTCAACTTCTATATAACTAGTTCTATAGCCTGATGTTTTTGCCTATGAAGAAAGATCGTGTCAAACAATATCAGTGAACAAAAAAATAAGGAGACAATTGCTAGATTATGGTCTAACTTGAAAAGAAAAGGTGATGGAAAATGTTATTGTCCCTACAAAATTTGTAAAGGGTTAAAGACTAGAAGACTTCTAATTAAAACAACTAAGGAACATTCTAGGCTGCATGGTCACATTGAAGGGGGACATGGTTATTTGAAGAGGGGAAAAGCCAACAAGGTGGATTAGTGGTGGTTAGCATAAAAATCAAACACTAAAAGCATAAGAACATGAAGCATGCATAAAACCACATAAAAATATGAAAATAATGCTTTTTACCTTGCTATCTTTACCTCTCCCTCGGATTGAGCTTGATGAAGTGAAGGCGCCCTTTGATGATGCTCCATTTGATGTGCTCCTTTGATTTCTTGATGTGTAATGATCTCCTTTTCTCAACAAGACTAATGGATTATTGGATTGTTGGATTTGAGTGATGGATTATGAATTTGATAGATTTGAGAGAGGATTTAGAAGAGGATGAGAGGAGAATAGAGCAGCATGAGGATGCATGAGAAGTGGATTCTTTTGTGAGGATAATAAGCTCCAATTTATAGATTGGAGAAGGCCAATGAAGGGCCAAGATTGATTTGATTATGAAGGGTTGAGATTGATTTTGGATAGAAGGCATGGATCAAGGGTGCCTTGGGAAAATAAATAGGAATATAAAATTCCTTTGGAAAAAGGGGGGAGAAATTTGAATTTCAAATGTGAGGAATTAAAAATTCGAAAATAAGGATGCATTGAGGGATTCAAAGTTGATGTGACATGAGTGGGAATTAAAAATTGGAGAATAATGATAAGCATGATTATGAGAGACTATAGAAGAATTAATTAGGCTAAGTGGGATTAGGAAAAATGATTTGTAAGAATCACATGACTACGTTTATTAATTAGAAATAATTAATTGAGTGGGTTTAGAGGAAATGATTATTGAGAGGACTTTAGAAGAATAGGGGAATAATTAATTTATTAGATAAATTAATTATTGGAAAATAGTGACAGGATTAATTAAATTAGATTTAAATAATTGTGAGAGGAATAAGGATAACACAATTAAGTTAATTAATTATGTTGATAGGCTTAAATTAATTAAATATTAATTTTAGGTGTCTACATTTTGCCCCTCTTTGATATAGCATCGTGAAATGATGTTATATCAAAGAAGAATAAAACATAGTGGAAGAAAAGGATAAGGACTAGTAGCATGATGCCCTAGTCATGGGATGAGGAGGAATTATAAGGAGGAATGATGGCGAGGAAGCAGTGGTATGCCCCCTGGAGAGGACATGCGAGTTTGAAGAACATGGGTGTTCTCTCGAAAGGAATTAGAAGAATAAGTGATGAAAGGATGAAGATAATGAAAGAGGGAAGTAGGATGAGTTGGAGTGTTGTGAATGAAATGAGATAAAGAAAGGATAAATGGATTGGATTTCTTGTTGAGCAAGTATAGAGAGAAAACCTAGATTTGATATTGCCATGGATAGTCTACACCACTGATTATAAGAACCAGGATGATATGAAGATCCGAGGCATGGACTAATGCTCAGTCAAACAGGAATGCCTTGCACACAATCATGCAAGTGTTGATAAACACTAATGCAGGGTTGTGGTTCGTACAAGGAAGACCTTCAAACACACCATGCCATGAAAACTATGCCCCATTATACACCAACCAAGACATACCAAGATATAGGATGATCAAGGCAGTCCTGAACAAGTATAGTCCTAGGACACAAGATGAAAACAAAGCGAAAATATTAAGCATGCAAATAACTTGCACATGAACAATTGATATCTCTTGCCAAGAGTAGGACATGGATTTGGATAAGTTGTCAGACTAGGGAAGGATGCATCCTGATGGGTAGGGTGATGGATTGATTGATGGATGACAAAAGACAAGTTGGATGTACAAGATCTGTAGAAGAGAGGATTTGCACTTGGATTTGATTAGCGTAGTATGGATGGGTGCTTGGATTAGGCACAAGTCAGTGAGAGCTCGGGTAGATGGGGAAAGCTCAGTTTGATAGATTGGATAGGATTAGAAGAAGGATAAATGAATAGATATGATGAAAAGGTGGATGGATGGTTGAATATGATTGGATTGGTGGTGGGATTATTTATTAAATTTGAAGAGATGGATAATATGATTGGATGAGATAGGATTGGGTTAGAAATTGGATTGGAAATTGGATTGGATGGGGTGGATTGGTGGATAGGATTTGATTGACTAGAACCAATGACAAGGGAGAACCAAGGATAGATGGATGGAAGGAGGGAGTTATTTTTTGGATAGGAGATAGGTGGATGGAGTGGATGGATATGGATAAGATATGGAGGAATAAAGGATGGAGGGTAGGGTGATGGAGATGCAAGGACTATGCTACAAAGGAGTGCAATGCCCCACACTAGAGGTAGTGGAATTAAGGATGAAAGGATGGTGGATAAATATGTATGAGGTGTTAGGATAATGTGTAATGGATATGGATGGTAGAGGATTAAGGGGATTAAGGCTTGAATGCTCCAAAGCTTGCATGCATGATTGTTTTTCCCCTTATATGATCAAGATGAAAGATAGGAATGGAGGATTTATTTTGATAGGATGATGGATATGAGATGGAAGATATGGATACAATAGTCAAGATCAAATATAGGAAAGGAGAATGGACTTAGATATGATGTAGATGGATGGGAGGATTGTGTGGATGAAGCTTGCCCCCATGTGTAGAGTGCAAGGGAATGAGGGGATTACACATGATGCTTGTTTGCCAAGTTTTCATCATGGTACTTACCCAAGGTGCCACAAGAAGTGGTTTTCACCATTGGATGAAATGATTTTTTCTTTACTTTTTTTGGATTTTTTTTTTTTTACTTTTTCTTGTTTTTTTTCGAATTTTTGAATTTTTGGAATAGTTTGGATGGATAAGGATGAGGATGAGTGGATATGGAAGATAATGGATGCATGAAAGAGGAAGGGAGGACTCAAGTATCTAGTTTCATAGATGGTATCGTTTACCATTGCTTTGAATTCGAGGTATGCTCATAAATGTTGGTAACACTAATTGGGGAGATGAAATGGATAGTGGATGAAAGATAAGGATTTGGAAAGGATTGGACTAGTGGAATGGGATTGTGAAAAGTGGATGGTGGATAATGGATGGAATTTTGAAGAATTTGTGGAAGATCAACATTGGCACACACCTTGAAGGGTGTTGGAGTAGTGGAGGAGAGGATTTTGGATTATATGTAGATTTTGGGAAATGAGAACCCAAAATAGAGGAAGGGGGTGATGGAGTTGGGATGGTGGATTTTGGGACATAAGGACCCAAAATGGATTTTGAAGATGGAGGAGTGTTAGATGGAGGATTGGGAGACTTATGAATGGATGGTGATTTTGGATTAACAAGTTTGGATGCCAATTTTGATTTTGGGAATCCACATAGTTTTTTATTTTTTCTTTTGGGGCCTTTGTTGCCTTTTTGATTTTTCTTTCTTTTGGATCACATTTTTCTTTTGAGCATGTTGTTTTGAGGGGACATGTTGATCCTTTGATTTTTGTGGATTTTGAGATTTATGATTTTTAGATTGGGCATCCAAATTGCTTTCAATAACAATGGGATGGGTGCATGAGGATGAAGGATTGATGGGTTTTATGGATGAAATGGTGGAAAAAGAGTGTTGGGAGGAATTCAAGGATGTGTGACTTTGTTGATATTTCTTAGGGGTTATTTGAGGTGATGGAGTGGTGGATGGAGGGATGTAAGGACCCAATATGGATGGAAGAGATGGAGGATTAAGCATTGGAACATAGGGGCCAAAATGGATGGCATGAATGAAGGGTTTAACTTTGGAACATAGGGTCCCAAAATGGATGCGGAAGATGAGGGATAACGGGATTTTGATTTGTATGGAAATTTGTATATAGGAGGAATAGAGGATGTACCAACATCTTGAGCATTATCTTGAGGGCCCTTACTATTTTGGAAACAAGATGCGAGTCCATTTTGAGGGGGATGAGATGTGGACGGAAGATTAGGATCTTTAGATAGATTGGGATCATGAAATGGAGATGAAGGGGTACTTTGATCTTTACTAGAGAGGGTATCATGAGATGGAGTGGGAGGGGTGATTGGATCATGAGATGGAAGAGGATCATGCAATGATAGAGGGATTATATGATCATGAGAGGAAGTGGAGGGGATGGGATCATTAGATGGAGTGGAGGGAGATGCATCATGAGATGGAGAGGTTTCTATGCTAGCATGCTTTGGAACAAGCTTTTGACATGTTTGGAGTTGTGGGGATTGTGTGATGGAGGAAGGTATGATAGTATCTTGAAGTGTGGAGGATTGGGATTTGTTTTGAGGTGGAGGTGATTGGGGTGGATGGAGGACTTTAGGAGACTTGGCAAATTTGCTTTGAGGTGAGGACTTTGTCTCCTTTGCTAGCATGTCTTGGATAAGATTATGGATGATGGATTTGGAGGATGTGGACAATATGGATTTTGGAGGATTATGATTAGATGGATAATTGGGATTAGATGGGTGATTGGGATTGGGTGGAGGATTAGGATAATAGATTGGGGAATTAGGATTAATGTCTAGAGGAATATGGAGTAAAGGATTTGGATGGGAAGTAGGGGTAATGAATGCATGGTAGAAGGATGGGGATTGGGATGTAGATGGGGGGGGAGATGGAGGTATACATATTTTATTAGAAGAGTATGTGGATGGGGGATAATATGGAGATATGGATGTGGAATAAGATGGATTTCCCTTGTCGAATGTAGAAGAAGGATAAGCGACATGGTATAGATTGGGATTGGGTGCAATGTGTTGAGATGGGATGGGTGAAGGTATGATAGCAGAGTGGGAGATTATGGGATTAACTTGGTAGGTAGATTCGTGAACTTCCATGAGCATCTTCTCATACCAAGCTTTGAAATTTTGGGTAGTCATGTTGAGAGTGAAGGATTAGACTAGAATTGGATGAATATGTTTTGGAGGGGAAATATTATGGAGATGATGTTGAATGAAGATGAGGAGACTTGGCTTGGAATGATGATGGATTAGATTTGATTGGATTTGGATTGGATTTTGATTTGGATTGGAATTGGTTTGATTGGATTTGGATTGGATTTGATTTGGATTGGTTTGATTGGATTAGTCCTTGTATTAGGACTTGATTGGATTGGAATGGTCCTTGGATTAGGATTGGATTGGATTGGTCCTTGGATTAGGACTTGATTGGATTGGAATGGTCCTTGGATTAAGACTTGATTGGATTGGTCCTTGGATTAGGACTTGATTTGATTGGATTAGTTGATTGATTGAATGGATTGGATTGAGTTGGTTTTGATTTGATTTGATTTGATTGGTTGATTTGGATTGGAATTGGATGAGTCCTTGGATTAGGAATTGATTGGATTTGGATTTGAATTGATTAGATTAGTTGGATTGGATTTGGTTTGGATTGGAATTGGATTGAGTCCTTGGATTAGGACTTGATTGGATTTGGATTTGATTGGATTGGATTAGTGGGATTGGATTGGATTGAATGGATTGAATTTGATTGATTGGAATTTTGGAGATTTGATTGGACTAGAGGAAGAATGAATATTATTTGAGGAAGGATGATTGTTTGGATGGATGAAAGTGGATTGAGGTTTAGAGAATTTCTTAGATAGATAGAAATGGATTTGAAGATTTGATGATGGCAAGATGGAATTTGGAAAGAGGGATGATTGATTGGTTGTGGGGGATGGACCTAGCAAGAGATGTCAAGTAAAGAAAACACAATGGTCAAAATAAGTTAGACTCAAAAGACACTCATGCTCCTTCACAACATATCCTATGGTGAGAAAAGACAATAGTCAATGGATCCCAATTGGTTTCCCAGCTACACTTACCCAGAGTGGACACTTAGATACTTGAACCCACTGGCTCCCCTCCACGACACTCACATCTTAGGGCAGCCAAGCATCAATTCCCATGAAAACTCCTCATGGCCAACTTTGTGTCTCTACTAAGGGCCATAAAAATATGGGTGGCTTCAGAGGTCCAACCTCCTGCACCAATGACTAGAAGATTTTTGGCCACTATGAACAAGGTGTTTAGCAAGTCTTCCCATTAGAAGCTACCCTTCGAAGTTGCGCCAGTGCAATTGAGGCCTATAGCCCAACGAAGCACCAAGAACTTAGTAGTCACGCAAGCATGATTGAGACCTCTAGGATCCTACTAAGCACCCAATGTGAGAGTGAACTCTCATATAGCCCCAACCATTGACCCTTTCGTAGTCAATGGCCTATTTATTATAGTGAGTTGGGAACCCCAAGTTTAGGTGTACTCACTTGGGTCGTTCCCCTCTTACCTTCTCAAAGAGCAAGTTGGGAGGGCAGGCCCGCTAAGGGTAAGCATGCAATCAAACAAGAAAAGGTTCGAGGGTTAGGATTTCTGATTTTCTATGTAGACAAGAGCATACTCTCCTACCTCTACACTTTCCTCAAACACAAAAAGAAAGAGTTCTTTTACCCCTAATTAGATCTAGGTGCCTAGAATAAAATAATTAAGAAAAACACAATGTTTGATCGGATTTTCTTAGGCAACCTGCAAAACAACTTGATTAGTAGTTTGAAAATGAAGTCTTCAACAAGCGTCCTGCAAAAAGACAACAAAATGACAAAAATACCATTTTTATTTTATTTTTTAGGAATGAGTAGAAAAACATGAATAAAAACTTTTCTACTAATGACAAATGTGGATTTGGAGGAAACTTTGATGGGTAAATGGGGTTTGACTAGGTGTTTGCTACTTTCCAAGGAATAGGCAAGCATAAAATGGGGATTTTGGAGAAGAGGTGAAGGAATGGAAAAATTTGTCCAAGAGGGACAAAGAAGCAAAAGTTGGAGATGGACAATATGGGAAAATTTGGAAGTAATTAGATAAAAGTGGAAGGAGTTATGGCAAACCCTTAAAATAGAGGAATGTGAGATTTTGGACTTCAAAAAGTGGATTTTGGGATAAGGCCCCCAAGGAAGGAAATGTGCAAAATGAAATTTTGGGGGATCTAGTGGAGTTTGGAAGAAAATAGAATTAAGATAAAGAAGAAATGACTAAGACAGTCTTGCTAATGTGCGAGCGGTCATGCTAAACAGACACTTAAAAAAATTAAAATAGACAGATAACAGAAAAGAAAATTTGCAGTTGCGCTGATTATCAGGCGCTCGTGCTGATTATCAGGCACTCGCGCTGATGAGCAGGCACTTGCACTGATTCGCAGGCGCTCGCGCTGATTCAACTAATGTTAGCGCTCAAAATTCAAAATTCAAATTTTTACTAAAATTGCTCATGCTAATCGCAGAGCGGTCACGCTGAAGAAGAAACAAAAAAGAAACAAAAATGAGGAGATAGAAGAAGATAGAAGAAGAAGAATGCAGAGGAGATAGAAGAATGTTCACGATGATCGTGCTGAAGTTGAGGCGGTTGTGCTCAAACACAGTCACTAATTTTTTTTTGAATTTTTTTTGCGGTCGCACCAAACCCGAGGTGCTCGTGCTGATGCACATGCGCTCGCGCTGAAGCGTGAACCTGCGAAAAAAATCTTCACAAAAAACTCAAATTTTGTTAAATTCAGGAAGTGGGTCCCATCGGGCATGCCTAAATGAAGAGGGGAAAAGCCAACAAGGTGGATTAGTGGTGGTTAGCATACAAATCAAACACTAAAAGCATAAGAACATGAAGAATGCATAAAACCACATAAAAATATGAAAATAATGCTTTTTACCTTGCTATCTTTACCTCTCTCTCGAATTGATCTTGATGAAGTGAAGGCGCCCTTTGATGATGCTCCACTTGATGTGCTCCTTTGATTGCTTGATGTGGAATGCTCTCCTTTGCTCACCAAAACTAATGGATTATTGGATTGTTGGATTTGAGTGATGGATTATGAATTTGACAGATTTGAGAGAGGATTTAGAAGAGGATGAGAGGAGAATAGAGTAGCATGAGGATGCATGAGAAGTGGATTCTTTTGTGAGGATAATAAGCTCCAATTTATAGATTGGAGAAGACCAATGAAGGGCCAAGATTGATTTGATTATGAAGGGTTGAGATTGATTTTGGATAGAAGGCATGGATCAAGGGTGCCTTGGGAAAATAAACAAGAATATAAAATTCCTTTGGAAAAAGGGGGGAGAAATTTGAATTTCAAACTTGAGAAATTAAAAATTCCAAAATAAGGATGTATTGAGGGATTCAAAGAAATTTGAATTTATTTGAGAGATTCAAAGTTGATGTGACATGAGTGGGAATTAAAAATTGGAGAATAATGATAAGCATGATTATGAGAGATTCTAGAAGAATTAATTAGGCTAAGTGGGATTGCGAAAAATGATTTGTAAGAATCACATGACTAGGTTAATTAATTAGAATTAATTAACTGAGTGGGTTTAGTGGAAATGATTATTGAGAGGACTTTAGAAGAATAGGGGAATAATTAATTTATTTGATAAATTAATTATTGGACAATAGTGACAGGATTGATTAAATTAGATTTAATTAATTCTGAGAGGAATAAGGATAACACAATTAAGTTAATTAATTATGTTGATAGGCTTAAATTAATTAAATATTAATTTTTGGTGTCTACATTATCATGCATTGGTAAGTTTTTCATTATATCATTTTAACAATTTATATACATAAGAAATGAGTTGATGATGAGATCATGATCATGGTTTATTTATGTTTATCAACTTTATATAGGTCAAGCACCCCGGAGCACATGATATGGATCAACACATCCCAAAGAATATGGTTTTCAAAGTGGAGGAACATGGAGGTGTGAATATCAAAGCTAAAGATAATGATCCCATGGAAGATGACAATCATGAGCCACAAAACACAGTTTAAGATGATGGTACAAATACATTGATCCATGACACATTTAGTACTGGTGCAACTGATCATGATGATGAAGATGACCTTGATGTTGTTAATGATTTACCTCTACTTGAGAAGGCATATGAGGCCCTTTACGAAGGCTCCTAGAAAACTCTTCTCTCTATTGTATTGTTGTTGGTGAACTTGAAGGTTATGAATGGTTTATCGAACATAACAATCTCACGTATATTAAGGTATATCATATATGTCATTATAGTTAATAAATGGTGAATCATGTACCATTAATATTATTTATATTAACAAATTATATTTTTTTGTTGTAGATTGATAGGTGAGTTTTTGTTACCACCATCAAATATTCTACCTCACTCATACCGAGAAATATCTACAATTATGAAAGATATTGGAATGGAATATTGTTGGCAAGAGTTTGCCTATATCCTATGTTTTGTTGTCATCTTTCAATTTTTGTGTTCTAGTTCATGTCATGATCAAGGTTCTTTTTAGGTAAGTTAGTTATATGGTAATTTGTATCCTCGTCTTTAAATGTAAGGTCGAAAGTTTGTAAAATGTGTACCTTATTGAACTTATGTGAACCTAGTTGAACTAGCATGAACTGCCTTGTACTTTTTGTTTTCGTTCAAGTCGGTTACTTCTCCTTTCTTTTCAATATAGCTAGGAGTCTTTCTTGATAAATACATAAACATGCTTGAACATGTGTGAACTGACTTGAACCTTTGTGTTCAATGGGTTCATGGGGTTCAATAAGGGAATGTTATGATTCATTTTGAATGCCCAGGACTCTTCTTTCAAAGATAACAGCTTGTGCCGACTTTCCCAAGGCACATGATTGGATGTTGGTAATCATGGAAAGTTAAGTTAATGACACGCATCAAAACAGTTGCAATGAGTGGAATGAGTGAGGTGACAAAAGTTAAGAGATTGCATTTAATGCTTGTCATATCAAAATCTCCGGCATGTATGAGGCAGATTTGTTTCTCAATGAATTTAAATTTTATATATGGCACCATTATAAGTGATGATTTTACCAACAACTCAGTCAGTTTTTGATAAGGTGCTGGAGGTAGCGAGAGGTAAACTTTTATCTGCAAGCATAGGGATTTCAGGAATTTGTTGACACAAGGTGAGTTTAGTTCTTCCGTTTTCCTATTGGCTTTTACTTCTAGTTTTGTTTTCCTGCTTGAGGAATCATATTTTAATGGTTGAGTTAGTGAAAGTGAAGTCTACATTTCATTTATTCAGAAATGCTGCTAGTCTAGAATGTGTGCATCTTGAATTCAGTGACACTGCCCTAAGAGATTTTGACATGGGCGACCTCTTAGAGAGGTTAAAAGGTCAAATGTCAGAACCAATCATGACTGAGATAGCAAATAGTGGTTTGTTGGAAGTTGCAGCCTTTCCTTTAGCGATCAGTTGTCCAAAATTGGTGAGGGAATGCATCAATAGGTTTGATATTAGACACCAGTGTATAAGGAAACATGATGGTTAGGTCTTGTTAACAATGAACCAAGAAATAATTGTCTCAGTATTTAGAATTCCTGAGAGGGATGCATACTTTGAATTTACCCCTTCTCTCTCTATTACAAGATTTCATGAGAAGGCAGACAAGAATAGAAATGTTATTGCTAGAAGCTAGTTGATTAAACCTCAGAGAGGCGGTTCTCACTTACCCAAATCCTTGAATAGAGATAATGTGAAACCCTACATTTGGGATTTGATAGTTTTGTTGCATAAGGTTAAGGGAGCAGCTGATTCTTATCTATTTGCAGAATGGATGTATCATTTCATCCAAGTCATCTTAGAAGGAGCCTGCTACATTGATTGGGGAGAGGTTATTGCATAAGCGCTCCAGGATCAATTGAAACAAGTGTGGTTTAGGGAAAATAATTTCTACACATCTTCATATCTTATATATTGCCTGGCATGCACAAAAGAATGACAAGGAGTACCTCGAGCCCCAATGTTTGAAGGAATTCAGGTTTTTGAATTCTATCCCTATTTTTAGAGTGAAAAGGCTTTGGAAAACTATAGGCGGGTTCATGATGTTTTTACTGGAAGAAGTTTTGTAGAATTTACAAGAAATCTGGAAAGAATGATTTTTGAAGAGGCTCAACAATTAATCAAAGTATACGGGAGCTACTATATTCAGTATCCCCACTTTGCTTACCTTCGGGTGGGTGGTTTTGAGGAGGAGCCCATGAAATTTCCTTAGTATGCTTTTGATTGTTTTGTGCTAGCAGAGATTTGTAGGCAATTGGCCCATGTGATTAAAAATTATGCAGATTTAAGTGATCATGAAGCCCTCTTTCCCCTTGAATTGGGTTCTTTTTCTTGCAAGCCATTTGCAAATGCAACCAGTGTTGGAGTTGATTTAAAGAATTTCAATTTTGGTTTCTATCAAGCTAGGAATAGTTTTGATAATAAACTCTTTGTTGTTCAAACCTTTAAATTAGGAAAAATTTATGCTCCTTCTACCTATTTGGAATATTTTTGGGAGGACTCTAAAGATGAGTTTGAAGTTAGGTTAAGAGACGATAGCAGATTGAGGATCCAACAGATTATTTATTAGAAGCTGGAGGTGACTGTTGAGGGGGTTAAAGATCATGACGAAGATGTCCTTGATCCTGAATTCGATAGAATCAAATCAAATCCTTTAGATGAGATAATTTTTTTTGAGTATGAAAGGGATGACATTGATGTCAGAGCAATAATTGTGATTCAAAGAACCGTACATTGACTTTCTAGAATGAGATGATTGGATGCTCAAAGTTCAGAATCACAAATGATTAAGAAAGATGTTTTTAGGGCTTGTGATGCTAACATTTCTAAAAATATTTGTCTTACAGGAACAGAAACAAAAACCAAGAAATCTTCTCACCATAAGAAACCCACCTCTACAGCTAAAGAGGCTATCAAATCACCTATTTCTATTCATGTGACTAGATCAAGGGCCAAAACTTGTAGGAGCAAACTGCAGGTTGCAAAACACTTTATTGGTCTAGACCCAAGCGAAGAAGGTGAGAAGGATAAGTTGCCATAAGTAAGCAACTTATCAAAGATGGATCACTTCGAGGATACTATTGATCTAGATTTTTCTAAAAACCTTGACACTTCTCTTGATTTTAAAGAACAGACTCAGGAGAAGTCTTTAATCCTAAAGGATTCTGTTGTTAGTTCTCCCCAATGGCTGGTGTCTTCTATGAACAAAAGGAAAAACATTGTTCTTATCACCTTACCAATCGATGATGTTGTGAGTAAGTATGTGACAAAAACACCTCAGCCAAAAAAGGCAAAGGAAATGACAAGGTTAGGGATTGATGATAAAATAGGTAAATGGATGGTGGAGGTTGCAAAGCCAAAGTTTGATGGAGAAGCATCTGAGCTTTTTGCTGATAGTTACCATGTGGAAAAAGTTGATCTTGGAGTTGCTGACAGGGATACAGATAACCATCACTTTGAAGTTTCTTCAAAATGCATGCTAACCTGATCGCAAAAGGATGGGAAGGATAAGAAGGAGCTGAAACAAAAGATCGGAGTGCTGGCGGATTACATTGATGCAATTAGTGATGTATCTTCTTCTCCTAAGCTGTTAGCTCAAGCTTCCCAATCTTTTGATCCCACGTCACCTGCCAGTCAAAATTTATTAAGTCAGATCCAAGGGGGAAAGGCCATCACAGCTATTTTTGAGGATTGGGTGAATGGAGTCATTAATGATGGTTGCAAATTTATTCGAGAATCTAGAAAAGTGTTTGATGAAACCTCACTATTAATAGAAGACATTTAGTCACATGTTAAAATGTGGGAGAGTGAAGAAACCAATGGATGTCTGCCTCTTTATAGATTTATGTAATTCAAAGGTATGGAGTGGCTAAGTTTTTGACTAAAAAACCACTTAAAATAATTGTTGAATTACTCTTTTTCACTGGCAAGTGCAATATTGATTGGATGAATGAAACACTCAAGATAGGATGTGTGGAATTCAACAAGTGGGAGAAAGAATTAAAGGGAATATGTTAGAATTTGGCAACTAAATTAAGACATATTCATACCACGTATGTGTGGGGCAATGGTCAAGTAGAAAAGAGCATGAATGTGGTTGTAAATTTTTTTTGTGATGCTATGAACAAAGTTAAGAAGGATGCAACACCCATGATAGCTGATTTCACAAAGGTTGCCAAAGTTGAAGTTGTATTATACATTTATGCAGGTTAGATACCTAACTATGTGGATAAAATCAAAAAGATCTGGCTAGAGATAGAGGCATGGAAACAGAGGATGACATTTGTTAAAATTCCTAGTGTTTCATCTTTATAGGAGTTCATCACGACGTACAAGGAATAAAAGGTGACGCTGAATGTGAATGTCAAGGATGATGCAACTCAAAGATCCCCAATGCCTAGTTAGGATTTGTTTTCATTTTTGAGGACATGTCCTCTTTTATCTCGCTCAAAAGACTTTTTCTGTTATTTACAGTTATGTTTTCAAACTGTTTCTATTGGTAATTGTTTACCATAGAAAATAACTCTGTAAGGGTAAAAGAAAAAATTGATGTTATTTAAGGAATGTTTTGAAACAAAAGAGGGGTTCGGATATTTGGATAAATCTAGAAGGTTTTGGGTTTATTACTGTTGGTTGTATGTTCTTTCAAAAAGATAATCATGTTGAATCATTATTTATCTTTGAATTAATGAAGAAAATAGATATTGGCTGAAAGACTTGAATCCGTGTGTTCAATGTTGAGAATTTGCCTCTTTGTGGGTTTAACTATCAATGAATCATATATGTTTATGTGAATGATTTGTCTAAGAAAGAACATTATCTAGCAATACTGATTTACCAATTCCTTGTTTATGTGAAGTCTGAAATCTGTGAAACTGTGTTTTCATGATCAATGGAAATATTTATGTATGTTATGTTCATTGCATATTTATGAATGAATGTATTGCCTTACTTCTTTCTGGGTAAAAGTGGACACAAATTTATATCGAATAATTCATTGAATATTATATAAGGGAGTTGTACCTATTTTAAAATTCAGAGGGAAAAGAACAATTGTGTTTTCCCAATTTGTTAGTTCACAATTGTGACTTTGTGAGGGCATGGAGTTTAATTGAATAAAAATCAAAGAAGCATAATATGTTAACTAACATATTTTTTTGGCAACTCTACTGGGGAAATGAAATTGATTATTGTCTTTGCATAAGAAAGTTGCCTTTTACATTTCTATGAAATGCTAGATAATGGTGTTACCTCATGAAGGTTTCTTACTAGTGCTGCAATCAAATCTTAACTGGATACAAGAAGAGCAGGGTAATATTATTTCTGAGCTAGACACATTGGCTTGGAGGATTAGGCATAGCCGAGCTGAGTATGTGTGGATTAGTCTATTTCTTGAGGAAGAGCAAGGACAAGGAAATCATCCAGTGTTAGTGCTTGAGAGGGTAGTGGTTCTGAGGGTTTTCTTTGTACAAAATCCTATTGCTCATAATCAAAATCCTAGAGGCCTGATGCCATTAGTTCTATTTAAGCTTGATTCCTCATAGGATTTTGCTATTTACACTGGAATCTAGACATTATACTCATTCATAGAGGAGAGAAGGTTTGGTGGATCACATCTTTCAAGAATTACAAAACCTTCATTTTTCAAATCCCTCTCCCTCATGTAGATCTGGGAGTAGACCCGCATCTCCTCCTCCAAAGCAAGCCACATCTCCAATTTGCCAAGCTTTAATCTTGCATGGTACAGTTTTTCCAATTGTAATAAACTTTCAACAAGTAACTCACCAAATGACTAATAATCCATGGGGAGTTGCAGGGGGACCTTTGAATCTTGCAGCAAATAACAATCTTCCTAAAGGGGCAAGGGATGTATTACCCAAGTTTAGTGGAGATTGTAAAATTTCATTTGATGAACATTTGAATGCCTTTAATGTGGCATGTGGGATATCAGCCATGTAGTATGAGGATGTAGCTGTGAGATTGTTTGTTCAAACACTAGTTGATGGTGCAACTGTCTGGTTCTACCACTTGCCACATGGTGTAATAACAACATGGGATGATATTAAAACTCGGTTCAAAAATAGATATAGGACTGTAGAGGATGATCGTACCTTGCTAGTCCAGTTAACTCAGATGAAGAAAGAAATACATGAACCAATGAGAGAATTTGTAGCCAAATACAACAAATTAATTCAGAAGATTCCTACTGCCAAAAGACCAAATAATGAGAACCAAAAGACTTTCTTTCTGAATGCAATGCCCCCAAATATAGGTTTTCATCTTAGAAGAAGTCCTATAGTGGATTTGACAGTGGCACAAAATAGAGCAATAAGTTTAGAGGATGACTTAATAACTACTGGAAAATGGAGGAAAGATGTACAAACTCCCAACATGAAACCATCCACATCCTCAGACCATGTGATACAATGCCTTATGAATGATGTAATTTCTCTTAAAAGACAATTACCAAAGGCTAATCCAATATACCAACAACCCTATCAGTATATTGGGAGAAGGCAATTTAATCAGCCCAATTTAGGTAGGTTACCCCAATTACCTGCATCTCAACCAAGATTAGCCATTGAAGCCCCACCTGGACAAACAAGTATGTGTTTTTTTCATTTGACAACTGACCATGATGGAGCTACTTGTCCTGACATGTAAAGGTATTTGAAAATGGAAGCTACCAAAGATACTTTAGGGGAGATGACAATAGAAGAGAGAGCTTCTGGAGTGCCTAGCGACTCTGGAACTTACTTCCTTGAATATGATTCAGATTCTGAATGAGGAGGTGATATATTGGTCACTTTGGAGGACCCCTCTTATGCTATTTTGATTAGGAATCAGAAGGAAAATAAGACACCATTTAGAATGGTTTCTTTTGTCGACTCAGCCCATGAAAAATACAAGTCGACTCAAAAGACTCTTGAGGATCTTAAGTCTTTTGATGTTAAAAATTTTGCAAGAGGTTCTTCTCCTTCTACTTCCCTATCTTCTTCATTTGATATTGTTAAATTTTGTAAAGACTCTATTATTTAGATATCTCTTGCAGAATATTTGAGATTAAATCCAAAGGAGCTAGATAAGTTGGTTAAATATGTTAAGGATGGGAGTCAGGAATACACCAATGACCAAAAACTTGTTTTAGAAAGTTCTGTGAGTACTGAATTACCTTTACATGATTATAGTTCACAAGACAAATCCATTTTGGCTTAGGGAATTTTAGGTAAACCTTCTCAAGCTTGTGAAGACAAACCCAATCCTTTCTATGTCTCACTACTTCTCAATGGTCATAAACTAAGCAACTGTATTATTGATTCTGGTGCCTCTGATAACATTATGCCCTCATTTGTAGCTAAAGCTTTAGGGTTAACCTTTACTAAAACTTTTGGGAGATGCTACTCAATGGATGGTAAACAGGTTCCACTCATGGGTCAAGTTAAAGATGCTCAGGCTGTGTTGGCAGCGTATCTTGATAAAAGGTTGAAATTAACAATATTAGTAGTTGATATACCTACCAGTTATGGTATGCTTCTTAGTAGAACATTTTGTAAAGACCTTGGAGGAGAAATTAAGATGGATTGGTCTGAGGCAATTATCCCAATTGGTAAAAAGCAAGTTAAGTTGGAGCCTAAGGCCAAGAACAAATTTACACTCTTCCCTTTAGATAATCCAAAGGCTCAAATATTATTTGAGGAGATTGAGTTTGGAAATTATCTCATTCTTTCAGCTGATGAGAAACAGGGGAAGGAGGAGTCAGATATTACTAATGATAGCCTATGGACCATGGAGTTTGATGGAAGTTGTGCTAGCTTTGTTTCAGGTGCAGGTGTGGTTCTGATTTCTTCACAAGGTGATATTATTCCTTTTTCTTTTAGATTGGATTTTAAGAATACCAATAATACAACAGAATATGAAGCATTATTTTTGGGTATTGCAGAGGCTAAAAATAAGGGTATTAAGTTGTTAAGAGCGAAGGGTGATGCTAATTTAATAGTGAAGTAGGTTAGAAATGTCTTTTTAGTTAAGAATGAAAGATTGAAACACTACAGGAATAGGGTGTGGGATGAAATAGAATTCTTTGATGCCTTTTCAATTGAAGCCGTGCCTAGGGAACAAAATACTAGAGCTGATTCTCTAGCCATTTCCACCTCACTTTTATTGCCTCATCCAGATTTTAAGGAAGATACATATAGGGTGGAGATGATTTACCAACCAAGTGTTCCTAACAATATTCAGAAATGGCAATTTTTTGAGGGATATGCACAGATAAGGGATTTTCTAGAGTGTGCTTGGTCTTTTATTCACTCTTATTTTGAAGGTTCTGAGGATGTGTGTAAAGAATTTAGTCCTGATCCTAGGATTGAAGTAGACAAAGATGTTATACAACTTAAGGAAAATAAGATCCCAAAAGGCTTGGTCACTCTTGAGAGGTTTTTTTCTCAGAATGATGTGTTTACTAGTAGTAAGAATATTATGAATAAAGAAGATGGAAAAGGAGAATGTGAGAAAGTGAACATTGGGAGTGAGGAAGATCCGAAATGGATAACTATTGGTAAATGTTGCACTCTGGAGGAAAAACAAAAACTTATAGAAATTCTTAGGGAATATATTGATGTATTCACCTGGTGTTATGATGAATTAAAGGAGTTTAGAAATGGGTGTTTTCGACATCAGATTCCTTTGAAGTCTAGTGCTACTCCTTTTAGACAGAAGTTGATAAATTTCAATCCAATGGTTGTTGAGGCGATTTTCAAGGAGGTTGATAAAATGCTAAAGGAAAGGATAATTTATCCTATACATCATTCCACATGGGTGGAAAACATAGTTCTAGTAAGGAAAAAGAATGGTGAGATCAGAATCTGTGTAGATTTTAGGAACTTGAATCAAGAAAGTTTAAAGGACAATTATGCTTTGCCCAATATGGATCATATCTTGCAGACTATTGCTGGTTCAGAAATGATGTCAATGCTAGATAGGTTTTCCGGATACAACCAAATAGGAGCTGATAAATAGGAGCAACATAAGACTGCATTCATAACCCCATGGGGAACTTTTGCATACAATATAATGTCTTTTGGTCTAATTAATGCAGGTGCAACTTTTCAAAGGGCAATGGATTCTTCTTTCAGAGATTTCAGAGATAGGGTCATAGTAATTTATTTAGATGATCTGACAATATTTTGAAAAGAAAGGAAGAATTATCTCAGAGATTTGAGAGCAGTCCTTCAACATTGCAGAGATCATGGAATTTCTCTGAGCCCAAAGAAGTTAGTTTTATGTGTTATAGAGGGAAAACTGTTGGGGTATATAGTTTTGAAAGAAGAAATTAAGATTGATCTTGAACGGGTTAAGGCAATTCAGTAGATCAGTTTGCCTTCAAATCAGAATGGGGTAAGATCATTTTTCGGGCAAGTAATTTTCTTGAGAAGATTTGTTCCCGACTTCGTAGAAACTACAAAGCACATTGTTGGGTTGATGAGTGAAAAACATCCTTTCAAATGGACTGAAGAGGCTAGGGAAGAATTTGAAAGAGTTAAAAGTTTAGTTGTTGAGGCTCCTACTCTTATCAATCCAAATTTTAAAAAAAAAATTATTGTGTATTGTTATGCATCACAACACACAATGTCTGGGATCCTATTGCAAAAAGATGATGCAGGAGTTGAAGCACCTATTGCATTTATGAGTGTTCCTCTCAAGAAACACAAGCTTAATTATTCACTTTCTAAGAAGCAAGATTTCGTAGTTGTGAAGGTCATGATGCAATTTAGATATTGCATTTTGCACTCTCATTCTATGGTATTTGTTCCAGATACTATAGTTAAGAGCATCTTAACCTAGCAAGAAGTTGGACTCAATAAGAGGGCTACATGGGTGAGCAAAATTTAAGAGTATGATCTAGACATACGTCCTACAAAATTGGTGAGAGGTCAAGGATTGTGCAAATTGATTGTAGAAAAGAAGGTAGAAATAGAGGAAGAATTTCCATTAACCTTGTTTGTTGGTTTACAAGACACCTAGTTTTCTGATGTAGCATATTATTTGACTTATGGTAGCTATCCAGGGCATCTCTCTACTAAAGAGCAAAGGAATCTTAAACTTAAGGTAGAGAAATATGTAATCTAGTAGGATATTCTGTATAAGAAGGGCTTAGATGGTACTTATTTGTGATGTGTAGATAAAGAGAAACAACAAAAGTTATTGTACGCATATCATAATGAGGCCTACGGTGGACATTTTTCCTCAACTGTTACTACATTTAAAATTCTCCAAAGTTGTTTCTATTAGCCTGGCATGTTCAGGGATGCTTATAGATGGGTTGTGGAATGTGAAAAATGTAAGATGTTTACTGGGAGACCTCAATTAGTGACTCTTCCTTTGAAGCCAGTTGTTGTAGAGGAACCTTTTAAGCAATGGGGTCTTGATTTTATTGGTCTAGTGAATCCTTCATCAAGTGTAGAGAATTCATACATATTGACACCAACTAGCTATTTTACCAAGTGGGCCGAGGCTATACCAACCAAGAGAACAACCACAGAGGTGGTTTGTGATTTTTTGAAGAATAACATATTGGTTCGTTTTGGTGTGCCACAAAGAATAGTGACATATAATTATTTGTATTTTACTTCTCAGGAGTTAATGATGTTTTGTTATGATCATGACATATCCCTAGTGCATTCATCTGATTATTATCCATAGGGAAACGGTCAAGCCAAGTCGAGTAACAAAAACTTGGTCAATATAATGAAAAAATTGGTTGATGAGAATACAAAAACCTGGCATAAACATCTCTATGAAGCTCTGTGGGCTGATCAGATAACTCCAAAGAGAGCAATTGGTATGGCACCCTTTGAATTAGTATATGGGATTGGGGCTCAAGTGATGCTGCCATTGGAATTGGCTACTTCTAGACTTTAGACTATGATTGAGGATTAGTTCTTCAAGGATTCTATTGAGAAGCGGATTATGTATCTCACCAGGTTAGAGGAGGAAAGAGAAGAATTGGTTGACAGAATAACTCTGCATCAAGCTCATGTCAAATAGATATTTGATAAAAAGACAAGGCCTCAGAAGTTCATGGAGGGTGATGAGGTCCATTTGTGGAATAAGTGTAGGGAGCCAAAATGTGCACATGGTAAATTTGATTCTCTATGGAAGGGCCCCTTCAAGATTCATTGGGTATTAGGCCCGAATTCTTTCAATCTCTCATATGCTGACGGTACGATCTTGCCCTTGTCATACAATGGGCAAGATCTCAAGATTTATAGGTTTTGAAGCTTCTCATCCTTTGTATATATTTTTTGTTGTTTCATTTTGTTTTTTTCTTGTTTTTATGCTCCTTTATACATTCCTTAGTTTTAGTTATGCAAAACCAGAGTTTGGAGTTCCCTGTATTTAAGGCATGAAATCCAGTCCCCAGTTAGAGCCGATGTTGGCAATGTTAGGTCCCAAAGACAACTGAGAGGGGGGGTGAATAAGTTGTCTATTAAATTCAAACCAAAAACAACTTAACCACCTTAATGCTTAATACCGGTAAACCAGTTAAGTATGTTGGTAGATAGTTTTAATAGTTAATTTCTATACCGGTAAAGATTAATGCATGAAACATAAACATAAAGTCATCCACAACACATGACACCAATATTTGTACGTGGAAACCTTGTAAGGGGAAAAACAATAGTGGGAAACCTTACCCACAATCAGATGATACTACTGCAGATAGTAAGTGTACATAAATGGGGTCTGCACATGCAGAAAGGCCAACAACCTAGAGCTCATTGCTCAATCACAAAATGGGAGTCACACTGACTACAGTTGGATGGTTAAATCCAATAAGAATGTACTGCACAAAATAGCATCTTCATATGCTAGATTTAGTACTGGTGTAATGCTGATATGCTTTCACAAAAACCTAACTTCACCTTCAAATGATGTTTGTGTGTATTACACTACTTAATCTTGCATATAACTTCACACAATTATTTTTTACATTCCACACTTGATCTTACAAATAAGATCTTACCTTTATACCATAACCTAAGACCAATTTTAGTAGGTCAGCTCTATAAGATATTACAATAAAACATTTTACAAATAATATAATATCCGATTCAATAACTGATTGAGCATGTCGGCTTAATGCATTTACAACAATAATTAATCATTTCCATAGTGTGCCATGCTGATTTGGAAAAGATAAACCTACCGGTGTAACCCTAGGTAACCTTGGACCTATTTGCTGGTAAAAGCAAATATGCAAATATGCATATACCAATGATTAATTCATTAAGATAAGATGTCCACACGATGTCTTTGATATTACCAAGTGTCTTCCATATCATTTCAAATGTTGGTGATCATTATATCCTGCTAGTGAACCATATACCAGTAACTGTGCAATAGTTACTTGCTTGTCGGTGAATGCTATTGGATCTCAAAAGTCCTAGTGTTTTAGTAGGTGTTGACATCAATGAAAAAACTATACCAAAATACCAACAATCTCCCCCTTTTGCATTGATGGAAACACAAGATGGAAAAACCATCAAAGTGCCAAAACAGAAATGCCAAAAACCAACAATCTCTAGAAAGATCATAATAAGAATACAGAGAGTAATAGTCTCTCCTAAACAACAATCTCTCCCCCTGGGAGCAACATGTGTTATCCAAAGTTTCCATACCAATCTCTCCAAAAGATAATGTGTTTTTCCATATATCTCTCCCCCTTTGACATTAAATGCCAAATTTATAATAAAACCAAGTTCATATACAAAATACCAATCAATTCAGTATACCAACTACTCCCCCAGAGAAGTAGCTTCTTCATCAAAGACTGGACTAAAAGATTTGTCTTTTAATTCTATCGGTTGATGACAATCATCAATTGTCTAAGTCTCTACCAGTGGTGGTATGACTCCAAGATGATCTCTGAGATATTCAAAAGTCTCCTTAGGCAGAGGTTTTGTGAAAATATCTGCAAGTTGTTCTTTAGTGTTCACATAAACCAGTTTTATTTCTTTTTCTTCAACTTTTTCTCTTAGAAAATTCAGTTTGATAGAAACATGTTTTGTTTTAGAATGTAGTATTGGATTCTTAGATATATCAATTGCTGCAATGTTATCACAATATATGGTAATAGGTTCCTTGCATTTTACCTTTATGTCTTTCAACATTTGCTTAAGCCATAGTACCTGTGTATAGTTAGTTGTTGCTGCAACATATTCTGATTCTGTTGTTGATAAAGATGTACAACTCTATTTCTTACTCAACCAAGAAACTAGTCTGTTTCCAAGAAGGAATGCTCTGCCAGTGGTGCTTTTTCTATCATCCACATCTCCTACCCAATTTGCATCTGTGTATGCACATAATTCAAAGTTTGCATCTCTAGGATACCATAATCCAAGATTTATAGTGTCTTGTAAATACCGGAAAATCCTTGTTACTGTTGATTCATGATTTTCTCTAGGATTACTTTGAAATATAGAAACAATACATACTGCATTCATAATATCAGGCCTGGTTTGTGTTAAATACAGTAGACCTCCTATCATAGATTTGTATCTAGTTGGATAAAAAGGTGTAGATTCATCCCTTTGAGATAATTTGTCATTTGTAGTCATAGGTGTGCTTACCGGTTTAGAGTTCTCCATCCCAAATTTCTTTAGTAACTCTTTCAAGTATTTGAATTGATTCAAGAATATACCTTTATCAGTCTGTGAAATCTGCAATCCTAAAAAGAATTTTATTTCTCCAATCATAGACATTTCAAATTCTTGTTGCATTTTAATAGAAAATTCTTTACATAATCCATCTTCTCCTCCAAAGATTATATCATCAATGAATACTTCTATAATCAAGATGTCATCATTAGTTATTTTATAATATAAATTGTTGTCTGCATTTCCTTTAGCAAAACCAATCTTTAGAAGATACTTATCCAATCTTGCATACCAAGCTCTTGGAGCTTGTTTTAATCCATACAGATCTTTCCTTAACCTACAAACCATATCATTGTCATCTATCAAAGACAATCCATTAGGTTGTCCAATGTATAAATCCTCTTCAAGATCTCCATTCAGAAATGCACATTTAATATCCATTTGATAAACTTTGTAGTTCTTGTGTGTTGCAAAAGCCAAGAATAATCTGACTGCCTCAATTATAGCTACCAGTGCAAAGGTTTCATTGTAATCAACTCCTTGTTTCTGAGAATATCCCTTACATACTAGTCTTGCTTTATTTCTGACAACCTTACCATCTTCATTAAGTTTATTTCTGAATACCCATTTGGTTCCAATTACATTTTTATCTTTAGGCCAGGGAACTAATGTCCAAGTGTTATTTTTCTCAATTTGTTCTAATTCTTCTTCCATAGCTTTAATCCAAAATTTATCTTCACATGCCTCATTAACAGATGATGGTTCTATTTGAGAAATAAGACATACCTCTTCATTTGCCAATCTTCCTCTTGTCATAAATCCTTTAAATTTATTTCCAATTATCTTATCTTCAAAATGGTTCAATCTTACATACTAGGGTGTCTTTGTTTGTTGTTGTTCTTCAATTATTGTGGAATCCTCAGATGGTACCGGGGTAACTGGATCTTCATTCTGTACCAGCGGATTTGGTGTAGGTTCATTTGTCACAATTTCTATTTCCGGTTTAGAGTCTATATACCTTGAAGTTCCTCTGAAGTGTTCATCAATTTTTACATTTGTACTCTCAACAATTTTCTGCAATGTCTTGTTAAATCATCTATATGCCTTGCTCTTAGATGAATAAACAAGAAATATTTCTTCATCACTTCTAGGATCAAATTTTCCAATATACTCATCTCTTCTAATATAACATTTACTTCCAAAAATTCTGAAATATTCAAGAGTAGGAGTATTACCAAACCATAGTTCATGAGGGGTCTTACTGGTTTCACCTTTGATGTGAACTTTGTTGAATGTATAGACCGTTGTGATGACTGCTTCTCTCCAATACTCATGTGGTAAATTTGCTTCTGATAACATACTTCTTATTGCATCCAAGATAGTTCTATTTTTCCTTTCAACAACTCCATTCTGCTATGGTGTTCGAGGTGTTGATAGTTGTCTTCTGATTCCATTCACTTCACAGAATGTATTAAAGTCCTTAGATGTGAATTCTCCTCCTTGATCTGATCTTAAGCATTTGATTTTCTTACTGGTTTCATTTTCAACCATTGCTTTGAATAGTTTGAATTTTCCAAGTGCTTCTGATTTTTCTTTGAAAAAGTAACCCAACACATTCTAGAATAGTCATCAATGATTAGCATGAAATATCTATCACCTTGTAAGCTTTTAGTTCTAGTTGGACCACATAAATCAGTGTGAATCAAATCAAGAGCATTATTGGATTTTTCTGGAATACTTTTGAAACTAGCTCTAACTTGTTTTCCAAATTGACATTACTTACATATTGTTTTCTGAGGTTTGACAATTTTAGGTAGATCTCTAATTGCCTTAGTAGTACTAATCTTTACCATGCAATCAAAGTTTACATGACAGAGTTTCTTATGCCATAACCAACTTTCATCTATATGTGCAATCAAGCATGTCTTTTCACCGTTATTCAAATGAAAGATATTACCTCTAGTCTGATTACCGGTTGCAATTTCCAAACCAGTTCTATTCATGATTTTACATCTTCCATTTTTAAATTGTAACTGAAATCCTTTCTCAACTAATTGACCAACACTTAAACTATTCTGCTTTAATCCTTCAACATAGTAAACCTTGCCAGTGTTATGCTTACCTTCAAGAGATATTGTACCCTAACCTTTGATTGAATAGGCTTTGTCATCTCCAAATCTTACTAAACCTCCATTGTATTGTTGAAAGTTCAAGAATTTACCTTTGTCTCCTGTCATATGATGTGAGCATCCTAAGTCAATGATCCATTCATCTTTTACTTCAACTTTAGCTGCTAAGGCTTGTTCTACCGGTTGAACAATAGGTGTCAGTTGATCTTCTGTTATAGCAACAAAAACCCATCCATTGTCTATCGGATCCTCATCAAAATCATCAGTTACACCTTCATCAGCAATGTAACAAGATTTGTCTTTGTTCTTCTTAAATCTGTATCTCTGATACTTAGGATTAGGCTTGTATGTCCTTCTAGCTTCTTCTCTTAGTCTAGCATGTCTATTAGGGCATCTTGAAGCCATATGACCAATCTTATTGCAGTTAAAACATTTAAAGGGTGCTTTACCTTCATACTTACTTCCAATTGGACCTTTAGGCATTTTCCTTGCAAATAGTGCTTCAAGTTCTTCAAGTTCTTCATTTTCTTTCCTTCTTTCTTCAAGTTCTCTTGCATAAAAGGCTTTCCAATCAGATTTGTCAAATGATGGAGTAGATGATGTTGATGTTTTAAAGGCTAAATCTGTCTTTATAGTAGCAACAAGACCAAATTCTTCAATTTCAAAAGTTGAAAGTTTTCCAATCAATGTATCCCTAGTTACTGATGTATTAGGCATTGTTCTTAACTCATTTATAGAAGTAACCTTCATTTTATATGCCGGTGGCAATCCTCTTAAGATTTTTGAAACAATTTCATCCTCACTTAAGGTTCCTCCACAACATTTAATACCCAAAACAATTTCATTTACTCTTTCCATAAAAGCAGAAATCCTTTCATCTTCTTCCATTTTCAAATGTTCATACCTGACCCGGAAGCTTTCAAGTTTTGCAATTTTGACTATGGAATCTCCTTCATTCAGTGTTTCCAAATGATCCCAAATAGCTTTAGAAGTAGACCTATCTGATAATTCCATGATTTGTTGATCTGATAATGCGCTCAAAAGTGTTTCTCTTTCTTTGCAATCATTTTCCTCATCTTTAGCCAAGGTAGTTGGCTGACCAGGTACAGTAGTAGTGTAACCTTTCTTTGTAACTTCCCAAATGTCTATACCAATGCAATTTATATGTGTCTCCATTCTGATCTTCCATATGCCATAGTTGTTTCCATCTGTAATACCCTAAAATTGGCCATCTAAACCATGGGCCCCTAATCTTGACAACATCACCAAGGTCCTAACCAAAGGCAATTAAATTGATCTTGAGCACATTATTAATTCTTTAATTATCAAAAATCACATGGCAAATCAACTACTCAACATTAATTAAATATTTATTTAATTAATTAAATCATTTCCAAGAATATCATTTTGATCAATTATCCCATTTTAATTTATTAAATATTCTTACATATTTAATTAAATTAATAAATTTGCCATTCAATCATGCAAAAAGGATTAATTTATTACAAAAGATGAATTAATTTATTACAAAGAGTTGAATTGAAACAAAACAAAAATCAAAAAAAGAATTGGATTAAGAGAGAAATCAAACTCGAGATATTATTTCTTCTTCTAAATTTAGAACTTGAAACCAGAAAAGCAATTTAATTGAATTATGGAATTATTCTCTAAAATTGGAACTCAAAGCTTTTCAGAAAAAGAGGTTCAGTTGCATTGAAAACACCTTTTTCTTGAATGAATCAAATATGTGCATGGAATTATCTATTTTTATCAGATGTGCATGGAATTAATTTATTATTAATATCCAATGTAACTTGGACTTCTAATTTGAATGCATTTCAATTAAACTATAATTGGAATCTATCTCAACGTTAACTCAACTTGATTTCTCAATTATTTTCAATTAATCCTAAATTGAGCTTCTTGTGATTCTCTATAAATTCAGTCTTTAGCTCTCATTCCAATTCACCCCAGAGATTTTTGAGAACACGCTTGGAGATTATTATCATGCTAATTTTGCTCTAGAGTCATTGGAATCATTGTGCTTTTTTAGATTACTTGCATCCATTTTACATTCATTATTGCTTGCATCCATTGTTGCTTGAATTGGTTATTGTTGCTTGAATTATTCATCCATATTACATCCATATAGCTTAATATCATATAGATTAAATCCTTCATCTTGGTGTAGTCTAGTCACTGGTATTGCTTATAAAAATCTAAGAGCAATCTTATACTTGCATCTTTTAGAAGACAATTAGTCGCTTTGATATGGTTTATTTCTTATTGATTATTGATTACTAACCATGCATATAATGACTTAATTGAAGTGTTGTTCTTGCAGCTATAGGTTCACTTTTTCACACACAAATCTCTGGTGCCCACCATGGGGCTTGGAGACTACATTTTTTTGGCCTCCAAGATTGACTATATTTTTTTGTTATTTTCTAGGTTTCGGATTTTTTTGGTTCTTCGTCCATATATCTCGTACAACAATTCTTACAAGCTGAAACGATAAACTGCAGGTGTCGCAGGAATTACAAACACATTATCATACAAGTAGACCTTCTATCGTATGAGCAGATCCTCTGTCGTACGATTAGAAATCATCTATTGTACGAGCCAACATCATCAGCAATCTTGTATCGTACTATATTGCACCATGTCTCGTATGAGTCAAGTATCTATCGTACGATTCTGTATTTTTTGGTAAAGGAGGCAAATTTCATATTTTCTTCATTTCTAATTGATTATTCTGACGACTGACCCTGACTATTTATCTATCCATCTCAGAGTTTTTCATAGCCTAACTAGTTTTTGTAGAATGCTTGTCGAAGAATATTCTTGTCGCACAAAGACAATATGACTACTGATTCGTTGTCTTTGCAGGTTGCCTGAAGGAGAATCGACTAAACATCGTGTATTCTTTAAATTCATTTTTAGGAACCTAACTTGCTATCTAGTTAAAGAACAAATCTGTCTTTTGTGCTTTTAGAAGATTCTGAGAGGTAGGAGAGTATGCTCTTGTCTTTTTCTAGACAATAAGAAATCCAAACCCTTGAAGCTTTTTCTTTGTTTGAGATTTGTAGATCTTTAGCAGGCCTACCCTCCCAAGGGGTTGAAAAACTCTTAAAGCTGTTACAGCCGGTGTGAGGAGAATGACCTAAGTGGGAATAGCTAGACGCCAAGTACTCCAACCCACTATAAAATAAATGTGATTTGATGAAAATCAAGTCAACGACAGTGCTCGGGAATAGCTCTCCTCCGTACCTTCGGGTATATTAAACCTTGGTTTTCAAGGCTGGGAGACCTCTTAATTGAGTTTATACCTCAATGCGCCGAATGGATCCCTGACTAAATCCAATTTAAAATTAGAAGCTACCTAGTTCATCTCCAAAAGGGGGACAATCTTTGTGCAAGAGAGATAGTAACTCTCGCAAGATACTTGTCATTTTGTGCCCCCATTAGCGTTTGGAGTCAGATAATACGGCATTGAGAATCCATTGTGTGAGACTCAGTGGCCATATTCTGATTAGCTATTGGGTGTGTACCTGAGTCTACACGCAAAGGTTTTCTTTCCTCACCAAATTCCTTAGGGTTTGTATGTTGTGATTGGAGTCACTATGCATATTACTTGTTTTCTGTGTTTTCATCCTTGAAACAAAAAAAATTGAAATACCAAAAATCAACGAAGACCAGAAACAAACTCAGTGAGTTGAAACTCTGTCCATGTTAGAAACTAGTCCATCCTAAGTCAAAACTCTATCCATGTCAGAAACTAGTCCATCCTAAGTCAAAACTCTGTCTGTGTTAGAAACTAGTCCATCCTAAGTCAAAACTTTGTCTGTGTCAGAAACTAGTCCATCCTGAGTCAAAACTCTGTCTGTGTCAGAAAATAGTCTATCCTGGTCAAAAAATAGTCCATCTCAGAATTGGTCATACTCAGCAATCAAAAAAACTCAAAATTTCTAGGCTCTGTCCTGTAAACAGTCATATGAGTCTGATAATTCATCATCCTATATCACATCCTATGTCGTACGAGTCTTCTGGTTTGTCGTCCTAGACCCAATTCTGTGTCGTACGAGTCATTTCATTTTGTCGTCTAGCTCTATATCCTATGTTGTATGAAACATAATTGCTCTGAGTCTTTTTTCATCCTACACATGCCCATTTGTCATATGGTACGAGGCAGCAGCTCATACGAAACAGAATTATTGTCGTCTTGTAGTTGCTAAATTATCATCCAGTCCAGAAAATCCTGTCATATGAGTCTCTGGTTTTGTCAGAATAGAACAATCAAACTTGCCTAAAAATAGCTTACAATGAACATAATACGGGTTATCATTTTCCTGAGCATAAACAGATCAAGATAGTGTACTTATGCCATTTGCATTGCACGATTTGGTCGATCACCTCTCAGCTAGTTCAATCAACTACCTATCAAATTTTAGTCACTTAGATAACGTCTTATACAGGATAGATCATTCCTGAAACTAGACTACATCTTACACTACACTTAGAATCAACTTGGATAATGTCTTAGATAGGATAGATCATTCCTGAAATCAGACAAAATCTTAGTTGTTTCTCCTGAACAATACTCTAAACAGATGAACTAGCTCTGAAATTGATCTTGACCTCTACATCACAAAACAACTCTAGGTCACACTAATCCATAAAAATGCCTATTCAAACCAGGAGTTCTTGTAAGAAACAAGCCAAAGAAAAAGAACAAACCTTCACTTATCAAGATAATCCATTCTATGTGAAGGATCCCCTCACTGACATACCATTGTCATCAGGTGGACCAATTTTTGATGAATCAAAATCTCCCACTATACATGAGATAGAATACAATGATGGAAACAAAAACGACCATAATATTCCTGAAAATCATAATGACTCCTCATCATCAAGTGAGATTGACAAAGCTGTTGAACCTCCAGAAAAAGAAATCCTTGATTGTCAGAAAGACAAAGATTTTAGAAAAATGATGAAAACTATCATGACATGAGAAAAGGAAGACTATTTCTTAGAACTAGCAAATCAAGGTGCCAAACTTCCTATTGGATATGATGTTCAGACACTTGTTACTAAAAGGGAAGACTCACCTATAATCATGGTACACAAACAATTACTATCTTTGCGGACAGAGCTCACAGAGCTGAAGAATAAGGACAAATCCCCGAAACAATATTCTTTAGAAACAATATGTCCCTTTCCATTTGACAAGAATTTACACATGCCTCCATTCCCTTCATGAGTGGAAATCCCAAAATTTGACAAATATGATAGTACCTCAGATCCTCAAGATCATGTTAGGGAATTTAGTGCTACTTGTATGGAATTCATGCACGATCAAACATACCTCATGCATCTCTTCCCAAGGAGTTTAGGGGGTCAAGAAATGGAATGGTTCTCAAGTCTACCCAAAGGAATAAAAACATTCGAAGAACTAATCCAATTGTTTTTACAACAATACTCATACAACATTCGACATCCTGTGACTATGATCGATCTTTGTAATACTCAATAGAAAATGGGGGAACCTCTTCTTACTTTTCTCCAATGCTAGAGAAGGATGTTCTCTAGGTACCCACGACCTATTCCAGACTAAGAAAATGGATATATTTGTCAATAACTTGGTCCCCAAACTGAAATATAGTGTACAAATGCAAGTACACCCATCATTTAACAAAATGGTAGATAATGCCATTCAAATGGAAGATGTGCTCATAAAGAAGGGAGATATCACACCTTGGAAAGAAACACAAACAGGATCTAGCTCTAAAGAGAAGAACAAGTATTGGAAATTTGCCAAAGACAACAACAAGAATGTTGTTAATGATGGAGTAGTAGACACTATCAAAACAAACTCAAAATCCACAATATTCAACCTGGCTAGTGGTACACAAGCACTTAAAGCCGCTGAGATTGTAGCAAAAAATCCACCAAAGAAAACAAAGGAATGGTTCAAAGACAAGCCTTGGCTTTCCAAACCCAAGTGTGATTTTACTCCTCTTGAAGAATCATATGAGTCTGCTTTCAAAACTCTATTGGCAAACAACTTGATAACACTACCAGATAACTCCAAACCATATGATCCAGATGTCAAGCCAAGATGGTGGAGAGAAAATGAATACTGTGACTTCCATCAGAATTAGGGTCATAACATAAACAATTGCATGAAGCTAAAACATGAGGTTCAAGATCTCATAGATGCTAGTAAAGTTGTTGTTGTGAATCATCCAACCAATGCTGATCATAAAGCATTTAAAGACCCTTTGCCTGCTTATGAACAAGGTGATTCCTCAAAGACCAAAGGAGGTGCCAAGGTAAATTATGCTTATGCCAGCCAAGACAATGTTATCAACATGATTGAACCTTCACACTCAGAATATTGCAATGTGATTATAGTTCAAGATAAACCAAATGAATCATGATATGCAAAAGCTCTGACCAGATCTCAAAAGAAAGTTACCCTCCAAGGAGCTAGTTCTTCCAAACTAGCTCAAGAAACATCAAATCCAACAGCCTTGCCAAACAAACAAAATGAATCAACCTTGGACAAATTTAAAAGATTAACCTCATCATCATCCTCTGGATACAGCATGGTTGAACAGTTGAAAACAACAAATGCTTAAATTTCAATTTTTGAATTGCTATAGCTCTCATCTACTCACAAGGATATCCTAGACAAAGCATTGCTCACTACCACCGTTCCAAAAGATTTAGACATTGATTGGTTTCGGTCTATGGCAGGTCATCTGACTTCACCTCACTATTTGACCTTCTATGAGGAAGATGACAATTCATTAAATAATCCACATAACTAGCCATTGCATATTGAAGCCATGATCCTCAAACACAGAGTTAAACGTGTTTTGATAGATGGAGGCATGGGGTTGAATATATGTACTTATCATCTACTTACACAACTAGGATTCTCTGAAAATGTCATTGATCCAGGCAAGAAAATAACAATTAAAGCCTATGATGAAGAAGAGAGGACCTCCAAAGGTTTGGTATCATTACCAATCAGAGTGGGACCGATAGAGAGAGATGTCCTTTTCCAGGTTCTTGATATTCCATTTTCATACAATATATTACTGGGTAGGCCATGGATTCATGAAATGAAGGCAGTACCATCAACATATCATCAATGCTTAAAGTTTCCTTATAATGGAGCTGAAATCAATATTCCTGCTGATACAAATGTCATCTGTAATACATTGACAAAAGGTGCAGATACTTTTGTGCCTCATAATAGGGCAGCCTCTCCAAATGAAGATCCATTAACATTGATGAAAGACTTAGAAAAGAGATTGAAGATTACAAATACCGGCATGGATGGCTACAAGATAGAACCAGTACTATCATTAGTTTCTCTCCCTCCATCACCAAAATAGTTGGACAAGCCATCAGAGGCTATGAGGACACAAACTTCAGCTCTGAATACTATATATGATGGTCTCTTCATATAGTCTTCTACCTCCTTGGTGGATGAAATAGAAGAGGATGATGTGCTTAATTGGCTCTTTAAGGAAGATAGTCCAAATGAGGAGGTATGACATTGTGAGATTTCCTCAAACCAATATGGTCATGGTTACAAAATGATTCAGTGCATGGGGTACTCAGGTATTGGTCCTTTGGGCAAACAAAAAGAAGGTATTACTGAACCAATTCAACTACAAACCAAATCCACACATGATAAGGCTGGACTAGGATACAATCCTAAAAAGACATCAGAACAAAAACATGTTTCTAAGTCTAAAGGCTTGAAAAAGATATCACCTTTAACATTACATGAAGCAAACACTAAACAAACAAAAGAAGAGTGTAGAAAAGAGAAAGAGGAATCAACGGTCAAGAAAGAAGAAATAGCCAGTGCTCAAGCTTCGACGGTATTAGCTACGATAATACAAGAAGTTGAGATTCCTGAGGATATAAGAGATGAAGTTGTGAGAATCAGAGAATTATTTGCACCATTAAAAGTTCCAGTCACATATACTGGTAGGCAACAAGTAGATGATTCGAAGACTGATTCAAATGAGTATGAATGGGATCCTAACTATCTTTCAGACACATCCACTATAGAAACTCCAGAAGAATCTAGTGGTATCATAGATGATACTCAAGAGCTAATGCGCATAAAACTAGAGAGGGAAATACAAGAAATTAGACAAAAGAGGTAAGCAAATTATGAACAAGCATTGAAAGAAGGAACAATACCAGAAAGCTTCTCATCTATGTGTCCTTATCCTGAAACAAAACAAATTAGTTATAGCACTACAAAAGAAGAGATAGAAGCTGTAGAACAAGAACCAGTTTCAGTCCAGAAGAAGCTGAATGGAGTAGACAACAAAAAATCACAGAAATAATGAGATCATGTCAATAGGTGTGTCAGATACAATTGATAAATGAACTACAATGTGAAGGAATTTGTAGCATTAAAGATGTTAGTATTGATACCATACATATGCTTACTAAATCACCTAAAAGAGACTTGGAAACTTCATCCGATAACTCTGATGATTCTGATAACTCTGATGACAGTCCTATTCATGATGATACCCACTCATCCTCAAATTCTAAATCATCTGATACAAACAATGAAAAGTTGCCTACTAGTCTGATTGTTGTTAAACCATGACATGACATCCAGTTTGGCATAGTAAATGATGTTACAAGTATGTCTATTGGATTAGATCCATTAAATATTAACATGAACTTTAATAATCATGATCTGACTCTTCCTGGTCTCAAGACACTTATGCAAGGTATCATTCTGGAACTTGAATTTTTGATCTGCAGTTGTGATAACAATACCATGAACGCTCTTGAACCTACCCAAAATTTTTCCTTAATACATCCCAAATTGATTGACTATACTTTACAGAATCAACCCATGGATATACCTACTTTTGCCAATGACTATACATTATCCTATTATCTCAATGCAGTCAAACCTATGAACCCTTCCACCAGTGAATGGAGTGAAAATATGACTGAAGAGGATATCAAGTATCTTAGTCGCAAAAACAAGAAAAATAAAAATAAAAGATCTGATGGCAAAAACCATATTGTGGCGATGTAAGAATCTAAAAAAGAGAAAATAAAGGACGTACCTAAAGGTGAAAACCTCTTTGAGGTGCATGAAGGTGAGATACTTGGTATACTACCTAGTCATTTTCAGGAGTGGTCTTCCATATTGATCGAGCCAACTTAGCCAGTGAATATCGGGAATCAAGAGACACCACAAATTATTCATGTAGCTCAATCACTATTAGCAGAGGAATTGAAGGATTTCATTCAGCTATTCTTAGAGAAGAAAATAAACTTTACATGGACGTACTCTGATATGCCAGGCTTGGATCTTGATCTCATTATGCACCATCTCTCAATCACACCAGGAGTAAAACCAGTTAAACAAAAACTCCGTAAGATGCACCCGCATGTCACACTATTGGTCAAAGTTGAACTAGATAAACTACTTAAAGTTGGATTTATCAGAGCAATAGATTATGCTGAATGGATTTCTAACATAGTACCTGTGTCGAAGGCAGATAAATCTATCAGAGTTTGTATAGATTTTAGAGATCTCAATAAAGCATGTCCAAAAGATGACTTCCCAATGCCAAATATTGATATGATAGTTGACATGACAGCTGGGTATGAGATGTACTCACTAATGGATGGATTTTCTGACTACAATCAGATTAAAATCGCTCTTGGAGATCAAGAAAAGATAGCTTTCACTTGTTCATGGGGAACCTTTTGATAGAACGTTATGCCATTTGGGTTAAAGAATGCAGGAGCGACTTATCAGAGAGTAGTTACAACTATCTTTCATGACATGATGCATAGGAATATGGAAGATTATGTTGATGACACCTTAGTGAAGACTATGAAAAGATCAATGCATATTCAAGAGTTAGGTCCTATACTTGACAAAATGGAAAAGTTTAAGCTCTGATTAAATCCACAGAAGTGTGCATTCGGAGTGACATCTGGTAAACTACTTGGCTACATCATTTCAAAGAAGGGCATCGAGGTTGATCTTGAGAAGGTCCAAGCTATAATGGAAATGCCGACTCCAAAGAACATCAGTCAAATGAGAAGTCTACAAGGATGTCTCTAATCCATTAGAAGATTCATTTCTCAACTAGCAGATAAGGCTCAACCTTTTACAAAGGTATTGAGAAAAGGAATAATATACAACTGGGATCAACAGTGTGAACAACATCTTCAGCAGATAAAAGAGTACCTGTCTAATCCACCAATATTGATGCCACCTATTCAGGGTGAGCCACTAATCTTATATATATCAACAACTGATTCATCACTGGGGGCACTTCTAGCACAACAAGATGACAATAAAAAGGAAAGAGCTATTTATTACATCAGCAGGACATTGGTGTATTATGAAATGAGCTATAGTATAATAGAAAAAGCATGCTTGGCATTAGTCTTTGCATCATAGAAACAGAGGCACCATATGCTCACAGATTCAGTCAAGTTGGTGGCCAAAATTGATCCACTCAAGTATCTTCTTAATAAAGAAACACTCACCGAATGATTGACAAAGTGGGTAATGATCCTTACAGAGTTTGACATTAAATATGTGGAATGCAAAGCCATAAAAGGACAGATAATTGCTGATCAACTTGTTGAAGCTCCACTTGAGGATACTCAACCACTACACATTGAGTTCCCAGATAAATCAATAATGCATCTTACTCAACAACCCTGGAAGATGTTCTTTGATGGTGTTGAACACTATATTTGAAATTAAAAAAAAATCTTCCCATAGGCATGAAAACTAAAAGATTATCAGCCAAAATATCATATCGAGCATCTCAAAAGGAGTTTCATCGAAAGAATACTTTCATCGAAATAGAGCATGACGTGTAAAACACTACGTAAAGATGTCTTCGGTGGAATATCACTTTCGATAAATGAAGGGAGCCGCTCATCGATACTCCAGTTTCATCGAAAAGTGAAAAGCAAAAGGCAAAAAGAAAAAAGTGAAGTCGAGGAGATACAACTGCCGAAGAAACTAAAAAAGCATTCATCAAAAAGAAAATCTCATCTCTAGCATTATATCGAACAAAAACAGAGGGGTTTTATCGATAAAGGGGATATCGAAGAAAAAAGACTTTCGAAGAGCTTGCATGAACTTTCACTGAAGAACAGAACTCATTGAAATATGATTTTGATGAAACTTACGAATGACTCATCGAAAGAAAGTTCATCAAGGAAAAGATGATTTCGAGGAGACTAGAAAATGGTTTTTCAACATGGGCTATTTGCCGATGAAGTGATATCGAGGAAAGTGAGCTTTCGATGAAAGATCAAAGTATTCGGCCGAAGACAAGGGTTTCATCGAAAGCTCAATTTATGATCATTTCAGTTGAACAGTACTTCTCGCGAAAGAGTTAAAAGCCCAAGTGAAGAATGTCACATCTGCAATTAAGTTTAAACATTTGAATAGCCATTATAGATGTAGAGACATTAACTGTGCACAAGTTGCCCATGCAATTATAGCTGAACTGATTGAATCTTCATAAGAACCAGATTGATGCCAAGAGACTGAAAGTTGCAAGGAATTTGCTGAAGCTCGTGAATGACAATCAGAAGAGTTAGACAATTCTCCAAGTAAGTGTGATTTCTCGTATTTACTGAAATTATGGAACCTTCTTCTTCTAAAAAGAGTAGAAAAGGGAGAGAATTAAACCCTGAAGAGAAGCCCAAGAGACAGAAAAAGGAAGGTAGAGCTTTGATTCAGGATTTGCTAGACGAGTGCCCGACATCCAGTGTGAGGTCTAAAAAGATCAAGAGTGAAGAAGAAGGATTGGAGGATAGATTTGAACATCTGGGAGACATATGGACTGAAATAAGAGGACATGAGTTGTTCCTATTTAGTTACAAGAGAAGGGATGCTCCTGAGCCCATAAGTAATCTATGGAAGAAAAACTTAGGGAAATTGGTAGTCCCAAATGTATTTGTGGATGTTGAATTAATGAAAGCTCTGGTAGATTGCTATGATCCAAGAACCAAAACCATATGCGACTACCGAGGGAATCCCTTGGTGGTGATTAACAAACAGATTATTGATATGGTATTTGATGTAGACTGGGAAGTAGAAGAGAAAATTGATATGCAGAAATTGTCGCAAGAATTCTTTAACTTGGAAGACATCTACAGGACATGGAGATTACCCATTCACCGGCCAAAAGTGGGCGGGTCCTTTGTTCCATTCAGCAAAACTGACAAGGTGCCATTTGATGTCAACCAATTCCATCCATATTTTAAGTATACATACTATGCTGCAGCCCAAGTATTAGGCTTAGAGGCTCATCCTCTCATGGATATTGGGGTTATGGTTCTATGTGCTGATTTACAATTGAAAGACCCTAGGTCATTTGATTATGCCACTTATGTTGCAGATGCCCTAAATCATGGGTTGGAAAAGTTGAAAGGAGACCTTGTGAATGTCCATTTCTCATTGTACTCTTTATTGATGCACATAATTCTTTATTGTGGACAAGAAATCAATACCTGGTTAGATGATTTCTGCATCAGAGCTTATGATAAGAATGGTTTGAAGAAACCAGTTTAGTTGTGGGTTTCTGCATGGGATCAAAGATTCATGAACAACCAATACTGGCACTTTCAAGAATATTTTGTGAAACCCCTTAGTGTGGCCTTTGGACAACATAGAGATTATACTCTATCCCCTGAAATTAAGAGATTCCTCAAGCCAAAAGACTTCTCTCCGGAGTCTCAGATTGATCACAACTGGGGTGACTGGTATTGCCAAATTAATCATACAGAAATCAGGGTATTTGGGTATGAAGGAAAGCCATACATGCTTCCAATTACAGTACCAAACAGGGTGGCTAGCCTAGAGATTATGAGACAATTATCTGCTATCAGTGCTAAGCATCTTACTAATTTTGGTAAACAATCCATTGTTCTAGGGTTATTGGTGTTTTCTGATTTTATTGTTAAAAGTTCCAAAAGCTATTACTTACTTCAAAATAAATTAGATTATTATGGCATGACTCTGGGTGATCCTAGAGAGAACTTTGATCCTGAGGGATATATAAGAGCTACCAGGACGTCACAAAAACTAAAAGCCGGAATACATGTGGCTAAAATGCCAGATGATTTAATCAAGAACCTTGAAAGGGAAGAGGCTAGGGTTTTGAGAGAAAGAAGTGAAATGACTTGGGAAGCCTTCAAATGGAAAAGAGAAAGGGGGATGGTGGATGGAGACATACTTGGAAACCTCCAAGACCCTTTGGAGATAGCCAAAAGGCTACTTCAACATGAAGTAGAGATTATGCATAGAGTGCCACCACAATTCCTTCATTTTATCAATACTGAAAAGTATAGTCAACCATTGGCTCATATGTCACTGAAATCAGTTTCTAGTAGCATCCCTGCTGACTCTCCTAGAGAAGATTATCCTCCTGGTTTTGAAGCAGAGGTGGATGTGGACACTGGTGAATTCAACATTAAAGATGTAGTTGATATAAGGATGACAAAGCATGAAGACTTTGTTGTTGATGATGGATTCGCCTCTTTGAGGGAATTCCTTTCATTCTTGTACCAGTATAAAGGGGCCCATGTGAAACGAAGCATGGCTGGAAGACCAGAAGAAGAACAGTTGAAAAGACTACAGGATGAAATCGATACCCTCATGAAAGATATGACCCCTGAGAAAGGGAGGAAAATATTGAAAGAGGCTGGTGTTATCATCTTTTCTGGTTGGGACATAAATTCAACACTTTTGTTTGATGGATTATTGAAGAAGCAGGACTTGAATCAACAAGTGTTGCCTCAAGAAATAGATAAATTGTTCCTAGGCTCCGGGTATGATCCTGATCAAAAGGATCTCCTAAAATGGGCACTATATCTGAAAGGAAAAAGGCCAATTATTGTGGATATCGAAGAAACCTTTGGACACCTCATGATTCATCAGGTTGGAAAGACTGACCCTAGGGTCACTGCAAAGTTGAACCTGGATGTGGCCAAATTAAATATGGATCAGACAGAGTTTTTGGTCAGGGAAAATATTACCTATAAAGGCTTGTATGAAAAATCTAAGGAGGAGAATCAGAAGTTACAAATGAAAATATTACAACTTGAGAAAGGGACTCCCTTAAATGAATATGCCTCAGATCCCATAGGACAAAGCTTGGATGATGTTTTTGATGCTCTGTATTGGAAGTATCAAGTAGATAAGGCTACCAAACAGGTAAGTAATATCCAGCAAAAGATGGATAGATTGGTTAATGATATCATTGAACACCGATTCAAAACCATTCTTATACATGTCGAACATTACTGGAGGGTTTACACTAGAACCATAAGAGCATTAAGAGAGCATGAAAGGTTAAAAGCACGATTGCATGAGGTGATAAACAGTGTTGATGTAATGATGCCAGAGGAGAAGGCTAAAGGGACCTCATATATAGATGATCATGTTAAATTCGAAGATATGCTAAAACGAGATCTTAAAGAATTGGATGATGGGAGCCCTATTGGAATGCCCTTGATTTATAAAGAAGGAGGAGTAATGTCCATGGAAGATTTGCGGAATGAACTTGTAGACATCAAGGATCGGGCTCTGTCAAGGCTGGACCAAAGCAAAGACATGGCCCCTACCGTCAACCAGATGATCTTCGAATACCTTTCATAGGGAGAAGAATTGAAGAAACAAAGTGTTAAGATCAAGACTTTTAAAGAAGATGATTATATTCATCATTTAGGAATTCTTAATCTCTTTTTACTTAAGTTTGTTAGGAATATTCAAATTAACAATTAGTTTTTTGAAGAGACAAGTCTCTTCATAAATGACTTTTGCTCTCATATATATATGAGAGAGGTTTTTGTAATATGGCAATAAGAGAGACACAAGAACAAGAAGCAATGTATGATAGCCTATAAGTTTTCTATTATACAAATTTTGATGGAATACATGCTATGATCAGTCGTTTTTCTTTGCGGGTGTGTTGTGGATTATTTCATTTTGTTTTTGGCAATCGCTTGTGATATTATCTAAAGAGATAAGGTTATTCATATTCTTCGAATGAAATTTATGTTGTATGTTATAAGATTGCAATAAAATTTCTCCTGGTGAATTATAATTGTTCTTTGTAGTGCTTACTTGAATGGTCCCTTAAAGGTAGGGTTAAACTCATTCAAGCAACTTATGATATAAGAATTCAATTGATCTCAAAAGAAATAATAACAGACAGGTCCATAAAAGGGTGGGTTGAAAAACTATCTCACAAGTTCGCACAGTAAGTCCTAAAGAAAATATAATGACTCTGTAGCCCAAACAACGAAGAAGGCACTGGCTATTTACAGATTACACTTATCACCATATTCATCATATGTTATTTTAAAGCAACAGGAGTAATGAAGTAAGAAACATAGATTGAATAGCTTCTACAACAACAATCTTGAACTCATCTGCTATATCTCCATCCTAAGAACTCATGCCATTCTGAGATAGGAGGAAACCAGATCAGGACACTTAATCTGCTATAAAAAGCACCGGTCATTAAAGACAACTGGTGAATAGGTATACCCGCCTAGGTCCTGCAGAACCTAAAGTGAGAGAGTTAACAACCAAACAAGTTCACTCTATATGTTGGCCAAGTCAATTGGAGGGTTTGATCATAGGAGTTGGCATTTCCTTAGAACCTATCCAATCTGTTGATTTGAGACCTAACAGATTGGGGACTCTGCTAGGGAGAATTATTAAGACTCTACTGTGGGAGAGAACTCAAAAAAGAAAAAGAAAAAACTTTCCTCTTAAGAAAAGAGGTGGCGACTCAAAGATAAAGGGGAGGAATATCTATGCACGGAATGAGGTCAGTCATAAAAGGACAATCTTTATCCGAGTTAGATTTCTCTCAACGAAAGAACAAAAACAAAGAACCCATGAATGAATTCATGAGAGAAAGATACAATTAGTATAAACATGAAAGCAACCAACATTCACCTTCAAGAGAATAGGATAAAGCAACTACTTCAAGCGCAGTAAATGAGGATTTTGTTGCAGCATATAAAGCCCAAAAGGGGTGATATCAAATTCCCCCTGGTTTCGAAAATCACAAAGCACGATCCAGACAAAACACACTGCTTTCATCGGGATCAGGTATGGCAGATTCTACAGATAGATTCATAGATTTAACTAGACAAATGATGGAGGCAGCTGCTGAAATGAGAGATTCAGGAAGGACTCAGGAATGTTTGGAGCTGTGTGCTAAATTAGGCATAAATGTTGGTGAGGATGACTTTAATAAAGATGTAAACAACTACAAGAAAAAATGTGCTCAGGGAGTGGGTAAAGCAAAGAGTAATAATTTTAAGGCTTATGAGAACCCCTTGTTTGGTAACAAAAGGGATGATCATGTGCAATCAAGTGCACCACCAGTCCAGCCAAATTTACATAGAAACTTTGCTGCTCATAACCAATTTCTGCCTCCAAGTCAATTTTATAACCAACATCCACCCCCAGATCAATTTCAATATCAATACCAGAATCAATACCCTTTTCCTTATCAAAATCAAATACCCTCATATGGCAATATAAACCAAAACTTTGGGAATCCTCACGGGGGACATGGACTAATGAATATGGAACAAATGAGGCAGTTTGGTTTTTTAGGAATGATGGTATACCCATATCCTATCCCAAATGAAATCAGGACTGCAATACCAAGGTTCACTAGAAGTAATGAAATTTTAGGAGAAGCTCATTGTAAAGCCTTTGATGCAGTAATTGAGGATTTTGGTTTACCACATGAAGATGTTAAGATCGGGTTATTTATGCAATCATTAACAGAAGATGCAAGAGATTGGTTTAGGGCATTGCCTGATGCATCTATTAGAAATCTTGCAGAGTTCAAAAACTTATTCCTTGAGCAGTATGGAGACCATAACAGCCCTGAATTTGCTTTGCATGAGATCATTAGCATAAAAAAGGAGCAAAATGAATCAGTGGTAGATTTGAATAAAAGATTTAACAGGGTTCTAAACAAAATCCCCAATAGGATGAAACCAGTACCTGAGGTAAGCATTCTATATTACATCAATGCTTATGATAGTAAAATGAACTATGAGCTGAGAACCAGAAATCCTAGAGACCTCCGAGATGTTATGAAAAATGCCATTGTTATAGAAAATAACAGGAAGGCTGTTGGTAAAGTGGGGAAAAGAGAAGATGCCAGGTTATACAATCCTAAAGCACCCAAGGCTAATAAAGATGAGGATAAGCTTGACAAAGTTTTGAATGCCCTAAAAGATTTATCTGTAAGGGTAAAAAAAATAGAGAAGCAGCAATATTATCGTCCTGAGAGGCCCAGATTGCATGACATGCCCTATAACACTACCTGGAAAGATGGAAAACTAGTAGACAGGAATCACAGAGATAACCAGCAAATTCCAGATCCCTTGAAAAGAACAGTAAACTATACTCAAGATGATGACATGTGGTGTTATGCTTGTAATATGCCACATGCTCCCTCTTTGTGCGCTGTAGCAAAAGGATTGCAGGAGGAAGAGAATGGTTATGAAGAACATATGGGTGACCCAACTGTTAACATGATATCCTTTGCAGAAGAAGGAGGATCATATTCCATGAACATTGATTAATGCTCTGTATTACCCGTGACCACCAACATAAATGAAAGTGTTAAGCTCAGAATCCCCACTGAAGAAGAAAAGAGAAGAATTATAGCTTATGCCGTTGCACAAGCAAAAAGAACTTATGATTTGAGGAATAGGGTGGTGAATCCAAAGCAAAGCAAAATCACTAGTCTTTTTATAAAAGAAAATGATGAAACACCCAAGCAAACAAATAAAGCAGCTAAAACTAAGGAAGATGTACCAAAGAATAATACAAGGGGTCCTGATGTTCAAAAGGAAGATATAACAAAATTTCCTTTGGCACAACACTCCACTTCATTTGAATATTCAAATGCATTAATGCAATTAAAAGTTTCTGTTCCCCTAATGGAAATAATGAAGTTTCCTGAATATAGAGAAAAGACTCTTGAGATAATTTCAGGTGTCCAGAAGGAAAAAGTGAATGGGCAGAAACAAGAGGTTCCAAAAGGTAATAATAATGAACAAATGGCCCCAGTTATATATCTAGGGTCCACCATAACCAAAAACCCAACACAAGTAGACCCATTTTATCTCACTTTGGTGGTAAACTATAAGAAAGTAAAGAATTGTATGATCGACTCAGGAGCAGCCATAAACGTTATGCTTGTTGGAGTGATGAAAGAACTTGGATTGGAAGTTGATACTACCTTTGGTAAATGTTATGCCATGGACAACAGGTCGGTCCCGGTGGTTGGCATCATGAAAGATGTAGAATTCAAATTGGTAGCCTATCCTGAAGCATCATACAAAATAGATATTACAATGGTGGATGTCCCTCCAAACTATGGGATGTTGCTATCTAGGCAATGGTCGAACATGATTGGAGGGTATGTGCAGTTAGATTTATCATATGCTACGATTCCAATAAATGGGCAAGAGGTAAAAATTGATAGGGAACCCCGGTCCACATATATCATAGAAGACATGGAAGAGTCGACAAATCAAATATGTTTCTTGCAAATTGATATGGACAATTTTCAAGTATAGTTGACAAAACCTAAGGTTGATGAGTGGATCCCCATTGAATCAGGTCTAGTTGGGAAGAATGATCAAGTATGGAAAATGTTCTTTGATGGGTCTTGTAGCAAGGAAGGGAGTGGGGTTGGAATCCTATTTATCTCACCCACAGGGGAAACCTTTAAATATTCTTTCAAATTGCTATTTGAATGCACAAATAACATTGCAGAATATGAAGCCTTACTCACTGGTCTTAATATAGCAATTAAACATGGAATTAAAATACTCAGTGTGTTTGGTGACTTAGAGTTAATAGTCTCACAAGTAAAGGAGAAGTATTATTCAAAGCACTTAAGACTGAAACAATATAGAAATGTTGTTTGGGATACTATAGAACTTTTTGATGCTTTTCAAATAAACTGGATCGACAGGTCAAAAACATCATGGCAGACTTTTTAGCCAGTATTGCATTGAAGGATAATGATATAACACTAACTAGGATATCTAAAGTAGAGATGAAAGTAAGACCATTAGTTCCTGACAACCTATACCATTGGCAAGTGTTTCATGATGATACGGACCTACTAAAATTCTTACAGTGTGTTGATCACTATCAGACTCAGGCAATAAATTTCAGTGACTTCGTGGAAAAGACTGAAGGTAAGGAAACTTTATTTGGACATGAAATCATACAATTGAAGTCAAATAAATTACCAAGAGGCTTAGTAGCATTGGAAAGGACTTTCAATGCTTAGGATGTAATTGAGACTAAAGGATCAGCTGTTAAAGAAAGTGATGTGGAACAAGTCAATTTAGGAAGTGAAGAAACTCCTAGAAATGTTTTCATTGGGAGAAGGCTAACTCCTGCCATGAGGCAACAACTGATTACATTACTAAGAAGATATAAACACGTGTTTGCATGGTCTTATGAAGATCTCAAAGCCTATAGAGAAGATCTTTTTCAGCATGAGATACCGCTTAAGCCAGAAGCTAAACCATTCAGACAAAAGCAGAGACCTATTAATCCAACATTGTTACCAAAAATGAGGGAAGAGATCATAAAAATGAAAGATGCGGGAATTATTGAACCCTGTAGATATTCCAAATGGGTCTCAAACTTAGTACTGGTCAGAAAGAAGAATGGGGATATTAGATTGTGTGTGGAATTTAGAAACTTAAACATATCATCTCTAAAGGACAATTACCCATTGCCAAATATGGACAACATGCTGCAGAAAGTGACAGGGTGTGAGTTATTATCTATGATGGATGGGTTTTCAGGTTACAATCAGGTGAAAGTTAAAGAAAGTGAAAAGTATAAAACAACCTTTACAACTCCATGGGGCACTTATGTATATGCACGAATGCCATTTGGATTGACTAATGTTGGTGCCACATTTCAGAGAGCAATGGATGTGGCTTTTGCAGAGCTGATTGATGTAATCATGGTAGTATACCAAGTTGATTTGACTGCATACTCAAAAAGGGTTGATGATCATTGTGAGCACCTTGAGAAGATATTAAGAAAGCCTTAGAGTATGGGATTTCCTTGAATCCTAAAAAATGCCATTTTGGTGTTGAAGAAGGAAAGTTACTTGGACACATAGTATCCAAGGAAGGGGTAAGAATTGACCCTGAAAGGGTGGTAGCTATCAATGAGGTTCCCATTCCTCGAACTATCAAGGCCATTCAATCATTCTTGGGACAAATAAATTTTGTAAGAAGGTTTATTCTAAATTTTGCATACATAATAAAACCTATAGTAAAGATGCTAAAGAAAGTAGTCCAAATTGATTGGACTGAGGAAGCAATTGATTCCTTTGTAGTGATCAAAAGAGCAATTTTTGAAGCACCAGTACTAATCTCTCCAGATTTTAGCAAGCCTTTTATAATATTCTCATTCGCTTCTTGTCATACAATAGCAGCGGTATTGTTGCAGAAGAATCCAGAAGGGTATGAGCAGCCCATTGCATATTTTAGCAAGTCTTTGAGCCCTTCAGAAATAAAATATGAGTTGAATGAAAAGCAGGCTGATGCCTTGGTTAGATCAGTAAAGCAGTTTAGACCATACTTAGTGGGGGCTGAAGTTATAGCATATGTTCCTAATGCAGCAGTGAAGGATATCTTCAGACAAACTGAGGTCACAGGCAAAATATGTAAATGGATCAACCAAATACAAGAGTTCAACATTGAACTCAAAATTTCACAAGTTATCAAAGGACAAGGGTTGGCCAAACTCATGACAGGGACTGAAATTGAGGAGTCTTGTGTAAACCAAGTAGGATTAGAAGAAGCCAACTTCAGCATTGAGAATACAACATGGTACACTGACATCATATACTACCTTAAGCACTTGAAATGCCCGAATGGTATGACTGATAATCAGAGAAGAACTTTAAAGTTGAAATCTGCGAGATATGTGATTGTCAATGGGGACTTGTATTGGAAAAACAGAGATGGGATATTATTATTGTGCCTAGATAACTGCCAAGCAGAGAAGGTTCTCCAAGAGATGCATGATGGGGTTTGTGGTGGTCATTTTTTGGCTAAGACTACTACACATAAGATATTGAGAGTTGGATACTTTTGGCCATGCATTTTCAATGACTCTTATAGATATGTTAGAAAATGTGAAGCTTGTCAGAAATTTTCAGGCAAAATGAAATATCAAGGGTCACTTCCATTAAGACCAATGCTATCTGAGGAACCATTTCAGCAATGGGGAATAGATTTCATAGGAGAAATATCTGAAAGATCCAGCGGAGGACACAGATGGATATTGGTTGCTACAGACTATTTTACCAAGTGGGTAGAGGCAATACCCACTAGACAAGCTACTAGTAAAGTAGTAATAAAATTCATAATGGAGAACATTATTACTAGATTCAGTGTTCCTGCAAAGATCATCTCAGACAATGGCATGTCCTTTAGGTATGACGAATTCAACACTTTTTGTGAAGAGTATGGCATTCAAATATCTCATTCTTCTCCTTACCACCCTCAAGGAAATGGGCAAGCTAAATCAAGCAACAAGAACATCCTAAAGATCATTAAAAGGATGTTAGGACACAACAAGAAGGCATGGGATTCAAAGTTGAGTCTTGCATTATGGGCAGATAGAATAACAATGAAGAAATCTATGGGAAAGTCTCCATTTGAGTTGGTTTATGGCAAAAGAGCTAGATTGCCTTTGGACAATCTCTTGCCTGTACATAGGTTCGTGACTCAAGAAGGGATCGATGTTGAAGACCCCTCACAAGAGAGGATGATGCAGTTAGCAGAGCTGGATGAAGTCAGAATAGAGGCTCAGAAATAGAATATAAGATTCAAAATCAGATGAAGAAGTTGTATGACAGGAGGACAGCGGATAGGAAATTTTGTGTGGGTGATTGGGTCTTAATGTGGAATGCCAAAAGTCAAGACAAAGGCAAGCATGGAAAATTTGAGGCTTTATGGATCGGACCATATGTGATTATGGATAAAAAAGGAGAAGATTCCTACCTGCTCCAAGATACAATAGGGGAAGTCCAAGAATTGCCAGTACATGGACAATTCTTAAAAAATTTCTTTTCTTGATGTATTCTATTACATGTACAGTAGATTAGGATCCACTTCCATTGTAAATACCATGACTTGTCAAAATGTATCCTCGCCAACCAGAGATTCTAAATTCTTGAAGGCATACACAATATGCCTCCATCCTCAGTTAGAGCCACTATTGAACACTATATTTGAAATTAAAAAAAAATCTTACCATAGGCATGAAAACTAAAAGATTATCGGCCAAAATATCATATCAAGCATCTCAAAAGGAGTTTCACCGAAAGAATACTTTCATCGAAATAGAGCATGACGTGTAAAACACTACGAAAAGATGTCTTCGACGGAATATCACTTTTGATAAATGAAGGGAGCCGCTCATCGATACTTCAGTTTCATTGAAAAGTGAAAAGCAAAAGGCAAAAAGCAAAAAGTGAAGTCGAGGAGATACAACTACCGAAGAAACTTAAAAAGCATTCATCGAAAAGCAAATATCATCGATAGCATTATATCGAACAAAAATAGAGGGGTTTTATCGATAAAGGGGATATCGAAGAAAAAAGACTTTCGAAGAGCTTGCATGAACTTTCACCGACGAACAGAACTCATCGAAATATGATTTCAATGAAACTTACGAATGACTCATCGAAAGAAAGTTCATCAAGGAAAAGATGATTTCGAGGAGACTAGAAAATGGTTTTTCGACATGGGCTATTCGCCGATGAAGTGATATCGAGGAAAGTCGGCTTTTGATGAAAGATCAAAGTATTCGGCTGAAGACAAGGGTTTCATCGAAAGCTCGATTTATGATCATTTCAGTTGAACAGTACTTCCCGCGAAAGAGTTAAAAGCCCAAGTGAAGAATGTCACATCTGCAATTAAGTTTAAACATTTGAATAGCCGTTATAGATGCAGAGACATTAACTGTGCACAAGTTGCCCATGCAATTATAGCTGAACTGTTTGAATCTTCATAAGAACCAGATTGATGCCAATAGACTGAAAGTTGCAAGGAATTTGCTGAAGCTCGTGAATGACAATCAGAAGAGTTAGACAATTCTCCAAGTAAGTGTGATTTCTCATATTTATTGAAATTATGGAACCTTCTTCTTCTTCTAAAAAGAGTAGAAAAGGGAAAGAATTAAACCCTAAAGAGAAGCCCAAGAGACAGAAAAAGGAAGGTAGAGCTTTGACTCAGGATTTGCTAGACCAGTGCCCGACATCCAGTGTGAGGTCTAAAAAGATCAAGAATGAAGAAGAAGGATTGGAGGATAGATTTGAACATCTGGGAGACATATGGACTGAAATTAGAGGACATGAGTTGTTCCTATTTAGTTACAAGAGAAGGGATGCTCCTGAGCCCATAAGTAATCTGTGGAAGAAAAACTTAGGGAAATTGGTAGTCCCGAATGTATTTGTGGATGTTGAATTAATGAAAGCTCTGGTAGATTGCTATGATCCAGGAACCAAAACCATATGCGACTACCGAGGGAATCCCTTGGTGGTGATTAAAAAATAGACTATTGATATGGTATTTGATGTAGACTGGGAAGTAGAAGAGAAAATTGATATGCAGAAACTGTCGCAAGAATTCTTTAACTTGGAAGACATCTACAGGACGTGGAGATTACCCATTCACCGGCCAAAAGTGGGAGGGTCCTTTGTTCCATTCAGCAAAAATGACAAGGTGCCATTTGATGTCAACCAATTCCATCCATATTTTAAGTATACATACTATGTTGTAGCCCAAGTATTAGGCTTAGAGGCTCATCCTCTCATGGATATTGGGGTTATGGTTCTGTGTGTTGATTTACAATCGAAAGACCCTAGGTCATTTGATTATGCCACTTATGTTGCAGATGCCCTAAATCATGGGTTGGAAAAGTTGAAAGGAGACCTTGTGAATGTCCATTTCTCATTGTACTCTTTATTGATGCACATCATTCTTTATTGTGGACAAGAAATCAATTTCTGGTCAAATGATTTCTGCATCAGGGCTTATGATAAGAATGGTTTGAAGAAACCAGTTCAGTTGTGGGTTTCTGCATGGGATCAAAGATTCATGAACAACCAATACTGGCACTTTCAGGAATATTTTGTGAAACCCCTTAGTGCGGCCTTTGGACAACATAGAGATTATACTCTGTCCCCTGAAATTAAGAGATTCCTCAGGCCAAAAGACTTCTCTCTGGAGTCTTAGATTGATCACAACTGGGGTGACTGGTATTGCCACATTAATCATACAGAAATCAGGGTATTTGGGTATGAAGGAAAGCCATACATGCTTTCAATTACAGTACCAAACAGGGTGGCTAGCCTAGAGATTGTGAGACAATTATCTGCTGTCAGTGCTAAACATCTTACAGATTTTGGTAAACAATCCATTATTCTAGGGTTATTGGTGTTTTCTGATTTTATTGTTAAAAGTTCCAAAAGCTATCATTTACTTCAAAATAAATTAGATTATTATGGCATGACTTTGGGTGATCCTAGAGAGAACTTTGATCCTGAGGGATATATAAGAGCTGCTAGGAGGTCACAAAAACTAAAAGCCAGAATACATGTGGCTAAAATGCCAAATGATTTAATCAAGAACCTTGAAAGGGAAGAGGCCAGGGTTTTGAGAGAAAGAAGCGAAATGACTTGGGAAGCCTTCAAATGGAAAAGAGCAAGGGGGATGGTGGATGGAGACATACTTGGAAACCTCCAAGACCCTTTGGAGATAGCCAAAAGGCTACTTCAACATGAAGTAGAGATTATGCATAGAGTGCCCCCACAATTCCTTCATTTTATCAATACTGAAAAGGATAGTCAACCATTGGCTCATATGTCACCGAAATTAGCTGCTAGTAGCATCCCTGCTGACTCTCCTAGAGAAGATTATCCTCCTGGTTTTGAAGTAGAGGTGGATGTGGACACTGGTGAATTCAACATTAAAGATGTAGTTGATATAAGGATGATAGAGCATGAAGACTTTGTTGCTGATGACGGATTCACCTCTTCGAGGGAATTCCTTTCATTCTTGTACCAGTATAAAGGGGCCCATGTGAAACGAAGCATGGCTAGAAGACCAGAAGAAGAACAGTTGAAAAGACTACAGGATGAAATCGATACCCTCATGAAAGATATGACCCCTGAGAAAGGGAGGAAAATATTGAAAGAGGCTGGTGTTATCATCTTTTCTGGTTGGGACATAAATTCAACACTTCTGTTTGATGGATTATTGAAGAAGCAGGACTTGAATCAACAAGTGTTGCCTCAAGAAATAGATAAATTGTTCCTAGGCTCCGGGTATGATCTTGATCAAAAGGCTCTCCTACAATGGGCATTATATCTGAAAGGAAAAAGGCCAATTATTGTGGATATCAAAGAAACCTTTGGACACCTCATGATTCATCAGGTTGGAAAGACTGACCCTAGGGTCACTGTAAAGTTGAACCTGGATGTGGCCAAATTAAATATGGATCAGACATAGTTTTTGGTCAGGGAAAATATTACCTATAAAGGCTTGTATGAAAAATATAAGGAGGAGAATCAGAAGTTACAAATGAAAATATTACAACTTGAGACAGGGACTCCCTTAAATGAATATTCCTCATATCCCACAGGACAAAGCTTGGATGATGTTTCTGATGCTCTGTATTGGAAGTATCAAGTAGATAAGGCTACCAAACAGGTAAGTAATATCCAGCAAAAGATGGATAGATTGGTTAATGATATCATTGAACACCGATTCAACACCATGCTTATACATGTCGAACATTACTGGAGGGTGTACACTGGAACCATAAGAGCATTAGGAGAGCATGAAAGGTTAAAAGCACGATTGAATGAGGTGATAAATAGTGTTGATGTAATGATGCCAGAGGAGAAGGCTGAAGGGACCTCATATATAGATGATCATGTTAAATTCGAAGATATGCTAAAACGAGATCTTAAAGAATTGGATGATAGGAGCCCTATTGGAATGCCCTCGATTTATAAAGGAAGAGTAATGTCCATGGAAGATTTGTGGAATGAACTTGTAGACATCAAGGATTGGGCTCTATCAAGGTTGGACCGAAGCAAAGACATGGCCCCTACTGTCAACCAGATGATCTTCGAATACCTTTCATAGGGAGAAGAATTGAAGAAACAGAGTGTTAAGATCAAGACTTTTAAAGAAGATGATTATATTCATCATTTAGGAATTCTTAATCTCTTTTTACTTAAGTTTGTTAGGAATATTCAAATTAACAATTAGTTTTTTGAAGAGACACGTCTCTTCATAAATGACTTTTGCTCTCATATATATATGAGAGAGGTTTTTGTAATATGGCAATAAGAGAGACACAAGAACAAGAGAGCAATGTATGACAGCCTATAAGTTTTCTATTATACAAATTTTGATGGAATACATGCTATGATCAATCGTTTTTCTTTGCGGGTGTGTTGTGGATTATTTCATTTTGTTTTTGGCAATTGCTTGTGATATTATCTAAAGAGATAAGGTTATTCATATTCTTCGAATGAAATTTATGTTGTATGTTATAAGATTGAAATAAAAGTTTTGCTTGTGAATTATAATTGTTCTTCGTAGTGCTTACTTGAATGGTCCCTTAAAGGTAGGGTTAAACTCATTCAAGCAACTTATGATATAAGCATTCAATTGATCTCAAAAGAAATAATAACCGACAGGTCCGTAAAAGGGTGGGTTAAAAGACTGTCTCACAAGTTTGCACAGTAAGTCCTAAAGAAAATATAATGACTCTGTAGCCCAAATAGCGAAGAAGGGACTGGCTATTTACAAATTACACTTATCACCATATTCATCATATGTTATTTTAAAGCAACAGGAGTAACTAAGTAAGAAACATAGATCAAATAGCTGCTACAACAACAATCTTGAACTCATCTGCTATATCTCCATCCTAAGAACTCATGCCATTCTGAGATAGGAGGAAACCAGATCAGGACACTTAATCTGCTATAAAAAGCACCGGTCATTAAAGACAACTGGTGAATAGGTATACCCGCCTAGGTCCTGCAGAACCTAAAGTGAGAGAGTTAACAACCAAACAGGTTCACTCTATATGTTGGCCAAGTCAATTGGAGGGTTTGATCATAGGAGTTGGCATTTCCTTAGAACCTATCCAATCTGTTGATTTGAGACCCAACAGATGGTTCCTTTACTCAAAATGGTTTAGGTGCTAGCATACTATTTATTACTCCTCAGAGGTACTCAATTCCAAAGTCTTATAAGATTCTATTGCCTTGCACAAACAACAATGCAGAATATGAAGCTTTGGTGAATAGAATAAAACTAGCCATTGAATGGAAGGTTGTTGAATTACATATTTATGGAGATTCTCAGCTAGTAGTCAATCAAATTAATGATACATATCAGACTCAAGATGAGAAATTGATGCCTTACAAGAGGATGGTAGATGATTTCAAGAAGTACTTCACTTTTGTATCATTCCAACAAATTCCTAGATCAGTGAATAGAGTAGCAGATGTTATGGCTACCTTGGCATCTATACCTGAGCTACAGGAGTCCAATTTTTGCTTTGATTTCCTACTAGAAGAGTTATATTACCCTGCTTATGATTCTCCTAAGACCCAAATACTCTATTCTATTATTGGACATGACTCATCCTAATACATCCACATCTATTCCTTTATATGTGACCAAATTATCCCTGAAAACCTGACTCGTAACGAGAAAAGAAACCTAACTCGAAACACTTCGCAATATGTTATCATAGCTAATGATTTATTTAGATGAGGTTTAGACAGTACTTTGCTTAGATGTCTAGAAATTGAAGAATCTAAACATGCATTATCAAAAGTCCATGAAGGTATTTATGGATCTCATTCGAATGGTTTTACTTTAGCTCAGAAACTATTACGGGCTAGCTACTACTGGCAGATATAGAAAAAGATGCCATTAAATTTGCTAAGACTTGTGAGAAATGTCAGCTTCATGGAAATCTCATACATGCCCCGGCAAGGGACCTCATACCATTTATAACACACTGGCCTTTTCAGCAATGGGCCTTTGATCTCATTGGTTAGATATATCTGGCTTCATCCAATGGACATAAATTCATCATAACTACCACTATGTATTTCACCAAGTGGGTAAAGGTAGTTCCGCTCACCAAGGCAACTGGTAAACAAGTCGCCTTATTCATTCTAAACTATATAATTTGTAGGTATGGGATACCTTCGTCCATCATGACTGATAATGGAGGACAATTCAAAAATAAAGATCTAGACGAGCTTTGTGAGAAATTTAAAATAAAGCAACACTGGTCATCAGTATATTACCCTCAAGGTAATGGACAAGCTGGGGTGTCTAACAAAAACCTACTGACTATCTTGCAAAGAACAGTGAACAAGTCTGGGAAGGATTGGCATTTGCAGCTCAATCCTGCACTATGGGCTTACAGAACTAGTATCAGAACACCTACTGGGGCTACACCTTTTTCTTTGGTGTATGGGTTTGAAGTAGTATTACCTATTGAAGTAGAAATACCATCTCTAAGAGTTTTGTTGCAAGGTCTTGTTACTAATGAAGATCATAGAATATCTAGATTGGAAGAACTCGAATTGCTGGATGAGCATCGACAAGTGACGTTTGATCATCTCAGAGTGTATCAGAAGAGAATGTCCAGAGGGTATAACAAGAAAGTTTGACAAAGAGAATTCAAGTTGGTGACCTAGTTCTAAGAGAAAATCCAAAAAATCAATAGTTTCGCGACAACAAAGGGAAGTTTGAACCCAACTAGCTAGATCCCTACATTGTTACTATAGCATTCAGCTCTGGTGCTTATCAACTCTCAAACTCAGAAGGAGAATAGCTTTGTGAATCGATTAACACCATCCACTTGAAGAAATTCTTCACTTAGCGCTCTCTGCTCTAGCAAACTTGTACAGTTAGAAAAAGTCCTGAAAAAAATCCTTAGAAAAACTAGAAAAAGTCCTGAAGAAACAAAAAAAAAAAAAAAAAAAAAATAGAAAAGAAAAAAATAAATAGCAAAAAAAAGAAAAATTGCCCTAGTAAAAACCTGGCAAATAGGCACCTTGGTAAAAAAAATAAAATGAATCTCTGCCAAGCAGGTGAAAACCTGGCAACAGGTGCCTCTTGTACTCAAGCTCTCCATCTATCAACACAACATTGACATTTCCCACTTTCAAGTATCTTTTGCTTTCGCTTGTACATATTTTCAGCCACTTTTGTGACATCCTGGTTCATTGGAACCCTCATGACTTGAAATTGATCAACATCCTAGTCTTAGGTTACTCGACAAAGCATACTACGTATCCTAAGCAGTGTCAACCAAATCATTATTTCATCATTGAGACTTGGTCGTCCACTCCAAGTTAGTTACCTGTCTCCTGACTACTACAAAGTTTTTATCACTGAGTTCACAAGCAAAACAACATAATGGAAAACAATTACTAAATAGTTTGGGCTATGAATGAAAATTTTCTTTGTATGCTGTCTTTTATATTGATTTTTGATTATTGTCCCTTTGAGTAACTCGAGGAAGTCTATTGTGACTAAGAGAAGCAAGGATTGGGGGCGTAATATTTTCTTTGTTTTCTGCTTGTAGGAATGATCCCGATGATCTAGAAACATATAAATTAGCTGGGTGTTTGTGATAAGAGCCTTCACATTAAGGTGAAATCACCTCACATACCTCGACTCCGCTTATTTGTATGCTACAGGGAGGCCCATGTCATTTCTTTGCCTATTTTGAGGGAATTTCTTTATGATGCAATTCGGGTCCCTGTGAAATCTGTCCAAGGATATGAACAAAAAAAAAGGGTCATTGCGGACAAGATAATTAATATTGCACATTGAAAAAGGAAGGAACTCTAACCTGCCTATTGTGTTCATTATGCTCAGTGATGAATCTTAAGTATTTTAAAACTAGTGACTAGGTTTAGGTTGCATTTTGCACATCATTTTGTATTTCATTCTGCATTTTTGTAGATCTAGAGTGATTTTGTTGTGATAATAATGATCTCTTCATTTGCTGAATGAGAGCTAAGAGCATCATCATTTCTTATGCTAAGTGGTCTTTTTTTTATCATCATTTGTTCGATTGAGTACTTGTGTTTTGAGATGTTTAGCTCCATACATAACATTTCATATAGATTCATTCATTCATTTTATTATTAATCATTTGCATTCATTTTATTGCATAGAAATGAAAAATAAAAAATAAAAATTGCACTACTCATTTTCATTCATTTATTTGCATATGAAAAGAAACAAAAACATAGACATTCATTATCATTTGCAATACATACATTCATGTTGAAAGAAATACATACATGTAGAATAAAGCATATAGAAACATCTCATAATCGAATTGACACAAGTATAATGAAGTCAAATCGGATCTCATATATATATATCATCTCAAGTCTAAGAGTACAAAATGATGTCCAATGACATGTACAAACTCCCATCAGAGCAAGAATCGTATCGGCTACAAAAAATAGGTGTGTCTACAAAAAAATATCCTAGCTACAAAAAGAATCATCTAGCTGGCACCCTCTCCCTCATTGTCTAGTGGAGGAGGAGGAGCCTGATGCCTGGGATCCTGGTGCAGTGCTTGTGCTCCCTCCGATCTAGCCATATACTGTGAATAGGCTTGCACCTGCTATGCAACAAGAACTATGACACTATATGCCACCACATAATATGCAGCCCTACTACTTTAGAGCAGCACCTCCTATTGAAGAGACTCTATCTCTACTCTTGACTCGGCTCTCAATGCTATGATCTGGGGATCACGCTCTGCCCTAACCTTGACTAGCTATCTGTCTCGCTCCGCCAGCTGAGTTTAAGCCACTGTCAACTATGACTGCAGCTCTGCAAGGCGTGCTCTCATCAACCGACCTGTGTCAACCCCCTGCTCTCTCGCAGGCTCTCCACCACCATCTCCACCACCATCTCCACCTGTGGCTCTACCCTGTTCATCCCACCATTGTCGGACCTACCTCGGAGCTGCTCACTCCTCCTCTCCACCACCCAATCTCATGCCTACTCTCCCAAGGGATCCACCCTCACCCCTCTATTGTCCAACATCAGCTCGCACTCCACTACTACTAGCACCAGGATCACCACCAGTCCGTAGTGGAGCATCTAGCCTCTGGCCCTGTCCCTGCCTATGGCCCTGTCTCTGTGCCTATCCCTATGCCGGTGTGGGGCCATCATCCTCCACATCCTCAATATGAGGAGCATGCTCTCCAGGATCCGTAAACTGAGTGAATGGGTGCTGCTGAAAGTAATCCCTGTACTGGGGCAATACCCCCGCATCTACTATATCCTCCAGGTAATCCCACCTTAGCTAGTGTAAACCTGTCAACTCCTGCATCGCTAAAGCATAGGATAACCTAGGTGACCATCCCTTTCTCTCCTCATTAGTGTATCGAGCATACGCTGTATACTCCTGAGAGATACCATGAGGCTGGCCGTACTACCTCATCACTTGTGAAATGATGAATCACTCCACAACAGTCTGTGATCTCACAATTAGTGGGCGTGTAGCAAAAAGATCTCTCCGCACTACCCGCCAGTCATCCCATGAATCCAACCCCCTATATGGTCTCCATATAACAGCTATTAGATCATCGAGTTGTTGTCACCAGAAGTCTATCTTGCCCAGATGGGGCCACGTAATATATCCAGCATACCTGTAGATAATAGGTTGCCTAGGCTCTCTGCTATCATCAACTATCAACTGACAAATGGGAAGGTGCTCCCAAGCCCACACCTGTAAAATGTAAACCCCTACAGCCATGCTCCACCCATCTCTGTAGACAATCTCATGTATCTCTCGATACATGTGGGCCAATAAGAAAGAGCCCTAGCCAAGTCTCTGTGGGGTCTCTATCAACCTCTCTAGCATATGGCCCCATCCGCTTTAAAAACCCTATTGCCCTCTATCTGGCATCAAGAAGCAACCAATGAAACCTACTAGGACACATGCCAGCAGATACTCCTCACTGTATCTACCCATCAATATATCCCAACTCATAGAATGAGTCAAGATATCATGATCCCTGAATATGTTCCTAAGAGCCTATAGTCTAGGTAACAATGCAATATTATAATCCACCTTATCCCCAACAAAAGGGATATGAAGGATCCTATACACATCCTTGAGAGTGATAGTCAACTCCCCAACTAGCAATTGAAAGGTATTAATCTCTGAATGAAATCACTCTACCAATGCTATCAGCATCTTGTGGTTCACACGGATATCAGGTAACCTCATCAGGTGAGTAAAGCCACACATATCAATATGAGCTTGCTCGACCTTAGACAAATCATGAACCAAAGCCATAGTGGGAGGATATACACATCTGAAGAGCACAGGAGGTAAGTACACCTACACAAAAACCCAACAATGATAATCAGAAAACATTCCACATGAGCCTACGAGAGAAGTTAAACATCACACAAATCCAAGTAAGTCAAATGCAAAACCAAAATTTCATGTTTACACTTTCAAAAATGGTCACTGTTTTTCAAACGACAAAACATAGTTAAACAGAATCTCGTACGAGTCAAGAATGGCTCTTGTATGAGAAAACAACCTCAAACAACACTTTATTGGACCCCACACGACAAAATGGTCTCCTAAATGACCTGTCGTACGACACAAGGGTTACTCCCGTACGACAGATCTAATGGTCTTAAATGATGAAAGATAATTTGCCAGTTTCTCGTACGAGATAGGATCCTATCTCGCACAATAAACCACGACACCGACCCAAAACCCATGAAAAACGTGCAAAATAAACAAAAAAATTCAAAATTGGAAACATGACGAGGCTAAAGATCGATCACTTACCGTTGGCTCGTAGTTTTGGGGTTGATTGTGACATCTCTGGCACTCAAATCGATGTTGATGAGTAGGGACCACCATTTTTCTTCACAGAAGGCTTTTTGAATTTTCAAACTTGGAGGGTTAAAATGAATTGAAAATGACACTTTCGTCCTATATATAGCCTAAAACCTAATTTTTCAACTTGCTTTGATGGTCACAAAAATTGTACCCTTAGCTAATATGCCTGCTCTGATTCCATTTTTGGGATCGAAATCAAAATTCGAGATCGTTTTACTAGTCAATTTCAAAATTTTGACCACTTAGCGCTTTTTTCATCAAATGCTCATTCTTTCTTCAAATTGCACTCAATTTCAAACACTGAATCTTAATTCAATTTCATTCTACACATCAATATTAAAATCAACTCTACGCTCAATTTCTTATCAATCATCACCGAAATTTTCAAAAAAATCCTCATGATCATTTTGTGCTCAAATAAGTTATTTTTTGTCACACAATTGCCTATAATCAATCCCTCACTATCTTTCGATTTCACTCCCGAAGGGCATACTCACGACCTTATGACTTCACATCTCACAAGTTGAGAAATTTTTTCAAATCTTCATCAAAAGTCAAGCAAAATCTTTTGAATTAAAGAAAATCAATCCTTATCGCTAAGGGGCATCTCAGTTTCATTGCTTCACATCAAGTTGAGATCTCTCGATCATTTGAATCAAATCAATCGCTAGGGGCATATCAGTTTCATCGCTTCAAATCAAGCTAATATTTGTCTTTCATCTGAATTAATCTCTTAACATTAATCAATTTCATCACTTCAAATCAAACTAATTATTCGTTTAAACTCAATCAAAAGTTTAAAGAGTTTCTTTAATCACACTAAATTTAAGCAGGTGTTCAGTATTCGTTTCTTGATCAAGCTGGACGGTTTATTCTTCACTCATTGTGTCTTGATCAATCAAGTTCAAGATAGATTTTTATCATCACTCATTATATCTAAGATCAATCAAGTTGTAGATCAGTAAGATCCCCTTCTTGATCAATCAAGTTCAAGTTCGGTATCTTTGTTTTCTATCGTTCCTCAGTTCAATCAAGTTCGGGATCAATATCACTTTAATCAGACCTCATTTAGCTTTGTTGCTTCGAATCAAGTTGAACACCTTGCTTTTTTATCTAGTTCGTGATCAATCAAGTTCAGAACTGGCATCTCCTAGACATCACACATTCTTTGAATCAAAGCGCTGCTCGCACATTAATTCAAAGAGGGGAAAATGTAATACCCTAAAATTGGTCATCTAAACCATGGGCCCCTAATCTCGACAACATCACCAAGGTCTTAACCAAAGGCAATTAAATCAATCTTGAGCACATTATTAATTCTTTAATTATCAAAAATCACATGGCAAATCAACTACTCAACATTAATTAAATATTTATTTAATTAATTAAATCATTTCCAAGAATATCATTTTGATCAATTATCCCATTTTAATTTATTAAATATTCTTGCATATTTAATTAAATTAATAAATTTTCCATTCAATCATGCAAAAAGGATTAATTTATTACAAAAGATGAATTAATTTATTACAAAGAGTTGAATTGAAACAAAACAAAAATCAAAAAAAGAATTGAATTAAGAGAGAAATAAAACTCGAGATATTATTTCTTCTTCTAAATTTAGAACTTGAAATCAGAAAAGCAATTTAATTGAATTATGGAATTATTCTCTAAAATTGGAACTCAAAGCTTTTCAAAAAAAGAGGTTCAGTTGCATTGAAAAGACCTTTTTCTTGAATGAATCAAATATGTGCATGGAATTATCTATTTTTATCAAATGTGCATGGAATTAATTTATTATTATTTTCCAATGCAACTTGGACTTCTAATTTGAATGCATTTCAATTAAACTATAATTGGAATCTATCTCAACATTAACTCAACTTGATTTCTCAATTATTTTCAATTAATCCTAAATTGAGCTTCTTGTGATTCTCTATAAATTCAGTCTTCAGCTCTCATTCCAACTCACCCTAGAGATTTTTGAGAACATGCTTGGAGATTATTATCATGCTAATTTCGCTCTAGAATCATTGAAATCATTGTGCTTTTTTAGATTATTTGCATCCATTTTGCATTCATTATTTCTTGCATCCATTGTTACTTGAATTGGTTATTATTGCTTTAATTATTCATCCATCTTACATCCATATAGCTTAATATCATATAGATTAAATCCTTCATCTTGGTGTAGTCTAGTCACTGGTATTGCTTATAAAAATTTGAGAGCAATCTTATACTCACATCTTTTAGAAGGCAATTAGTCACTTTGCTATGGTTTATTTCTTATTGATTATTGATTACTAACCATGCATATAATGACTTAATTGAAGTTTTGTGCTTGCAGCTACAGGTTCACTTTTTCACACACACACCATCAAGTTTAGGATTGTCCTTTCTGAAATAATTAGTAGACATTGGATCTCCTCAAGTTGTTAAACTTCTGCAAAAGAGGACTAGGCTTTGATACCAATTGTTAGGTCCCGGAGACAACTGAGAGGGGGGGGGGGGTGAATCAGTTGTCTATTAAATTCAAACCAAAAACAACTTAACCACCTTAATGCTTAAAACCAGTAAAATAGTTAATTGCTATACCAGCAAACATTAATGCATGAAACATAAACACAAAGTCATCCACAACACATGACACCAATATTTGTATGTGGAAACCCTATAAGGGGAAAAACCATGATGGGAAACCTTACCCGCAATCAAATGATACTACTATAGATAGTAAGTGTACATAAATGGGGTCTGCACATGTAGAAAGACCAACAATCTAGAGCTCACTGCTCAATCACAAAATGGGAGTCACACTGACTACAGTTGGATGGTTAAATCCAATAAGAATGTACTACACAAAATAGCATCTTCATATGCTGGATTCGGTACCGATGTAATGCTGATATGCTTTCACAAAAACCTAACTTCACCTTCAAATGACATCTATGTGTATTGTACTACTTAATCTCTCATATACCTTCACACAATTCTTTTTCGCGTTCCACACTTGATCTTACAAATAAGATCTTACCTTTATACCATAACCTAAGACCAATTTTAGTAGGTTGGCTCTACAAGATGTTACAATAAAATAGTTTACAAATAATATAATATCCGATGCAATAATCGATTGAACATGTCAGCTTAATGCATTTACAACAATAATTAATCATTTCCATAGCATGCCATGCTGATCTGGAAAAGATAAACTTGCTGGTGTAACCCTAGGTAACCCTGGACCTATTTGTTGGTAAAAAAAAAAAATGCAAATATGAATATACCAATGATTAATTCATTAAGATAAGATGTCCACACGATGTCTTCGATATTATCAAGTGTCTTCCATATCATTTCAAATGTCAGTGATCATTATATCCTGCTAGTGAACCATATACCAGTAACTGTGCAATAGTTACTTGCTTGCTGGTGAATGCTGTTGGATCTCCAAAGTGCTAGTGTTTTAGTATGTGTTGACATCAATGACAAAACTATACCAAAATACCAACAGGCAAGAGTTTTCCTATATCTTAGATTTTGTCGTCATCTTTCAATTTTTGTTTTTCTAGTTCATGTCATGATCAAGGTTCATTTTAGGCAAGTTAGTTCTGTGGTAATTTGTATCCCCATATTTAAATGTAAGGTCGGTAGTTTGTAAAATGTGTACCTTATTGAACTTATGTGAACCTAGTTGAACTAGCATGAACTGCCTTGTACTTTTTGTTTTCATTCAAGTCGGTTATTTCTCCTTTCTTTTCAATATAGTCAGGATTCTTTCTTGATATATACATAAACATGCTTGAACATGTGTGAACTGACTTGAACCTTTGTGTTCAATGGGTTTGTGGGATTCAATAAGGGAATGTTATGATTCCTTTTGAACTCCCAAGAATCTTCTTTCAAAGATAATAGCTGGCACCGACTTTCCAAAGGCATGTGATTGGATATTTGTAATCATGGAAAGTTAAGTTAATGACACACGTCAAAACAATTGCAATGAGTGGAATGAGTGAGGTGATGAAAGTTAAGAGATTGCATTTAATGCTTGTCATATCAAAATCTCTGACATGTGTGAGGTAGATTTGTTTCTCAATGAATTTAAATTTGATATATGGCACCATTATAAGTGATAATTTTACCAACAACTCATTTAGTTTTTGATAAGGCGTTGGAGGTGGCAAGAGGTAAAAATTTTCTACAAGCATAGGGATTTCAGGAATTTGTTGACACAAGGTGAGTTCAATTCTTTCCTTTTCCTATTGGCTTTTACTTCTAGTTTTGTTTTCCTACTTGAGGAATCCTATTTTAATTGTTGAGTTAGTGAAAGTGAAGTCTGCATTTCATTTATTCAGAAATGCTGCTAGTCTAGAATATGTGCATCCTAAATTCAATGACACTGCCCTAAGAGATTTTGACATGGGTGACCTCTTAGAAAGGTTAAAAAGTTAAATGTCAGAACCATTCATGAATGAGATAGAAAATAATGGTTTGGTGGAAGCTGTAGTCTTTCCTTTAGCGATCACTTGTCTAGAATTGGTGAGGGAATGCATCAATAGGTTTGATATTAGACACCAGTGTATAAGGAAAGATGATGGTCGGGTCTTGTTAATAGTGAACCAAGAAACAATTGTCTCAGTGTTTAGAATTCCTTAGAGGGATGCATACTCTAAATTTACCTCTTCTCTCTCTGTTACAAGATTTCATGAGAAGGCAAACAAGAATAGAAATGTTATTGCTAGAAGCTAGTTGATTAAACCTCAGAGAGGCGGTTCTTGCTTACTAAAATCCTTGAATAGAGATCATGTGAAACCCTACATTAAGGATTTGATAGTTTTGTTGCATAAGGTTAAGGGAGCTGCTGATTCTTATCTGTCCACAGAATGGATGTATTATTTCATCCAAGTCATCGTAGAAGGAGCTTGCTATATTGATTGGGGAGAGGTTATTGCAGAAGTGCTCTAGGATCAATTGAAACAAGCGTGGTTCGAGGATAAGGATTTCTACATGTCTTCATATATTATATATTGTCTGGCATGCACAAAAGAATGGCAAGGAGTACCTCGAGCCCCAATGTTTGAAGGAATTTGGGTTTTTGAATTCTATCCCTATTTTTAGAGTGAAAAGGATTTGGAAAACTATAGGCGGCTTCATTATGTTTTTACTGGAAGAATGTTTGTAGAATTGACAGGAAATCTAGAAAGAAGGATTTATGAAGAGGCTCAACAATTAATCAGAGTATATGGGAGCTACTATATTCCGTATCCCCACTTCACTTACCTTCGGGTGGGTGGTTTTTAGGAGGAACCCATGAAATTGCCTCGGTATGCTTTTGATTGTTTTGTGATAGCAGAGCTTTGTAGGCAATTGTCCCATGTGATTAAAAAGTATGTAGATTTAAGTGATCGTGAAGGCCTCTTTCCCCTTGAATTAGGTTCTTTTTCTTGCAAGTCATTTGTAGATGTAGCCAGTGTTGGAGTTGATTTAAAGAATTTTAATTTTGGTTTCTATCAAGCTAGGAAAAGTTTTGATAATAAACTCTTTGTTGTTCAGAACTTAAAATTAGGAAAAATTTATGCTCCTTCTGCCTATTTGGAAGATTTTTGGGAGGGCTGTAAAGATGAGTTTGAAGTCATGTTAAGAGACTATAGAAGATTGAGGATCCAATAGATTATTGATTGGAAGCTAGAGGTAAATGTTGAGGGAGCTACAAATCATGATGAACATGTCCTTGATCTTGAATTTGATAGAATCAAATCAAAGCCTTTAGATGAGATAAGTTGGTTTGAGTATGAAAGGGATGACATCGATTTTAGGGAAATAACTGTGATTCAAAGAACCGTACATTGGCTTTCTAGAATGAGATGATTGGATGCTCAGATTTTAGAATCACAAATGATTAAGCAAGTTGTTTTTAGGGCTCCTGATGCTAACATTTCTGAAAATATTTGTCTTCCAGGATCATAAATAAAAACCAAGAAATATTCTCACCATAAGAAACTCACCTCTACAACTAAAGAGGCTATGAGATCACCTGTTTCTATTTATGTGACTAGATCAAGGGCCAAAACTGGTGGGAGTGAACTACAGGTTACATAACACTTTATTGATCTAGACCCGAGTGAAGATGGTGAGAAGGACAAGTTGCTAGAAGTAAGTAACTTGTCAAAGATGGATCACTTCGAGGATACTATTGATCTAGATTTTTTTGAAAACCTTAATACTTCTCTTGGTTTTAAAGAATAGACTTAGGAGAAATCTTTAATCCTAAAGGATTCTATTGTTAGTTCTCCCCAATGGCTGGTGTCTTCTTTGAACAAAAGGAAAAATATTGTTCCCATTGCCTTACCAATTGGCGATGTTGTGAGTAAGTATGTGATGAAAACACCTCATCTAAAAAAGGAAAAGGAAATGACAAGGTTAGGGATTGATGATAAAATAGGTAAATGGATGGTGGAGGTTGCAAAGCCAAAGGTTGATGGAGAAGCATGTAAGCTTTTTGCCGATAGTTACCATGTGGAAAAAGTTGAGTTTGGAGTTGCTGGTAGGGATATAGATAACCATCACTTTGAAGTTTCTGCAAAACGTATGCTAACTCAATCGCAAAAGAATAGGAAGGATAAGAAGGAGCTGAAACAAAAGATCGGAGTTCTGGCGGATTACCATGATGCGATCAACGATGTATCTTCTTCTCCTAAGACGTTAGCTCAAGCTTCCCAATATTTTAATCCCACATCACTTGCCAGTTAAAATTTATTGAGTCAGATCCAAAGGGGAAAGGCCATCGCAGCTATTTTTGATGATTGGGTGAATGGAGTCATTAATGACGGTTGTAAATTTATTCAAGAATCCAGAAAAGTGTTTGATGAAACATCACTATTAATAGAAAATATTAAGTCATAGGTTAAAATATGGGAGAGTGAAGAAACCAAATGGACATCTACCTCTTTATAGATTTATGAAATTCAAAGGTATGGAGTGGCTAAGTTTCTGACTGAAAAACCACTTAAAATAATTGATGAATCACTCATGTTCACTGATAAGCATAATATTGATTTGAGGAATGCAACACTCAAGATAGGATGTGTTGAATTCATCAAGTGGGAGAAATAATTAAAGGGAATATGTCAAAATTTGGCAACTGAATTAAGACATATTCATACCACTTATGTCTGGGGCGATGGTCAAGTAGAAAAGAGCATGAATGTGGTTGTAAAACGTTTTTGTGATGCTATGAATGAAGTTAAGAAGGATGCAGCACCCACGACAGCTGATTTCACAAAGATTGCTAGAGTTGAAGTTATATTATACATTTACATAGATCAATCACCTAACTACGTGGATAAAATCAAGAAGATCCAGCTAGAGATAGAGGCATGGAAATAGAGGATGACATCTATTAAAATTCCTAGTGTTCCATCTTTATAGGAGTTCATCACGATGTACAAGGAATGGAAGGCAACATTGAATGTAAATGCCAAGGATGGTGCAACTCAAAGATCCTGAATGCCTAGTTAGGATTTGTTTCCATTTTTGAGGATGTGTCCTCTTTTATCTCACTCAAAAGACTTTTTCTGTTTTTTTTTTTTTTTTTAAACTGTTTGGTAAACTTTTTAACGTGACTGGTGATGCTGGAATGACACGCCCTCTGGCTCCATGTGAATTCTTTTGACCTGGAGCTATGAACCAGTGAGGCCACAAATGGGGGACCTCATCCCCACACTTCACTTGTTCAAATCCGCAAGCACAACAACCCAATGAAGGCACAAGGCCTTGCGAGCATAGTGGCCCAGCAGGGATTTGAACCTTGGTGGTTGCTTCACCAACAAAGTGTTTTAACCATGACACTACATGTTTGAAGACAAAAGACTTTTTCTATTATTTACAGTTATGTTTTCAATTTGTTTCTGCTGGTAATTATTTACCACAAAAATTACTCCATAAGGGTAAAAGAAACAATTGATGTTATTTAAGGAATGTTTTGAAACTGAAGAGGGGTTCGGATTTTTGGATAAATCTAGAAGGTTTTGGTTTTATTATTGTTGGTTGTATGTTATTTCAGAAAGATAATCATGTTGAATTGTTATTTATCTTTGAATGAATGAAGAAAATAGATATTTGCTAAAAGACTTGAATCTGTGTGTTCAATCTTGAGAATTTTCCTCTTTGTGGGTTTAATTATCACTGAATCATATCTGTTTATGTGAATGATTTATTTGAGAAAGAACATTATCTAGCAATAGTAATTTGCCAATTATTTGTTTATGTGAAGTCTGAAATCTGTGAAACTGTGTTTTCATGATCAACGGAAATATTTACGTATGTTATGTTCATTGCATGTTAATGAATGAAAGTATTGCCTTACTACTTTCTGGTTAAAAGTGGGCACAAATTTATATTGAATAATTCATTGAATATTATATAAGGGGAGTTGTACATGTTTTAAAATTCAAAGGGAAAAGAATAACTATGTTTTCCCAATTTGTTAGTTTACAATTGTGACTTCGTGAGGGCATGGAGTTTAATTGAATAAAAATCAAAGAAGCATAATATGCTAACTAACAAGTATCAAGCAATAGATGCTTATCCCAAAAATCATATTATATATCACAAACAACATGAATTTTGAACTAAATGCCCTAAATGTCATATCAGTAGATATTGAACAGATCAAATAACAAAAAAGGTGCCTCACAAGGTTGTTCGTTATATTCTCAGTATTCCACCTATGCAATGATTATTCAAGTGCACTAGCTTGGCATAATTTATGGATTACCATGCACGCAATAAAAGTCAAGATGACATTAGTCGAATGCCTGTAGATGGTTCAACATTTATGGACATAGAAGAAAAGTGGCCACACTTTAAAGAAGAACCTCGTAATCTCAGGCTTTCATTGGCAGTGGATGGTGTCAATCCATTTGGAGAGCTGAGATCTGTTTACTCAATGTGGCCTATTTTTGTTATCAACAATAACATTCCTCCATGGATGTCAATAAAGAGGGAGCACATAATGTTGGAAATGATTGTTCTAGGTATTTTATCATTTAATAGTCATCTACATTTAATTATAAATATTGCAGTAAAATGGAAATAATAATTATGTAATGTTTTTGTTCATTCGATTAGGTAAGTACCAAGTTAAAGATATGAATGTATATATTGAGCCTCTTATTGATGAGTTACTAGAGTTATAGAATGATGTCACTATGTATGAAGTCTCTAGACCATTAGGAAAATACAATTTCAATTCCATGCGATGCTTATATGGACAATACACGATGCCTCAGGGCTAACACATTTTTGTGGTATGTTAAAGTGTTCAAGGTGCACATGATAATTATAATTACAAAATTTAACATATTTAATCCAATTATACATTATCTTGTAGGTCTTCAAACAAAGGGAAAATTTGCATGTCTAGTTTGTGGTCCAAAGATGAAATCTCGTCATTCAAAAAGTTTAGGAAAGTAGGTATTTGATGAGTATAGACACTTTCTCCACAAAAATCATAAGTATCAAAACACTGAAAAACATCTTTTCAATGGGAAAGAAGAGAATACATTAAAGCCACAAAGAATGACACCTCACATGTGGAATTTGTAATATAATAGAATTAATCATCAAGGTAATGTCATTTCATCTAATGGTTTATGTCATAAAACATCTTTTCTATTGTGTTTTGTTTACTGATGATGTGATTGATGATTGTGAAGGTTGTCAAGGCATTAATGACCACCTTCCTAAGGGACTAAAAAGTTATCCCTGACAATTTAGTAGGTTTCCCTACTATGAGCAGTGACAAATCATGCATTTGTTTGATACTATGCATATTGGAAAGAATATAACAGAGATATTATAGAAAATATTGGATGGAAGGCGTGACAAAGAAAAAATTGTCAAAATTTTTAGTGACATTCAGAAATCCAATCATGCATTGAAAAATGTCATTCAATCAAATAGCCATGGAGACTAGATTAATATGTGACCTTCCTTGGTTATTAACGGACCATCAAAACAATTCTATAAAAGAAGTCATATAAAAAAATTTGATTTCCCACAAGATTTGCTGTGAACATAAACACTCTCATATCAAAGAAAAGTGAATTTGGGCCAGGGATGAAAATGCATGATTGGAATACTTTAATTAAGGTAATTCATGTTCTTGTGTATTTACTATATATTTGTATACTACACATGTACTTTTCATTGTATTATGTTAGAAAAAAATGAAAAGATAATTTTATAATTGTTTCAGTACATTCTACCTCTATTTCTCCCAAACCACTTCAACAATAATGTCAAGCGAGTCATATATGATCTTGGAAAATACATGAGGTAAATAGTCATATTTGTTCAATTTGTTGTATAGATATTATATTTGTGATTTGTTTTACTTGTTATGTAATATATATTTTTGCATCTTGAATATCTTGTAGGTGGTTGTCATGTAAGGAAATCCATAAAGATTCAAGAAGATATAAAATATTGGAAGAGAAAAATCCTCATCTAATGTGTGAAATGAAAAAGTGTCTAATTTCAGCTTTTTTCAATGCACAAGAACACTACCTCATACACCAAGTTGAGGAGATTGAATTGTGTGGACCTATACACACTAGGTCAATGTGGATGGTTAAGAGGCACTTGAAATTTTTGAAGGGTTTGGTTCAAAAAAGAGCACATCTTGAGGGTTCTATGGTTGAGGGATATATGGTATACCAGACTATGGTGTACATTTCTGAATATCTTCCTAAGTTTACAACAAAGATCCACGTAGATCACATTTGATGGGGAAAGGTAGATTGAGGAAAGTGAGAGGTAATTATAAGATGTTATTATAGTTAATTAATTCTTAATATTCAAAATAAATCAGTTGTAAGATGTCTATTTATTTTTTGTATAGTTGGTTGAGAGTGGGATGCACTACATTTGTATATTGCAAACAATCTTGATTGGATGACGATATGGATTGAATATTGTCAACATTCTAGTTGCACATTAACATGGGAAGGTGTGGCTTCATTGGTTAAAGAAGATCATCTTAATGAAGACTCCAATGTTATGCAAAGGGAAATTGATTTAGCATATGGTTTAAGAGATAAATAGGTACGTATAAATTAATTAATCACCCATATGTTTATCAACTTGCGATGCAATAATTTTTACATGTTTGACATATTGTAGGTCAAACACCACAACGCTATGTGCTGCAATGGTCATACATTTCACATCAAAAAGTTGGATAACACGAAGAAAACTTGTGATTCTAGGATAATTGCAGTCTTTGAGGTGACAAATATTTCATCGAGAAACTACATACATCCTCAAGAGTCTCAAAATTGATACTATGGCATTTTGGATGATATACTTGAGTGTGACTTTAATTCCTTCAAATTAGTTTTGTTCATCATCAAATGGTACAGGCTACGATTGAATAAAAATGATCCTGATAGAATTGTTATTGAACATGATAATGGTTTTACAATAGTTAATACAAGGTCATTTGAACCAGTTGGGGAGGAGCTCTATGTTCTTCCAAGCCAATGTGAGCAGGTATTTTACTCAGAGGTTCTACATAAACCAAGTTGGTCATTTGTTGTTAGACATGATCCAAGAGGAAGGTTGATAAAGTATAATGTGATGGAAGAAGAAGATACCAAAGAAGTATAAGATTATGTAGATGATGATCACTATTGACAGTTACTCGATGATGATGAAGAAGAAGATGGTGATGGTGATGGTGATGATGATGGTGATGGTGATGATGGTGATGATGATGATGATGATGATGAAGATGGTGGTGGTGGTGATGATGATGATGACGATGATGATCATGATCATGATCATGATGATGATGGTCATGATGATGAGCTGGATGAAGAAGAAGATCAATAACATTGTCATGCCCAAAATTTAGGGCAAAAACGGAATGATTTTTTTTAAAAAATAATTAGGTAACATAAATTTCGCTAACACGACATGCACTAATGTATTTTTCCCAAACTATATTCGAGCTAATTTTGTTATTAAATCAAGTAACGAAATTTAATTCAAAATTTATTTGCGAAATGCTAGACGATTTAAATTTATTTTCACAAGATACCTAGTCAATAGATTAATTATGTCCCCATAGACAACCAAAGTTACAATCGAGCTAAACTCCTAACTTTTAATTTCAAGTTCTCATAAGTAGTTAATTTAGAAATATTTTATTTTATTTTAAAACTTCTCAAGCTAATAAAGTTAAAATAATTATTTACTTCTCCAATATTTAATTAAATCATTTCATACTATTTGAAAATCAAATAATAATTCCATACAATTTAACTTAACCATTTCTACCTATTTACATTTATATAAAACATAATTATATAATGACAATCTTATATATATATATATATATATATATATATATATATATATATATATATATATATATATATATATATATATATATATATATATATATATATATATATATATATATATATATATATATAATGTATATAAAACTACCTAGGGTTTTACCCATGCAAACCCTATCTAATCAAATACCTATCTCATAAACCCCTTTCTTTTTTTTTTTTTATAAAAATAAAACTTCCCTTAGGATATTTTATTATTTTATCCTAATCATATTTTGTTTTCCCTAACCCCAAGTTTTGGATTAGGGCATTCCATTATATATATATATATATATATATATATATATATATATATATATATATATATATATATATATATATATATATATATATATATATATATTGTACCTTTCATTTTATTTCCAGTTCAGACTGTGTAGGGCCAAAACCCATCGAGCGGCGGCCATGGTGAAGTTTCACAGGTCAAAGGGGGGTGACAAGGGTGCCAGTGTGTGTCCACATAGTGGCGGCGCGGCACCACTGTGTGCCCACACAGTGGCGGCCATGGCCGATACTGTGTGTCCACACAGTGGGAGCCATAGCAGCCCATACTGTGTGACCACATAGTGGAAGCCGCGGCCCAGACTATGTGTTCACATAGTGGAAGCCGCGAGGTTGACCACTATGTGTACACACAGTGGCTTCGACCCTTTGGCAATACTCAAAAAAACCCCCCCTTTTTTTTAAAGTTATAAATATTTTTATTTTTATGTATTTTTTTAAAAATATATATATATATATATATAAATTCAACGCATTTTATTTTATTTTATTTTAAACATATTTATAATGACATACATGCAAACTACCTGCCAATAATATATTTGTATGAATTTATAAATTCCATGAGACATCCAATTAAAATAAATAGGCTCTAGTATTTTGATTTAGATGCAGAGGATATAGATGGGTTAATAATTTTCAAACTTCATTCTACTATATTGCTTTTACAGAAAACATAAATAAATAATTTATTTTCGATATACAATATGCATGCAAATCTAACTTATGCCTCTTCTATTTTATTTTATCTTAAATGCTTAAGAATGGAAAAATTTACTGCAAATCAATTTATCATAAACATATCAGAAATATGATTTTATTTTGACTTTGGGGATACTAATATAGGAATACTTATTTCCTTTTATAATAAATAAATTATTGAATTTTGCAAATATTACAACAACTAATTAGATATTATATATATATATATATATATATATATATATATATATTTATTTATTTATTTAAAATCTATCAACAACTACAACTCATATTTTCTGCAATTAAAATATAGACAAAATTGCAGATAAAAAAGAAAACACAGAATTAAATAAAAATGATTTCCATATTTCAGTGACTATTGCATGCAATTCAAAAGTACTTCTTTTCCAAGATAAAGATGAATATATCTAGCTTTTTACAATCCTAAAGATATTCTGAAAAATTTACAAGATGTTTCTTTATTTAAATACAATAACTAATTTCATGTCTTTATTTTAAATTTACAATTAGCCTCTCATTCCAACGAATGAGGGTATATTTCTCCTTTTAAAACTAATAAATGCAACTACAATTAAATTTCTGCAACAATAATCTCCTGCAACTTCCCACTTGACCTATTCTTTTCTCCTGACAATCCTGCATAATAAATCACAAATATGACCATGGAGTGCTCACCTCCCAGCCTAGGCTAACTGGTAGCCACCCCCAAGCTCAGAGAACCAAGCCCTTAACGGGGAACAAACATGCAAACACATAGAAGGCAGAATACACACAGATTTCAACACACTCCCATCCCTGCTACACTGCACCACACTTTGGTGATGACCTTTTTAAGGGTAGTAGTGGACCAATACCCTGAGGAGAACTGCAAGTATGGAAAACATGTAGCCACCTCATGGCACAACAAATACATCAAGAATTTCAACCCCTTATTCCTTATGCCCCCCAAGGCATTCTAGCCTTATATCCCTCCTTATGACCCCCATTGCACAAACAGGCCATGCAGCAAGGGTCCCTCAAAAATCCTTTGTGATCGCTCTCATAACAAGAGTCTCTCACTCGAGGGTTGTCACTGCTACCACACATAAGATCCTCCTCTCTCCCAAGAGTAAGAGGTCTTGAAGACTCCAAAAAAACATATACAAAACAAAATACAAATACAAAATAAAATTCCCAAACAAAACATATCAGGAAATAGATTTCTTACACCAACATACTTTCAAACACATGCAAAAAGAAGTCATTTTATGAAGAATGTAACCAACCTCAATCTGCCCAAAGGTAGGTTAGTATGGTTGAGGAAGAGCTGCCCAATTCCATGGATCTTCTCCTTCTACCCTTAGCCAAATTTTACTATTCCAAATCTATTCTATTCTTTTTTTTTTCAAATTTCTCTTGTCTCCAAAAATGGAGAGTGGGTGATTACCCTCAAATTTTCAAATTCTTGCTTAAGAAGCTCATTCTCTTAGTTCTCACAAGTTTCTAAAAACTAAAAAGGAAGGTGAAACAGAATGGGAAAGAGAACTCTCATTCGAAAAGGAAAGTTTACAACTAGGTTCAAACTTCTAATTTCAATTTTCGCACAACTCAGAAAAGTCCAATTTTAGAGTGTCTAAAAGGTCACTTAGGAGTAGAAACTTGCCTAAAATTACCCCTAACCCTTAGGTATACCTTATGGGCTTTAGGAAACCCTATTAAACTACCCCTAGGTGTTCATTTAACCCATTTTAAACCCCTTTGAAGTTTATTTTCGGGTCAAACCTATGTTGACCACCCCAAAGATTCTTTACCCAAGGTATTTATGACATCATGTTACATTAATTGAAAAAGTTATAGTTGAACACTTTCCCACCAAGAGACAAAATAAAAATTTAAACTTAAATCCACACGTGTCAAGTGACACAAAGAAAACACTTTTACAATTTAAAACATGAAATCATCTCTTATGGATTTTACACAAGTAATTTAAATACACTTAACACACATGCAGCATATACTATTATGAATAAAATACAACACAAACGGGGTGTTGTCTCTCCAAATAGACAACCCCTAGCTTACGAACATAAATAAGTCTAGGTTTGGTTCTCTGTAAATTTTCCATTGTAACATGGTTAACTTCTTGCGCATCTCAATTTACACATTAGTACTTTCAAATATCCACATATAATATAATTCCAAGGAATAATAATACACATCATCACTTGCATACAATTTACATCTGAACAAATTAAATACATCTTTTATCCAAGCAATTTCACCTAAGCAATTCATCCTAATTCACAAAACTTAAACATACATCATAGTTCTATTATCATAGTAAAGTCCTGCAAATTCAATATCGACATATATCACCGCAATTTCATCTTATTCTAAAATCATGTAGTGTTCTATCTCATAAAGCATATAAATAAATCATCAATATATAGCAATGTTATGCAAATCCTGAAATCATATAAGTTCTAAATTCCAAAATGCATCAAAATAAAGTATCCATAATAGTCTCAATATAAAATCCACTGAAATGTCAGACTGAGTCGAGGTGAGGCCTCACAGACATGAATGAAATGTATGAGGTATGCGATTAGTATATTATCTATTTAAAATTGATTTCTTGATAGAAATTTATTTGACTTATATGGTTACAAAATTCTTTCATTATGTTTTGAACTCTAATGTCATTACATAATTAATTCATGATGCACCTTTTAATGTTTTTAATTCATGTTCCACCTCTAGCAAGTCCTAATAGTAGAACTATGCCACCCTAAGGAGATGGAGATAGAGAGAGTGACTATTTATGTGACATTTTCAAAGATTTGTGTTTATTTATAGAATGTGGATTATTTATTAGCTATGTGATGGATGTTGATTTAAAATACATATGTGATGGATTACATGTTTATGATGATACATGTGACATTTTTTGAACTTTGTGTTTATTTATAGAATGTGGATTATTTATTACCTATGTGATGGATGGTGATTTATGATACATATGTGATGGATTACATGTTCATGATGACACATATGTGATTCTTATGATGTTGAGTTACATATATGATGATACATATGTGATGCTTATGATACATATGTATTTATTGTTTATTAACTTACAAATATAATGCTTATGATGCTCAATTGATGGTGCTGATTTCATGTATATATTTTGTATGATGTTGTTACCCTTGGTGGGAACAGGTTATTGACTATAGACATCGTCAACCCTTTAGTTGAGGATCCTGCATAGTCTACATAAAGTAAAGGTAAGGAATTAAAAAATTTACAATGATTATGATGACAACATATTTTTTTATTTAATACTCTTTTTGTCTACAAAGTTCATGTTGTGTACTATGTAGTTTTTAGCTAACATAAGAAAATTGAATTACATGTGCAGGAACCTAAACCCCTTTGATGAGGATCCCGCATAGTCTCATGGATTGATAGGTATAAGTCAATACACCCTATAGAAACAATTTATTTTATTAAAATTACTTGGAAAACAAACTTCCTCAGTTTTTCAAACCTCGACATTAGCAGCAAATCTAATATAGTTATCAACACTTGAGGCCCCAGTTGGACTTATTCAAATTTTAATCTCAACATCAAATTTAGGGCCGACTTCTTCATCAACATTACCCTCATTTACAAAATATCTCTCTCATTACCAACTAAATCTCTCATTTGATGGTGTAGGTACCACCAAATAGGTATTTGTCAGATGTGTCTTCCTCGAGTGAGGGAAATGTAGAATAGAAATTGAAAGTGAGACATGTAGTAGGTCTACAATAGGGATATCAACTAGAGGTCAAAAGATTAGAAGAAAATTCAATAAAAGCATGGAATTTTTCCTTGCTCAAGGGGGGTCATGTTCTTATGATGATGAGACTAAAGGCAACGTTGAGCTGCCCTTGAGGTGCAAACATCTAAAGAAACAATGGGTACCCAAGGAACTTCCTCCAATAAACACCGATTTTTGTGTTAACGATAGGATATATCGCATAGCACCTTCGTCATTACATGGTTTGGACCTATTTTCCATGGATGACATAAAGGTCTATTATAACAAAGTTGTTGAATTGATGGAGTTTGTTGGACCTTGCGACAATTACAATAATTGGATGTAGATTGTTCAACATAAAAAAAGTATGTGTAGGTATGCACTATCAGTAAATTATATACAATAGAAAGATAATGATCAAAGTAAACAAGTGGATATATACATTGATAGAAGGCCAAAAGCAACAAGGAATATTGCAAGTTTAATAAATAGTATGTGACCTGGGTCAACTAATAAACTTCCTAATTGCATATTTGAGGCACACGAGGGAAATCATGTATTCGTATGTGCGATAAAATCAATAAGTGCAGGGGAAGAGTTGCTAATCGATTACAATTTGAATCATATAGATACAAAGAAAGTTACTATCATGGGGGTGGTATGTATTATATACCTTTTGTCATTCTATGTGAAGTGTACCTATACTTGCAACCACAATGCACTCAATAAATCATTACAAGCAATGGTTAGTGAATTAAAACAATGAAATGTAAAACCATAACTAATCTACTTATTGCCTCCTAGTAAATGCAAGTATGAAAATGCTCTCAGATCTGATTATGCATATTCCAGTGACCTGACTACACTTAGATGGAGGATTTGAATGATGAAAATACATGACCTAGCAAGAATAGAATGATTAAGCTATATGAGTTCATGATTGATCTAGAAAATAAGCTAGAATGAAGATGCAATTAAGCTAAAATTGACCATGATAACATTGCTAAGATGATAAACTAGAAGCTAGATGTCTATAGTAATGATGCATAAGATGAGAATGAGATGGAATCAAATGATATGCAAGAATGATATGAAATTGGGACCCTTTGTGCTCCAAAATGAGGTCTATTTATAAAATTTCCAAGCCTAGGGGTGAGGTGGCAAGAATCAATGGTCAAGATTGATCTAAAGATATCAATGGTTAAATTGGAGGAGGATGGCAAAGGGGGTTGGATTAAAGGGAACATCTGTCATCTCTATGGTGACAAGTGTCAAGAGGCTTCTAGAAGGAATTAGATGAAAGAAAACACTTAGTGACAAGTGTCACAAAGGTTCTATAAAATGTTAGATGAAAGGGGACATGGGGGTAGGTAGAATGGGTTAAGTTTAGGAATGGTTAGGTTTAGGAGTGGTAGAAGTTAGGAGAATTTGAATTTAAAAATTCAAATAATGGGAAAAGGCTAATTAATTTCAACAACTCATGAATTTGATTTGTTTTAATTAATTAAAGGATTTAGAAGAAATGAATTGATGGGGGGAATTAATTAATTTGAATTAATTAATTAAAGGGTTGAAATGAACCTATTAAATAAATTCTTAGATTTATTAATAAGTAGATGAAAGGGGAAATTTAATCAAATTGCTTAGTGAATTCAATTTAATTGGGAAGGGGGTATTAATTAAATAATTGCTTATTTAATTAATTATCTTCAGACCATTTTTAGGTGTATACATTTTGCCCCTCTTTGTAGCGAGGTGTGATGGCGCGTTGATTCAAAGAATAATCTCATTTTGATTATGATATTCATTTGATAGGATGCCCCAGCTCTTGATTGCTAAATTCTGGTACAATGATGCCCCCTCGGGAGATCAATTGAGATAATTGATCTTTGGAGTTTTGTGAGATTGATATCTCGATAGATTTGATATTATTTCTACAACTGTGTTTGATGAAAATGCGAGGTCTTCGATTAGCTTAATTGCTTAGATTGGTAAGATTGAAAAATCTTGATCGATTAGATTGATAAGATCAAAATTCAGTCTGGTTTCAGGAAGGATTCATCCTGTATAAGAGAATGATGATCAAAGCATCTGGTTTTAGGAAGGATTGATCCTGCATAAGTCATGATCAGAACGTCTAGTTTCAGGAAGGATACATCCAGTATAAGACATGAATCAGAATCAGATCGTCTGGTTTCAGGAAGGATACATCTTATATAAGACGTGATAGAATCGATTAGGTTTGATTGATTGATTTGATTTGATAAGGTTGATTAGATAAAGAAATGACAGTTTTTTGATATCAAGTTGCAGAAATTTTTGGATATGCTGATGTTGATTCTGTTGAGGGAGATAGCATAAGATTTTTGCTAGGTCAATAATATCATGAGAGAAATATGAGTCATTATTCTGATTGTGTATACACTTGTGATGATACTTTGATAATTCCTACGATAGATTTAACCTTGGATAAAAGGAGCTTTCAGGATCCCATGCAAGAATGAAATGCAAGCTAAAATACAATTGAAAATGCAATGGAGTGCAAAGCTACAACCAGATCAATCATTGGATTATTTTGCATTTTTGTCATCATTGAGCTTTTGAATGTGGGAAGTGAGTGCAAACATTGATGATGACCTCAGCACTTCTTTCCTGGATTTTGATATAGCAAGTTAGCACAAGCATCGAGGTATAATTGAACCAAGATGACCTGAGTGTTGCTTGCATAAAATAGGCAGTATTAATCATTTCAATATGCAAATTGAAAATATCTTCAATGATATTCTGATGATCATGTCCCGAGACAAATTCGCACATATTAATGATTAATTTTTAGACAATAGACAAGAAAACTATTATGCTCCTTCCTTATTCCTCTAGTCAATGACATCCTGGAGTCACTCAAAAATCATGATAGTGAAAAGCAATTATATAAAAGTTGAACAATCATGTTACAATCATTATCTAAAAAGATATTATCCACTGAAAAAGTGTGTGATGTGCTTAGATTGATTTTGTGATATATTGATAGTTGATAGTTTGATCTCGTGTTCAATGTTGGATGTGCCTCAGTTTTCACTTGATAAGAGTTATCTAACTGTTGTTTTGTTTGATTGATTTAGCTCAAAATGATCGAGAGTTTTGCCCCCTAGCTATGTGTAGGATTTTGCCCTAAGCCTAGAAACAAATTCTCTATGATATACCCAATGATCCAAACCATGGTGAGAAAGCAGTTGTGATGCCTGTGTATGTACAAATGCTTAGGATGGATATGGACAACAATGATGGAAAAAGAATGCAAGTAGAAAAATGCATGAACTAATAGATGGAAGAGCTAGCGGACAGATAGTGCCTATTTGCTAGGTTTTCACCATCTGTTTTTATTGCATTTTTTCTCATATTTGATTTTTTTTTTTTAAATTTTAAATTTTTTTTTACTTTTTAGGATTTTTCAGCTTTTTCACTATTTTTTATTTTTTTTATTTTTCACTGTTTTTAATTTTTCTGATTTTTCAGACATAGAATTTCTTCAGGTGCATGTTATTGATGGGTTCCTCGAGCTGATCTTCATCCTATGTTGATAGTTGATATGCTCTTGACCTAAATACTGTTGTGACCACAAATGGACCTAACCAGTTTGGTTCAAACTTTCCTTTCTTTTCTTGATCTGCTTGGTTGCGTGGATTTTCTTTTAGCACTAGTTCTCCCACTTGAAAAACTCATGGTTTGACCCTGTGATTATAGGATTATAGCTCTGGCACATTCTTTTCTGATATACCTTTAAATTATTTTGTCTTCATTTATGAATTAGTTCTAACTCTTGCAATCTAGATACTCATTCTTCTTCATTTGGGATAAGTCCTTTTAGTAACACACATAGAGAGGGTATCTCTACTTCAATTGGCAATATGGCTTTTGATCCATATACAAGAGAGAAAGGTGTGGCACCTATTGGTGTGCAGATACTGGTGTGGTAGGCCTATAGAGCAGGGTTTAGTTGAATATGCCAATCTTTTCTAGCATTATTCACTGTCATTTTAAGGATTTTTAGAATAGTTTTGTTAGATGCTTCTGCCTGCCCATTTCCTTGTGGATAATAGGGTGTGGAGAATCTATGCTGGATTTTCAACTTCTCACATAGCTCTTGTACATCCTAATTCTTGAATGGTTGCCCATTATCTATGATAATGGTCATTGGTATTCCATAGTGACAGATGATGTAATTCAAGATAAATGCAACAATTTGTTTTCCTGTGATGTTGATGAGAGGTACATCCTCAATCCATTTTGTAAAATATTTTGTAGCTACAAGGATGAATTTGTGACCATTAGATGAAGAAGGATTTATCTTTCTTACCAGATCCTAACCCCATTGGAAAAAAGGCCAAGATGTTGCTAAAGCATGAAGTTCTTGTGCTGGTGCATGGATCAAGTTCCCATGCATATGACATTGTTTGCATGTTCTTGCTATTTTAAAAGAAACTCATTCCATAGTTGGCCAATAATAGCCCAAGCATATGAGTTTTTTCAAAAGGGTAAGACCACTTGAATGAGTGCCACAAATGCCATTATGGACTTCATGTAAGGCCTTCTTAGATTCTTCTTGTTCGAGACATCTTAAAAGAGTACCGTCTAGACCTCATTTAAATAAGGTATTTGCGACAAGAGTTAAATGGGAGGATTTGCAAATAAAGTTTCTCTTTTGGTTTTTTGATAAGTTAGGAGGTAGGATATTATCTTTCAGGTATGTGTAAGTTTGGCCATAGTGGGGGGAATCATGTCCAATAAGTTGACAAATGGTTTAGGAATCAAGACAATTATAGGCGTGATGAAACAACTCTTCTACCAAGAATTCATAATGCTATTGATTTTCCTATGTTTGCAATAGAGAAGCAAGTGTAGCCATGGTGTCTATTGCTTTATTGTCATTACTTGGAATCTATTCAAAAGTTATTTCTACAAATTACTTCTTGATATCATCAACCATCTTTTTATAACGCATGAGTTTGTCATCTTTTGTTTGATAGTCATCATTGATTTGATTAATGACAAGCTGAGAGTCTCCAAAGACTTGAAGTTGTTTAATGTTCCATTCTATAGTCATTTTGATATCTATTACCAATGCTTCATACTCTGCTATATTGTTTGTACATGAAAATCTTAATTTGTATGCTTTCGGGATTGTATGACCTTGTGGTGTGGTGAATCGAATTCCTGCTCTTGATCCTTGTTGCATTCTATTATTGATGCTTGCTCCTAGACTAATATTTGGGTGATGTATTATAAGATATGGATCAAACCCTAAAATGTCTGTATATGTCTAGGTAAAATTGATTTTCCTCCTTTTGAATGGTTTTAAGTATTTTTGTCTTGCTAGTTCTGATAGAGAAGTTTTTGGATGTAGATCAGTTATGCTAATGATAGTTTCCTTTGTTGGTGCTATTATGATAGATAACTTCTCTTGATAACATTTAGGTAAGGTGTCAAATCTCCCATCTTCCAGTGCCTCAAGGAGGTTTTCACCATTAGATGCGTCCTTTATTTTTACTTTTTTTTGATCTAATGTTGTGAATAAATGGTTTTCAGCATTGGACCTGATATTGTTTTCTTGATTTTCACTTTTGCGACAGGAGATTTAACACCCACTTGACTTGAAGATACATTAGTGGAATCCTTGGTGAAATTTGTTGCAGGTTTGATTTTATCAAGATATAAGGATATGGCATGGTCATTTGGAAAGGTATCAATAGTAGTATGTTCTTCATTTTCCTAGTCCATAGGTTCAGGATAGCTTAAGGATAAAGGATCTTCAGGTTGAGATGTTTCAAAGATATTAGGGAGTCATGATAGAGATGTCAGAGCTTTTAGTATGTATGTTGATTTCTAGAATAGTAGTCTCATCAGAATGACCTCGTATAAGAAAATCCTAATCATCCTCGGTTAAGTCCATGCCAGTTGCATGTGATTTTGATTCAAGTAGGCTAGTTCCTAACGTTTGGTCTACATATGTGTGAACTACATCGACTACATCTGCTTCTTCTCTTTCAATTTCAAGTTGCTCTTGTTTGTTTTTCCATGATAGAAAATATTCTCCGTTCCCTCGATCTTTTAGCTGCATTTGTTCTTCTATGTTTGACAAAATTGATGCAAATGATTGTTCCTTAGATTGTGTCCTTGAAGATGCTACCTCTTTGTTATGTGAAATAATGACCTCTTGAGCTGATTTCTAATTATTACAACATTGCAATGGATTTGAGTCTACTGATATTGTGATTTTTTGTCCATTGTATGGAAATTTTAAGCATTGATGACATGTTGATGTAATAGCTTGTATGTCCTAAATCCATAGTCTCCCCAAGAGTATATTATATGGTAGGTCCACGTCTAGAACTTGGCATGTTGTATCCTTTTGCAAGGGTCCCACTCTGATAGGTAATATCACAATTCCCTTAGAGTAATGTTCTTCTTCACCAAATGCTTTGATTTTTATCCTTTTCTGGGGATCAACTCCATCTTATGAATATCCTACAGCATGGACAAGACTCAAAGAGAAAATGTTCAAGCTATCTCCCCCATCTATCAGGACATGTTTAACAAGCATTCTATGAATGAGGACTTCAATTTGGAAGAGAGCGTTATGGGGACACTATAATGAATTAATGCTTGGATATGAAGGAGATGAGCTTTGAATTGAATCCTCTAAAATAGGCTTGATGGGTATATTGTTTGGTAAGGATGCTATGGAAGGTTCTTGCAAGCTTTCAAGAGGTGTAGGAATAGATGCCTTTGGAGAGTCAATTTGTTTATAGGGGGATGAGCCATTTCTAGACATAGGTGCATGATTTTGATCTTCTTTAGCCAAGTCCTTTAGGCATCTTTTTAAGAGTTGCATAAAAGAGCCACCTTTCTTTTGACATGCATTTGAATCCTTTTGAGGTTTTCACATAGTTGGATTTTGATTTTGAACTTGTTTGATTGCTCTGATATGTTGACTTGTTACTTGTATTTTGCTTTGGTATGTCATGTTGATATGTTTTTTAGCTATTTCAAATGTTTATGTTTCCATTTCACAGGTTTGATTGTCTACAAGTTGTTTTGATAAGTGATCAACTATCAAGGTAGATACGCTAGAATGATAGGCCATGCAAAGATAATTTAAGTGTTTAAAGGTTTACAAGCTTTTCAATATTTGGTTTAGGAGTGCAATGATGGTGATTTGATAAGAACCAAGTCCAATAGGAATGATATATCCTATGATGTGAGATGAGATTATCCTAACCAAATGTTTTAGTTTTGTGATAAAGGATGATTGGTCCTGATGAGAAACTATGTTTGAGTGATCAGTTTATCAAAGAGGGTGATAATGCACTTTGAGATGTTTAGATTTTGAACTTGTTGGGGGTGAGCACTTTGATGATAAATCAATGATGAAAAGATAGTACCAAACCTGTACTGAGAGGGGGGGGGGGTGAATTAGTATAGAGAAAAACACAATCCTAAACTTGTTTGTCAGCAGACACTATGCTTTGGCAGACAAACAGTAACACCGGTCTTAAATAGAGTACAACCGGCAAAACCCAGAATAAATGAGACAAGCATAAACCGGTTGACACTTATCTTTTCATACAATCTAATACTTCATTTCCATTTCACCCTAGTGCATGAACATGTAATCTATCATCAAATATATATAAACAACTAGATCAACATGATTTACCTTCAGACACAAATCACTTAAACCATCACATGAATAACACCACACATGACACATAGATTTTTCACGTGGAAACCCAATTGGGAAAAACCATGGTGGGGATGAATACCCACAAGCTATTTTTGAACTCTTTGGAAGTCTTCTCTATTAGGAGCCTTGTCTGGTTAAAGACTGATACAATAGGTTCTGTTAGGAACTGATCCTATTAGGGATCACCCACTTAAGGGATGGCTAGAATACCCTGTTAAGGGTTAAACCCTATTAAAGGTTACCTTGTTAGAGGATTTCAAGAACTCAATGGATTTGAGTCACCCCGTTAAAGGATTTATAGTAAGCCGGTTAAAGCTACCCTATTAAGGGATTTCCCAACTATTGAAGTGGTTAGAGATCAACAGGTATTACAATGATCTGGTAACAACACTCAATGCCAATGCAGATCCACTTTAGCTCCTCTTCACCTTCTGCACTTACACTCTGTAGGTATCACTTCTCCCCTCTAGTTTGGCAAGAATCACATATCAATTCACTTAGATACACACACACAACTTTTTCCAGCAACCTCAAAAGGAAACACAACATCAACCTTATAGGAAATAGATAGGTCGGTAGCATAAACCCTAAACCCTAAACTGTTGGCAAATGCACACTCCAATGAGACATTGTAGGTGATTGAAGGTTTTGTCATTGATGGAAACCTTACAATCCTATGACACTGGCAAGGCAATCCACTAGCACCAGCAAAGTTAGATTCTACATCGGCACACATATCACCAGCACCAGCAGTGAAAGGAAGCATACTGGCACAGAAGCTGACAAGAATTTTGTTGTTAATATATTTTGTTTATTATTGTAAAATCATTGTAAGCCGACTTGGCAAGTTGTAAAATGACTCTTATATAAGAGAGATCATTGTAGAACATTTTGTAATAGACAAGGAATGTAATTAGGTGAAATAAGGCAGACCTATTATGCGAATTATAGGTTAAGGGTTTATGTAAGAAGAAGAGCAGAAACGGTACTGTATCTGGCATAGTAGATGATATTTTGAAGCAGTATAAGACATTGGATTTGTATAATCCATTTTGTAAGTTAGTGAGACTTCCCATTTTGTATTTGAGTAGTGAGCTCTAGGCACTTGGCCTTCCTGCATGTGCAGACCCCTCTTGTAGCAGTAGTATTCTCTTATTGGCCAGTAAGTGAATCTTGTGGGTCACAAATCCCATCGAGGTTTTTCCCACACTAGGTTTCCTCATTAAAATATTGTGTTATGGTGTGTTTTTCACATGGTTTCTTTTGTCTCTGTTTATTGCATTACTTTCTATTTACCAGTACATAGTATTAATATGCTCTACATGTTTTAAGTTAAGAAAATCTTACAACTGGTTAGATACTGATTCACCCCCCCCTCTCAGTATCTATGGGAATCCTAACAATTGGTATCAGAGCCTAGTCCTCTATTTCTAGAAGCCTAATAGCTTGAGGAAGATCTTGACACTGGTAGAGATGGAAAAATTGATGAAGCAACTTGAAGGAGCTCTCTCAGACTATGATGCAGAAAAATTGAAAAATATCAAACTTGAAGATGATCTAAAGGCTGCTCAAGATATCATTCAAGCACTTCACGAAAATCTTACTATTTCAAGAAACAAGAGAAGAGAACTTTTTGAAAAGATGCAAAATGAGAATGATGAAAAGGAAACTCTTAGTGATTTGATGAATAAGCTGAAAGAAGAAAACATGACAACAAAGAGTGAGATGCAAGATATGACTATGAGATTTTGTAAAGAAATTGAAGATAGAAAGAAGAATGAAGAAGACTTGACTAGAAGACTGAATGATACTGCAAATGAAAACACAAGACTTAGTTATGAAAATGATATGTTGAAGAAAAATCTGATGCATGCACAGAATGACTCAAATGAATTCATGAGACAAAAGGGTATTTTGGAAGGAGAATTGGCTACTACAAATCAACATAAAGAAAAATTCAAGAAAAGCTCAGAGGAACTTGGTGACTTGTTGAAGAATCAGAAACCTAACGGTGACACTAATGGTCTTGGCTTTGAAACTGGTGAAAGCTCTGGTACTACAAACACATAGGATCATAGGAAACCGGTAAGACAACCTACTACTTATAAATTCAACGGAAAATACTTTAAGTGTAACAAGTATGGTCATAGAGAAAATCAATGTAGATCTAGAAATTATCAGAATACAAGTACACCCACCAGTCAATGTTATAAATGCAACAAAGTTGGTCATAACTCTGAGAATTGCAAAATGAATGTGAGATGTTATGTTTGTGAAAGATTTGGACACTTATCTAATCAATGTAGAACACAAACTGGCATAGGTTATGGAAAGGCTATTCAGAGAAATAATGTGACTTGTTATGCATGTAACAAAATTGGGCATATTGCTAAATTTTCTAGAAGTAAGTCCTCACCAGTAGACAACAAAGGTCCTAGTTTGAAAGGAAAAGAAAAGGTTGAAGAAGTTAAGCAAGAATTCTCAAAACAATGGATTATGAAATCAGATCTAAATGGTGTTGGGAATACTCCTCCACTAGTAGAACCAAGCAATACTCCACCAATAGAATAGAGTAGCACTCCACCGGTAGAGTCTCTTCATCTAGTTGAAGAAAATTATTTTGAGGGTTTGGAAATCAATGTGAAATATGCTATTATTCCCTTGGTTGATGGTAAGAAGTTGAAATTACTTCTATACCAACAGATATGTTAAGTAAGTACTTAACCGTCAAGCATTAAATGTGGTAGTTGGAAAAATTGACATTATAAATTAATGTTTTTGGCTCCATTTTACTTCACCAAGCATTCAAACATTCAAAGAGCATGAAATTTCTAGAGCTAAGGCATTTCGAGCAAAGAGGAAAAGCATTTCAGCAATCAATCTTTCCAAAGGCAGAAAAGGGTATTTATCATGGCATCCTCTTCTGTACCTGAATTCATAGCAAACCCTACTATAGTGGAAGTAATCAAGCACCCTAGGCCCATTTTTTAGTTAGTTCCCAAGATAGCTAAAAAGGATGATAATATTGGTGCATTTTCCCAAATCCCCAAAGGAGTTGTTTTTGTAGAAGACCCTAGAATGTACATCCATCACCATATAGAAGAACTAGGTGATGGGCAAATCAAGAACATGTACAAGACTGTCATGTGTGATGATTTCGGTAATGTGAAACCTGAACACAAAATTATTGAAACCCTAGGATTCACTAAAACTCTCTGCATTCCAGAATTCCCCAAGGAAGTGATAAGGATAGTATTGAGCAGGGTTCATGGTGAATTTTTTTGGCTAGATTCAATTCATAAAATTACCAAGGAAGCTGTGAAAGCTGTAACAGGGTTACCTTCCACCGGTAACAAACCAAACAAGATAGAGAAGGTCTCAAATGACCTGGTAATGAACCTAGCCGGTGCAACATCCAAAAAAAGGTCTTTAAGGGTGAATGATGTAACTGCCATAAATGTGAGATTCATTAGCATGATTTTAGGTTACAAAACAACACATGCAAATAGACTTAACTCAGTTTCTAGCTTATGCATAAAAAGTGCTCATGATATAGTTAAAGATAATGTGAAAATTGATGTATGTGAATGGTTAAAGGATGAACTTATTGACAATCTGGGAAAGATCAAGAAGGATAAGAAAGGGACATTCAGATTTGGTAACTTACTTGTATGCTTAATGCTACATATAACCAAACAAGTGCCTAGTATAGGTAATAAGAACCTTGGATTTGACATATTGGTAGGCAACCAACTATCTGACTTATTGAACAACATGGGTGAAAATAGAGAAAAGAATATTAATGAATACTTTCGAGCAATAAAGGCCAGAATGAACACTAGAGTAAGATTATCACAAACAATTGTAGATAAATATAAAGATGACATGTGCTTTGTGATTAAGAAGGATGAGATCTGGATGGAAGCATTTATCCCAAGAATAATTTGGGTTACTGAAATGGGTTATGAGACAGATGATCACATCATTGAAACATATGTAAAAGCCCTTTTGGAAGCACCCAATGAACCTAAGGAAGAGGTATTTGGTAGTACTGAAACTATTGAGAATCAAATTCAATCCAAGAAGAGAGTGAAGAAAGTAGAAGCAATAATGAGGAGAGGTTCAAGGCAGGCTAAGGCTATCAAAGAAGATGTACTAAAACAAACTGGTATCACTGAAGATGAGTTATAGGCACAACAACCAAAAAATCACCTTTCACCGATAGCAACTTCTTTAGAGAGTGACATGCCAGCTACATTTAAAAGAGTTGTGAGGAAAAGACAACCTTCACCGGTATCCACACCTTCACCTAGAAGAACTAGAAAAAATCAACAGGCGGTGAGGCCCTCAATCAAGAAGTCTACTCCTAAGAAGAAAAATTTGACACCAAAGAAAAGGACTCAACAAAATATTGCTCCAATTGACAAACTGCTAGATGAAATAATAGAGGAAGGACAACTGAAAAACATCAACAAACTATATGACTCACTATCAGTTGATGATAAAGAAAAGGTTGAAAACAATGTTATCTTACACTTGGATATCTACAAGAATTTTTTTATGCAAATTGTAGATGAAATACCAGATGAACTATTCAAGAGATTGGAAGCAAGAAGACAATCTGTGGTAGAGCTTGACAAGAAAATAAAAATTGAAAAATTACTTGTTGTCTAGCTAGTTAACTCTCCAAAAGAAATAGATGATCTAATTGCAGAGGCTAACCGGTCAGTATTCTCTACTGCACACTGGCATATTGCACTAATGGTTGGAAGAGTAAATGAGATTACAGAAGAAACTGAAAATGCATGGGATATATTCCTTGTTGAGAAGGAAAAATAGGAAGAGTATAGAAACCCTAAACCAATCAAGGTATATCAGAAAGACAAGGATAAGGGAAAAGGAAAGGTTGGTGGACCTCCAAGCATCAAAATAAGAGATAATCTATCCTCACCACCTTTGGTTACTATACCGGTAACAAAAAATAAAGATCAACCAACTGATGAGAGTATGGATATATCACAGGAGGATACAAATCCTAATTCTGAGGTACTATATACAGTAAATATTGATACTCAGAAGGTCAACATTGTGGTAGATAAGGACACAACCAGCAAGATAGATAAGGCTAGTGAGCCATCGGTAATTGATAACACATATAACACTGAAGGTAAACCGGTAGATGGGAAAACAGAACAAGCAACAAAACATCAAATAGAACATCAAGCAGAGCAATAGGCTCCAAAACAGGAATAGTTTAATACAGAATCAGTGCCACCGGCAACTAATGAGCAAGACAAACCCTTGTTTAAAGAAATGGAAACATAGACTGACCTACCAGAGGTCACTACAAGTAAGGATATTGCTCCCACTGACGGAATTTAGAGTGTTGACTCTTCAACTGTAGGATTTAAATCAACAAATGTAACTGAAGTTCTTTTAGATTCTTTAAAGAAAATAATAGATTGTAGTTCATAGACATCTAAAGCTATAGATGACACAATTCCAATTTTGAAGATGATAGCTCCAAAATTCAATGTAGATAATAAGGATTCTTTGAGTCAACTTGACACTTTGTCTAAGTATATTATTGACAACATAGTGACAGTTGAACAAGTAAAGGAGGAAGCATTCAAAGAGATGTTAGAAAAAGAAAAATAGAAATTCTTTGAGGAACAAATAAAGAAGTGTACAAGGTAGTTTGACACACTTCTACCGAAACTGTGCAGCACACTTAAGGAGTTCAAAACTTTGTACAGAGACACTTGTAAGACAAACTTTTTGACAGTTGACATAGACAAGAAAATGAGCAAGATACAGGAGGAAATTAATCAGCTAGATGACAATTTTATTAATTCATCTGATTCATTATCAATTGTTGAGCAAAAGATAACAAGTCTTGAGGAAGAGTTACTAAAGCTAGAAAGAGAAAAGGAGAAAATAAAAAGTAAGGATAAGGATTTGAAAAGGAGATTAAGTCCAAAGCTGGACTACCTCGCATGTTTAAGGAAAGAAATATTTGATGCATTAGTACAAGGACAAAAAACATCGGCAGAGCAAATGCAACACCTCACTGGTATAGTTCAGAGGATAGAGGCCACAATAAAAGATAGTAAAAAGTTCATTGAGAACTTGAATTTGGTTCTGGAAGAAATTTTTCAAATTGTAACCAACCGGTTACAAGGTTGAGATAGGAAACTACACTCTATTGACACTTTGACAACCTTTGTCATTAATGCCAAAGGGGGAGTAGTGGTATGAGAAAAATCCAATAACTTAGGGATCATCTGCACAGGGAGAGTACACATTTTTGGTAGCAATTACTGGACTTCAATTCCTGGATACACTTCTAAATTTTTCTCATGAGTGTTGCCATCAATGCCAAAGGGGAAGATTGTTGGCAAATGCACACTCCAATGAGACATTGTAGGTGATTGAAGGTTTTGTCATTGATGGCAACCTTACAATCCTATGACACCGGCAAGGCAATCCAATGGCACCAACAAAGTTAGATTCTACACCAGCACACAGATCATTGACACTGACAGTGAAAGGAAGCATACCGACACAAAAGCTAATAGGAATTTTGTTGTTAATATATTTTGTTTATTATTGTAAAATCATTGTAAGCCGACTTGGCAAGTTGTAAAATGACTCCTATATAAGAGAGATCATTGTAGAACATTTTGTAATAGACATGGAATGTAATTAGGCAAAATAAGGCAGACCTATTATGCAAATTATAGGTTAAGGGTTTATGTAATAAGCAGAGCAGAAACCGGTACTAGATCTGGCATAGTAGATGCTATTTTGAAGTAGTACAAGACATTAGATTTGTATAATCCATTTTGTAAGTTAGTGAGACTTCCCATTTTGTATTTGAGCAGTGAGCTCTAGGCACTTGGCCTTCCTGCATGTGCAAGCCCCTCATGTAGTAGTAATATTCTCTTATTGGCTAGTAAGTGAATATTGTGGGTCACAAATCCCACCGAGGTTTTTCCCACACCGGGTTTCCTCGTTAAAATATTGTGTTATGGTGTGTTTTTCATGTGGTTTCTTTTGTCTCTATTTATTGCATTACTTTCTGTTTATCGGTACACAATATTAATATGTTCTACATGTTTTAAGTTAAGAAAATCTTACAATCAGTTAGATACTGATTCACCCCCCCTCTCAGTATCTGTGAGAATCCTAACATAAACATGTTAGGTTAAGCAATTCAAATGGTTCAATCTTGACCATTGAGCACATTGTATTAAATGCAATAGTCTTGAACCGATCTCAAGATGTTCCCCATCATTCATTTTCCACCACTTTCATGGTGGCTGATAACCCATCATGTGTTTTCACCATCTACAGACTTCGCACATTCCCGAGGTAGATAGGAACACCCTCCTTCATGCAAGATCCTTCACGCGCACAAGGCTAATGTGGCAACATGATCTATTCTTTGTTACAATACTAACTCATCACATAAAGTCACCAGTTGAGTCACACAGGCTTGAAGTACTTCAACCAGAAGCCTTGAAGTTGAGACTACCAACCAGTAGTCATACAAAGCTTCCATGTACCAGTTCCCATAAACACATGTTGGTTCATCTTGATCAAACACATCGCTTCACTTGGGCACATATACCGGTTCACAATGTTATACCAGTTCTCTCTTCTTCAGCATATTGATATCAATGACAACATACAATGTCATCATATCCTCATACTGGTTCACATAATGCCAACAATATCCCCCTTTGGCATTGATGGCAATATACAAAGATATCTCTCTGCTTCACATCTTCTCCCCCAATTTCTGTAGATATCTTCTTTGCTTCATTTCTTCTCCCCCTTTGACAACAATGCCAAAGTGGAGGCACAAGCTTCCCTATTCCATTATGCTGCTCCTCCTGAGGAGTAGCATCCTTCAACACATCAATCCAAAAAAAATTTTGGCTATGCAATACCTGACTAATGTGGAGCATATACCTTTAGTTCACCTCTTGAAGGGGCAGCACCCCTAATTCACCTTTTAAGTACATAAATGTAGCCTTTGGGAGAGGCTTGGTGAATATGTCTACTAATTGCTCCTTATTGGAAACATTGTCCAGTGCAATCTCTTTGTTCTAAACCTTTTCCCTCAAGAAATGATACTTAAGCTCAAAGTGCTTGGTTCTAGAATGTAAAACCGGATTCTTGGAGATGTTAATTGCACTAGTATTGTCACAAAATATATTTACTGGTTCAGATACATGAACTTTGAAGCCATTTAATACATGCTTCATCCAAATTGTCTGAGTGCAGTTCATGAAAGCTACAACATACTCTACTTCTGCTGTAGACTGAGAGATACAACTCTGCTTCTTACTCATCCATGAGACTAGTCTACCACTGAGAAAGAAAGCACCACTAGTTGTGCTCTTCCAGTTGTCCACATTACCTACCCAATCAACATCTATGAATACTTTCAAGTTGAAATCCTTGCTATATGGATACCACAATCCATAATCAATAGTTCCCTTTAGATACCTAAGAATCTTCTTGACTACAACCAAGTGGGATTCTCTTGGACTTTTCTAGAACCTTGCAGTAATGCCAACTGCATGTGCAGTATCTAGTCTATTATGCACTACATAATGCAAATTACCAATCATTGATCGATATTCCTTCTCATTAACCAATGCTGAGTCATCCTCTTTGGATGGTTTACAACCGGTCACCATCGGTGTACCAACCAGTTTGCTATCTTCCATGCCAAAGGTCTTCAACACCTCTTTGACATACTTGGACTGAGTGATAAAGATTCCATATTTCATCTGCTAAATCTGTAGTCCAATGAAGAACTTAATCTCCCCTATGAGTGACATCTCAAACTCTTTCTTCATCTCATCTACAAACTCATGACTCATGTTGTCATCTCCACCAAAAATAATGTCATCAACAAATACCTCACAGATCAAGATCTGATCTCCTTCAGACTTCAAGTAGATATTGCTATCTTCACTTGTTCTCTCAAATCCAATCTTCACAAGATGGGAGTACAGGCATTCATACCATGCTCTAGATGCCTACTTTAGACCATATAAGGCTTTATGTATCCTACACACCATGTCACTTCCTTCAAATAGGGCAAACCCATCTGGTTGCTCTATATACACCTCTTCAAGTACACCATTTAGGAATGCAAATTTTACATCCATTTGATATACTTTGAATCCTTTAAAAGATGCATATGCAAGAAGCATACGAAATCCTTCCAATCTGGCTACAAGAGCAAAGGTTTCTCCATAGTCTTCTCCTTCTTCTTGGGCATATCCTTTACACACCAGTCTGGCTTTGTTTCTGACCACTGTGCCATCCTCATTCAGCTTATTTCTAAAAACCCATTTGGTACCAATGACATTTTTATGCATTGGTCTGGGTACCAAAGACCATGTACCATTTCTCTCTATCCGGTCAAGTTCCTCTTCCATTGCCTTGATCTAGTCTTCATCTTTATGTGTCTCTTTGAATGATTTAGGCTCAAATTCAGAGATCATACATGAGTTTTCTTTGACCTTTCTTCTTGTAAGGATTCCTACATCCTTATCTTCTATGATCTACTTAGGATCATGATTCGGCTTGACATACCGAGGAATGGTCTTAATAGATTCCTCTTTCTTTTCTTCTTCATCCTCATCTCCATCAATATCAGCATCTACATCTACTAGTGTAGGAACACTATTACTGGTACTTGGCTGACTGGCAACCGGTTCCCAGAAGGTTACAACCAATTTATTTACCGCTTGCTCACTACCGGTTTCCTTAGTTTTCTCAGAGGTTTCACCTACTCTCACATTGATGCTTTCCATAATTCTCTAAGTCCTATTATTGAAACACTTGAGAGCTTTTCTCTTGGTGGAGTACCCTAGGAATATTTCCTCATCACATTTTGCATCAAATTTGCTCTGGTGTTCGTTCCTCTTGATGTAACATTTGCTACCAAACACTCTAAAGTAGCTAGCCACAGGTGTCTTACCAGTCCAATACTCATAAGGAGTTTTATCCTTACCTTTCTTGATGAGTACCCGGTTCATTGTGCAGACTGCAATGCTCACCGCTTCTCTCCAAAAGGTGTGAGCAACCTTTCCTTGAATCAACATTGTTCTTGCTGCTTCAACCATAGTCCGATTATTCCTCTCTACTTGGCCATTCTATTGTGGAGTCTGGGGGCAGACAGTTGCCTCTTGATGCCATGTTCTTCACATAACTTGTTGAATTCACTAGAAGTGAATTCCCCTCCTTGATTAGTTCTAAGGCACTTGATCCTTTTACCACTTTCCTTCTCCACTAATTCTCGAAAAGCTTTAAAAATTCCAAAGGCTTCAAACTTGTCTTTCAAGAATGTGACCCACATCATTCTTGAGCAATCATCTGTAAGAATCATAAAATACCTATCTCCTTGCACACTCCTAGTTTTCATAGGACCGCACAAATCAGTATGCATAAGATCAAGTAAATTGTCAGCAGTGAAAGATTTACCTTTGAAGGTTGAGGAAGACATTTTCCCCAATTGACATTGTCTACACAAGGTATTTTCTAGTTTTCTCAACACCGACAACCCTCTAACTACCTTGATCTTACTGTCCTTCACAATGTTATCAAACTTTACATGGCAGAGTCTCCTATGCCATATCCAGCTATCATCAAACTTGGCCATAAGACATGTACTGATATTTGCATTTAGCTGAAATAGGTTACTTTTGGTCTACATACTAGTGGCCACCAATTCACCATTCTTTCCTTTGATTCTGCACACTCTATTCTTGAATTCTAGAGTGAGACCACTATCATTCAGCTGGGCAACACTCAGAAGGTTGTGTCTGAGACCATCAACCCAATACACATTGTCAACACTACTCTTTCCATTCAGAGAGATGGACCCTCTGTCTTTGACCATACATGGTGCATCATTACCAAAGTGAACCACACCACCATCATACTCTTCCAAGGATAGAAACTTGCTCTGGTCTCTAGTCATATGGTGAGAACAACCACTGTCAATAATCCACTCATTGGAATTATCAAAGCAGGAGACAAGAGCCTTCTTGTCTGACACATCTTCCTTGACAGCAACAAACACAATATCTTCATTTTCTTCATTTTCTGATTCCTCATCTGTGACACTTTCATCAACTACCACAAAACAATTTCTTTGGTTTCCTCCTTTGAACTTCTTGAACCTTTTTGGTTTGTCCTTGTTGTCACCATTAGGATAGTTTACAGCAATATGCCCTATCCGGTTACAAGAAAAGCATTTCAAAGGGAGCTTACCTCTATATTTACCGGTTCCTTTAGGAAGTTTCCTAGCAAGAAGAGCTTCAAATGCCATCAAAATCTCCTCACCATCCATTTCTCTACTCTATCTTGGTTCACCATTGGTGCTTGCTTCTTTTCCTTTTCTGGATGGTACAGTAGAAGCTTTAAAAGCCGATTCAATCTTTTGAACACTCCCATCAAAACTATTTAGCTCATAGGTTGTCAACTTTGCAATGATGGAGTTTAGGGATACCTTAGTCTTGTCTATTGATCTCAACTCCTGAATAGAAGCAACCCTTATTGCATAGACCAGTAATAAGGATCTCAAAACTTTGCTTACCACAGTGGAATCTTCCATTTTACCACCTGCACTCTTGATATCTCTGACAATAGTTTTGATTCTTATTCCATACTATTGAATGGTCTCACCTTCAACCATCCACATGTCTTCAAACTTCCCTCTAAGGCTTTCTTCCTTAGCTTGTTTTACATGCTCATCACCGCCATAGATATTTTCAAGAGTATCCCATACTTCTTCGGGATTTACTTTATCTTGGACATCAATAAACTCAATGTCAGATAAACTACTAATTAGGGCTTCCATGACTTGCCCATTCTCCTGCATCTCTCTCTTTTGGTCATCAGTGAGAGTACTAGTAGGGGCAATATAAGCATTCTCAACATAGCTCCTGTGTTGAGCACCCATACTTCTGATGTATATCTTCATTCTATCTTTCCATATACTGAAATTATCTTTGTTGAACTTTGGACCTTCCCTCTTCATCATTAGACTGAGATCTTTTCCTCAAGCGGTTAAGCTTATAACATAGAGGACCTGGAGGATGCTCTGATACCAATTGATAACTCAATGATGAATGGATAGTACCAAACCGGTACTAAGAGGGGGGCATGAATCAGTATAGACAAAAACACATTCCTAAAACCGGTTTGTCAGCATACACTATGCTTTGGTAGACAAACAGTAACACCGGTCTTAAACAGAGTACAACTAGCAAAACCTAGAATAACTAAGACAAGCATAAACTGGTTGACACTTATCTTTTCATACAATCTAATACTTCATTTCCATTTCACCCTAGTGCATGAATAGGTAATCTATCATCAAAAATATATAAACAGCTAGATCAACATGATTTACCTTCAGACACAAATCACTTAAACCATCACATGAATAACACCACACATGACACACAGATTTTTCACATGGAAACCCAACTGGGAAAAACCACGGTGGGGATGAATACCCACAATCTATTTTTGAACTCTTTAGAAGCCCGCTCTATTAGAAGCCTTGTCTGGTTAAAGACTGATACAATAGGTTATGTTAGGAACCGATCCTGTTAGGGATCACCCGATTAAGGGATGGCTAGAATACCTAGTTAAGGGTTAAACCCTGTTAAAGGTTACCTTGTTAGAAGATTTCAAGAACTCAATGGATTTGAGTCACCCTGTTAAAGGATTTACAATAAGCCAGTTAAAGCTACCCTATTAAGGGATTTCCCAACTATTGAAGTGGTTAGAGATCAACAGGTATTACAATGATCTGGTAACAACACTCAATGCCAATGCAGATCCACTTTAGCTCCTCTTCACCTTCTGCACTTACACTCTGCAGGTATCACTTCTCCCCTCTGGTCTAGTAAGAATCACGTATCACTTCACTTGGATACACACACACAACTTTTGCCAACAACCTCAGAAGGAAACACAACATCAACCTTATAGGAAACAGATAGGTTGGTAGTATAAACCCTAAACCCTAAACCTGTTAGGTTAAGCATTTCAAATAGTTCAATCCTGACAATTGAGCACATTGCATTAAATTCAATAGTCTTGAACCAATCTCAAGATGTTCTCCATCATTTGTTTTCCACCGCTTTCATGGTGGCTGATAACCCATCATGTGTTTTCACCACGTACAAACTTCACACATTCCCGAGGTAAGTAGGAACACTCTCCTTCATGCAAGATCCTTCACACACACAAGGCTGATGTGGCAACATGATCTATTCTTTGTTACAATGCTAACTCATCAAACAAAGTCACCGGTTGAGTCACACAAGCTTGAAGCACTTCAACCGGAAACCCTGAAGTTGAGACTACCAACCAGTAGTCATACAAATCTTCCATGTACCGGTTCCCATAACCACATTTCAGTTCATCTTGATCAAACACACCGCTTCACTTGGGAACATATACTAGTTCACAATGTTATACCGGTTCTCTCTTCTTCAGCATATTGACATCAATGACAACATACAATGTCATCATGTCCTCATACCGGTTCACATAATGCCAACATTATTCACGACAAAGCAAGCCGACCCCAATCTCAAACCCATGGACAACTAGATTGGGTAAACTTATGGTCCCTAATGTCTTTGTAAACATTCAATTGATGAAAACACTGGCTAGGGCTTATAATTCCATGAAAAGATGTATTCAATTGCCAAATGGTGATGCATTCATCCACTTTTCAGAAGCCACCATTCATGAGGTTTTTTGTCCAAGTTTTGAATCTGATGTGCCTCTATCTTTCGAGAAACTAGAAGAAGAGTATACGAAGATGGACACTATATACAATGGGTGGAATTTGGCCATACATAAGGCTGAGAAAGGAAAGTTGATAGATGAAGATGAGCCTCCATTTGATATCAACTTTTTCAGGAAGTATCTACAGTATACGTATATGGCATGTGGGCAAGTGGGAGGAGTTGAGGATCCAGATGTAGCTCGGATAGGACCTTTGGTACTTGCTGCAGACACATAGATGCATGAGCCAAGACAATTTGATTATGCTGCTTACATTGTCGAGAAGATGCATGAGGGTTTCTTAAGTCTTCATAATAACCCTGACAAATCTTTTAAGTTTTATTCATTGTTAATGCATATTATCTTGTTTTATGGATGACACAAGGGGCTATGGCTTGATGAATTGAAGTTAAATGTTCATGGAAAAGATGGGCAGGAGCAACCAGTACAACTGTGGGTATCACTGTGGGATTCTCGGTTCATGAGATCTCACTATGTCAAATTTGAATAATTTTTTGTGCAACTATTATAAAGAGTTTTGGGGGTTTCTTTTGATGGATCATTTTCAAAAGAAATCAAAATAATTCTTAGACCCCATGAGAATGGGGATGCAAGGGTGAATCACAATTGGGGTGATTGGTATGTATTTCAGGACTTCACATATGTTAGGGTTTTTGGATTCGAATGTGCTCCTTATGTGCTACCCAAGCTTGCACTTGACAAAATTGCTTACTTGGAGATTGTGAGACAAATGAGTGTCTCTAATGCACAACATTTTGGGGGTCCCCACAAGCAAGTTTTTCTACCTTGGACTCTGCACTTTGGTGACTTCACCATTGTATCCACAAAGGCATATGAAATTATTGATAGGAGGTTAATAGAAGATTATAATCTTTATGAGCATACAAGTAGAAAAAACTATGACCTAGAGGGATATATACACTAGAATAGAAAAGGGCATAATCTAGGTGACTATTTTCATGAGCATGTTGAAGCCTTAAACATCTTCAGAATAAGGAATCTGAAGAAACTATGAAAATATTTCAGGATTTGAACCAGAAGTTGGAAGAGAAGAGACAAAGACTCTAGGAAATGGAAGAAGAAGAAGAGGCTGAAAGTGAATCAAGTGAGCATGAGGCTATCTCAAAATTCAGAATGCCTGAAAAGGAGGAGGAACCTGAAGCACAAGACAAAATTATTGCAATGATGAATGCTGATATGGATGTTAGGTCAGAAGAGCATACTTCTTTTGTGTCTAATGAGGAATTCATTAAATCAAAGAAGTTTAAGTCCTTCTTGTATCATTTCAAAGAAAAGAGGTTAAGAGAAGCAATGCCAGATGTGACCCCAGAAAATGAGGCAGAGATGCTTAGAAAATTGAAGGCTGATATCAGTTTAGAGTTAGAAGGCATGACTCCTCAATGGGGAAGGCAAATTCTTATAGAGGCAAGAATAATTCTTTTTCCAGGCTGGGACCTTAGTGCATCCTTCATTTTTGATAGCATATTACATTCAGATAAAAAAGATTTCAAGTTAGATATAAAAGGTGTAAATGACATATTTATTGGATCAAGATATGATTCGGATGATGAGGCCATGCTTTTATGGGCCTTTTATCCACCAAATAAGAGGCTGAAGATCATAGATGTGGACAAAGCTTTTGGACACATGATGAAGTTAAAGGTCGGTGAAGTGGATCCCATGGTCACAATGGATATGGGAGTTGATATTTCAAAATTAAATAAAGCACATATGAAGATGTTGGTAAGAGAAGCAGGAAAATATAAATCATTGTATGAGGAACTCTTAAAAAGAAGGGGTCAGCTTATACCCCAGATAGAAGATGAGTCCAAACTAAAAAATAAGTGCAAAGAATTGCACAAGGAAAACAAGAAGTTGAAGGAGAGAATGCAGAACATAAGGGTAGACACAATATGTGTCTTGCTATCTAAAAGATTTGAGAATATGCAAAAAATACAGGAGGAATTATGAACTGTTTACTAGAGAAACATGGATAACATAGTGTCACAACAGAGGATTTTTTATCGTTTAAACATGTTACTGCAGGATGAGACACATAGTGACAAGAGGATCAACAAGATCAAAAAACTAATTGATACTCATGAAAAATTCACAACAGAGTTGAAGATTGAATATAAGGAGTGTTAGGGGATTGTTAATCATGGATTCCCAAGTGTGGTGGATGATACAGGGGTAATAAAGGATAAAAACCAGTGGATTTCTGACTATAGATCACTACTCAGTGCAACCCTTAGCATTGCCTATGCGGATACTTTAGATATGCATGAAATAGGTGAACAGGTTGAGAAATTTGTTACAATGGAAATAGTGGTCAGAGACATCATCTTCAATGCTCGTGCATATAAAGATAAAGGATATCTTTGGCATATCTAGAAATGTGGTCAAAGGCTAGATGGGAAGAATTAGTTTATGTCATTGTAATCTATTACAACAGTTAGGGGGGAGATACTACAGGATGTAAGGAAAAACTACTATTTTTTTAGATTGTCTGTTGGAACTAGTAGTGTTGTGTAAAACAGGTCTATAGCAATGAAAATACATTTTGCACAAGCAAGTGTATCATGAAGTACCCATGAGTCTGTATTTTTTCTATACCCATTGTTCTAAAAAATTAATATATAAGATTTTTTGTCTTTATCTTCAGATCGTTTCATGTTATATGATGTTGATGAGTTAAAATCCTTTGGATAAATTTGAATAAGGTTTGTTGCAGTGTTTTATCACTTGTTGTTATATAGATAACAAAATTGTTTTTGTTGTTCTTATAACATAAATTGAAGTCATTGCAGTGATACTCTTGCATACTTGTGATTTTTCTCAAAACTGTCTCCAAGTACCATAAACATTTGTCCATTAAGTAACATGTAAATTGTCAGATAAGGCACTGGTCTATTATTAGTTTTCTATGAGTAAATTTGGTATGCACAAAGTCCTCACCAGAGAAAAATATTACTAGTTTCTACTATCATTGTTCGTTCATAACTACTCAAGGTTCCAACAACATTATTTTATGAGAATTGCTCATTATCAATTATACTCAAGTTTTCAGATTAAAGCAAGTTAAAAGCACATAATAAAGCATAGTTGCAAGAAAATTTTTGCCATTAATGTAAACAGCTAAATTGACAAATTTAAATTCACTATAAAGAAATCTCTTTGTGCTTTGTAGATTGAGGTATACCCACCTAGGTCTAGTGGAGCCTAAAGTGCAGATGAATTTGGTCTTTGACCATTCCTATTCATTGGCCAAGGATGATTGAGAAATCAGTAGGAGAGTTAGAAAAGCTCTAGGATTTCCAATCTGTGGTTTTGGGCACCAACAATGTCAGTTACATGGAAATCTCATACATGCTCCAGCAAGGGATCTAATACCTTTCATCGCACATTGGCCTTTTTAGAAATGGGAATTTGACCTCATTGGCCAAATCTATCCTGCATCATCTAACAGACACAAGTTTATCATAACTACCACTGCGTACTTCATGAAGTGGGTTGAAGTGGTTCTACTAATCAAAGCAACTAGTAAACAAGTAGCTTTGTCCATCCTTAACTATATCATCTATAGGTATGGAATACCTTCTTCAATTGTGATTGAAAATGGAGGGAAGTTAAAAAAAAGATCTAGATGAGCTCTATGAAAAGTTTAAAATCAAACATCACTGGTCATCCATATACTATCCTCAAGGTAATGGACAAGCTGAAGCATCTAACAAAAATCTGTTGACTATCTTGCACATAACGGTAAACAAATTTGGAAAAGATTGGCATTTGTAGCTCAATCCTGCACTATGGGCTTATAGAACAAGTATCAGAACACCTACTAGGGCCACACCTTTTTATTTGGTGTGTGGATCCAAAGCAGTCTTGCCCGTTGAGGTGGAAATGTCTTCTTTGATATTTTCTTTGCAAGGTCTTATTAATGATGAAGACTACATAATATCTAGATTGCAAGAACTCAAGTTGCTTGATGAACGTCGGCAAGTGGCATTTGATCATCTAAGAGCATACCAAAAGAGAATGTCTAGAGGTTATAACAAGAAATTTTGACAAAGAGAATTTTAGGTTGGTGACCTTGTTTTGAGAGAAAATCCAAAAAATCAATAGTTTCGAGACAACAAAGGGAAGTTTGAATCGAATTGGGTGGGTCCCTACATTGTTACTCCTATATTTAGCTCTGGTGCCTGTCAACTCTCAACACTGGAAGGAGAAAAGCTCCATGAACTGATCAACACCATTCACTTGAAGAAATTCTTCACTTAGTATTCTCTACTCTAGCAACCTATACAACTAAAAAGTCCTAAAAAAAAGAAAAAAAAAGAAAAAAAATCAAATGCCTTGGTGAAAACCTAGTAAACAAGCACCTTGTGTAATACCCTTAAATTGGTCATCTAAACCATGGGCCCCTAATCTTGACAACATCACCAAGGTCCTAACCAAAGGCAATTAAATCAATCTTGAGCACATTATTAATTCTTTAATCATCAAATATCACATGGCAAATCAACTACTCAATATTAATTAAATATTTATTTAATTAATCAAATCATTTCCAATAATATCATTTTGATCAATTATCCCATTTTAATTTATTAAATATCCTTGCATATTTAATTAATTAATAAATTTGTCATTCAATCATGCAAAAAGGATTAATTTATTACAAAAGATGAATTAATTTATTACAAAGAGTTGAATTGAAAATAAAACAAAAAAAGAATTGAATTGAGAGAAATCAAACTTGAGATATTATTTCTTTTTCTAAATTTAGAACTTGAAATCAAAAAAGCTATTTAATTGAATTATTGAATTATTCTCTAAAATTGGAACTCAAAGCTTTTCAGAAAAAAGAAGTTTAGTTGCATTGAAAAGACCTTTTTCTTGAATAAATCAAATATGTGCATGGAAGTATCTATTTTCATCATATATGCATGGAATTAATTTATTATTATTTTCCAATGCAACTTGGACTTCTAGTTTGAATGCATTTCAATTAAACTATAATTGGAATCTGTCTCAAGGTTAACTGAACATGATTTCTCAATTATTTCAATTAATCCAAAATTAAGCTTTTTCATCATCTCTCTTGTGATTCTCTATAAATTCAGTCTTCAGCTTTCATTCCAATTTACCCCAGAGATTTTTGAGAACATGCTTGGAGATTATTATCACACTAATTTCACTCTAGAGTCATTGAAAATTATTGTGCTTTTTAGATTGTTTATATCTATTTTCCATTCATTATTGCTTACATCCATTGTTGCTTGAATTTATTATTGCTTGAATTATTCATCCATCTTGCATCCAAATAGTTAATATCATATAGATTAAATCCTTTGTCTTGGTGTAGTCTAGTCACTAGTATTGCTTATAAAAATTTGAGAGCAATCTTATACTTGCATCTTTTAGAAGGCAATTAGTCACTTTGCTATGGTTTATTACTTATTGATTATTGATTACTAACCATGCATATAATGACTTAATTGAAGTGTTGTGCTTGCAGCTATAGGTTCACTTTTTCACACACGCCATCTCTAGCCCCCAACATGGGGCCCGAAGACTACACATTTTTGGCCTCCAAGACTAACCACTTTTTTTTTGTTATTTTCCAGATTTCAGATTTTTTGGTTTTTTCGTCCGTACATCTCGTATGACAATTTTAACAGGCTGAAACGACAAACTGTAGGTGTCACATGAATTGCAATATCCTATCGTATGAGCAAATCCTCTGTCGTACGAGCATAAATCCTCTATCGTACAAGCAAACATCATCAACAATCTTCTTTTGTACGATACTAAATCCTATCTCGTACAAGTCAAGTGTTTGTCGTACGATTTTGTATTTTCTTGTAAAAAAGGCAAATTTCATAAATTTCTCATTTCTAATTGATTATTCTGATGACTGACCCTGACTGTTTATCTATCTATCTCAAAGTTTTTCCACAGCCTAACTAGTTTTTGCAGAATGCTTGTTGAAGAATATGCTTGTCGCACAAAGACAATATGACTACTGATTCATTGTCTTTGCAAGTTGCCTAAGGAGAATTGACCAAATAGCGTGTATTCTTTAAATTCATTTTTAGGAACCTAACTTGCTATCTGGTTAAAGAACAAATTTGTCTTTCGTGCTTTTAGAAGATTCTGAGATGTAGGAGAGTATGCTCTTGTCTTTTTCTAGACAATCAGAGTTCCAGACCCTTGAAGCTTTTTCTTTGTTTGAGATTTGTGCATCTTTAGTAGGCCTGCCCTCCCAAGGGGTTGAAAAACTCTTAAATCCATTATGGTCAGTGTGAGGGGAATGACCTAAGTGGGAATGGCTAAACGCCATGTACTCCAACCCACTATTAAATAAACGTGATTTTGATGAAAATCAAGTCAATGACAATGCTCGGGAATAGCTCTCCTCTATACCTTCAGGTATATTAAACCTTGGTTTTCAAGGTTGGGAGACCTCTTAATTGAGTTTATACCTCGATGCACCGAAAAGATCCCTAACTAAATCCAATTCAAAATTAGAAGCTACTCGGTTCACCTCCAAAAGGGGGATAATCTTTGTGCAAGAGAGATAGTAACTCTCCCAAGATACTTGTCATTTCGTGCCCCCATTAGCATTTGGAATCAGATAATATGACATTGAGAATCTATTGCATGAGACTCAGCGGCCATATTCTGATTAGCTATTGGGTGTGTACCTGAGTCTACAAGCAAAGGTTTTCTTTCCTCAGCAAATTCCTTAGGGTTTGCATGTTGTGATTGGAGTCACTATACATACTACTTATTTTTTGTGTTTTCATCCCTGAAACAAAAAAATTGAAATACCAAAAATTAGTGAAGACCAGAAACAACTCAGTGAGTCAAAACTTTGTCCATGTCAGAAACTAGTCCATCCTGAGTCGAAACTTTGTCCATGTCAGAAACTAGTCCATTTTAAGTCAGAAATCTGTCTGAGTCAGAAACTAGTCTATCCTGGTCAAAAATCAGTCCATATCAGAATTAGTCATACTTAGTTATCATACTCAGCAATCGAAAAAACTCAAAATTTCTAGGCTCTGTTCTATGAACAGTCATATGAGTCTGATAATCCATCGTGCTGCACTAGGTCTTGTGTCGTACAAGTCTACTGGTTTTTCATCCTATATCATATTATCTATCATACGAGTCTGAGTCATCTATCATCCTGCACTGTATCCTATCTCGTATGAGATAGAATTGCCCTCAATCTTTTGTCATCCTACACATGCCCATTTGTCATATGGTATGAGGCAGCAACTCATACGAAACAAAACTATTGTCATCCTGTAGCTACTAAATTATCATCCAATCTAGAAAATACTGTCGTACGAGTCTCTGGTTTTGTCAGAACAGAACAGTCAAACTTGCCTAAAAATAGCTTACAGCAAACATAATATTGGTTATCATTTTCCTGAGCATAAACAGATCAAGACAGTGTACCTCTACCATTTGCATTGCACGATTTGGTCAATCACCTTTCAGCTAGTTCAATCAACTACCTATCAAATTTTAGTCACTTAGATAACATCTTATATAGGATAGATCATTCCTAAAACCAAACTGAATCTTACACTATGCTTAGAATCAACTTTGATAATATCTTAGACAAGATAGATCATTCCTGAAATTAGACTAAATTTCAGTTGTTTCTCCTAAACAATACTCTAAATAGAACAACTAGCTCTGAAATTGATCTTGACCTCTGCATCACAAACAACTTTAGATCAGACAAATCCATAAAGATGCCTATTCAAACCAAGAGTTCTCATAAGAAACAAGCCAAAGGCACAGGAAAAACCTTCACCTATCAAGATAATCCATTCTACGTGAAGGATCCACTCACTAACATGTTGTCATCATTAGGCAGACCAATTTTTGATGAACCGAAATGTCCCACTATACATGAGACAGAATACAATGATGGAAACAAAAATGACCATAATATTCCCAAAAATCATAATGACTCCACATCATCAAGTGAGACTGATGAAGACACTGAACCTCTAGAAAAAGAAATCCTTGACTGTCAAAAGGACAAAGACTTTAGAAAAATGATGAAAGTTATCATGACCCAAGAAAAGGAAGACTATTTCTTAGAACTAGCAAAACAAGGTGCCAAACTTCCTACTGGATATGATGTTCAGACACTTGTTACTAAAAAGGAAGACTCACCTATACTTATGGTACACAAATAGTTACTAGCTTTGTGGATGGAAGTTATAGAACTGAAGAATAAGGACAAGTCTCCAAAACAATATTCTCTGGAAACAATATGTCCCTTTCCATTTGACAAGAATCTACACATGCCTCCATTTCCTTCACGAGTGGAAATCCCAAAATTTGACAAATATGATGGTACCTCAGATCCTCAATATCATGTTAGAGAATTTAGTGTTGCTTGTATTGAGTTCATGCATGATCAAACGTACCTCATGCGTCTCTTCCCAAGGAGTTTGGGGGGTCAAGCAATGGAATGGTTCTCAAGTCTACCCAAAGGAATAAAAACATTTGAAGAACTAATCCAACTATTTTTACAACAATACTCATACAACATTCGACATCCTGTGACTATGATTGATCTTTGTAATACTTAATAGAAAATAGGGGAACCTCTTCTTACTTTTCTCCAATGCTGGAGAAAGATGTTCTCTAGGTACCCACGACCTATTCCAAACTCTGAGAAAATGGATATATTTGTCAATAACTTGGTCCCTGAACTGAAATATAGCATTCAAATGCAAGTACACCCATCATTTAACAAAATGGTAGATAATGCCATTCGAATGGAAGATGTGCTCATAAAGAAGGGGGATATCACACCTTGGAAAGAAACACAAATAGGATCTATCTCTAAAGAGAGGAACAAGCATTGAAAATTTGGCAAAGACAATAATAAGAATGTTGTCAATGATGGAGTAGTAGACATTGTTAAAACCAACTCAAAATCCACAATATTCAACTTGGCTAGTGGTAAACAAGCACTTAAAGCTGTTGAGGCTATTGTAGAGAATTCACCAAAGAAAGCAAAGGAATGGTTCAAAGAAAAACCTTGGCTTTCCAAACCTAAATGTGATTTTACTCCTCTCAAAGAACCATATGAATCTGCTTTCAAAAATCTATTGGAAAACAACTTGATAACACTACTAGATAACTCCAGACCATATGATCCAAATGTCAAACCAAGATGGTGGAGAGAAAATGAATATTGTGACTTCCATCGGAATAAGGGTCATAACATAAATGATTGCATGAAGCTAAAACATGAGATTCAAGATCTCATTGATGCTGGTAAAGTTGTTGTTGGGAATCATCCAACCAATGCTGATCATAAAGAATTTAAAGACCCTTTGCCTACTTACGAACAAGGTGATTCCTCAAAGACCAAAGGAGGTGCCAAGGTAAATTATACTTATGCCAGCTAAGAAAACATTATTAACATGATTGAGCCTTCACACTCAAAATATTGCAATGTGATTATAGTTCAAGATAAACCAAATGAATCATGATATGCAAGAGCTCTGACTAGATCTCAAAAGAAAGTTACCCTCCAACAAGCTATTTCTTGCAACTTAGCTCAAGAAACATCAAATCCAATAGCTTTGTCAAACAAACAAAAAGAATCAACCTTGGAAAAATTTAAAAAGTTAACTTCATCATCATCCTTCGAATACAGCGTGGTTGAACAGTTAAAAAGGACAAATGCTCAAATTTGAATTTTTGATTTGCTACAACTCTCATCTGCTCACAAGGAAATCCTAGACAAAGCATTGGTCACTACCAATGTTCCAAAAGATTTAGACATTGATCGGTTTCAGTCTATGGTGGGTCATCTGACTTCACCTCACTATTTGACCTTCTCTGAAGAAGATGACAATTCATCAAATCATCCACATAGCCAGCCATTGCATATTAAGGCCATGATCCACAAACACATAGTTAAACATGTTTTGATAGATGGAGGCACAAGGTTGAATATTTGTACTTATCATTTGCTTACACAACTAGGATTCTCTGAATATGTCATTGATCCTGGCAAGAAAATAACAATAAAAGCCTATGATGAGGAAGAAAGGACCTCCAAAGGTCTAGTATCATTACCAATTAGAGTGGGACCGGTAGAGAGAGATGTCCTTTTCTAGGTTCTCGATATTCCATTGTCATACAATATATTACTAGGCAGGTCATGGATTCATGAAATGAAGGCAGTACCATCAACATATCACTAATGCTTAAAATTTCCTTATAATGGAGTTGAAGTCAGTATTCCTGCTGATACAAATGTCATCTATAATGATTGACAAAAGGTGCAGATACTTTTGTGCCTCATAATAGGGCAACCTCTCCAAATGAAGATCCAGAAAAATTGATGAAAGACTTAGAAAAGAGATTGAAGATTACAGATACTGGCATGGATGGCTACAAAATAGAACCGGTACTATCATTAGTTTCTCTCCCTCCATCACCAAGACAGTTGGGCAAACCATTAGAGGCTATGAGAACACAAACTTCAGCTCCAAATACTATATATGATTGTCTCTTTAAACAGTCTTCTTCCTCCTTGGCAGTTGAAATAGAAGAGGATGTTGTGCTTAACTAGCTCTTTAAGGAAGATAGTCCAAATGAGGAGGTACGACATTGTGAGATTTCCTCAAACCAATATGGTTGTGGTTACAAAATGATTCAGCACATGGGTTACTCAAGTACTGGTCCTTTGGGCAAACAAAAAGAAGGTATTACTAAACCAATTTAGCTACAAACCAAATCCACACATGATAAGGCTAGATTGAGGTACAATCCAAAAAAGACATCAGACCAAAAACATGTTTCTAAGTCTAGGTGCCTGAAAAAGATATTGCCTTTAATATTAAATGAAACAGACACTAAACAAACAAAAGTAGAGTGTAGAAAAGAGAAAGAAGAATCAACAGTCAAGAAAGAAGAAATAATCAGTGATCAGGCTTCGATGGTATTAGCTACGATAATACAAGAAGTTGAGGTTCCTGAGGATATAAGAGATGAAATGATAAGAATCAGAAAATTGTTTGCACCATTAAAAGTTCTAGTCACATATACTGGCAGGCAACAAGTAGATGATTCAGAGACTGATTCAAATGAGTATGAATGGGGTCTTGACTATCTTTCAGACACATCCACTACAGAAACTCTAGAAGAATCTAGTGGTGTCATAGATGATACTCAAGAGCTGATGCGCATAAAACTAGAGAAGGAAATACAATAAATTAGACAAAAGAGGCAAGAAAATTATGAACAAGGATTGAAAGAAGGAAGAATACTAGAAAGCTTCTCATCTATGTGCCCTTATCCTAAAATAGAACAAATTAGTTATAGCACTACACAGGAAGAGTTGGAATTTATAGAACAAGAGCCAGTCATCAATCTAGAAGAATCTAAATGGAGTAGATGACAACAAATCATAGAAACAATGAGATCATGTCAACAGGTGTGTCAGATACAAATGACAAATGAACCACAACATGAAGGAACTTGTAGCATTAAAGATGTCGGTATTGATACCATACATATGCTTACTAAATCACCTGAAAGAGGCTTGGAAACTCCATCCAATGACTTTGATGATAGTCCTATTCATGATGATATCCACTCAGCCTCAAATTTTGAATCATCTGATACAAACAATGAAAATTTGCCTACTAGTCTTATTGTTGTTAAACCACGATATGACGTCCAGTCTGGCTTAGTAAACAATGTTAGAAGTATGTCTATTGGATTAGATTGATTAAATTCTAACGTGAAATTTAATAATCATGATCTGACTCTTCCTAGTCTCGAGACACTTACGCAAGGTATCATTTTGGAACTTGACTTTTCGATCTGCAACTGTGATAACAATATTGTGAACGCTCTTGAACCTATCTAAAATTTGTCCTTAGTACATCCTGAATTGATTGACTATACTTTACAGAACCAACCCATGGATATACCTACTTTTGCCAATGACTATACATTATCCTATTATTTCAATGTAGTTGAACCTATAAACTCTTCCACCAGTGAACAGAGTGAAAATATGACTGAAGCAGATATCAAGTATCTTAGTCACAAAAACAAGAAAAATAAAAATAAAAGATCTGATGGCGAAAACCATATTTTGGCAGTGTCAGAATCTAAAAAAGAGAAAATAAAGGATGTACCTAAAGGTGAAAACCTCTTTGAGGCACCTGAAGGTGAGATACTTGGTATACTACCCAGTCATTTCCAGGAGCGGTCTTCCATATTGATCGAGCCAACTCAACTAGTGAATATCGGGAATCAAGAGACACCACAAATCATTCACATAGCTCAATCACTATCAATAGAAGAATTGAAGGAGTTCACTCAGCTATTCTTAGAAAAGAAAATAAACTTTGCATGGACATACTCTGATATGCTAGGCTTGGATCCTTATCTTATTATGCACCATCTCTTAATCATGCCAGGAGTAAAACCAATTAAACAAAAAATCCATAAGATGTACCCACATGTAGCGTTATTGGTCAAAGCTAAACTAGAGAAACTTCTCAAAGCTAGATTCATCGGAGCAATAGATTATGCTGAATGGATTTCCAACATAGTGCCTATGTCGAAGGCAGATAAATCTATCAGTTTGTAAAGATTTTAGAGATCTCAAAAAAGCATGTCCAAAAGATGACTTTCCATTGCCAAATATTGATATGATAGTTGACATGACAGCTGGTTATGAGATGTACTCACTAATGGATGGATTTTCTCACTACAATTAGATTAAAATCACTCCTGGAGATCAAGAAAAGATAGCTTTCACCTATGCATGGGGAACCTTTTGTTGGAATGTTATGCCATTTGGGTTAAAGAACGCAGGGGTGACCTATCAAAGAGCAGTTACAACTATCTTTCATGACATGATGCATAATAATATGGAAGATTATGTTGATGACACCTTAGTGAAGACTATGAAAATATCAATGCATATTCAAGAGTTAGGTCCTATACTTGATAGAATGGAAAAGTTCAAGCTCTGATTAAATCCAAAGAAGTGTGCATTCAAAGTGACATCTAGTAAACTACTTTGCTACATCATTTCAAATAATGGAATCAAGGTTGATCTTGAGAAGGTCCAAGCTATAATGGAAATGCCACCTCCAAAGAACATCAGTCAAATTAGAATTCTACAGGGATGTCTCTAATCCATTAGAAGATTCATTTCTCAACTAGCAGACAAAGCTCAACCTTTCATGAAGGTATTGAGGAAAGGAATAATATACAACTGGGATCAGCAATGTGAAAAACATCTTCAATAGATAAAAGAGTACCTTTCTAATCCACCAATATTGATGACACCTATTCAGGGTAAACCACTCATCTTATATATATTAGCAACTGATTCATCACTGGGGGCACTTCTGGCACAACAGGATGACAACAAAAAGGAATGGGTTATTTATTACATCAGCAGGACATTGGTGTCTTATGAAATGAACTATAGTATAATAAAAAAAACATGCTTGGCATTAGTCTTTGCATCACATAAACTGAGGCACTATATGCTAGCACATTCAGTCAAGCTGGTGGCCAAAATCGATCCACTCAAGTATCTTCTTAATAAAGAAACACTCACTAGAAGATTGGTGAAATGGGTCATGATCCTTACAGAGTTTGACATTGAATATGTGGAATGCAAAGCCATAAAAGGACAGGTAATTGTTGATCAACTTGCTGAAGCTCCACTTGAGGATACTCAACCACTACACATTGAGTTCCTAGATGAATTAATAATGCATCTTACTCAACAACCCTGGAAGATGTTCTTTGATGGTTCCTTTACTCAAAATGGTTCAGGTGCTAGCATATTATTTATTACTCCTCGGAAGTATTCAATCCCAAAGTCTTACAAGATTTTATTTCCCTGCACAAACAATATTGCAAAATATGAAGCTTTGGTGAATGGAATAAAACTAGCTATTGAATGGAAGGTTGTTGAATTACATATTTATGGAGATTCTCAGCTGGTCATCAATCAAATCAACAATACATATCAGACTCGAGATGAGAAATTGATGCCTTACAAGAGGATGGTGGATGATATCAAGAAATACTTTTCTTTTGTATCATTCCAACAGATTCCTAGATCAGCGAATAGAGTAGCAGATGCTATCGCCACCTTGGCATCTATACCTGAGCTATAGGAGTCCAATTTTCACTTTGATTTCTTGGTGGAAGAGTTATACTACCCCACTTATGATTCTCCTGAGACCCAAATAGTCTGTTCTATTATTGGACATGACTCATCCCAATACAGCCACATCTATTCCTATCTATGCGATCAAATTATCCCTAAAAACCTTACTCATAATGAGAAAAGAAACCTAACTCAAAATGCTTCATGGTATGTTATCATAGCTAATGATTTATTTAGATAAGGTTTGGATGGTACATTTCTTAGATGTCTAGAAACTGAAGAATCTAAACGTGCATTATTGGAAGTCCATGAAGGTATTTGTGGATCTCATTCGAATGGTTTTACTTTAGCTCGGAAACTATTACAGGCTGGCTACTATTGGCCAAACATGGAAAAAGATGCCATTAAATTTGCTAAGACTTGTGAGAAATGTCAGCTTCATGGAAATCTCATACATGCCCTGGCAAGGCACTTCATACCATTTATAACACACTGGCCTTTTCAGCAATGGGCCTTTGATCTCATTGGTCAGATATATCCAGCTTCATCCAATGGACATAAATTCATCATAACTGCCACTGAGTATTTCACCAAGTGGGTAGAGGCAGTTCCGCTCATCAAAGCAACTGGTAAACAAGTCGCCTTGTTCATCCTAAACTATATCATTTGCAGGTATGGGATACCTTTGTCCATCATGACTGATAATGGAGGACAATTCAAGAATAAAGATCTAGATGAGATTTGTGAGAAATTCAAAATAAAGAAACACTGGTCATCAATATATTACCCTCAAGGTAATGGACAAGTTGATGCGTCTAACAAAAATGTACTGACTATCTTGCATAGAACAGTGAACAAATCTGGGAAGGATTGGCATCAACAGCTCAATCCTGCACTATGGGCTTATAGAACAAGTATCAGAACACCTACTCGGGCTACACCTTTCTCTTTGGTGTATGGGTCCGAAGCAGTATTACCTATTGAAGTAGAAATACCAACTCTAAGAGTTTCGTTGCAAGGTCTTGTTACTGATGAAGATCATAGAATATCTAGATTGCAAGAACTCGAATTGCTGGATGAGCATCGGCAAGTGGCATTTGATCATCTCAAAGTGTATCAGAAGAGAATGTCCAAAGGATATAACAAGAAAGTTTGACAAAGAGAATTTCAAGTTGGTGACCTAGTTCTGAGAGAAAATCCAAAAAATCAACAGTTTTGTGACAATAAAGGGAAGTTTGAACCCAACTAGTTGGGTCCCTACATTGTTACTATAGCATACGGCTTTGGTGCCTATCAACTCTCAGACTCAGAAGGAGAATAGCTCCATGAACTGATTAACACCATCCACTTGAAGAAATTCTTTGCTTAGCATTCTCTGCTCCAACAAACATGTACAGCTGAAAAAGTCCTAAAAAAAAAATCCTAAAAATTTGAAAAAGTCCTTAAAAAAAAAGAAAAAAGAAAAAAATAAATATATATATAAAGAGATAAATTGCCCTCATGAAAACCTGGTAAACATGATCCTTGGTAAAAATAAAAATGAATCTCTACCAAGCAGGCGAAAACCGAGCAAATAGGCGCCTCTTGTACTCAAGCGCTCCATCTATCAATGCAATGTTGACATTTCCCGCTTTCATGCATCGTTTGCTTTCACTTGTACATATTTTCAGTTACTTTTGTGACATCCTAGTTCGTTGGAACCCTCATGACTTGAAACTGATCAACGTCCTAGTCTTAGGTTACTCAACAAAGCACATTACATATCCTAAATAGTGTCAACCAAGTCATTCTTCCGTCAGTGAAACCTGGTCATCCACTCCAAATCAGTCACCTGTCTCCTAACTACCAAAGAGTTTATCACTGAGTTCACAAGCAAAACAACATAATGGAAAACAATCACTAAACAGCTTGAGCTATGAATGAAAATTTTCTTTATATGCTATCTTTTATATTGATTTTCAATTATTTTCCCTTTGAGTAACTCGAGGAAGTCTATTGTGACTAAGAGGAGCAAGGATTGAGGGCATAATATTTTCTTTGTTTTCTTCTTGTAGGAATGATCTTGATGATCTAGAAAAATATAAATTAGTTGGGTGTCTATGATAAGAGCCTTCACATCAAGGTGAAATCGCCTCACATACCTCGACTCTGCTTATTTGTATGCTACAGGGAGGTCCATATCATTTCTTTGTTTATTTTGAGGGAATTTCTTTATGATGCAATTCGGGTCCCTGCAAAATCTGTCCAAGGATATGAATGAAAAAAGGGTCATTGCGGACAAGATAATTAATATTGCACATTGAAAAAGAAAGGAACTCTAACCTGCCTGTTGTGTTCGTTATGCTCAGTGATGAATCTTAAGTATTTTAAATCCAGTGACTAGGTTTAGGTTGCATTTCGCATATCATTTTGCATTTCATTTTGCATTTTTGTGAATCTAGAGTGATTTTGGTATGGTAATATTCTCTTTATCTTCTGAAGGAGAGTTGAAAGCATCATCATTACTCATGCTAAGTGGTCTTTTTATCATTATTTCTCTGATCGAGTACTTGTGTTTTGAGATGTTTAGCTGCATACATAACATTTCATATAGCTTCATACATTTCATTATTATTCATTTGCATTATCATTTATTTGCATATACAAGAAACAAAAATATACATTCATAATCATTTGCATTACATACATTTATATGGAAAAGAAATGCATACATATAGAATAAAGCATATAAGAGACATCTCATAAATGAATCAACACAAGTACAATGAAGTCAAATCAGATCTCGTATATATATAATGTCAAGTATAAGAGTACAAAATGATGTCCAATGACATATGCAAACTCCCATCGGAGCAAGAATCATATAGGCTAAAAAAAATGGGTGTGTCTACAAAAAAAAAAAATGAGCTACAAAGGAATAATCTAGCTCGCACCCTCTCCCTCATCACCTGGTGGAGGGGTTAGAGCATGATGCCTAGGATCCTATCGAGGTGCTCGTGCTCCCTCTGATCGAGCCATATACTGTGAATAGGGTTGCACCTGCTATACAATAGGAACTGTGACACTATATGCCACCACATAATATGTTGCCCTACTACTCTAGAGAAGAACCTCTTGTCATAGAGACTCTATCTCTGCTCTTGACTCTGCTCTCAATGCTGTGATCTAGTGATCACGCTTAGCCCTCACCTCGATCGGCTGTCGATCTCACTCTGCCAGCTGAGTTTGAGCCACTATCAACTATCACTGTAGCTTTGCAAGACATTCTCTCATCGACCATCCCGTGTCAGCCCCCTACTCTCTCATAGGCTCTTCGCCACCATCTCCACTGCCATCTCCACCTATGGCTCCACCCTACTCATCCCACCACTGCTGAACCTACCTCAGAGCTGCTCGCTCGTCCTCTCTGCCACCCAACCTCATGCCTACTCTCCCAAGGGATCCACCTTCACCCTTCTACTATCCAACATCAGCTAGCACCCTGCTACTACTAGCACCGGGATCACCACCAGTCCATCGTGGACCCTCTGATCTTTGTGCCTATCCCTGCCTCTGGCCCTATCCTTGTGCCAGTGTGGGGGCATCATCCTCCACATGCTCAATATGAGGAGCCCACTTTCCTGGATTTGTAAATCAAGGGGTCGGATGTTGCTAAAAGTAATCCCTATACTAGGGAAATACCCCCACATCTGCTACATCCTCTAGGTAATCCCATCTCAGGCGATGTAAACCTATCAGATCTTACATAGCCAAAGCATACAACAACCATGGAGACCATCCCTGCCTCTCCTCATCAGCATAGCATGCATAGGATATATACTCCTGCGAGATCCCCTGAGGCTGTCCGTATTGCCTCATCACTCGTGAAATGACGAATCACTCCACAATAGTCTATGATCTCCCGATTAGTGGGCGTGTCACAAAAAGGTCCTTGCGAAACCTCTGCCAATCATCCCATAGCTCCAATCCTCTGTATGGTCTCCAAACAACTGCTATAAGGTCGTCGAGCTGTCATCACCAAAAAATTGTCTTGCCCAGATGGGGCTATGTGTTATATCCAGCATACCTATAAATGTTCGGCTGCCTAAGCTCTCTACTATCATCTACAATCGGCCGACAAATAGGAAGGTGCTCCCAAGCCCACACCTATAAAATGTATACACCTGCGGCCATGCTCTGCCCATCTCTATAAACAATCTCATGCATCTCCCGATACATGTGGGCCAATAAATAAGAAACCCAGCCAAGTCTTTGAGGGGTCTCTATCAACCTCTCTAGCATCCGGCCCTATCCGCTTTGGAAACCCTACTGCCCTCTATTTGGCATCAAGAAGCAGCCAATGAACCCTGCTAGAACATATGCCAGGGGATAATCCTCACTATACCTACTCATAAGTATGTCCAAACTCATGGAACGAGTCAAAATGTCTGGGTCCCTGAATATGTTCCTAAGTTCCTATAGTCCAAGTAACAACGCGGTATCATAATCCACCTTATCCCTAGCAAAAGGGATACGAAGGATCCTGTACACATCCTTGGGAGTGATAGTCAACTCCCCAACTGGCAAAGGAAATGTATTCTGCTCTGAATGAAAATGCTCAATCAATGCCATGAGCATTCTGTGGTTCACACGGATATCAGGTAATCGCAATAGATGAGTCAAGCCACATAAATCAATATGAGCTTGCTCAACCTCAAATAAATGATGAACTCATACCATCTTAGGTGGATATACACATTTGAAGAGCACAGGAGGTAATCGAACCTACAAAAACCCAACAACGATCATCAGAAAACATTCCAAATAAGCCTACAAGAGAAGTTAAACATCACGCAAATCCAAATAAGTCAAATGCAAAACCAAAATTTCATGTTTACACTTTCAAAAATGATCACTATCTTTTGAATGACAAAACACAATCAAGTAGCATCTCGTACGAGTCAGGAATGACTCTCCTATGAGAAAACAACCTTGAATGATAAACTTTTACACATCGCATGACAAAATGGTCTTTTAATAGACTTGTCGTACGATACGAGTGTGGACCCCGTACGACAAAACTAGTAGGCTCAAATGAAAAAATATTTTTTACCATTTTCTCATACAAGACAGGATCCTTTCTCGCACAATAAACCGAGACACCCGACCCAAAATGCGTGAAAAACTTCAAAAAAGCATAAAAAAATTCAAAATTGGAAACATAAAGAGGCTTAAGATTGATCACTTACCGTTGGCTCATAGTTTCGAGGTTGATTATGTCTTCTCTGGTGCTCAAATCGATGCTGACGAGTAGGGACCACCATTTTCTTCGCAGAAGGCTTTTTGAATTTTCAAACTTGGAGGGTTAAAATGATTTGAAAATGACATTTTCATCCCATATATAGTCTAAAACCTAATTTTTCAACTTGCTCCAATGGTTATGAAAATTGTACCCTTAGCTAATTTTCTTTCTTTGATTCCATTTTCAGGATCAAAATCAAAATTCGAGATCATTTTGCTAGTCAATTTCACAATTTTGACCACTTAGTGCTCTTTTCATCAAATGCTCATTCTTTCTTCAAATTGTGCTCAATTTCAATGCTGAATCTTAATTCAATTTCATTCTACACATCAACATTTTGATCAACTTTATGCTCAATTTTTCATCAATCAACACCTACATTTAAAAAAAATTCCTCAGAATCAATTTGTGCTCAAAAAACTTAATTTTGCCACCAAATCGCCTATAATCAAGAACCCTCATTATCTTTCGGTTTCGCTCCTGAGGGGGCATATTTGTGACCTTATGACTTCACATCTCACAAGTCAATAATTTTTTTCAAATCTTCATCAAAAGTTGAGCAAAATCTTTTCAACTAAAGAAAATCAATTCTTATTGCTAAGGGGCATCTCAGCTTCATCGCTTCACATCAAGTTGAGATCTCTTGATCATCTGAATCGAATCAATCGCTAGGGGCATATCAGTTTCATCACTTCAAATCAAACTAATTATTCATTTAAACTCAATCAAAATTTTCAAGAGTATCTTTGATCACACTAAATCTAAGTAGGTGTTTAGTATTCTTTCTTGATCAAGCCGAATAGTTCATTCTTCACTCATCATGTCTTGATCAATCAAGTTCAAGATCAATTTTTATCATCACTCACTGTATCTAAGATCAATCAAGTTCTAGATTAGTAAGATCCACTTCTTGATCAATCAAGTTCAATTTTGGTATCTTTGTTTTCTATCATTCCTCAGTTCAATCAAGTTCAGGATCTGTATCACTTTAATCAGACTTCATTCAACTTTGTCACTTCAAATCAAGCTAAACACCTTGCTTTTCATCTAGTTCATGATCAATCAAGTTCAGAACTGGCATCTCCTAGACATCACACATTCTTTGAACCAACGCGTTGCTCGCACATTAATTCAAAGAGGGGAAAATGTAATACCCTAAAATTGGTCATCTAAACCATGGGCCCCTAATCTCGACAACATCACCAAGGTCCTAACCAGAGGTAATTAAATCAATCTTGAGCACATTATTAATTCTTTAATCATCAAATATCACATGGCAAATCAACTACTCAATATTAATTAAATATTTATTTAATTAATCAAATCATTTCCAATAATATCATTTTGATCAATTATCCCATTTTAATTTATTAAATATCCTTGCATATTTAATTAATTAATAAATTTGCCATTCAATCATGCAAAAAGGATTAATTTATTACAAAAGATGAATTAATTTATTACAAAGAGTTGAATTGAAAATAAAACAAAAAAAGAATTGAATTGAGAGAGAAATCAAACTTGAGATATTATTTCTTTTTCTAGATTTAGAACTTGAAATCAGAAAAGCAATTTAATTGAATTATTGAATTTTTCTCTAAAATTGGAACTCAAAGCTTTTCAGAAAAAAGAAGTTCAGTTGCATTGAAAAGACCTTTTTCTTGAATAAATCAAATATGTGCATGGAAGTATCTATTTTCATCATATATGCATGGAATTAATTTATTATTATTTTCCAATGCAACTTGGACTTCTAATTTGAATGCATTTCAATTAAACTATAATTGGAATTTGTCTCAAGGTTAACTGAACATGATTTCTCAATTATTTCAATTAATCCAAAATTAAGCTTTCTCATCATCTCTCTTGTGATTCTCTATAAATTCAGTCTTCAGCTCTCATTCCAATTTACCCCAGAGATTTTTGAAAACACGCTTGGGGATTATTATCACGCTAAATTCGCTCTAGAGTCATTGAAGATTATTGTGCTTTTTAGATTGTTTATATCTATTTTCCATTCATTATTGCTTGCATCCATTGTTGCTTGAATTTATTATTGTTTGAATTATTCATCCATCCTGCATCCATATATTTAATATCATATAGATTAAATCCTTCGTCTTGGTGTAGTCTAGTCACTGGTATTGCTTATAAAAATATGAGAGCAATCTTATACTCACATCTTTTAGAAGGCAATTAGTCACTTTGCTATGGTTTATTACTTATTGATTATTGATTACTAACCATGCATATAATGACTTAATTGAAGTGTTGTGCTTGCAGCTACAAGTTCACTTTTTCACACACACACCTTGGTAGAAAAAAAAAGGAAAGGATCTTTGCCAAGCAGGTAAAAACTTGGTAAACAAGCACCTCTTGTACTCAAGTGCTCCATCTATCAACGCAAATTTGGCATTTTCCATTTTCATTCCCGCTTTCTTGCATCTTTACTTTCGCTTGTACATTTTTTTTAGTTGCTTTTGTGACATGTGGTTCTTTTGGAACCCTCATGGCTTGAAACCGATCAATGTCCTAGTCTTAGGGTAATCTACTGATCAATTTACATGTCCTAAGCAGTATCAACCAAGTAATCTTTCTGTCAATAGTACCAGGTCATCCACTCCGAGTCAGTCACGTGTCCCCAAACTACTGTTGAATTTTATAACTAAGTAAACAAGCAAAACAAGACTACTGAAAACAATCACTAAATTGTTTGAGATATGATTGAAATTTTCTTTGTGTGTTGTCTTTTACATTAGTTTTCAATTATTATTCCCTCTGAGTAACTTGAGGAAGTCTATCTTGACTAAGAGGAGCAAGGATTGGGGGCATAGTACTTTTCTTTATTTTCTGCTTGTAGGAATGATTCTGATGACCTGGAAACATCTAATAAACTGGGTGTCTGTGAGTAGTACCTTCACATTAAGGTGAAATTGCCACACATACCTAGACTCCACTTATACGTATGCTAGAGGGAGGTTGGAGTCATTTCTTTGTTTGTTTGAGGGAATTTCTTTAATGTGCAATCCAGATGCATGTGTAACTATCCAAAGATATGAACGATAAAAAGGTCATTGCGGACAAGATAATTAATATTGCATATGAAACGAAAGAAACTCTATTTTTCCTGTTGTGTTTGTAAAACACTCAGTGATGAAAATCAAGCATACCAAATCTAGTGACTAAGTTTAGGTTGCATTCATTCTTAATTTTATGCATTTCAAGTGATTTCAGCATGATAACAATGATCTCTTTATCTTTTGAATGAGAGTTTGAAGCAATCGTCATTTCTCAGCTAAGTGGTTTCTCCGATTGAGTACTTGTGTATTGAGATGTTAGCTGCATACATGAACATCTTATATAGATCCATACATTTCATTATATACTTATTTGCATTCATATTATTGCATGAAAAATAAACATCTGCATTACTAGTTACTCATTTTCATCATTTATTTGCATATGAAAAAGAAACAAACATCCATATTCATCTCCATTACATTCATCCATACTGAAAAGATATGCATACATATAGAATAAAGCATATAGAAAAACATCTCATAATCAATCAACACAAGTATGATGAAATCAAACCAAGAGCTCGTATATCTCATCATAATCTCAGTATCTAAGAGTACAAATGATATCAACTATCAATTACAATGTCTCATCGGAGAAAGAATCACATAGGCTACAAAAATGGGGTATATAACAAAATCTAGGAGATATAACAAATCTATCTCTCTACCTCTCCCTCATTGCCGAGTGGAGGAGGTGGTTCTCACTAACTGACGTCCTGTCTGGGTGCCCTAGCTCCCTCAAATCGAGCCATATACTGAGAATATAGAACAACTTATTGTGCTACTAGGACCGCTACACTATAAGCTACAACATAATAAGTTGCACGACTCATCTGATGCAAAACCTCTCACTGAAGAGAATCATGCTCTGCTCTCACCTTTGCAAGTTGTCGATCACACTCAATTCTAATCTCAATAAGCTATCAGTCTTGCTCTGCTAGTTGTGTCTACACCACTGTCAACTATGACTGCAAACCTGTCAACCTTGACCTCAAATATTGTACTATGTCTAGTAATGCCTTCTCTCTCCCAACATCCCCCTCTCCACCTCCCTGCTCATCTCTCTGCTGCCTAACTTGCCTAGGAACCACTCTCTCCTCCTCACTTCCAACCTTTGTTGCCCTAGAACTGCTAGCCTCAACCTCAACAACTCCTAAGGATCAACCCTCCCCTCCCCTCTCTATCATTGTCTACCTCCCATTGTTGTCCTGCTACTACTAGCACCAAGATCATCTCCTGCTTGCCTAGGTACATTCTCTCTTTGTCCCTGTACTTTCCCTCATCCCTGTACCTGACCTAGTACCTGTGCCTATGCTGGTGCATCATCCTCAACCTCCTTTATAAGAGGTGCATTATCTTTGGGATCTATAAACTGAGGAAAAGGATCTCTGAAACCAATCTCTATACTATGGCAATGCCCCTACGTCTGCTATATCCTCTAGATAATCCCATCTTTGTGGCTATAAACCTGCTAACTCTTGCATGCTCAATGCATGTGATAGTCTCGGTGCCCATCCTCATCTCTCCTCTTCCCCATATCGAGCATAGGTTGTGAACTCATGGGATATACTCTATGGTCTCCCATACTATCCCCTATATACTACAAATCGCTCAATAATAAACACAAATCTACCATTTAGAGGTCAAGTCATAAATATGTCCTTCCTTAATGCTCTCCAATCATCGCATACCTCTAGACCCCTATATGGTCTCCATAGTACAATAATCAAATTATCCAAATGCCTCCTCCAATAGTCAGTCTTTCCCAAGTGGGACTGAGTAACATAACCTGAATAACAACATACAATAGGGTAATGCACCTCTCTAGAATCATCTATAATAGGTCTGCATCCTGGGATGTGCTCCCATGCCCATACCTGTAAAACTAACACACCTGTTGCCATACTCTTCCCTTCCTGATACACAATCTAATGCATCTCAGGATACATATGAGCGAGTAAGCATGATCCCCACCCTAATCTCATTGGATGAGTCAACAACCTCTCAAGCATTCTTCCCCAACCACATAAAAACCCATGTTGTCCTCTATCAGGAATCACAAAACAAATGATCATACCAGCCAAAATGCACATCAGGGGGTATCGTGCACCATATCTAGTCATCAAATCATCCCACGTAATAGCACGATCAAGAATAGTCTCATCATGGAATTTCTGTCTCAATGCTGAAATACCTAGTCATGTAGTAGCATCATAATCAACCTTATCTCCAGCAAACAAAATCCTCAAAATCCTGTATATATCCTCTAGCATGATGGTCATCTTTCCAACTGGTAAATGAAAGGTGTTATGCTTCGAATGAAAATGCTTGACTAAAGCAATCGACATACCATGATTCACACAGATATCAAGCATCTATAATAGGTATCCAAATCCACACAAACCAATATGACCTCTCTCTGCATCTGATAACTCATGAACCAGCCTCATTATTGGTGGAAATGTACACCGAAACTAAATATCTGGAAACTGAATATGCAAAATCGAGCATACCAATCATCAGTACATGACCCAATTTGTGCTAAGAATGTGATAAACAATCTATATAATCCAAATATACACCATTCAAAATCAAAAATTGTTGTTTACACTCTCAAAAATACTTGTTGTTTTTTATACGAGTTTTCATAGAGAAGAAGAAACTCATACGAGAAAACATTACGAGCCGAATGACAAATAATAATATGTCGCATGACAAAATGGTCTATCAAGAAATTTTTTGTATGAAGAAAGGGTATACATCAAATGACAAACCCTACTTTCTCAAATGACAAAACACAAAAGGATAGATACTCGTACGAGTAATAGTATAACACTGCATGACAAAATGATAAAAATGACTTTAAACAGATTTTAAAATGAAAAAAAATCAACCAAAAATAAAAAATTAAGAAATGCAAAGACTAAAGATTGATCACTTACTGTTGGGTCGTAGTTCTGTGGTCGATTATGTCATCTCTGGCGCTCGTATCAATACTCTTGAGTTGGAATTTTCATTTTTCTTCAAACCCTAATTTTTTTAAAACTTGTTCTGATGGACGTAAAACTTGTACCCTAAGCTAAATCGACTATCCTAAGTCCACTTTCGGGATCGAAATCAAAATCTGACATTAATATTCTAGTCAAAATTTCACGATGTTGACCACTTAGCACTTTCATCCTCAAGTCAATTTTTGAATCATTTTACTCTCACTTAAATTCTAAATCTCAATTTAAATTCTCAAATCAACTCTAATTATAATCTTCAACATCAATCTTCATGCTCAAATAATTAAATTCTCTAAAAATTGCCTAAAATTATTGTACCCTCGCTAAATTTTGATTTCACTCCTAAGGGGGCATACTCATTATCATTATTCAAAAGTCGAGAGATTTTTCAAACCCTCTTCACAAAGTCGAGCAGAAATATTTCAAACAAAGCAAATCAACCAAACCTTGTTACTAGGGGCATCTTAACTAAATCATGTCATATCAAGTTGAGATTCTTTGATGTCAAATAAAGCAATCTCTAAGGGCATATCAATCTTTGTCCTTATTTTAATCAATCTTCAAATCAATGTTCAGTTTCATCACATCAAATCAAACTAGACATTTTCTCTTGCTAATCAATTCTTGTTTAATCAAGTTCGGAGTCAGTTCTCTTTGCTTAGTTGATTCTTGTTCAATCAAGTTTAGAATTGGTTTTATCTCTCGCTCAGTTGATTCTTGTTCAATCAAGTTCGAAATCGGTTTTTTTCATCTCTTTGCTCAATCTAGTTCAATAATGGTATCGATGTTGCTTATTGTCGATTCTTGTTCAATCAAGTTCAGGATCGATGTTGCTTTCATCAAATCTATTAAGTTTCATCACTTCAAATCAAGCTGAACATCTCTCTCTTCATCAGTTTGTGATCCATCAAGTTCAGAACTGATATCTATTTGACATCAACTATTCTTTGAACCAACACGCTGCTTGCACATTAATTCAAAGAGGGGAAAATGTAATACCCTAAAAATGGTCACCTAAACCATGGCCCCCTAATCTCGACAACATCACCACTGTCCTAACCAAAGACAATTAAATCAACCATGAGCACCTAATTAATTAATTCTTCAGTCATTAATGTTATATGGCAAGTTAATCACTCTATATTAATTAAATATTTATTTAATTAATCAAATCATTCCAGGTAAATCATTTTGTTCAATTATCCTATTTATTTAATTAAATATCCTAGCATATTTAATTAATTAATAAATTTGCCACTTAATCATTAAAAAAAGGGAATTAATTTACAAAAAGAGATTAATCATAAAAAGGAATAAATTTACAAAAAAAGATTAATCACAAAAAAAGGAATCAATTTACAAAAAAGAAAGATTTATCACAAAAAGAGGAATTAATCTACAAAACAAAGAGTTAAATTGAAAGGAAAAGAAAAGAATTAAATTGAAAGAAGAAATCAAACTTAAGATATTTCTTTTTATAAAATTAAGATAACTTGAGAAATCAGAAAAGCAATTCAATTGAATTAATCATTTTCTTTAAAAATAAAACTTAAAGCTTTTCTTGAGGAAAGAGGTTCAGTTGCATTGAAAAGGCTTTTTCTAAATAAAAATCTTGAGAAAATTAAATAAAAGTGCATGGAATCACCTAATTTTATCTCAAGTGCATGGAATTAACTAAATTTTTGATGGTATGATGAAAGAATAAGTATTTGGTAGATTACTAAGAGGGGGTGGGGGTGAATCAGTAAACTAAAAAACTAATACAAACTTCCCAAACTTAAACTCAACCACACAAAGTAAACTTATCAATAAAATATCATTGTCTAGATCAATACTCATAAGAATACCGGTTGACTATTATAAAAACTTAACAGTAAACAACTTTAATCTTGTAAACATCCAAATGCTTAATCATATATCAACACACTCCATCTCTCAATGCTTCAAGTTGTCATGCCTTATCAAAATAGTTAAGTAGTTAATCAAATCAACAAATAAGATCATAATCACAAAAAACATTCACCACATGACACAAATGTTTATACGTGGAAAACCCAAATAGGTAAAAATCATGGTGAGATGAGACTCACAAGATAGTTATCTGAACTCTTCTGAAGTTTGCCCTGTTAGGAGCCAAGCCTCTTAAAGATTTTACAATAAGTCCTATTAAGAACTGATCCTGTTAGGAATCACCCGATTAAGGGATTTACAAATGCCTTGATAAAAAGAAAATACCCTACTAGGAGTAACCTTGGTAGAGGATTTGAGAATCCAAGCTAATGGACCACCTTGTTAGAGGATTTAAGAAGTAACCAAGCTTCTTAGAGCTTACCTGGTTAGGGGATTTCAATTCTTCTCTAATTGTTAGAAGACAACGAGTTTTTCTTGATCTGGCTGAATAGTACTACATTTGCTTGATTAGATCCTTTTAAGCTTCAATCTGGCTTTAGACAAACTGTAGATTCATTCTCTGATTAGGCAACCACACACTCAATTAGTTTCTCCCAACACCTTCTACAAAATAACTTCATCAACCTTAAATACAAATCAATTAGGTCGATAACACAACAAAAACCTAATTCTCTCATAGAGATTACAAACAAATCGGTTCAAGTGTGACCGTTGAATTTACATAGTAATCTATACACATTCTTTAAGAAAATTCCAAATGCTCCATGATCACCGCTTCATCGGACTTATAACTCATCACGGGCTTTGCATTAGATGCAATCCACTTTTCTCATTCCCTAGACAATCAAACAAACATGCCAAAACAATCTGAACTTATCTTCATACAGTGACCACACATGTCACTATCATTACCACTCAATAGATAATAAACCAACATAACCATTTCAGCAAACTTAATCGGTTAGGGTTTAACAAAAACAACTGGTACGGTTTACCAATTACATTGCATAGAAAGGGTTTAACCTTATACACCGGTTATCGGTTCAACTCACATACGTATATACTGGTTTACAACATCTTTCCATAAAGCTCTTCCTACCGGTTACAAGACTATCAATAATAACAACAATATCATAAATACCATTGCTGGTTCAATTGACATTAATGACAACATAACATATCATTAATGCAATCTTCATGCAAATTCCAACAATCTCCCCCTTTGGCATTGATGGCAATACAAATATCAACACCTCTGATTGCTGCTGTGAATGGTGAATAGGAATCCTAGTTTACATTACCAAGTATTTACCATGCTCTATTTGTCTTCATCTTGTCACTGGTTTCCCTTTTCCATAATAACATAATTCTTCTCCCCCTTTGACAACAATGCCAAATTTAAACTAAAACATGTAATATCAAAATTTCATTGGGTATCAACAACATAGTGTAACTTGATGCTACCCTATGGAATACATCCACTTCTACATCAACCCTTGTAAAATTTTGCAAGCATTTTAGGGATTGATGCAATCAACATCATGCTCAACTAACTTCATGAAGAGGGACAACCCCTAACTAACTTCTAAGATACTCAAAAGTAGTCTTAGGTAGAGGTTTGGTAAAGATATCTACAAGCTGCTCCTTGGTAGAAACATGCTCTAAGATAACATCTTTACTTTGAACTTTTTCCCTCAAAAAGTGATACTTTAATTAAATGTGCTTGGTTCATGCATGCAAAACAGGATTCTTAGAAGTATTATGGCACTTGTATCATCACATAAAATCTTTATAGGTTCTGAGATTTTTATCTTAAAACCATCCAAAATGTGCCTCATCCAAATAGCCTATGTCCAATTCATATAAACTATAACATACTCAACTTTAGTAGTAGATTGTGAACTACAACTTTGCTTCTTACTACTCCATGAAACAAGCCTTCCTCCTAGAAAGAATGCTCCACTGGTAGTGCTTTTCTGGTCATCAACATTTCCTGCTCAATCAATATCTTTGTGCACCCTCGAGTCAAAGTTTCCTCCATATGGATACCATAATCCATAGTCAACAGTACCTTTCAAATACCTAAAAATTCTCTTGGTTTCTATCAGGTGTGTCTCCTTAGGATTCTTTTGGAATCTAGAAACTATGCCAACCGCATGGGCTATATCCAGTCTGCAATGAACAACATAGTGTAATTTGCCAATCATTGACCTGTATTCCTTTTCATCAATAGACTTAGATTCATCTTCCTTGGACAACTTACAACCTATAACCATTGGTGTTCCAATTGGTTTACAGTCACTCATGTCAAAAGTCTTCAAAACCTCTTTCACATACTTAGATTGTGTAAGCAAAATACCATTCTTCATTTGTTGTATCTGCAAGCCTATGAATTTTTTTATTTCCCCTACTAAAGATATTTCAAAACTCATTTTTCATTTCATCTACAAAATTGTTGGTCATGACATCATTGCCTCCAAAAATAATATCATCAACAAATACTTCACTAAATAGTATTTCATCTCCTTCAGACTTGAGATAAATATTACTATCATCACTGGTTCTTCCAAAGCCTATCTTCATCAGATGTGTATGAAGGCTTTCATACCATGCTCTAGGTGCCTACTTTAATACATACAAAGCTTTATGCAATCTGCATACCATGTCTTTCTCATTAGTCAATACATAACCATCTGGCTGCTCTATGTATACCTATTCTTCCAATATCCCATTAAAAAATGTAGACTTAACATCCATCTGGTATACCTTCAACTTCTTATGGGTTGCAAATGCAAGTAAAGTTCTGACACCTTCCAGTCTTGCTACTAGTGCAAATTTTTTGCCATAATCTTCTCCTTATTCTTGCGCATAACCATTGTAGACTAATCTTGCCTTGTTACAAACTACAACACCATCTTCATTTAACTTGCTCTTGTATACCCATTTAGTACCTATAATTTTCTTATTTACCGGTCAGGGTACTAGGGTCCAAGTGTTGTTCTTCTCAAATTGATCCAATTCCTCCTCCATAGATTTAACCCAATAATCATCACCATATGCCTCCTTAGCACTTCTAGGTTCAATCATGGAGATCATGCAAGAGTTCTCTCTTATTCTCCTTCTACTAAGTACTCCAACATCCTTATCCCCAATAATTTGTTCAGGACTGTGGTTCATTCTCACATACCTAGGAATAACATGATCATTCTCTTCAAGTTCATCTTCTTCATTATCATCTTCTTCTGAATTTATTTGTTCCGGTTGAACAAGTGCATCAGAATTTGATTTATCGGTTTTTGATTTAAGAGTTTCAGGTTCCAAAAGAAAAATGCAAGGATCTTCATCCTTTTTCTCTGAACTAGTTCCTTTTGAGACTTCAGGACATTCATCTACTCGAACATCAGCACTCTCAACAATTCTTTGTGTCCAGTTGTTGAAGCATTTGTAGGCCTTACTCTTGGTGGAATAGCCAAGTAATATGTCTTCATCACTTTTAGCTTAAAACTTGCTAATGTAATCACCTCTTTTAATAAAACATTTGCTACCAAATATCTTAAAATAGCTAACATCGGGTGATCTTCCATACCAATATTAAAAAGGGGTCTTGTACTTACCTCTTTTCACCAGAACTCGGCTCATTATGTAGATAGTTGTAGTTACAACTTCTTTCCAAAATGTTTTCGCTACACCTCCTTGTATCAACATTGTCCTAGTAGCTTCAACCACTGACCAATTATTCCTCTTTGTGATACCATTCTACAGTGGTGTCCTTGGTGCAGAAAGTTGTCATTTGATACCATTCTTATCATAGTACTTAGTGAATCCCTTAGAAGTAAATTCACCACCTTGATCTATTCTTAGACATTTTATCTTTTTGCCACTCTCTTTCTCAACTAAGGCCTTGAATGCCTTGAACTTACCAAAAGCTTCATTCTTATCTTTCAAGAATGTGACCCACATCATCCTTGAACAATCATCAGTGAAGATCATGAAATATCTGTCACCTTGAATGCTTCTTGTTCTTATTGGTCCACATAGATCTGTATGAATCAAATCTAACAAGTGCTCTACTAAGAAGGACTTGCTCTTGAAATTTGAAGATTTCATCTTTCCTAACTGACATTCTTTGCAAAGAGCATTAACCAGTTTGTCTAGCTAAGGTAGACCTCTTACTGTCTTAGACTTTCTCACTTTAACAATGTTATCAAATTTTATATGACAAAATATCCTATGCCAAATCCATCTATCATCTATCTTTGCAATCAAATAGTTGCTAACTTTAGGATTAAGGTGAAACAAATTACCTCTGGTTTGTTTCCTGGTTGCAATCAATTTGCCTTTGTTGTCAAAGATTTTGCACATACCATTTTTAAACTCTAGTGGATATCCTTTGTCATTAAGTTGTGCCACACTCGGAAGATTGTGCTTTAGACCTTCAACCCAATAAACATCGTCAGCACTTCTCTTCCCATTAAGAGAAATAACTCCCTTACCTTTAACCATACAGGGTGAGTCATTGCCAAATCTGACAACATCGTCATCAAATTCTTATAAGGAAAAAAATTTGCTCCAATCACTAGTCATATGATGTGAACAACCACTATCAATGATCCAATTATCAGAGTTATCCATCCTGGACACTAGTGCCTTTTGATCTGATATCTCTTCCTTAATAGCTACAAACACAATATCTTCACTAGCATCATCATCATATTTTTTATCAATGATACCACTATCAACCTCTATAAGACAATCTCTCTTTCCTTTACCCTTATACTTCTTGAATTTGTCTCTCTTGTGTTTTTTCACCATTAGGACAATTAGCTGCTATATGACCAATCTTGTTGCATGCAAAACCTCTATATTTCATAGTGCCTCTAGGCAGTCATTTTGCCTACAGTTCTTCAAGTACCACTAGGTTGTCTTCATCATCAACATCTCTGCTGGATCTAGATTCATAGCCATGACAAGTATCTCTAGTTTTTCTCACAGATGGGTTAGAGACAGAAGCTCTGAATGCAGATTCTAATTTCTATACACTACCATCATAGCCGTTTAATTCAAAAGTAGTAAGTTTGCTAATGATAGAGTCAATAGTTACCTTAGTTTTTTCAATGGACTTCATCTCCTAAATAGCTGCAACTCAGATAGCATAGACCAGTAGCAGGATTCTCAGTACCTTACTAATCATTGTGGCAGCTTCCACTTTCCCTCCTGCACTCTTTATTTCACCAACTATATATTTTATCCTTTGACCATACTTCTTGATATTATTGCCTTTAGACATTCTCATGTCATCAAACTTTCCTCTTAGGTTCTCCTCTTTAGCAATCTTAACATGTTCATCACCACTATAAATCTCTTCAATTTTTTTCCATACTTGATATGTAGTTTCAAGTCCATGAACATCTACATATTTAGCATCAAACATGGAACTTATAATAGCCTCCAATGCTTGATGATTTTCTTGTTGTTCTTTCTTTTGATCATCAGTTAGAGTTCTAGTTGGTGCAATATACTTAGTTTCTACATGATCCCAATATTGACTTCCTAGACTCTTGATGTAAATCTTCATTTTGTCGCTCCATATCCTATAGTTTTCTTTGTTGCACTCAAACCTTCCTTCTTCATCAGGATCTACAAGATCTTTTCTTCAAGTTGCTAGGATTTAGATTATAGAGGACTTGAGACATTGTGATACCAATTGATGGTATGATGAAAGAATAAGTATCTGATAGATTACTAAGAGGGGGGGTCAATGTTGGCAAATACACACTCCAATGAGAAATTGTAGATGATTGAAGGTATTGTCATTGATGGCAACCTTGCAATCCTATGATACTAGCAGGCACCGGCACTAATAGACTCAACACTGACACACAGATCACTGACACCAAAAGGAAGATTACCGGCACCCTAGCCGACAAGAATTTTGTTTAAATGTATTTTGTATTTAATTGTAAAATCTTTTGTAAGATGACTTGGTGGATTGTAATATGACTCATATAAGTATGAGATCATTGTAGATCATTTAGTGAATAGAAGATGAAAGGATTAATGCAGACCTAATATGTGAATTGTAAGGCAGATATTGGATAAGGGTTTATGTATGTAGTAGAGCTTAAACCGGTACTAAATCTAGCATAGTAGATGCTGATCTGAAGTAGTACAAGACATTGGATTTGTATAATCCATTTTGTAAGTCAGTGTGACTTCTTTTTGTAATTGAATAGTGAGCTCTAGGCACTCGGCCTTACTGCATGTACAGGCCCCTATTGTAAGAAGTAATATTCTCTTATTGGCCAGTAAGCGAATATTGTGGGTCACAAATCCCACTGAGGTTTTTCCCACGCTAGGTTTCCTCATTAAAAATATTGTGTTATGGTGTGTCTCTTATGTTGTGGTTATTGCTCTTATTTACTACATTATTTTTGGTTTATCGGTATATAGTTTTGATATGCTTTTCATGCTCTAATTCAAATAAATTCTTATGCCAGTCATATACTTATTCACCAACCCCCCCTCTCAGTATCTTTGGGAATCCTAACAATTGGTATCAGAGCTTGGTCCTCTATTTTCAAAAGCCTAACAACTTGAGGAAGATCTTGACACTGGTAGAAATGGAAAACTTGAGAAAGCAATTGGAAAGAGCTCTTTAGACTATGATGTAAAAAAAGTGAAGAATATCAAACTTGAAGATGATTTGAAGGCTGCACAGGATATTATTCAAGGACTTCAAGAAAATTTCACTATAGCAAGGAATAAGAGAAGAGAACTTTGTGAAAAGATGTAGAATGATGAAGATGAATAAGAAACTCTTAATGATCTGGTAAACAAACTAAGACAAGAAAACAATACAATGAAGAATGAGATGCAAGATATAACTATGAGATTTTGTAAAGAAACTGAATATCAGAAGAAGAATGAAGAGGACTTGGTTAGAAGACTATATGATGCTAGAAATGAAAACACAAGACTTAGTCATGAAAATGATATGTTGAAGACAGCTTTGATGCATACACAAAATGATAGAACTGAACTCATGAGATAGAAAGGAATCTTGGAGAGTGAACTGGCTGCTGCAAATCAACATAAGGAAAAATTCAAGAAAAGTTCAGAAGAACTTGATGACATGCTGAAAAATCAGAAACCAAATGGTGATGCAAATGGCCTTAGATTTGAAGTTGGTGAAAGCTCTGGTATTGCAAACAAACATGATCATAGAAAACTGGTAAGACAACCTAATGCTTACAAATTTAATGAAAAATGCTTTAACTGTAACAAGTATGGTCATAGAGAAAATCGGTGTAGATCTATAAATTATCAGAACATTAATACACCCACCGGTCATTGTTCTAATTGCAACAACGTTGGTCATAATTCAGAAAATTGCAGAATGAATGTAAGATGTTATGTTTGTGGAAGATTTGGACATCTATCTAATCAATGCAGAACACAAACCAGCATAGGATATGGGAAAGCTATTCAGAAAAACAATGTGACTTGTTATGCTTGTAACAAGATTGGACATATTGCTAAATTTTGTAGAAGCAAGACATCACCCGAAAATAACAAAGGATCCAACTTGAAAGGAAAAGAAAAGGTTGAAGAGTTAAAGTGAGAATTCTCAAAACAATGGATTAGAAAGTTAGATTAGAATGTTGATGGGAATACTCCTCCATCAACAGAATAGAGTAACACTCCACCGACAGGAGACTCTTCATCTAACTAAAGGAAAATCCTTTGGGGGTTTAGCAACAAACTGAAAAACATACTAATATACCCTCAGTTGATGGTGAAAAGTTGAATTACTTCTTTATCAGTAGATGAGTTAAGTTGTGACTTAACCAACAAGCATTAAATATGGTAGTTGGAGAAAATAACATTATAAAGTAAGTATTTTGTCTCTTTTTTCATTCACCGAGCATTCAAATCTTCGAGAGCGTAAAAATTCCTGAGTGAAGGCATCCTTGGTGAAAAAGTGAAGTAGTTCATCCAAGCACTCATCCTTAAGGAAGATTGAGGTATTTATGACTTTGGCTTCCTCATCCACACCTGAATTAATTGCAAACCCTACTGTGATTGAAGTAATCAAGTGCCCTAGACCCGTATTGAAACTTTTTCCTAAAATTGTGAAGAAAGATGATACCATAGGTGCATTTTCTCAAATTCCTAAGGGAGTAGTATATGCTGAAGACCCTAGTAATGTCATATAGAGGAATTAGGAGATGATGAAATCAAGAACATGTATAAGACTATGATTTGTGATGAATCTAGAAATATCAAACCGGAACATAAGATAGTGGAAACCCTAGGTTTTACTTAAATCCTTAGTGTCTTAGATTTTCCCAAGGATGTTATAAGGATTGTGCTAAGCAAAGTTCATGGTGAATTCTTTTGGTTGAATTAAATTCATAAGATAACCAAAGAAGCAATTAAGGCAGTAACAGGGTTACCTTCCACTGATAGCAGGCCTGACAAAACTAAAAAGGTCTCTAATGACATAGTAATGGACCTAACTGGCACAACATTTGACAAGAGATCACTTCGAGTCAATGATGTGAAGGACATAAATGTCAAATTTGTCAGTATGATTTTAGGCTACAAGGCTACACACACAAATAGGTTAAACTTAGTATCTAGCCTATGTATTAAAAGTGCATATGACATGGTTAATGATAATGCTAGAATAGATGTGTGTGAATGGCTTAAAGATGAATTGATAGACAATCTAAAAAAGATCAAAGGAGATAAGAAAGGAACTTATAGATTTGGAAATTTGCTTGTATGTTTAATGCTATACATTACTAAGCAAGTACCCGATATTGGTAGGAGAGATTTTGGTTTTGATATACTGGTAGGAAAGCAACTATTGGATACATTAAACAACATGGGATAAAATAGAGAAAACAATATAAATGAACATTTCCAAGCACTAAAGGCTTGAATTAAGACAAGAATTAGGCTGTCTCAGGAAATTGTGGATAAATATCAAAAGGAAATATGTTTTGTAATTAAGAAAGATGAAATTTGGATGGAGGCAGTTGTCCCTAGAACTATATGGGTAACTGAAATGGGATATGAAATAGATGATAACCTAATTGAAACTTATGCAAAATCCCTCCTTGAAGCACCAAAGGAACCATTTGAGAAAGTCTTTGGAAATGCAGAAACAATTGAAAGTGGTATTCAGTCACAGAAAAGAGTTAAGAAAGTTGAACAAACAATGAGGAAGAGAACTAGACAAGCTAAAGCAATTAAGGAAGATGTATTAAAGCAAAGTGGTATTAAGGAAAGTGAGTTGGAAGGATTTCAACCGGAAACTCATCTTTCACCAATTGCAACTTCTTTTGAAAGTGATATACTAGCAGTATTCAAAAGGGTAGAAAGGAAAAGAAAACCCTCACTGACACCGTCACCTACACCCAGGAGAACAAGACAAAAGTAATAGGCAGTAAGGCCTCTAGTTAAGAAGTTGACTCTGAAGAAGAAAAAGGTAAAACAAGACATTGCTCCACTGGACAAACTCTTAAGTGAAATAACAGAGGATGGAAAGTTGAAAAACATTAGCAAACTGTATAACACACTTTCCACTGATGACAAAGAAAGCATAGAAAATAGTGTAATTTTACACTTGGATATTTACAAGAAATTTTTGATGGAAATTGCTGATAAAATACCCACTGATCTACACAGAAGACTTGAAGCTAGAAGGGTAGCTATTGTTTTTTATTAAGGAAAAATAGGTTTTAGAAGGGTAGCTATTGTTGAGCTGGATAAGAAAATAAAAATTGAGAAATTACTTGTAGTTCACCCAATGAACTCACTTGAAGAAATAGATCAATTAATCAGTGAGGCCAACTGGACAATATTTTCAACCGGTCACCGGCATGTAGCACTGATGGCAGGAAGAATGAATGAAATTTCTGAAGAGAATGTGGATCAATGGGACATATTCTTTATTGAAAAGGAGAAATAGGAAGAACTTAAAAGACCTAAGACTATCAGAGAGTATATCAAAAGGATAGGAATAAGGGGAAAGGTAAGGAAGGTGGACCTCCAAACCTAAAAATAACTGATAACTTACCCCCACCTCTTTTTGATACTCCATCGGTAGAAATCGTTGACAATCAACTGGCTATAGAGAGTATGGAGACTCCTCAAGAGGATACAAATCCTGAGTCTGAAGTTTTGTACACCATGAATATCGATACACAAGAGGTAAACATTATGGTGGACAAAGAGACCACTGAGGATAAGAAGAAAGATATAGCTACTGAGCGACTAACTGCAAATGTTGAGGTTGGAGTTAGTGAGACTCTAAATATAAGCACTGAAAAACCTATAGATACAGAGAAACTGGTAGAGGACACCAATGAGAAACCATCTGAAGCCCCTATAAATGAAATTGAAAAATAGTCAGAGGTAAATATAGAGAAACCAGAAGTGCATACAGAGACTACATCTGAAAAAATGGCAGTTAAGAGCTCAGAGAAACCATCTAAGACACAGGTTGAGAAATAGGTTGAGGTACAGGTTCAAATAGAGATAGTGCCACTGACAATAGCTGAAAAGCCTAAACCTTTGCTAGTAGAAATGCAAACACAAACTGACCAACCAAAGGTCAAAACAAGCAAAGTTATTACTACAACTGATAGCATGAAAATTGTGAAAATAGTTGGGCAGACATCTGGTACTTCAATGACAAAGTTTAGACTAATGAATGTGATAGAGGTCTTATTAGACTCTATTAAGAAGATCACTAAGTGTAATGCACAAGCCTATAAGGCTATTGATGACACAATTCCTATTCTGAAATTGATAGCACCAAAGTGCATTGTGGGAAGTAAAGATTCTTTAGGTCAACTAGACACATTGTCTAAATACATCGTCAATAACATTTTAACAGTTGATTAGATAAATGAGTACACATTCAGAGAGAGAATGATTAAGGAGAAAGAAAAATTCTTTGAGGAAATAGTGAAGAAGAATAAGGAGAAAATAGAAACCTTATTATCGGCACTAGGAGAAATAATTGTGGATTTCAAGAAACTGTACAGAGATACCTACAAAACTAATATTTTGATAGAGAACATAGATTCAGAGATCAGCAAAGCTCAAGAAGAAATCAACAATTTTGCTGACAATTTAATAGGATCATCAGATTCATTTTTGGAAATTGAAAAGAACATTGCAGATCTTGAAGAGAAAATAGAGAAGTTAGAAAAAGACAAAGAAAAGATAAAGGATAAGGCAAAGAACTTAAAATGCAAACTAGGTCCTAAACTAGATTACCTCATTTCTTTGAGAAAATAAATTTATGAGGCTCTGGTTCCCAGACTTAAGACACCGAAAGAGAAAATGCACATACTAACTGATACAGTTCAGAGAACAGAAGCAACATTACAGGATAGCAAAAGATTCAGTGACAGTCAGAATTTTGTATTGGCAGATCTTTTCCAGATTGTAACCCCTCCGTTACAAGGATCTAGGCAGGAACCACACTCTATCAATAGTGAATGACAACCTTTGTCATTGATATCAAAGGAGGAGTAGTGGAAATGAGAAAAATGATCAAAACAAAGACATCATCAGCTCAGGGGGAGCATACATTTTTGACAACACAGCTTTGGTAAGACATTTTGGCATATTCTTTTTTGGACATCATTTTTGGACACTTTTTTTAATTTTTCTCATGAGTGTTGCCATCAATGCCAAAGGGGGAGATTGTTGGAAAATACACACTCCAATGAGAAATTGTAGGTAATTGAAGGTATTGTCATTGATGGAAACCTTGCAATCCTATGATACCGGCAGGCACTCGCACCGACAGACTCAACACTGGCACACAGATCACCGACACTAAAAGGAAGATTACCGACACCCTAGCCAGTAGGAATTTTGTTTAAATATATTTTGTATTTAATTGTAAAATATTTTGTAAGCCGACTTGGTGGATTGTAATATGACTCATATAAGTATGAGATCATTGTAGATCATTTAGTGAATAGAAGATGAAAGGATTAATGCAAACCTAATATGCAAATTGTAAGGCAGATATTGGATAAGGGTTTATGTATGTAGTAGAGCTTAAACCGGTACTAAATCTAGCATAGTAGATGCTGATCTAAAGCAGTAGAAGATATTGGATTTGTATAATCCATTTTGTAAGTCAGTGTGACTTCTTTTTGTAATCGAGCAGTGAGCTCTAGGCACTTGTCCTTCCTGCATGTGCAGGCCCCTATTGTAAGTAGTAATATTCTCTTATTGGCCAGTAAGTGAATATTGTGGTTCACAAATCCCACAGAGGTTTTTCCCATATCGGGTTTCCTCATTAAAAATACTATGTTATTGTGTGTCTCTTATGTTGTGGTTATTACTCTTATTTATTGCATTATTTTTGGTTTACCGGTACATAGTTTTGATATGCTTTTCATGCTATAATTCAAATAAATTCTTATACCAGTCAAATACTGATTCACCCCCCCCCCCCCCTCTCAGTATCTTTGGGAATCCTAACAGTGAATCAGTAAATTGAAAAACTGAGACAAATTTCCCAAACTAAAACTCAATCACACAAAGTAAACTTATCAATAAAATATCACTATCAATATCAATACTCATAAGAATACTAGTTGACTGTTATAGCAACTTAACTGTAAACAACTTTAATCTTGTAAACATCCAAATGCTTAATCATATATCAACACACTCCATCTCTCAATGCTTCCAGTTATCATGCCTTATCAAAATAGTTAAGTAGTTAATCAAATCAACAAATAAGATCATAATCACAAAAACATTCACCACATGACACATGTTTATATGTGGAAAACCCAAATAGGTAAAAACCACGGTGAGATGATACTCACAAGATAGCTATCTGAACTCTTCTGAAGTTCACCCTGTTAGGATCCAAGCCTGTTAAAGCTTTTACAATAAGTCATGTTAAGAATTGATCTTGTTAGGAATTACCTGGTTAAGGAATTTACAAATGCCTTGATAAAAAGAAAATACCCTGTTAGGAGTAACCTTGGTAGAGGATTTGAGAATCCAAGCTAATGGACCACCTTGTTAGAGGATTTAAGAAGTAACCAAGCTTGTTAGAGCTTACCCAATTAGGGGATTTCAATTCTGCTGTAATTGTTAGAAGACAATAGGTTTTTCTTGATTTGTCTGAATAGCACTACATTTGCTTGATCAGATCCTTTTAAGCTTCAATCTGGCTTTACACAAACTATAGATTCATTCTCCAGTTAGGCAACCACACACTCAACTGATTTCTGCCAACACCTTTTACAAAACAACTTCATCGACCTTAAATACAAATCAATTAGGTTGGTAACACAACAAAAACCTAATTCTCTCATAGAGATTACAAACAAACCGGTTCAAGTGTGACCATTGGATTTACATAGGAATATATACACATTCTTCAAGAAAATTCCAAACACTCCATGATCATCACTTCATCGGACTTGTAACTCATCACACGCTTTGCATTAGATGCAATCCACTTTTCTCATTCTCTAGACAATAAAACAAATGCATCAAAACAATCTAAACTTATCTTCATACAATGGCCACACATGTCACTATCATTACTGCTCAATAGATAATAAACCAACATGACCATTTTAGCAAACTTAATCAGTTAGGGTTTAACAAAAAGAACTGGTAGGGTTTACTTGTTACATTGCATAGAAAGGGTTTAACCTTATACACTGGTTACTAGTTCAACTCACATACTTATATATGGGTTTACAACATCTTCCATAAAGATCTTCCTACCGGTTACAAGACAATATCAATAATAACAATAATATCATAAAAACCATTACCGGTTCAATTGATATCAATGACAACATAACATATCATTAATCAAATCTTCATGCAAATGCCAAAAATTTTATCTCCAATGCAAACTCAGACTTATAATCTGAATGCATTCAATCAAGTTATAATTGGAATCTATCTCAAGATTAACTTAATTTGATCTCTCAATTATTTCAATTATCTTGAAATGTGTTTTTTATTGAGGAATCTCAACTACTCATTGTTAATCGATCTTGACCATTGGTTTCTCTTCTGAATCTCTATAAATTCAGCCTTCATCTCTCATTCAAAAGACCCTAAAGATTTATTGTTATTGTGCAGTTTTTGCTCTAGAGTCATTGAAGATATAGTGCTTTAAGATTATTGCATCTTAGTTTAGCTTTTTGCATATTTAGTTTAATTATGATTGCTTGAATTCATCTAGCTTAATATTCATTCATCTAGCTTAATCTTCATTCATCTAGTTTACTATTCATTCATCTAGCTTACTCTTGCATACATTTAGCTTATTCTTGTGCTTATATAGATTAATCCTTCATCTTGGTGTAGTCTAGTCATTGGTATTGTTTAGACAAATCTGAGAGCAAGTCTATACTCGAATATTTTAAAAGGCAATAGGTCGATTTGTTATGGCTTTCATATTCATGATTATATATGTCTAACCATGCATGCAATGACTTAATTGAAGTGTTGTGTCTTACAACTTACAGAGACTTTATCCACTTTTCACACTCACAATGGTTTGAGCAAGATTGTTGATTGTCATTTTGGTGGAAGAATTGATGTTAGACATAGGTGATTGAGTAGGTGGTGTGATGTTATTGAAAGAAGGCATGGACTGAGAATAAGGTGGTGGGACATTATGATAAGTAGGCATTGGTGATGACTGAGTAGGAAAAGGGACACTTAAAGGAGGGATAAAGTTGTTGAAGGAATTTCCCCCTTGTGCCACAATGATTGGTTGAGGAATAATAGGAATACTCATGGAAGACATAGGTAAAGATGGAGGATTAAATGAAGAAGAGGGATTGCCCCCATGACCAATTGTTGTAGGGATGAAATTTTGAGTTGAAGTGGCCATGATGTTAGATGTGAAAGTAGGAATACTAGTCATAGGAGTAGTCAAAGGAAACATAGGATTGACTTGTGTTGAAGGTTGTGAGTAACCTAGGGTTTTGGCACAACTCTTGATAGGCGTGACATTAGAATCAACAATATGTGCAATGCCACACAATATATCAATTCCATTCTTATCACTTTGAAACATGTGCTTAAGACCTTCAATTAATGGATGAGATTCACTATTAGGGTATTCTTGGGACATCGATTGTTGAAAGCTATCAAAATGATTGTCCAATGTAGAAAGTTGATCTAAAAAATCCCTAGTTAAAGCTTTTTCTTCATCATGGGATTCTTTAATGGGGTGAATAGGCATATGATTAGGATGGGAAGCATGATCCTCATTAAAGAAGTCACCCAAATTAGGCTCCATCTCCTTGGTAATTAAACCTTGTGAAGCCTTAATTCTAATGCTTCATCTAATGAGGATAAGATAGGTAGGACTAATAGTTGTAAAACTCATCCACTGGAGCGAAATTGAAATTTTGATTTGTGAAACAAAGCTTACAAAATTGGTTAATGCAAAATTTAAGAAAATAATGATTACACAATTTGAACTTTGTTGGAGAAAGGGAATGACACGATTTCCAAAAATGAAAGGAAATTGGAATTATAAAATTAGGGCCAAGGGAATACCACTTAATTTTAAAATTAGAATTTTTAAAATCAGGGCAGACTATAATTAACCTCTTAATTTTAAATTTTTTCTTAAAAGTTGAAATGTTAAATTTTGAAGGTATTTCTGTTTCTAGAGGGATAAAAAATTGATAAAATCAGCCAATATTTTGGATTTAGGCTATTAAATACAATCATAACAGTCTCCCAAAATTTCTGGAAAAAAGTCAAGGACCGTGACGGGAACGCACATGGTTTGACCAAATTTTTTCAAAATTTTCAGGGATGGATATTACGATGATTTTAAAGCAAACCCCCCAAAATTGGTGAATTTTATGATCTCTAGATGGGTGAAATGAAGCCGCGAATGTGAAAATAAGACCCTATTAGGGCTTCGAAGAAAAAGAGGAATTGAATTGCAATTTTGAAAAAGGTCAAACCTAATGGATAGGGACACCTTGGAAAATGTTTAGAAATCTGAATGTAAATGAAATTGATTTGAAATTCACACAAAATCCAATTAATTTTTAAAATTAGGGCTTGATGACCTAACCACTTAATTTTGAAATTTGAATTTTGGGATAAAGGGGGGGAATTGAAAATTTGAATTGTAGGATTGAAAACAGATCTGAGAATAATTAGAAATCTGAAAATTAAATGGAAATCCAATTTTTGCACAAGATCAAGATGATTTTTCAAAATTAGGGTTTTAACATGTAACCTCTTAATTTTGTAAATTTTAATTACAAATCGAACAAGACAATGAGGAAATTGAATTTGACAATCAAAACAATTTTTAGATCTAAGATAACCACAAGCAATTTTTACAAATCCCAAGTTCAATTTTAGTTTTAAAAACTAGGGGTTTGAATTATTTAACCACTAAGTTTGCAGAAAGTTGAAATTTGTAAATGAAAAATATGCAATGTTGTTCAAAGGAAAGCATGCAAGATGTCAGGTTCACAAAAATGTAATGTAGAGAAATGATGAATGATAGTTCAAGAAGGAAACTACCCTTTCCTTCAAAGAGAGATGAGAATTTTGTTATTGATTACCATTCAAACACTTTTCACCATGTTACATTAGAAAGAGGAGAGGATAATTCACTAGATTCAATCTCTCCACACAAAGATGGTAGATTGAATTCTGAATGAATTGGGAATGCTAAGTTGATCCCCTCTTTCTTGTTTGATTTGGAAAGGAAATTGATTAAATTATGTAGTGCAAAAGTGACAAAGAACTGATTATAACTTTAGATCAGAATATGGGATGAAGCTGTGCACCTAGATTTGGTAGTAAAATGTCAAGACAAAGTTGCCCTACAAATTTGAGGAAATGTTGCTCAGACCATGGCGAGAACATACACGGTCCTCTGAAAAATCCACAAAATGAAAAGGGTTTTTTTGCCTTTGTAAATGGAGTCCGAATCTGAAAGTACAGCTTCACACCTACAACCTACACATAGAAAAGAGAGGAAAATGGGTTAGAATTGGGGGTTTACCTTTAGGTCAAACCCTAGTTTTGGAATTAACCAAGTAATGAAAGAAAGTACTTGCAAGTAGATGTAAACAAAAGACTGAATTGTAAATCACCTCAAGGGAGGTTGTAGTAGCAATGTTGATAGAAATGCTTGTGTGGAATTGAATGCTGGAATCAATCTCCTCTTCAATGGTTGAATCCTTGACTTGAATGAAACACCTAGCCTTGAAGGGAGACTTGAGAATGCTCAATGCTGGAAAAGAATGCTTGAATGCTTGAATGCTCTTGAATGCTTGATCGCTTGTGATTTTCCCACTTATCCAACTTATTGAACTTCCACTTATGCAAATGAGAGGATGAATGCCCCTTAAATACTTGTTTGTGGATTTGAATTTCATCATGGGCCAACATCGGGGGAGTTTCCCGCCCAAGGGACAACCAACAATGCAACCCTAGGAAGGGTCCTGCCCCAAAATAGGGTAGGGATAAGGGAAGGACACCCCTATCCTAGGAGGACAAGGGTGACACAGCCCTATCAAAGGGGGGACAGTGGTGCCACACCCCTATCATACCCCTTTCTCTAAGGCAGAGTGTGGAAGAAGTTGTTTCTGTAAGATGAGTAATCTCCAGCCTTCGATCAAGCTAGAGGATTTGAATTCGCATGCGTGAGGACCCTAATGCAGTCGAAAATTGCTAGGGTCACAATTGTATGACACTACAAAAGTAAACCTTGAGTTTGACTTTGCATCTGAACTAGAAAGGAAATTAATGATCAGCTTGTGGTGTGGAAAGAGAAGAAGAGTTGTGACTTCTACTACTATTCTCTATTGTGTTATTTAATTTTGTATAAAAATAGATAGGGCTTTAGACAACAACTAAACTTAGGGGTGGTGGATGATAATGGAAAGAGGCTACCTATGCAATTACAGTGTTATTTATGGGATAAGAGGTGTGGGGATTATGATTATAAAACTTTTCATGATTCATTTGTTATTGTAATTTTTTGTTCCCTAGATCATCAGGTTGAAAGAATATCATTGGAATTGAGGAAAGTATTTAGGTCACTTTCTATTGATTCTAAGAAGGGTTACACACACAACTTTTCTGATTGGTTTTATATGGGAGAGCACACTAACATCATAGTATATGGGTACCCTCAAGCTCCCCATTTGTTGCCCATATTTGTATCAGATAGGCTTGCATTCTTGGAATTTATGTGGCAGATGTTATAGATTGAGAAGGAAGTGATAGAGAAAAGAAAGAAGGGGATGATCTTACCCCATGTCACCAAATGTGTAAAAATTTATATTGGATGAAATATGTTAGAAAAATTGCAAGGATATTTAAAGACAAATTACTCTATGAAATCTAGCCAAGAGAGAGTGTGTGATCCAAAATGTCTTATTGGTTCTTTTGTTAAAATAATTTCACATGAGGTATTGATACAAGAAGATCCGATTAGATATTGTGTAGCATTTCAAGCCATTGTGCAAAGAAGAAAGAAGTGGTTGTTGGCATTATTGGCATTAAGTTGTCATTGATGTCAACTGGTTTGGCAAGGTCACCGGTAAGTAAGAAGTGGTGATCGGTATAAGAAGAGAAAGACATATGATGGAAATGCACATGAGAGTAAGCAGACAGAAGGAAGGCTATCGGTACACATGAATTGTGTCATCTACTGGCTAGAAGGCTTACCAGTAACCAGTAAGGCACAAGCCCAGGATGAGCTATCAGTAGAGGGGATGTTTGTTGATCATACCAGTAAGGTGAAAAAAACCGATGGTCAACCTTGGTCGACAAAGAATGTCAAACCAACATAGGAATCCAAGCAAAGGTGGATGTCACCAAACATGACAGCTGGATGCCAGGTGGACATATTGCATAGGTTGGTGGAGTGTGCATCAACGTAAAAAATCTATAAGCATGTCGGCTTTTATGAAGAACCTGCAAGTCATGGAGGATGCTAGAGGATTGCAGCTTGAGGAAGGCAAGCTAGTAAAGCAATTGAAGTGATCCTGCAAGAATATTTGATCTTCGTACCCATTTTGATGAAGGAAACAAAAAATCCATTAATGGCGAATGACAAAGAAAAGTAGAAAAGCATGGTGGAGACCTCTAGATTTAGAAAATGCACATTGAAATGTGAAGCTTTGCTGGTGATTGATTGATGTCATGAAGATATTATCCCTAGAAAATAAAATCCAATCATATTGGATTCGGATCGAGTTGGAGAAGGAAAAACTTAACACGACATTGATTGAATGCGTTCTTGGAAGGAATCTGAGATTATAAATAGAGGAGCTCAAGACAAAAAAGGTTGATGCTTGATGAGAAGAAGGAGAGTGAAGAGAGCTTGAGTGAAGAGAAGAATCATCTCCCTTATAATTTATTCTAAGAAAGTTGTAGAGTGAGTTAACAAGAAAATCGGAGACAGGGTTTAACTAGTAGTGATAGAGTACCGGTAAACTATAGCAAGACTAACAGTTGAGCTAACCTGTGAGGTGTGATTGATCAAGAAGGCATCTAAGTGTGACATAGTGTGTTGTGAGGATTTGAGAGAGAGAGAAGAGAGGCCAATAATTAGAGAGTATTAACCGATAATGTGAGATCCAGTGAAGAAGAGAAGACTGTTAACTGTCAGAGACCTATTTGATCAAGAGTTGCAGAACTCATTTGCAACAAGAAGCTATAATTGTATGGAAATTGTATTTCAATTTACATCACCAAGTTGGAGATTGGTGCAAGGGTTGGTGCTCCTTGGGTTGGTTCCCTAAAGCTTTGTAATTTAGTGTTTCACTTGTGAGGTTGGATTGGAGTAGTAGTCTCTAGCAACATTTCTCATTGAGGTTTTTCCCATTTTGAGTCTTCCTCATACATCTGGTATTGTGGGTTGTACTTGTGTGATTGTCTCTTTTGGTATTCTTATTTATCTTACTAGTTTGATTGTTTAGTGCTTGGGATACTAACTAGTATTCTAAGGTTTCTTTGAAAGAGAAAAGAATATTTAGGAACCACTAATTAACCCCCCTCTTAGTGGTACATTGTGTTCAACAATTGGTATCAGAGCGTAGGTTCACAGTTGTTTAAAACCTTAGGTAGATTTTGGACTTAGAACACAATAGAAAGAAATGAGTCTACTTCCTCAAAAGCCCCCATGTTTGATGGATCCAACTATGCCTTTTGGAGTAGAAGAATGGAGACCTATATTTCCTCCCTTGGTTTTGATGTGTGGATGTCTATCAAGAATGGGTATGTTGTCCCTAGTGTTCCTACCACCGATCTTGGTGCCAAGAAGGAGTATGAGAATAATGCAAAGGCTAAACATGCTATCTTGAGCGGGTTGTCTAATAATGAGTTTGTCAAGGTTATGCATTGTGCATCTACCAAGGAGACTTTGGATAAAATGTAGAGGTTATTTGATGGAGATGTAAAAGTCAAAGAGGCCAAGATGCAAGCACTAAGGGGCCAACTTGAAACCATCAAGATGAAGGATGATGAAAAGATTCCAGACTACCTTCAATGATCTGATGAAACTGTAAATACTATCAAAGGACTTGGGGAAGAAATTGTAGATTAGATCTTTGTCAAGAAGGTACTTATATCTCTTACACCTAAGTATGATACAAAGGTTTATTCCATAGAAGACTCCAAGGATCTGAAGAACTTTACAATCGATGAGCTATTTGGGTCACTAACAACCTATGAAATGAGAACAATCGGTGATGCATCCTTAAGGAAAGAGGTAGCATTCAACTCCACCCAGAAGGGAAAACAAGTAGCTGCTCATAATGGATCTAGTGAAGACTCTGATGTAGAGGTAGCAAACTTTGTAAGAAAGCTCAAAAGAGGATCCAACAAGTATAAAGGAAAGCTACCACTCAAATGTTTCAATTGTGGTAAAGTTGGACACTTTGCTACAAGATGTCCTTATAATGAAACCAATGGAGATGAGTCAAGAGGTTTTAGTAGATCTTCTAGTAAAGATAAAGAAACAAATGTCTACCGACAAGGAAGAAGAGGCTACCAGAAGCAGAACAACCTATACACTATTGAGGATGATGTCACAGATGAAGAAAGTGATGGTATGATGAAAGAATAAGTATCTGGTAGATTACTGAGAGGGAAGGTGAATCAATAAACTCAAAAACTGATACAAACATCCCAATCTCAAACTCAAACTCACAAAGTAAACTTTCACTATCAAGATCAATACTCATAAGAATACTTAACATCAATCGGTTAACTATTATAACAACTTAACAGTAAATAACTACAATCTTGTAAACATCAAAATGCTTAATCATATATCAACACACTTCATCTCTCAATGCTTCCAATTATCATGCCTTATTAGAATAGTTAAGTAGTCAATCAAATCAACAAATAAGATCATAACCACAAAAACATTCACCACATGACAGAAATGTTTATGCGTGGAAAACCCAAATAGGTAAAAACCACAGTGAGATGAGACTCACAAGATAGCTATCTGAACTCTTCTGAAGTTTGCCCTGTTAGGAGCCAAGCCTTTTAAAGCTTGTACAATAAGTCTTGTTAAGAACTGATTCTGTTAGGAATCACCTGGTTAAGGGATTTACAAAATGCCTTGATGAAAAGCAAATACACTGTTAGAAGTAACCTCGATAGAGGATTTGAGAATCCAAGCTAATGGACCACCTTGTTAGAGGATTTAAGAAGTAACCAATCTTGTTAGAGCTTACCCAGTTAGGAGATTTCAATTCTACTGTAATTGTTAGAAAACAATAGGTTTTCTTGATCTATCTAAATAGCACTACATTTGCTTGATCAGATCCTTTTAAGCTTCAATCTACTTTTATAGAAACTACAGATCCATTCTCTGGTTAGGCAACCACACACTCAACTGATTTCTACCAACACTTTGCCAACAACTTTACAAACAACTTCATCAGCCTTAAATACAAATCAATTAGGTCAATAACACAACAAAAACCTAATTCTCTCATAAAGATTAAAAAAAAATCATTTCAAGTGTGACCATTGGATTTTCATAGCAATCTATACACATTCTTTAAGAAAATTCCAACTGCTCCATGATCACCGCTTCATCGAACTTTGTAACTCATCACGCGCTATGCATTAGATGCAATCCACTTTGCTCATTCCCTAGACAATCAAACAAATGTGCCAAAACAATCTGAACTTATCCTCATACAATGATCACACATGTCACTATCATTACTGATCATCATTAGATATTAAACCAACAAACTTGATCGGTTAGGGTTTAATAAAAAATAGCTGGTAGGGTTTATCGGTTACATTGCATAGAAAGGGTTTTAATCTTATACATCGGTTTACTAGTTCAACTCACAAACTTACATACATCTTTACAACATCTTCCTTAATGCTCTTTGTACCAGTTACAAGACAATATCAATAACAATAACAATATCATTAATATCATAAATATTAATACTGGTTCAATTGACATCATTGACAACATAACATATCATTAATGCAATCTTCATACAAATGCCAACAATCTCCCCCTTTGGCATTGATGGCAATACAAACATCAATGCCTTTGATTGCTATTGTGATTGGTGAATAGGAATCCTGGTTTACATTACCAAGTATTCACCATTCTTTATCTGTCTTTAGCCTATCGCTGGTTTCCCTTTGCCAATAACATTATTATTTTGCTACTCACATAATTCTTCTCCCTCTTTGACAACAATGCCAAATTGAAAGTAACACATGTAATTGCAAATTTCCACTATGCATCAACATATTGCAACTTGATGCTCCCCCTGTTGAATACATCCACTTCTTCATCAATCCATGTAAAATTCTGCAAGTGATTCAGGGACTGATGCAATCAGCATCATGCTCAACTAACTTCATCAAGAGGGACAATCCCCAACTGACTTCTAAGATACTCAAAAGTGGTCTTAGGCAGAGTTTTGGTAAAGATATATGCAAGCTGCTCCTTGGTAGAAATATGCTCTAAGATATCATCTTTACTTTGAACTTTTTCCTTGAAAAAGTGATACATCAATTCAATGTGCTTGGTGCGAGTGTGCAAAACAAAATTCTTAGAAATATTTATGGCACTTGTATTATCACATAAAATCTTTATAGGTTTTGAGATCTTCATCTTAAAACCTTCCAAAATGTTCCTCATCCAAATAGCTTGTGTGCAATTCATATAAGCTACAACATACTCAACTTCAATAGTTGATTAAGAAGTACAACTTTGCTTCTTACTACTCCATAAAACACGTCTTCCTCCTAGAAAGAATGCTCCACTAGTAGTACTTTTCTAGTCATCAACATTTCCTACCCAATCAGAATTTGTGTATGCCTTCAATTCAAAGTTTCCACCATATACATACCATAATCCATAGTCAACAGTACCTTTCAGATACCTAAAAATTCTCTTGGTTTCTATCACGTGTCTCCTTTGGATTCTTCTGAAATATAGCAATTATACCAACTGCATGGGCAATATCTGGTCTGTTGTGAACAACATAGTGTAATTTGCCAATCATTGACCTATATTCCTTTTCATCAACAAACTTAGATTCATCTTCATTGGACAACTTACAACCTGTAACCATTGGTGTTCCAACTAGTTTACAGTCACTCATGCCAAAAGTCTTCAAAACCTCTTTCACATACTTAGATTATGTAATGAAAATACCATTCTTTATTTGCTATATCTGCAAGCCTATGAAATTTTTTATTTCCCCTACTAAAGACATTTCGAACTCATTTTTCATTTCATCTACAAAACTATTTTGCATGACATCATTACCTCCAAAATAATATCAACAAATACTTCACTGACTAGTATTTCATCTCCTTCAGACATGAGATAAATATTACTATCATCACTGGTTCTTCCAAAGCCTATCTTCATCAAATGTGTATGAAGTCATTCATATCATGCTCTGGGTGCCTACTTTAATCCATACAAAGCTTTATGCAATCTGCATGCCATGTCTTTCTAATCAGTCAATGCATAACCATCTGGCTGCTCTATGTATACCTCTTCTTCCAATATCTCATTCAAAAATGCAGACTTAATATCCATCTAGTATACCTTCAACTTCTTATGAGCTGTAAATGCAAGTCAAGTTTTGACACCTTCCAGTCTTGCTACTAGTGAAAAAGTTTCGCCATAATCATCTCCTTCTTCTTGAGCATAACCCTTGCAAAATTAATCTTGCCTTGTTGAGAACTACAACACCATCTTCATTTAACTTATTTCTGAATACCCATTTAGTACCTATAACATTCTTGTTTACCAGTTGGGGTACCAGGGTCCAAGTTTTGTTCTTCTAAATTTGATCCAATTCCTCCTCCATAGCTTTAACCCAATGATCATCACCAAATGCCTCCTTAGCACTTCTAGGTATGTGTGTGAAAAGTGGACCTGTATTTGTATCTGGAATACACAACACTTCAATTAAGTCATTAGATGCATGGTTAGTAAATCAATAATCAATAAATAATAAACCATTACAAAGCAACCCATTGCCTTCTAGTAGATGCGAGTTTAGATTGCTCTCAGATTGCTAAGCTATCTAGTGACTAGACAACACCTAAATAAAAGATTTTTAATCTATATGAGCATGGATTTAAGTTAGATGAATGCAAGAAATATATGAATATTTAAGCTAGATGATTTAAGAAATATATGAATATTTAAGCTAGATGATTTAAGAAATATATGAATATTTAAGCTAGATGATTTAAGCAATATGAAATAACTAATATGCAATATCTCAATGCAAATTCTCAATGAACCTAGAGCAAAAACAACATAATAACAATATATTCTCCAGGATCTTTGAATGAGAGATGAGAGCTTGAATTTATAGAAAATTCAAAAAGAAACCAAAGGTTGAGATCAAATGATGATGAGCGGTAAAGATTTTCCTAGAAGAAGCACAATCCAGATGAATTGATGTGATTGGATACTTTTCTCAGTTTTAAAGGAAATTGAACTAAAATTAAGATAAAATCAAAAAAAACTTATTTATTCTCTATTTCATTCAATTTTAATATTTAATTGTTTTAATTGCTTTCTCTGAGATTATTCATCAATTTTTAATTTATTTTTTAATATTATCTCCAATTGATTTCTTATCTCCAATATTTTTGATGATTTAATGGCAAATTGATTTATTTAATTAAATATGCTAGGATATTCAATAAAATAAATAGGATAATTATTTAGAAATGATTTACTTGGAATGATTTAATTAATTAAATAAATATTTAATTAATATTGGCTGATTAATTTTCCATGTGACATTGATGATTTTAGAAAATAATTGTGTGCTCAAGATTTATTTAATTGCATTTGGTTAGGACCTTGGTGACATTGTCGAGATTAGGGGCTCATGGTTTAGATGACCATTTTTAGGGTATTATATTTTCCCTTCTTTGAATTAATGTGCGAGCAATGCATTGGTTCAAAGAAAATTTGATGTCTAGGAGATACCACTTTTGAACTTGATTGAGCATGAACCAGATGAAGAGTGAGGTATTCAACTTGATTTGAAGTGATGAAGCTGAACAGAGTTGATTAAAGCGATATCGATCCCAAACTTGATTGAACTAGGAACAATAGAGAGAAAAGATACCAAACTTGAACTTGATTGATCAAGAAGCGGATCTTATTGATCTAGAACTTGATTGAACTAGATATAGTGAGTGAAGATAAAATCGATCTTGAACTTGATTGATCAAGATACGATGAGCAAAGATAAACTGTCTAGCTTGATTTGATGCGATGAAACTGAACACATGCTTAGATTCAGCGTGTGATCAAAGATACTCTTTAAACCCTTGATTGAGTTTAAATGAATAATCAACTTGATGAAAAGCGATGAAACTGATTAACGTTAAGAGACTGATTCAGACAAAGAAAATATCAGCTTGATTTGAAGTGATGAAACTGATATGCCCCTAGAGATAAGAATTTGTTTGATTTTCTTTAGTTGAAAATATTTTTGCTCAACTTTTGATGAAGATTTAAAAGTTTTCTCAACTTTGAAGATGTGAAGTCATGAGGTCATCAGTATGCCCCCTCGGGAGCAAAATTGAAAGATAGCAAGGGTACATGATTATAGGCAATTGTTTAGCAATGATATTGATTTGAGCACAAATGATTCAGAGGAATATTTGAAAATTTAGTGTTGATTAACAAGAAATTGAGCACAAAATTGATTTGTAGAATAAGAAGTTGATGAAAGTGCTAAGTGGTCCAAATTTTGGAAATTGACTAGCAGAATGATCTCAGATTTTGATTTCGATCTTGAAAATGGAATCAAGATGGGCAAATTAGCTAAGGGTACAATTTTCATGTCCATCAGAGCAAGTTGAAAAATTAGGGTTTTGGCTATATAAGGGGTAAAAGTGTCATTTTCAATTCATTTTAACTCTCCAAGTTTGAAAATTAAATAAAGTCTTCTGTGAAGAAAATAGGTGGTTCCCACAAACGAGCATCGATTCGAGCATCAAAGATGATATAATCGACCTTGAAACTATGAACCAGCGGTAAGCGATCGATCTTATGCTTTTTAATCATTTCAAAATTGAATTTTTTTGTTGAGTTTTTCATTTTTTGGCATGTTTAAGTCAAACAATCTCATTTTGTCATGCGAGACAGGATCCTGTCTTGTATGACAAATGGATTAAGTTTGTTTTATCATTTCAAGTTACTAGTTTTGTCGTTCTGTATACACCCTTTTGTCATATGAGAACCTTCAAAGGAGCCCATTTTGTTGTCCTAGGGCTAGTCCTATGTCATATCAGACTGTTTTGTCGTATGAGACCAATTCTTGACTCGTATAGTTGCTTCCTCTATGATGTTTTGTCATTTGGAAAACTGTGAGCATTTTTGAAGGTGTAAACTTGAAATTTTGATTTTGCAGTTGATGGTGTTGGATTTGCATGGTGTTTTGCTTCCTTTATAGCTTAATTTGAAATCCTAATGATCTTTTTGTTTGATTTTTGCAGGTTTCAATTTCCCCATGTATTATTCAGATGTGTATATCCACTGACTATGACATTAGTCCATCAGTTATCAGATATAGACTAGGCCCATATTGATGTGTGCAGATTGACTCATCTTCTCGGCTTGCCTAATATCCGTGTGAATCATGGTATGCTCACTGCATTAGTGGAGAGGTTCCATTCAAAGCATAAAACATTTCATTTTCCAATTGAGGAGATGACCATCACTCCTGAGGATGTATACAGGATTCTCCATATCCCTTTTGCTAGGGATAAGGTAGATTATGATTCAGCATAGCATCCTGGCCTTCTATCCCTAGGGTAGGTATTTCATGATGCATACATTCTGACATGGTCGATCAGTTGGAATGAGATGATGACTAGATACATTGAGGACTTTCCACTGGCTTGCATCTTGGCAGGTTTCATCAGTTGTTTTCTTATGCTAGACCAGGAATAGCAGGGGTTTTTATGTGGATGGAACAGGATGTTGGAGAGACTTGTTGAGCACCCCCAGAGATTAGGATGGGTTACATGTATATTGGAACACATGCATCATGAGATCCATGAGATTGTCTACCGAGAGGGGAAGAGTATGGTTGTCAAGGTATTGATTTTACAAGTATGGGCCTCAGAGCATCTCCTAGTATGCAGGTCGATTGTCGATGAGGCCAGAGATCCACATCATCCCATAGTTTATAGATATGTTGGATATGTGATGCAACCCCATCTGGGCAAGACCCATTATTGGAGATGGCAGCTTGACGATCTTATAGTTGTCACATGGAGACCTTATAGGGGTCTAGAGCCTTGGGATGATTGGAGAGTTGTGCACAAAGACCTATTCATGACCCGACCTCTTATTGGTAGATCAGTGCCAGTAGTTGAGTATTTTGTTGTTATGTGAGTGATGAGGTAGTATGGTAGACCTTAGGGGATCTCACAGGAGTTTACTACATATGCGCATTATGCAAATGAGGAGAGGTAGGGATGGGGACCGAGGCTATCATACGCCTTGGGCATGCAGGAGTTGAATGGGTTACAGCGACTTGGGTGGGATTACCTAGATGATATTGTAGATGCGGGGGTATTACCCCAGTATAGGGATTGGTTTCAACAACATCCATTCTTGAGATTTATATATACATTAGAGCAGACACCTCACATAGAGGAAGTAGAGGATGATGCCCCTGCACATGGATAGGGACATGGATAGAGAGTTGAGGCTCTGAGGTGGGCTAGTGGTAATCTTGGTGCTAGCAGCAGTAGGGTGCCAACTAGTGGTAGGCAGCAACAAAGAGGAGAGGGTGGATCCCTAGGGGTTGTTGGAGTGAGGCTAAGTGGGGTGAGGGTAGCAGAGGGTGGTGGAGAGGAGGAGAGAGGAGCTCTGAGACAAGTTCGGTAGAGGAGAGAGGAGCAGGGGGAGCTGGAGATGGAGATGGAGGAGGCATTGAAGGTGGAGATGGAGGCAGAGATCCTACGAGGGATTAGGGGGTCAATGTAGCGTGGTCGATGAGAGCATGCTTAGTAGGTTTGTATTCATAGCTAATAGTGGCACAGACACAGTTGGCAAAGTGAGACCGATAGCTAGTAGAGATTAGAGCAGAGAGAGATCGTCAGGTCATGGCGATGAGGGTAGAGTAAGACACTCTTCAGTAGGAGGTTCTTCATCAGATGAGTCGAGCAGCCTATTATGTTATGGCTTACAATGTAGCAGTTCTAGTAGCACAGCAAGTTGTACCATATTCATAGTATATGGCTCAATCAGAGGGAGCTCGGGCACCTAGGAAGGATCCGGGTCAGTAGGCTCCACCTCCTCCACCACCTGGTGATGAGGGAGAGGCAGAGAGATAGATTTTTTGTGTAGCTCTTAAATTTTTTTGTAGACACACCCATTTTTTTGTAGCCCTTGCGATTCTTGCTCCAATGGGAGTTTGTATATGTCAGTTGACATCATTTTATACCCTAAGACTTGATCATTTTATATATATGAGAGCTTGATTTGACTTCATTGTACTTGTGTCGATCAATTTATGAGATGCTTTTCTATATGCTTTATTCTATATGTATGCATATCTATTCAATATGGATGTATGAATGCAAATGAATATGGATGCTTGTTTTTGTTTCTTTTCATATGCAAATAAAATGGATGAAAATGAGTAATGAGTAGTGCAACTTTTAAATTTTTTTTCAATGCAATAAGATAAATGTAAATGAGTGATAATTAATGTATGAATCGATATAAAATGCTTATGTATGTAGATAAACATCTCAATACACAAGTACTCGATCAGAGAAATGATGAAGAAGAGACCACTTAGCTAAGAGATGACAAAGCTTCAAACTCTCATTCAGAAGACAAAGAGATCATTGTTACCATACTGAAATCACTCTCAATTCACAAAATGCAGCATGAAATGCAAAATGAGATGCAAAATGAAATGCAACCTAAACCTAGTCACTGGATTTGAAATGCTTAAGGTTCATCACTAAGCATTTTACAACCATAGCAGGCAGATTAGAGTTCCTTTCTTTTCATGTGCAATTTTAATTATCTCGTCCGTAATGACCCTTTTTCATTCATATCCTTGGACAAATTCCGTAGGGACCTAGATTGCATGATAAAGAAATTCCCTCAAAAAAGACAAAGAAATGATGGGAACCTCCCTGTAGCATTCAAATAAGCAGAGTCCAGGTATGTGTGGCAATTTCACATTGATGTGAAGGCTCTTATCACAGACACCCAACTAATTTAGATGTTTCCAGATCATCGGAATCATTCCTACAAGTAGAAAACAAAAAAAATATTATGCCCCCAATCCTTGCTCCTCTTAGTCAAGATAGACTTCCTCGAGTTACTCAAAGGGATAATAATTGAAAACCAATATTAAAGACAACACACAAAGAAAATTTCATGCATCTCTCAAACTATTTAGTGATTATTTTCAGTAATGTTGTTTGCTTGTGTACTCAGTGATAAAACTCTTTAGTAGTCAGGAGACAGGTGACTGACTCAGAGTGGACGACCAGGTTTCACTGATGTAAAGATGACTTGGTTGATACTGCTTAGGACATGTAAATTGCTCTGTCGATTATCCTAAAACTAGAACAATGATCAGTTTCAAGCCATTAGGGTTCCAATGAACCAGTATGTCACAAAAGTGACTGAAATATGTACAGGCGAAAGCAAAGATGCATGAAAGCGGGAATGCCAATGTTGCATTGATAGAGGGAGCGCTTGAGTAAAAGAGGTGCTTGTTTGCTAGGTTTTCACCTGCTTGCCCGAGATTCATTTTTTTTTAAAGAATTTTTTTGATTTTTAGGATTTCTTCAAGATTTTTTCAGATTTTTAGGTTCTTCAAGACTTTTTCTGATTTTTAGGATTTCTTCAAGACTTTTTATGATTTTTATGATTTTTTAATGTTTGCCCCTAGTGTCTAGCAAGGAAAAAGGGATTTTGAGTGCATGAATGGATAAGCGAATGATGGTGGATGCTTTCAAGGACTATCTCACAATGTTAATCCAAGACAGGGACTAGATATAGCAATGTACAACAAGGATTTTAGTGATGTAAAGCAAGGGTTTTAGTGATGTAAAGAAAGTATTTTAGAGATGTAAAGCAAGGATATAGTGTAAAAAATCCATATGGTCCAAAGAAGTGCCCATGTCAAGAGGTTTGTGGAAAGCATGTTTTTGCATTTTGTCCATAATGTTGATCAAGATCAAGGAGTAGATCTGGATAGGGGACAAATAGGATAATCAAGATCAAAGGTGGTAATGAAGGATGTAAGAAAGCAATGGATAGGAGCTAAAGGGTCTGGATCAAGTGTAATAGATAGGACACATGAATCCTGCAAGGATCCTTAACCTTGTCAAGATCAAAGGTGGAAAAGGGATATGAATGTAGATAGAGTGAATGAGGGATAATGGAGGATGAAGGATAATAGATGGATGTACATGGATGGAACTTTCCCCAAATGTAAAGTGCAAAAGGATAATGGATTACGCATGATGCCTATTTGCCAGGTTTTCATCATGGTACTTGCCCAAGGTGCCACAAGAAGTGGTTTTCACTCTTTACTTTTTTTTTTTGATTTTTTTTTTCACTTTTTCATCATTTTTTCCTTTTTCTTTTTGAAAGATAATGGAGGCATGCTATGGGATGGAAGAAGGACCCTAACATCTCACTGCTTTGGATGGTACCCTTAGAATATGAGTTTTAATAGACCATGGCTATGAAGGTATGCTCAATGATGTTGGAAGGATAATGAAATGAAACTAGGGCAAGGATTTATGGAAAGGATTGGATAAGAGGGATGGAAGGGTGGAAAAGAGGTGTTGGATAATGGATGGGAAGTTGGAAGAATTGTGTATGGATGGATGGAAATGTTGGAAAGATCAACATTGGCACACACCTTGAGGGATTGTGGACATATGGAAGAGAAGTGAATCTCAGATTTTGAGATTTGGATGGAGGAAAGGTTATAGATTTTGGGGCATAAGAACCCAAAATGGATGAAGGAGGTGATGGAGGAATAGACTCAAAAGGTTTGGATGGAGGAACAACAATTTTGGATACCAATTTTTATTTTTCTTTAGACTATTGTGCTTCAAGCAGCCACTTAGGGATCCACATGGTTTTTGATTTTTCATGCTTTTGTAGTTCCTTAGAGTGCATTGCTTGTACAAGTTCTTTAGGAACCCATATAACTTTTGACTTTTCTTCTTTCTTTGTGGGCCTTTGTGGCATTTTGTATTTTTCTTTTTCTTTTTGGATCATATTTTTCTTTGTTTTGACATGTCGATTAGATGGGACATGTTGATCCTTGAATACATGTGGATTACTTGACTTAATACTTTTATACTTGGCATCCAAATTGCTTGGAGGGAGATGCATGGATAGATAGGAATGATATGGAGGTCTTTTAGATGGATGGAAGATACTCAAAGATGTGTGCCTTTGTTGATGCTACATAAGGGGTGGAGGGATATAGGGACCTATAATAGATGGAAGCGATGATGGGGATAGCATATATTTGGATTTAACTGGAGAAATGTAGGATTTATGAGAGATACCAACATCTTGAGAAATGTCCCTAAGTCCATGACCTTTAACATTTTCTTTAATATGGAGGGGCTCTTGCTTGTGGAGATTTACCCCTTTACCTTTATAAATATTTTGACTTATAGGATACACTTTGTTTTGGAAAGAAGGCACGAGTAGATTATGAGATGGAGGTGGAATGTAGGGAATGATAGGATCATGAGAGGGATTTGTATGCATTATGGATCCTTGAGGTGAACATGGAGGATTATGACAAGGAGATGAAGGGATACTTTGATCTTGACATGGAAGAGGACCATTGGATAGAGTAGGAAGGGTGTTTGACTCTTCATTTTGAATAGGACCATTTGAAAAGGTGGAAGAGGCATCATGATCTTGCTTAGGAAGTGGATTAGGAATGAGATTTGGAAGGATGCTTTGCTCTTGAGATGGAAGGAGTTCATGTAATGCCCCACCAAGAAACCCCGAAGGGATAAAGCTAATAGTTGTATTGCACAATATTAATGAGGGTAAAATATTTTTAATTAAATAAAATTCTCAAAATCAATCTTACACACTATATAAAATATATATGAATAAAACTTACTTTCTAATCAAAATTGATTTTCTTAAATAATTAAAATTAACCTTTCTATTCCAAAAATTAAAAGGGATTAAATTATTTTTATTTTGAATAAATTTAAATCTTCTCTTTCAAAATGCATAACTAAGTAAATTCATGATTTAAAATTAACCATTAAATTAAAATTGCTACAAACATGAATAGAGCAATTTTTTAAATAAATGATTAATTATATGAAAGAAACCTATTTACTTTAGTTTCTTAACTACTAATGCATAAATGAACACATTAAATCAAAATAACTACTTAGGATTAAATACTCAGTTTAACCACACGCCAAGCACGAAACCCAGGAAAGCCAACCAAATACTCGACCTGCAAACCCAAATGAAAAGGGAAACTGACGGACCACATACAATGCTCACTTGAGCATGAATAGGGTAAACTAAGGGTTTTGCGACCACCTAACCCAAATTCTAAGGACAAAAGAGGTATACTCAACCCTACGAATCTAGGTGAAGATGAACCTCGCACCTAGGCGGTACTGTACCTACAATCTCCTGCAACCAAGAGTCACACAAGCATATGTGTATATATATATATATATATATATATATATATATATATATATATATATATATATATATATATATATATATATATATATATATATATATATATATATATATATATATATATATATATAATGAAGGTGTTAGCTCGAGATTAATAACAAGAATTAGGAGGACAATTAAACTTACATAAGAATTGATGTGAAAGCACATTAACAGGTACACACAATAATTATAATATCTGACTACAACATTACCTCATGGTAATTCAACCATTCAAGAATGCCACATAAAAAGTCAACCAAGGTCAAACCGGTTTTACAAAGCTGACTAGGGCAGGTTTTCCCATGGGAGGGGGGTTAAAAGTTTTGTTAAGTTTCTTTTTTAATGTTAAAATAAAAGTTTTTAATTTTATTTTTAGTAAAAGTTTTTAATTAATTATTAATTATTATTAATATGTATTTATTAATGAAGATTAATATATATATATATATATTAATTAATATTTAATTTGAAATTCGAACATTATTAAATTATTATTAATATATATTTTATTAATGAAGATTAATATATATATATATATATATATATATTAATATTTAATTGGGATTTTGTGTATTATTAATTATTAATTGTGTATATTTTATTAATCATGGGTTAATAAATATATATTAATTAATATTTAATTTTGGTATATGTATTAATGCGGGAGTATCTTTTTGGAAAAAAGATAGAATATTATTTTAACCAGAAAATTATTGAAATAAAATATATTTATTAATTGATAATTTTAAATAATATTTTATTCAGGAATATATTACTTGAGTAATTGAGAAAGAGAATGAAATATTTTATCATGGATATTTTGAAAATTTAAACAATATGCTATTGGAATTATTGGAAATTTAATAATGTATCGTTTGGAAAATTGGTAAGCTAATGAGATTTTCATTTAGAAAAAAATAAATGGTTTAGTTTATATTTTTCCTCTATATTGAGACATGGACAAATGGACTATTGCAATTGTGGTGTTGTATTCACCTTGTAATGGTGATTTTTCTGTTAAAGTATTTTTGAAAACTTGGATCATTTAGAAAACTTGATCGACTTTTATTGTTTAAACCAATAGGAAAGAAGATTGTCCTTTTCTGGTTATGGCCTATGCAAGTATAATTTCTATATTCGCTTTTGTTTAAGTAATGGCAAGGCCTTGGTATGTTTGTTTGGACCCTGTCATTTGGTTGATTTGGGGTACTTGTTTATGTCTTCGATCTCTAGTTTGGTTGTTGCCTTGTGATGGTGTTATAACTGGTCTTGTCCTTTATGCGGGTGTTGAGTGTTGATTTGTGCTTGACCGTAGTGGGTCAGGTCTCTAGTTAGAGTACTGTCGGGAAATGGACCTTGTATTAGCTTTTAATATGTTCAGTTGGATCTGTTTCTTTATAGGGGTCATTTATGTAATTATTGACCGATGTGGTCAGTTGTTTATTGGTATGATTCGCCTTGATGGCAGGAATGTAAATGATGTGGAACTTATGTACCCTTAACTTATTTAAATGATCAGAGGGGTCTTGCAGTTGAGTAGACCTAGAGATGTAACCCTTTAGGAGTGAACTTTGATATCAATTTGGTGTTATGTGTTGCTTTTGTTCTTATGTTTCATGTTTTATTGTTAGCATGTATGGATGGCATTTTGATAGAATGTGTAAGTGGATTAGATGAAATTAATTGTAAATGCATGTATGCAGACGTCTTTTAAATGCAGTAAATTGGATCATGAAAGAATGTAGATTAGAATAATGGAATATATTTAGTTATTGTTAAGGAAATTAAGTATGCATGGAAAGATCTCGTTAGTTTATGATGAAATTCAAGTGTGTTATTAAATTAGATGCATGACTCAAATTTTAATGAAAAGTATGAATGAAAGGTATGAATAAACCTTAATGGATGAACTTTATCTTGTGATCTATATTTTGTCCTACTGAAAGAAATTATCCTTGTTTAAGAATTTTCTCGTTATTAAGACAATCCACTTATTGGATTAATTAGTGTAAGTTAAGTTAAATGTGGAATTAAGTAATCGCGTTGGGAAACTCTTTAAGTGTTAGTTGATGTCTTCTACTATATAATCTGTACTTTGATATCTTATTGTATCTTTATGTTGTGTCTTATTTAAAAAAAAAATATTTGCACTCCATTCGTGTGTCTTAGCTTTATCCCTTCGGGGTTTCCTAGCGGGGCATTACAGTTCATCTTGGAAGAAATGGAAAGGTATAAAGGGATCATCATGGGATTCTAGTGAAATGGGATCTTTTTCAATCATTAAATGGGATTGAGGAGTTTTGGTGTCTTGATCTTGATTTATGATAGGACTTGTTTCTTCATTTTTTAGATTATCCTCTTGACATGGAGTCACTTCTAAGGAAGGGGCAATATTGTTGATATGCATGGAGGATTCTTGGAAGGTGTTCATGTTTTGGCATGCTGGGGAAGCATTTTGAGTGGGACTCTCTAGAGTGGGTATGTTTGGAATTGGAGTGCATGATGGCATAGGATCTAGGATTTTTAAATCTTTAGAGGAACTTGTATCAATATTGGCATTAACTTAGATTTCCATAGGAGATAGCCCTTGAAGGTAAACATGAGAAGTTTCATTGTTTGAAGGAGATGGTATGGATTGTTGTTGAGAAGTTTTAGGAGATGAAGGCATCATGGAAGGGATGGAGGCCACATATGGAGCCTTGATAGACATAGGTTCATGATTTTGATTATGCTTAGAAGTAGTTCCTTGTTTTTCTTTAGGTGAGTCATTAGGATCTTCAATTTCAATGGCACCATTATCAATGAGATCTTGAATCTTATGTTTTAATTCCATGCATTTTGAAGTCTTATGTTCATTTTTCTCTATGATATGCACAATACTTACTCACAAATTCACATCCCCATGTGGTCTTTTTAGGTAGTATGATAAGATTATTCTCAAGAAGCTCTTTTAAAGTTGACTCAATAGATTGCCCCAAAGGTGTAAACTATCTATCTAGAGGATATTTGGAGGAAATGTCTTTATGTCTTGGTGAAGGTGTCTTGTGAGCTTGTTTGAGATTTGGCTTTTGATTGTTAATTATTTGGTGGTTTTTTATTGTCAAATCATAAAATCGTTTTAGCATTCCTTGAAGTTTCTCACTCTTGATATCATGCATTTGTTTCTCAAATGGAGTCATTGATTTATTTTGTTGGATTTTCATGTCATATATTTCTGTCTTGATATCTTGAGTCATTTGAGCCAAGGTATGCATGGGAATTGGAGCTAAGGTAGCCATTTATAGTTGATAGCAAGAGGTGTTACAAATGTCAAGGTGAGATTAAAGCTAGTCGTTCATTGAGGCTAGAGATTGATGTTCAAACTTATGTGGGTGAGATACACTAACTCTGATTTTGAGTCAAGGCTAAGTAGCCTAAGTGATACTCGAGAGTGAAATTTGGACAACAGATAGGCTGATTGGATTAGGTTGATTGAGCTAGCTAAGAGGTAATCAACAAAATTATGCAACGCAATGGCAGGGGTACGCTATCAAGATTGTTTATGCTTAGAATTATGATGTCTAGTTTTATGCTCATTGTAGACTAATTTAAGCAGGTTTGACTATTTGGACTAACAAGAACAAGAATTTTGTATCATAGAGTTTGCAAACCCAGACGATAGTTTAGTTGTTTATAGACGATAAAGACAGTTTTTCGTAGGAGTGGCTACCTGATTTTGTATGACAGTTGGGCAGACTCCAGACGATAATATGTTGAATGGTATGTATTTTCATATGACAAATTTTAAAAGGATAGATGATTGCTTGTGAGACTCGTACAACAGAGTTTGTAAAGCTAGATGACAAACTATGAGGATTAATGAAAGCTCATACGATAGTAGGTATGTAATAGGATGAAATTTCAGCAGGCTCATACAACAGAGGACTGGACAAAGACAAAATTCTAATAGATAGAGTTTTTATGACTAACGAGAACCAATTTTTGATATAGGACTAATTTTCAATGATCGACAAGGACTAGTTTTTGACATTGACAGATTTTATCACCGAGTTATTTGGTATTGTTTTCTCCATTTTTAGCATTTCAGTTTCAGTTTTAGGAATGAAAACACAAAAAACACGCAAGATGCTCAATAATTCCAAGCATAGCACACTAACCCTATGGAAGTTGGGTTAGAGAAGAAAACCTTTGCTTGCTGACTTAGGTACACACCCAATAGCTAATCAGAATACGACCGCTGAGTCTCACGCAATGGATTCTCAATGCCATATTAGCCGACTCCAAACGCTAATGGGGGCACAATATGGCAAGTACCTTGGGAGAGTTACTATCTCTCTTGCACAAATATTATCAACCTTTCAGAGGTGAACCAAGTAGCTTCTAATCTTATAGTTCTTAGTCAAGAATTTTGTTTGAAATTACCCCTTGAAGTCACACAAGCATGATTGAGGCCTATAGCCCGACAAGGTATCGAAATAATTTGTAGTCACATAAACGTGATTGAGACTGTGAGGCCCTACAAAAATGCTCGATATGAGAGATCTCAAAGAGAAAACTCAAATAATCCCTTCCTCTGAGACTTTAATTATCAGAGGCCTATTTATTATAGTGAGTTGGAATGCTCAGGTCCAGCTGTACTCACTTGGGTCATTCTCATAGGGTGATTACTTTTTCCCACTGTGAAAAACCCTCTAAGGGTACACAAATCTCAATTTTAGAAAAAGCCTCAAGGGTCTAGATTTCTGAGTATCTATAAAAAACAAGAGCATACTCTCTTACCTCTTAGATTTTTTTGAAAACACAAAAGACAAATTTGTTCATTAACTAGATAGAAATTTAAGTGCCTAAAAATGAATTTAAAGAGTACATGATGTTTGGTCGATTTTCTTTAGGCAACCTACAAAAAAAATGCATCAGTAGTCATGTTGTTTTTATTCTTTGACAGGCATATGTTTGATTAATAAATTCTTTGACAACCATTCTACAAGAAACTGGTTAGGCTGTTAAAATCTCAGGCAGACAGAAGACAATTCAGGGTTAGCATTAGTGTAATCAAAATTGAATAGAAAACCTGATGAATGAAACTTTTTTTAACCCAACAGAATATAGAATCACACGACAATTCTCACAAAAGCATGACAAAATCCTTTTCTTGTACAAGTTAGAACTAAGCATAAAATGACAAAGTATAGAATCAGATATTTAGAGCAGAAACTCGTATGAGCCCCTTTCCTAATTTGTATGATAAAACATAGATCTTGACAGAATGTCATAGGATGCAGTAATACTACTCGTACAATATTTAGTAGTGATTGTATAGATGAGACTTGTAGGATAGCAAAAACTGATTTTGAGGCCAAAAAAAAAGTAGTCTTCTATAACACGGTGGACGCCAAAAATGTGTGTGTGAAAAGTGGACCTGTATCTATATCTGAAATATGCAACACTTCAATTAAGTCATTAGATGCATGGTTAGTAAATTAATAATCAATAAATAATAAACCATTACAAAGCAACCCATTTCCTTCTAGTAGATGCGAGTTTAGATTCTTCTCAGATTGCTAAGCTATCCACTGACTAGACAACACCTAAACGAAGGATTTTTAATCTATATGACCATGGATTTAAGCTAGATGATTTAAGCAATATGAAATAACTAATATGCAATATCTCAATGCAAATTCTCAATGAATGAGAGATGAGAGCTTGAATTTATAGAAAATGCAAAAAGAAACCAAAGGTTGAGATCAAATAATGATGAGAGGTCAAGATTTTCCTAGAAGAAGCACAATCCAGGTGAATTGATGTGATTGGATGCTTTTCTCAGTTTTAAAGGAAATTGAACTAAAATTAAGATAAAATCAGAAAAAAACTAATTTATTCTCTATTTCATTCAATTTTAATATTTAATTGTTTTAATTTCTTTCTCTGAGATTATTTATCAATTTTTAATTTGTTTTTCAAGATTATCTCCAATTGATTTCTTTTCTTAATTTTTAATTCTTTTTTTCAAATTAATTCCTCTTTTGATGATTTAATGGAAAATTGATTTATTTAATTAAATATACTAGGATATTCAATAAAATAAATAGGACGATTGTTTAGAAATGACTAGAATGATTTAATTAATTAAATAAATATTTAATTAATATTGGTTGATTAATTTGCCATGTGACGTTGATGATTTTAGAAAATAATTATGTGCTCAAGATTTATTTAATTGCCTTTGGTTAGGACCTTGGTGACATTGTTGAGATTAGGGGCTCATGGTTTAGATGACCATTTTTAGGGCATTACACTAGGTTCAATGGTGGAGATCATGAAAGAGTTCTCTCTTATTCTCCTTCTAGTTAGTACTCCAACAGTTTTATCCCCAATAATCTGCTTGGGACCGTGGTTCAGTCTCACATACCTAGGAATAACATGATCATTCTCTTCAGGTTTAGCTTCTTCATTATCATCTTCTTCTGAATTTATTTGTTCTGGTTGAACAAGTACATCAGAATTTGCTTTACCAATTTCTGATTTAACAGCTTCATGTTCCAAAAGCAAAATGCAAGGATCTTCATCCTTTTTCTCTGAATTGGTTCCTTCTGAGACTTTAGGATATTCATCTACACAAACATCATCACTCTCAACAATTCTTTGTGTCGAGTTGTTGAAGCATTTATAGGCCTTACTCTTGGTGTAATAGTTAAGAAATATGCCTTCATCACTCTTAGTGTCAAACTTGCTAATGTCATCACCTCTCTTAATAAAACATTTGCTACCAAATATCTTAAAATAGCTAACATCAGGTGATCTTCCATACCAATATTCATAAGGGGTCTTGTCCTTACCTCTTTTCACTAGAACTCAATTCATTGTGTAGACAGTTGTACTTACAGCTTCTTTCCAAAATGTTTTTGCTACACCTCCTTGTATCAACATTGTCCTAGTAGCTTCAACCACTAACCGGTTGTTCCTCTCTACAATACCATTATGTTGTGGTGTCCTTGGTGCAGAAAGTTGTCATTTAATACCATTCTCATCATAGTACGTAGTGAATTCCTCAGAAGTAAATTCACCACCTTGATCTATTCTCAGACATTTTATCTTTTTGCCACTCTCTTTCTCAACTAAGGCCTTGAATGCGTTGAAATTACCAAAAGCTTCATTCTTATCCTTCAAGAATGTGACCCACATCATCCTTGAACAATCATCAGTGAAGATCATGAAATATCTATCATCTTGAATACTTCTTGTTCTTATCGGTCCACATAGATCTGTATGAACCAAATCTAACAAGTGCTCTACTGAGAAGGACTTGCTCTTGAAAGTTGAAGAAGTCATCTTTCTTAACTGACATTCTTTGCAAAGAGCATGAAGTAGTTTGTCTAGTTGAGGCAGACCTCTTATTGTCTTGGACTTGCTCACTTTAACAATGTTATCAAAGTTTATATGGAAAAATCTCCTATGCCTAAGCCAGCTATCATCTATCTTTGCAATCAAACAGTTGCTAACTTTAGGATTAAGTGTTAGCAAATGCACACTCCAATGAGATATTGTAGGTGATTGAAGGTTTTGTCATTGATGGAAACCTTACAATCCTATGACACTGGCAAGACAATTTACCGGCACCAGCAAGCTTAGACTCTACACCAGCACACAAACCACTGGCACAGAAGCCGATAGGAATTTTGTTTATAATATATTTTGTAAATTATTGTAAAATCATTGTAAGCCGACTTGGAAAGTTGTAAAATGACTCATATATATAAGAGATCATTGTAGAACATTTGAGCATGGATAAAAGGAAGAAGATAGGCAAAATAAGGCAGACCTATTATGTGAATTATAGGTTAAGGGTTTATGTATGAAGCAGAGCTATAAACTGGTACTGGATCTAGCACAGTAGATGCTATTTTGAAGAAGTACAAGACATTGGATTTATATAATCCATTTTGTAAGTCAGTGAGACTTCCCATTTTGTAATTGAGCAGTGAGCTCTAAGCACTTGGCCTTCCTGCATGTGCAGGCCCCTCTTGTAGTAGTAATATTCTCTTATTGACCAGTAAGTGAATATTGTGGGTCACAAATCCCACTGAGGTTTTCCCACACCGGGTTTCCTCATTAAACTATTGTGTTATGGTATGTTTTTCATGTGGTTGCTATTATCTCTATTTATTGCATTATTTCTTGTTTACCGATATACAGTATTGCTATGCTCTACATGTTTTGAGTTAAGAAAATCTTATAACCAGTTAGATACTGATTCATCCCCCCCCTCACCCCCTCTTAGTATCTTTGGGAATCCTAACAATTGGTATCAGAGCTTGGTCCTCTATTTTTAGAAGCCTAATAGCTTGAGGAAGATCTTGACACCGGTAGAGATGGAAAACTTGATGAAGCAATTAGAAGCAGCTCTCTCAGACTATGATGCAGAAAAGTTAAAAAATATCAAACTTGAAGTTGATCTAAAGGCTGTATAGGATACTATTCAAGCACTTCAAGAAAATCTTACCATTGTAAGGAACAAGAGAAGAGAACTTTGTGAAAAGATGCAAAATGAGAATGATGAAAAGGAAACTCTTAGTGAACTTTGGTGCTCTAGTGATTGCATTAAATTGATCTTGTTGATTTACCTAGTTAGGAAGTTGAATCAACTAGATATATCTTATTCTTTATTGATTTCATGATGATATGTGGTTATTTGGTCGAGTTGTGGATTTTGGTATGAAGATTTATCCTATGTTCAGTGGTTGGAAGATTCTAGTATTTGATCCATTATTCTTCGGTATGATTATATATTTGGTTGCGGATTTGGGAGAATGTTTTGGATGTTCATGTGTATCTTCATTTCAGATGGTTCATGATTTGGTGCTCCACAAGTTATCTTTCTAGTCTGAATTGTTGATGTTTGGTGTTCCTGAGAGTTAGCGTGTTGATCAATGAAGATTTGATTAAGTGGTGTTGGTGCAACTATTGTGGATGGTTCTTGTTGGCATGATTGACATAACTAGTATTGATAGAGAATGTTGATGAACCGGTAAAGGACTATTGGTATTGATATAGTGATGAAGAGATTGAGATTATTGGCTTAATGAATTTGAATAGTTATTTGTGTTGTAAGTGATGGCAAACTATGTGGCAACTATGTTTTTCATGTTTATTTTTTCATCTAAGTCCTTTTTGGTCTATTGAAAATGCCTTACTAGTAATGAAGATAGTGAACTGGGAATTAAGACCTTAACCGGTAAACATGGAAATGTTTTGTTTGGTTCTGGAGATTGGTGATGAGTCAAGTGTTGAGGTTTGGAACATGTATTTGTATCATTGTAACGTATCTTTGACCAGAACCACCTCATGCTTTGATTAACAAAAATAATGTTTATGATTTTTGTTGTATTTTTTGTAGGGTTTTAGAATTGGTATTCAATTCTTATAATCGATAATGATTTTGAGTTCGGAGGTGTATTACATTATATTTGTAAGTTGGTGATAATGTGGCTGAAACCATGTGAAGTGTTTGAATGATGTTTTGTCATGATCAAAGAGCGAATTTCTTGGGAATGTGTGAAGTGCTTAGGAAAATGAGCTAAGGGTTTGAAAGTGTATCATATCAAGGTATGGTGATTATTCAATGACTGTAATTGATTTGCAATTGATTGTAATGATCCATTTAATGATCTGTAATAAGTTGTAAAGATCCATGATGATCTATGTTGTAAGTCTTAGGGTTTTGTAACTAACTAAGATGTAAAATTTATCTAGGTCGGTATAGTTGATGTTTATTGTGTCGGTGATTTGAGAGAAGTGTGTGAAGATGAACCAGTGTGATGTATCTGCAAGAGTATAGTAGATTGGAGCTAAATTGGATCTGAACAAGCAAGCAATTAGTGTTATTTCTAGATCATTCATTTGTTGTTCCCTAACAGTTGCAATAGAAAAAATCCCTTAACCGGGTAGGTTCTAACAGGCCTTAAATTGTAAATCCATTAACTGGGTAGCTCAACATCTGAGTCTCAAATCCTCTTGCGATGTTGCTTCTAATTAGGCAAAGCTCCTAATAGGGCTCATCATAGAAATCCCTTAATTGGGTGATTCTTAATAGGATCTTCTCCTAACAGGGCATCATTGTAAGCTCCTAATCAGGCTAGGCTCCTAACAAGGCACATTCCAAAAGAGTGCACAATTTTTGTGGGTACCAATTCCCACCATGGTTTTTCCCTATTTGGGTTTCCACGTGAAATTTCTGGTGTTCATGTGGTGAATGTTTTTGATGTGTTGATTTGATTTACTTTTAGTTTATGCATGTTGATGAACACTTAATGAGCAGTTTTGATAAACCAGTTTAACAGTTGGATAACAGTGATTACCAGTACTGTTAAATAGTTTATTACTAGTTTGTGATTGATTTGGTGAAGTTTTATCAGTTTAAGTTTAATTTTGAAATTATTGTTAATACTGATTCACCCCTCTCTTAGTATTAACCAGATCCTCTCAGATTAACAATTGGTATCAGAGCCATAGCTTCTCTATGTGCAAAAGCTTAACAACTCAAGAAAAATATCTTGAGAAGTATGATGAAGAAGGAGGGTCCCAAGTTTACCAAGGACAACTACCAGATATGAAGTGATTGGATGAAGATATATATCAAAGGAATTGGTTCTCAGTTTTGGACTCATGTGACAAACAAGTATGTGGCTCCTACTACCAGTCCCCTGACACCTAATGAGATTAAGGAGCAGCAAGAAAACATCCAGGCACTTGAAGCAATTGTAAGTACTTTGTCTAACTTTGAGTATATAGATGTTCATGGATTAGATATTGTATTTTAAGTATGAGAGAAGTTAGGTTTGATTTACGGAGGTGATGAACACATACATAGGGCTAAGGAAGAAAGTCTTAGAGGTAAATTTGATGATATGAGAATGGTTTATGGTGATAATATAGCACAATATGGAAAAAGGATTAAGGAAGTTGTTGGTGGTATTAAGAGTGTTGGAGTTAAAGTTGAAGAAGATACTGTTGTTAGTAAGATGCTTAGAACTCTCTTACCACAATATGTTATTAGGGTATCTGCAATAAAAGAGTTGAGATCTATTTCTAAAGATAAAGTTACTGTTGATTCCCTTATTGGTAAATTGACTGCATTTGAATTAAACAACTTTGATAATAGTGTTTCTAAGCTATCTGAATCTACTTTTAAGGCTTTTGTAACCAGTATATCTGTGAAGAAAGGAAAGGATATTTTTCATAATCATGACTGTAGGTCTAGTCATGGCAGTAGTAGAGGAGATGGTGATGATGAAGATCATCTAATGGAACTTGAGGCACTATTGGCTAAAATATTTCCTAAGGCACAAATAAGTACAAAGGTAAACTTCCTTTGAAGTGTTTTTCCTACATTAAGATTGGACACATTGCTACAAATTGTCCTAATTGTGATAAAAAGGAAAATTTCAAGAAATTTAAAGGAAAAGGAAAGAAACATTGTTATGTTGTAGTGGATGAAGGTGTGACAAATGAGGAATCCAAGGAAAAGGACAATGAGGAAATTGTCTTTGTTGTTGTGAAGGAAGATTTGACTGATGAAAAAGCTCTGGTATCACACATGGATAGTAGTAATGAATGGATAATAGATAGTGGTTGCTCACACCACATGACCAGTGATAGAAACAAGTTCTTATCTCTTAAAGAATTTGATGGTGGTGTGGTAAGGTTTGGTAACAAATCACCCTGCATGGTTAAAGGTAAAGGATCTATTTCATTGAATGGAAAAAGTAATGCAATTGATGTCTTTTGGGTAGATGGATTAAAACATAACTTACTGTGTGTTGGACAATTAAATGATAAAGGATATATTCTTGAATTTAAGAGTGGAGTGTGCAAGATCCTTGGAAGTAAAGGAGAGTTGATTGCAACTAGAAAGTATACTAGAGGTAATATTTTTCATCTGAATACTAATGTGAATAGTTGTTTGGTGGCTAAGATTGAAGACAACAGGTTATCGCACAAGAGGTTTTTTCATGTGAACTTTGATAATTTGACAAATGTTAGCAAATCAAGTATTGTGAGAGGTATGCCCCATCTTGTGAAACCGGACAATGTGTTGTGTAAGGACAGTCAGATGGGTAAGATGACTTCTGTATCTTTTAAGAGAATTTTTTTTTCTTTAGAGCATATTCTTGATTTAGTTCACATTGATCTATGTGCTCCTATGAGGACTAGAATCTATTATGGTGATAAGTACTTTATGGCTTTTACTGATGATTTTTCAAAGATGATGTGGGTAACTTTTCTAAGAGAAAAGTCTAAGGCTTTCAGTAAATTGAAGGCATTTAAATCTTTAGTTGAGAAGGAAACCAAGAGGCATTTGAAATGTATGAGATCTAACTAGGGAGGTGAGTTCACTTTTGATGAGTTTGTGAAGTTTTGAGATGAATAGGGAATTAAGAGGCAAATGTTAGCACCCATAACTCCACAACAAAATGGAATAGTTGAGAGAAGGAATAGGACAATTGTGGAAGTTGCTAGAACAATGTTGATACAAGGTGCAGTACCTTAGATGTTTTGGAGGGTAGCAGTTAGTACAACTATTTATACTTTGAACCAAGTACTTGTCAAGAAAGGTAATGATAAAACACCTTATGAACTTTGGAATGGTAAGACTCCTAATTTCAGCTACTTTAAAAATTTTGGGAGTAAATGTTTTATTAAGAGATGATGTTACTAGAAAATTTGATGCTAAGTTTGATGAAGGTATATTTCTTGGATACTCTACCAAGAGTAAAGAATTCAAATGCTATAAAAAGAGAACTAATAAGATAGTTGAAAGTGTAAATGTTAAGGTTGATGAATTGTCTAAGAAATCTGATGAGACCAGTAGATCTGAGCCTAAAAATAATGAAGAAAACCTTGTGTTTATAGAACCGGAAGTGCAGAAGAATGATGAACAAAACAATGCAGAAATAGGTGCTCAACTAGTAAATGAAGAAAGCAATGAAAAGATGATGAACATGAAATAGAAGGCACAACACCAGAACTGGTAATACCAAGGTATGTTAAATTAAATCATTTAGAAGACCAATTATCGGAGATAAGAATTCTGGTGTACAGACTAGAAGGAAAATCAGAGAAAACTCTTGTCTGATTTCTACTATTGAGCCTAAATAGTAAGAGAAGAATTGAAGGATGATGACTGGATTAATGCTATGAATGAGGAATTAGATCAGATAGAGAAAAACAAGACCTGGACACTTGTTCCTAGATCGGAAGACAAGAATTTTATAGGAACAAAATGGGTTTTTAGAAAGAAGTTAAATGAAGATGGAAAGGTTGTAAGGAATAAAGAAAGACTTGTATGCAAAGGATATCCACAAGAAGAAGGAGAAGACTATGGTGAAACCTTTGCATCGGTGGCAAGATTGGAAGGTGTAAGAAAGTTACTTTCCTTTGCTTCTTTTAAAGGATTTAAGGTATATTAGATGGATGTTAAATCAACTTTTCTGAATGGTATCCTGGAAGAAGAAGTATATATAGAACAACCGAATGGATTTGCATTAAGTGAAGATGAAAATATGGTTTTTAAGTTACAAAAGGCTCTATATGGGTTGAAGTAAGCACCGAGAGAATGATTTGAAATATTGTATACACATTTGATCAATATAGGATTCCAGCGTACCAATGAGGATAGTAACATATATTTAAAGAGTGATGGAGACGAAATGTTGATAGTAAAATTTTTTGTTGATGATATAATTTTTGGTGGTGATAATGATCTATGTATGACTTTTGTTGAGGAAATGAAGAAATAATTTGAAATGTCTCTTATTGGTGAGATTAAATTTTTCATTGGGTTGCAGGTGCAACAACTAGATGGTGGAATATTTATTTGTCAGATTAAAAATATGTAAAAGAAGTATTGAAAACTTTTCACATGGAAGATTGCAAACCAATTGGTACTCTGATGGTGATAGGTTGTAAATTGTCTAAACAGGATGATTCACCCTTTGTAGATGAAAAGGAATATAGGTCCATGATTGGTAAGTTGCATTATGTTGTTCATAGTAGATCGGATATTGCACATGTTGTTGGATTGGTTGCTAGATTTTAGAAAGATCCCAAGGAGACTCACTTGGTAGTGGTGAAAAGGATATTCAGATATCTGAAAGGCACAATGGATTATGGCTAATGGTATCCTTATAAAGATGAATTTTCTTTGAAAGTGTTTACTGATGCAGATTGGGTAGGCAATGTTGATGACTGGAAAAGCACTACCGATGGAGCTTTTCTTATTGGAGGTAGATTGGTTTCTTGGACAAGTAAAAAGAAAACATGTGTATCACAATCAATAGCTGAAGCAGAATATGTTGTAGCATCTATGAATTGTACACAAGCAATTTGGATGAGACATGTGTTGGAAGGCTTTAAGAAAGATATGTCTGAACTAGTGATTATTTATTGTGACAATAATAGTATTGTTAATATTTCAAAAAATCATGTGTTACATGCAAGGACAAAGCATATAGAACTGAAATATCACTTTATGAGGGAAAGAGTATAGGAGAAGCAAGTCAAAATGGAATATATGAAAAGCAAAGAGCAGTTAGCAAAGATCTTCATTAAAACTTTTCCAAAGACAACCTTTGAGTACCTCAAAGGTAAATTAGGGGTCAGACCCCTACATAAGATGAGCTAAGATACAAGAGATGCATCAATCTAGTGGGCTTAATAAATATTTTTCATTGTTGATTGATGAAATGCTGGATACTTTGCAGGGGGAGAAGCTTAGATGAGTTTTGCAGAGATGTTGGAAACATTAGTAGCATGAATGAAGAAAGGAGATGCATTTTCCCCTTTGGTATTGCTGTCAAAGGGGGAGAAGTAATATTATCCGAAGGAGAAGAATTAGTGCAGGTGAAGTAGTGCAAACGATAGATGAAGTACATCAGAAGAAGAGCGAGTGAAGGCAGCAGAGAAGTTCATAGTTGACAGTTGAATATGTTGGTGTTGCCATCAATGCTAAAGGGGGGATTGTTGGCATTATTGGCATAATTGGTGTTGATGGAGAATGTTGATGAACCAGTAAAGGACTATAGGTATTGATATAGTGATGAAGAGATTGAGATTATTGTCTTAATGACTTTGATCAATTATTTGTATTTTCATTTATGGCAAACTATGTGGCAACTATGTTTTTCAAGTTTATTTTGTCATCTAAGTCCTTTTTGGTCTATCAGAAATGCCTTACTAGTAATGAAGACAGTGAACTACGAATTAAGACCTTAACTGGTAAATGTGGAATTGTTTTGTTTGGTTCTGGAGATTGGTGATGAGTCAAGTGTTGAGGTTTGGAACATGTATTTGTATCATTGTAATTTATCTTTGACTGGGACCACATCATGATTTGATTACCGAAAATCATGTTTATAATTTTTGTTGTATTTTCTATAGGGTTTAAGAAGGGTTTAAGAACCAGTATTCAATTCTTATAACCGGTAATGATTTTGAGTTTGACAATGTATTACATTATGTTTGTAAGTTGGTGATGATGTGGCTGAAACCTTGTGAAGTGTTTGAATGATGTTTTGGTGTGCTCAAAGAGCGAATTTCTTCAGAATGTGTGAAGTGCTTAGCAGAATGATCTAAGGGTTTGAAAGTGTATCAGATCAAGGTGTGGTGATCCTTCAATGACTATAGTTGATTTGCAATTGATTGTAATGATCCATTTAATGATCTTTGATGATCTATGTTGTAAGTCTTAGGGTTTTGTAGGCGGCTAAGATGTAAAAGTTATTTAGGTCAGTATAGTTGATGTTTGTTGTATCGATGATTTGAGAGAAGAGTGTGAAGTTGAACCGGTGTGGTGTATCTGCAAGAGTATAGAAGATTGGACCTAAATTGGATCTGAAGTAGCAAGCAATTAGGGCCATTTCCAGATCATTCATCTATTGCTCCCTAACAATTGCAGCAAATAAAATCCCTTAACTGGGTAGGTTCTAACTATTGAGATCTAAGAACACTTAGAGGGTGGGGGGGGGGGGAGGTTGAATCAGTGTTCTGTCAGTAACACACAATTTTATCCTTTTATACCATACACATATAAACTGGTAAACAAATAAATATATAACTTGAAGAAAATAAACCATCCACATAAATGAACACCATAACACACAGAATTTGTAAGTGGAAAACCTCAAAGAGGAAAAACCATGGTGGGATTTGTGACCCACAATATCAGTTCACTAGCCATATGAAAGGATATTACATATAATGGGGGCCTACACATGCAAGAAGGAACACTGTGTAGAGCATACTACTTATCACTAAAGAGTCTCACTAACTACAAGCTTCTTGCTAAATTAAAACAATAAAATTGAACTCAAAAATGCATCTGCTATGCCAAATAGAGTTCGGGTTCTAGCTCTACTCTGTACCAGTTCATAAACCCTAAACAATACTACTGGCATCTCTTCTCCTCCAAGAATTCTTTCCAAGCTATCTACTTATCATTGCATGATATAACACTTGCATACAAATGATCTACATACATACACTTCACATTATACAGTTCTACTATATTCTCCTATGTCATATCCTTATCATATATATCAAAATGACTTAGTAGACTGACCTATATACCCATTACAAACAATATGCCTTATGTTGGCTTACAATGCATTACAAAAATATTCAATGTCGGTCTCGACAATAATTACAAAATGATTTACTAAATAAATCTCCCTTCATCTCGATTCCTTCAAGTATTGATGTCGATGTTGGTACCTGTTGGGTCTCAAATCAACAGATTGGATAGGCTCTAAGGAAATGCCAACTCCTAAAACCCTCCAATTGACTTGGCCAACATATAGAGTGAACCTATTTGGTTGTTAACTCTCTCACTTTAGGCTCTGCAGGACCTAGGTGGGTATACCTATTCACCAGTTGTCTTTAATGACTGGTGCTTTTTATAGAAGATTAAGTGTCCTGATCTGGTTTCCTCCTATCAAAGAATGGCATAAGTTCCTAGGATGGAGATATAGTAGATGAGTTCAAGATTGTTGTTGTAGAAGCTATTCGATCTATGTTTCCTACCTAGTTACTCCGGTTGCTTTAAAATAACATATGATGAATATGGTGATAAGTGTAATCTGTAAATAACCAGTGCCTTCTTCGCTATTTGGGCTACAGAGTCATTATATTTTCTTCAGGACTTACTGTGCGAACTTGTGAGATGGTTTTTTTAACCCACCCCTTTATGGACCTGTCAGTTATTAATTCTTTTGAGATCAATTGAATGCTTATATCATAAGTTGCTTGAATGAATTTAACCCTACCTTTCAGGGATCATTCAAGTAAGCACTGTGAAGAACAATTATAATTCGCAAGCAGAACTTTTATTTCAACCTTATAACATACAACATAAATTTCATTCAAAGAGTATGAACAACCTTATCTCTTCAGATAATATCACAAGCGATTGCCAAAAACAAAATGAAATAATCCACAACACATACGCAGAGAAAACAACTGATCATAGCATGTATTCCATCAAAATTTGTATAACAGAAAACTTACAGGCTGTCATACATTACTCTCTTGTTCTTGTGTATCTTTTATTACCATATTACAAAAACCTCTCTCATATATATATGAGAGCAAAAGTCATTTATGAAAAGATGTGTCTTTTCAAAATACTAATTGTTAATTTGAATATTCCTAATAAACTTAAGTAAAAAGAGATTAAGAATTCCTAAATGATGAATATAATCATCTTCTTTAAAAGTCTTGATCTTAACACTCTGTTTCTTCAATTCTTCTCCCTATGAAAGGTATTCGAAGATCATCTGGTTGACTGTAGGGGCCATGTCTTTGCTTCGGTCCAACCTTGACAGAGCCCGATCCTTGATGTTTACAAGTTCATTCCACAAATCTTCCATGGACATTACTCCTCCTTCTTTATAAAACAAGGGCATTCCAATAGGGCTCCCATCATCCAATTCTTTAAGATCTCGTTTTAGCATATCTTTGAATTTAACATGATCTTCTATATATGAGGTCCCTTCAGCCTTCTCCTCTGGCGTCATCACATCAACACTGTTTATCACCTCATGCAATCATGCTTTTAACCTTTCATGCTCTCTTAATGCTTTTATGGTTCCAGTGTACACCCTCCAGTAATGTTCGACATGTATAAGCATGGTGTTGAATCAGTGTTCAATGATATCATTAACCAATCTATCCATCTTTTGCTGGATATTACTTACCTATTTGGTAGCCTTATCTACTTGATACTTCCAATACAGAGCATCAGAAACATCATCCAAGCTTTGTCCTGTGGGATATGAGGCATATTCATTTAAGGGAGTCCCTGTCTCAAGTTGTAATATTTTCATTTGTAACTTCTAATTCTCCTCTTTAGATTTTTCATACAAGCCCTTATAGGTAATATTTTCCCTAACCAAAAACTCTGTCTGATCCATATTTAATTTGGCTACATCCAGGTTCAACTTTGCAGTGACCCTAGGGTCAGTCTTTCCAACTTGATGAATCATGAGGTGTCCAAAGGTTACTTCGATATCCACAATAATTGGCCTTTTTCCTTTTGGATATAATGCCCATTGTAGGAGATCCTTTTGATCAGGATCATACCCGAAGCCTAGGAATAATTTATCTATCTCTTGAGGCAACACTTGTTGATTCGAGTCCTGCTTCTTCAAGAATCCGTCAAACAGAAGTGTTGAATTTATGTCCCAACCAGAAAAGATGATAACACTAGCCTCTTTTAATACTTTCCTCCCTTTCTTAGGGGTCATATCTTCCATGAGGGTATCGATTTCATCCTGTAGTCTTTTCATCTATTCTTCTTCTGGTATTCCAGCCATGCTTCGTTTCACATGGGCCCCTTTATACTGGTACAAGAATGAAAGGAATTCCCTCGAAGAGGCGAATCAGTCCTCAGCAACAAAGTCTTCATGCTCTGTTATCCTTATATCAACTACATCTTTAATGTTAAATTCACCAGTGTCCACATTCACCTCTGCTTCAAAACCAGGGGGATAATCTTCTCTAGGAGAGTCAGCAGGGATACTACTAGCAGCTGATTTTGGTGACATGTGAGCCAATGGTTGACTATCCTTTTCTGTGTTGATAAAATGAAGGAATTGTGGGGGCACTCTATGCATAATTTCTACTTCATGTTGAAGTAGCTTTTTGGCTATCTCTGAAGGATCTTGGAGGTTTCCAAGTAATTCTCCATCCACCATCCCCCTTGCTCTTTTCCATTTGAAGGCTTCCCAAGTCATTTCACTTCTTTCTCTCAAAACCCTGGCCTCTTCGCTTTCGAGGTTCTTCATTAAATCGTCTGGCATTTTAGCCAGATGTATCCCAACTTTTAGTTTTTGTGACGCCCTGGTAGCTCTTATATATCCCTCAGGATCAAAGTTCTCTCTAGGATCACCCAGAGTCATGCCATAATAATCTAATTTATTTTGAAGTAAATGATAGCTTTTTGAACTTTTAACAATAAAATCAGAAAAAACCAATAACCCTGGAACAATGGATTGTTTACCAAAATCCGTAAGATGTTTGGCACTGATAGCAAATAATTGTCTCACAATCTCTAGGCTAGCCACCCTATTTGGTACTATAATTGGTAGCATGTATGGCTTTCCTTCATGCCCAAATACCCTGATTTCTGTATGATTAATGTGGCAATACCAGTCACCCCAGTTGTGATCAATCTGAGACTCTGGAGAGAAGTCTTTTGGCCTGAGGAATCTCTTAATTTCAGGGGACAGAGTATAATCTCTATGTTGTCCAAAGGCCGCACTAAGGGGTTTCACAAAATATTCCTGAAAGTGCCAGTATTGGTTGTCCATGAATCTTTGATCCCATGCAGAAACCCACAACTGAATTGGTTTCTTCAAACCATTCTTATCATAAGCTCTAATGCAGAAATCATCTGACCAGAAATTGATTTCTTGTCCACAATAAAGAATGATGTGCATCAATAAAGAGTACAATGAGAAATGGACATTCACAAGTTCTCCTTTCAACTTTTCCAACCCATGATTTAGGGCATCTACAACATAAGTGGCATAGTCAAATGACCTAGGGTCTTTCAATTGTAAATCAGCACACAGAACCATAACCCCAATATCCATGAGAGGATAAGCCTCTAAGCCTAATACTTGGGCTGCAGCATAGTATGTATACTTAAAATATGGATGGAATTGGTTGACATCAAATGGCACCTTGTCATTTTTGCTGAATGGAACAAAGGACCCGCTCACTTTTGGCCGGTGAATGGGTAATCTCCACGTCCTGTAGATGTCTTCCAAGTTAAAGAATTCTCACGACAGTTTCTGCATATCAATTTTCTCTTCTAGTTCCCAGTCTAGATCAAATACCATATCAATAGTCTGTTTGTTAATCACCACCAAGGGATTCCCTCGGTAGTCACATATGGTTTTGGTTCTTGGATCATAGCAATCTACCAGAGCTTTCATTAATTCAACATCCACAAATACATTCGGGACTACCAATTTCCCTAAGTTTTTCTTCCATAGGTTACTTATGGGCTCAGGAGCGTCCCTTCTCTTGTAACTAAACAAGAACAACTCATGTCCTCTGATTTCAATCCATATGTCTTGCAGATGTTCAAATCTATCCTCCAATCCTTCTTCTTCACTCTTGATCTTTTTAGACCTCACACTGGATGTCAGGCATTGGTCTAGCAAATCTTGAGTCAAAGCTCTACCTTCCTTTTTCTGTCTTTTGGGCTTCTCTTCAGGGTTTAATTATTTCCCTTTTCTACTCTTTTTAGAAGAAGAAGAAGGTTCCATAATTTCAATAAATATGAGAAATCACACTTACTTGGAGAATTGTCTAACTCTTCTGATTGTCATTCATGAACTTCAGCAAATTCCTTGCAACTTTTAGTCTCTTGGCATCAATTTGGTTCTTATGAAGATTCGATCAGTTCAGCTATAATTGCATGGGCAACTTGTGCACAGTTAATGTCTCTGCATCTATAATGGCTATTCAAATGTTTAAACTTAATTGCAGATGTGACATTCTTCACTTGGGCTTTTAACTCTTTCGCGGGAAGTACTGTTCAACTGAATTGATCGTAAATCGAGTTTTTGATGAAACCCTTGTCTTCGGCCGAATACTTTGATCTTTCATCGAAAGCTCACTTTCCTCGATATCACTTCATCAGCGAATAGCCCATGTCGAAAAACCATTTTCTATTTTCCTCGAAATCATCTTTTCCTCGATGAACTTTCTTTTGATGAGTCATTAGTAAGTTTCATCGAAATCATATTTTGATGGGTTCTGTTCTTCGGTGAAAGTTCATGCAAGCTCTTCGAAAGTCATTTTCCTTCGATATCCCCTTTATCGATAAAACCCTTCTATTTTTGTTTGATATAATGTTATCGATGAGATTTGCTTTTCGATGAATGCTTTTTAAGTTTCTTCGACAGTTGTATCTCCTCGACTTCACTTTTTGCTTTTTGCCTTTTGCTTTTCACTTTTCGATGAAACTGGAGTATCGATGAGTGGCTTCCTTCATCTATCGAAAGTGTCATTCTACCAAAGACATCTTTTCGTAGTGTTTTACTCGTCATGCTCTATTTTGATGAAAGTATTCTTTCAGTGAAACTCCTTTTGAGATGCTCGATATGATATTTTGGCTGATAATCTTTTAGTTTTCATGCCTATGGGAAGATTTTTTTTATTTGAAATATAGTGTTCAACAGTGGCTTTGGCTGAGGATTGAGGCATATTGTGTATGTCTTCAAGAATTCAGAATCTCTGGTTCGTGAGGATACATTTTGACAAGTCATGGTATTTACAATGGAAGTGGATCCTAATCTACTGTACATGTAACAGAATACATCAAGAAAAGAAATTTTTCAAGAATTGTCCATGTACTGGCAATTCTTGGACTTCCCCTGTTGTATTTTGGAGCAGGTAGGAATATTCTCCTTTTTTATCCATAATCACATATGGTCCGGTCCATAAAGCCTCAAATTTGCCATGCTTGCCTTTGTCTTGACTCCTGGCATTCCACATTAAGACCCAATCACCCACACAAAATTTCCTATCTGTCGTCCTCCTGTCATACAACCTCTTCATCTGATTTTGAATCTTTATATTCTATTTCTGAGCCTCTATTCTGACTTCATCAAGCTCTGCTAACTGCATCATCCTCTCTTGTGAGGGGTCTTCAACATCTATCCCTTCTTGAGTCACGAACCTATGTACAGGCAAGAGATTCTCCAAAGGCAATCTGGCTCTTTTGCCATAAACCAACTCAAATGGAGACTTTCCCGTAGATTTCTTCATTGTTATTCTATCTTCCCATAATGCAAGACTCAACTTTGAATACCATGCCTTCTTGTTGTGTCCTAACATCCTTTTAATGATCTTTAAGATGTTTTTGTTGCTTGATTCAGCTTGCCCATTTCCTTGAGGGTGGTAAGGAGAAGAATGAGATATTTGAATGCCATACTCTTCACAAAAAGTGTTGAATTCCTCAGACCTAAAGGACATGCCATTGTCTGAGATGATCTTTGCAGGAACAGCGAATCTAGTAATAATGTTCTCCATTATGAATTTTATTACTACTTCACTAGTAGCTTGTCTAGTGGGTATTGCCTCTACCCACTTGGTAAAATAGTCTGTAGCAACCAATATCCATCTGTGTCCTCCACTGGATCTTTCAGATATTTCTCCTATGAAATCTATTCTCCATTGCTGAAATGGTTCCTCAGCTAGCATTGGTCTTAATGGAAGTGACCCTTGATATTTCATTTTGCCTGAAAATTTCTGACAAGCTTCACACTTTCTAACATATCTATAAGAGTCATTGAAAATGCATGGCCAAAAGTGTTTAGCTCTCAATATCTTATGTGCAGTAGTCTTAGCCAAAAAAGGACCACCACAAACCCCATCATGCATCTCTTGGAGAACCTTCTCTGCTTGGCAGTTATCTAGGCACAATAATAATATCCCATCTCTGTTTTTCCAATACAAGTCCCCATTGACAATCACATATCTCACAGATTTCAACTTTAAAGTTCTTCTCTGATTATCAGTCATACCATCCGGGCATTTCAAGTGCTTAAGGTAGTATATGATGTCAGTGTACCATGCTGTATTCTCAAAGCTGAAGTTGGCTTCTTCTAATCTTACTTGGTTTACACAAGACTCCTCAATTTCAGTCCCTGTCATGAGTTTGGCCAACCCTTGTCCTTTGATAACTTGTGAAATTTTGAGTTCAATGTTGAACTCTTGTATTTGGTTGATCCATTTACATCTTTTGCTTGTGACCTTAGTTTGTCTGAAGATATCTTTCACTGCTGCATTAGGAACATGTGCTATAACTTCAACCCCCACTAAGTATGGTCTAAACTATTTTACTGATCTGACCAAGGCATAAGCTTTCTTTTCATTCAACTCATATTTTATTTCTGAAGGGCTCAAAGACTTGCTAAAATATGCAATGGGTTGCTCATACCCTTCTGGATTCTTCTGCAACAATACTGCTACTATTGTATGACAAGAAGTGAATGAGAATATTATAAAAGGCTTGCTAAAATCTAGAGAGTTTAGTACTGGTGCTTCAGAAATTGCTCTTTTGATCGCTACAAAGGAATCAATTGCTTCCTCAGTCCAATCAATTTGGACTCCTTTCTTTAACATCTTTACTATAGGTTTTATTATGTCTGCAAAATTTAGAATAAACCTTCTTACAAAATTTATTTGTCCCAAGAATGATTGAATGGCCTTGATAGTTCGAGGAATGGAAACCTCATTGATAGCTGCCACCCTTTCAGGGTCAATTCTTACCCCCTCCTTGGATACTATGTGTCCAAGTAATTTTCCTTCTTCGACACCAAAAATGGCATTTTTTAGGATTCAAGGAAATCCCATACTCTAAGGCTTTCTTGAATATCTTCTCAAGGTGCTCACAATGATCATCAGCCCTTTTTGAGTATGCAGTTAAATCATCTTGGTATACTACCATGATTACATCAATCAGCTCTGCAAAAGCCACATCCATTGCTCTCTGAAATGTGGCACCAGCATTAGTCAATCCAAATGGCATTCGTGCATATACATAAGTGCCCCATGGAGTTGTAAAGGCTATTTTATACTTTTCAGTTTCTTTAACTTTCACCTGATTATAACCTGAAAACCCATCCATCATAGATAATAACTCACACCCTGTCACTTTCTGCAGCATGTTGTCCATATTTGGCAATGGGTAATTGTCCTTTAGAGATGATATGTTTAAGTTTCTAAAATCCACACACAATCTAATATCCCCATTCTTCTTTCTGACTGGTACTAAGTTAGAGACCCATGTGGAATATCTGTAGGGTTCAATAATTCCTGCATCTTTCATTTTTATGATCTCTTCCCTCATTTTTGGTAACAATGTTGGATTAATAGGTCTCTGCTTTTGTCTGAATGGTTTAGCTTCTGGCTTAAGCGGTATCTTGTGCTGAAAAAGATCTTCTCTATAGGCTTTGAGATCTTCATAAGACCATGCAAACACATGTTTATATCTTCTTAGTAATGTCGTCAGTTGTTGCCTCATGGCAGGAGTTAGCCTTTTCCCAATGAAAACATTTCTAGGAGTTTCTTCACTTCCTAAATTGACTTGTTCCACATCACTTTCTTTAACAGCTGATCCTTTAGTCTCAATTACATCCTGAGCATTGAAAGCCCTTTCCAATGCTACTAAGCCTCTTGGTAATTTATTTGACTTCAGTTGTATGATTTCATGTCCAAATAAAGTTTCCTTACCTTCAGTCTTTTCCATGAAGTCACTGAAATTTATCGCCTGAGTCTGATAGTGATCAACACACTATAAGAATTTTAGTAGGTCCGTATCATCATGAAACACTTGCCAATTATATAGGTTGTCAGGAACTGATGGTCTTACTTTCATCTCTACTTCAGATATCCCAGTCAGTGTTATATCATTATCCTTCAATGCAATATTGGCTAAAAAGTCTGCCATGATGTTCTTTGACCTGTCGATCCAGTTTATTTGAAAAGCATAAAAAAGTTCTATAGTATCCCAAACAGCATTTCTATACTGTTTCAGTCTTAAGTGCTTTGAAGAATACTTCTCCTTTACTTGTGAGACTATTAACTCTGAGTCACCAAACACATTGAGTAATTTAATTCCATGTTTAACTGCTATATTAAGACTAGTGAGTAAGGCTTCATATTCCACAATGTTATTTGTGCACTCAAATAGCAATTTGAAAGAATATTTGTAAGTTTCCCCTGTGGGTGAGATAAATAGGATTCCAGCCCCACTCCCTTCCTTGCTACAAGACCCATCAAAGAACATTTTCCATACTTGATCATTCTTCCCAACTAGACCTGATTCAATGGGGATCCACTCATCAACCTTAGGTTTTGTCAACTGCACTTGGAAATTGTCCATATCAATTTGCAAGAAACATATTTGATTTGTTGACTCTTCCATGTCTTCTATGATATATGTGGACCGGGGTTCCCTATCAATTTTTACCTCCTGCCCATTTATTGGAATCGTAGCATATGATAAATCTAACTGCACATACCCTCCAATCATGTTCGACCATTGCCTAGATAGCAACATCCCATAGTTTGGAGGGACATCCACCAGTGTAATATCTGTTTTGTATGATGCTTCAGGACAGGCTGCCAATTTGAATTCTACATCTTTCATGATGCCAACCACTGGGACCGACCTGTTGTCCATGGCATAACATTTCCCAAAGGTAGTATCAACTTCCAATCCAAGTTCTTTCATCACTCCAACAGGCATAACATTTATGGCTACTCCTGAGTTGATCATACAATTCTTTACTTTCTTATTGTTTGCCACCAAAGTGAGATAAAATGGGTCTACTTGTGTTGGGTTTTTGGTTATGGTGGACCCTAGATATATAACTGGGGCCATTTGTTCATTATTATTACCTTTTGGAACCTCTTGTTTCTGTTCGTTCACTTTTTCCTTCTGGACACCTGAAATTATCTCAGTTGTCTTTTCTCTGTATTCAAGAAACTTCATTATTTCCATTAGGGGAACAGAAACTTTTAATTGCGTTAATGCATTTGAAATATCAAATGAAGTGGAGTGTTGTGCCAAAGGAAATTTTGTTATATCTTCTTTTTGAACATCAGGACCCCTTGTATTATTCTTTGGTACATCTTCCTTAGTTTTAGCTACTTTATTTGTTTGCTTGGGTGTTTCATCATTTTCTTTTATAAAAAGACTAGTGAGTTTGCTTTGCTTTGGATTCACCACCCTATTCCTCAAATCATAAGTTCTTTTTGCTTGTGCAATGGCATAAGCTGTAATTCTTCTCTTTTCTTCTTCAGTGGGGATTCTGAGCTTAACACTTTCATTTATGTTGGTGGTTACGAGTAACACAGAGCATTGATCAATGTTCATGGAATGTGATCCTCCTTCCTCTGCAAAGGATATCATGTTAATAGTTGGGTCACCCATATGTTCTTCATAACCATTCTCTTCCTCCTACAATCCTTTTGCTACAGTGCACAAAGAGGGAGCATGTGGCATATTGCAAGCATAACACCACATGTCATCATCTTGAGTATAGTTTACTGTTCTTTTCAAGGGATCTGGAATTTGCTGGTTGTCTCTGTGATTCCTGTCTACTGGTTTTCCATCTTTCTAGGTAGTGTTATAGGGCATGTCATGCAATCTGGGCCTCTCAGGACGATAATATTGCTGCTTATCTATTTTTTTTACCCTTACAGATAAATCTTTTAGGGCATTCAAAACTTTGTCAAGCTTATCTTCATCTTTATTAGCCTTGGGTGCTTTAGGATTGTACAACCTGGCATCTTCTCTTTTCCCCACTTTACCAGCAGCCTTCCTGTTATTTTCTATAACAATGGCATCTTTCATAACATCCCGGAGGTCTCTAGGATTTCTGGTTCTCAGCTCATAGTTTGTTTTACTATCATAAGCATTAATGTAATATAGAATGCTTACCTCAGGTACTGGTTTCATCCTATTGGGGATTTTGTTTAGAACCCTATTAAATCTTTTATTAAAATCTACCATTGATTCATTTTGCTCCTTTTTTATGCTAATGATCTCATGCAAAGCAAATTTAGGGCTGTTATGGTCTCCATATTGCTCAAGGAATAAGTTTTTGAACTTTGCAAGATTTCTAATAGATGCATCGGGCAAAACCCTAAACCAATCTCTTGCATCTTCTGTTAATGATTGCATAAATAACCTGATCTTAACATCTTCATGTGGTAAACCAAAAACCTCAATTACTGCATCAAAGGCTTTACAATGAGCTTCTCCTGAAATTGCATTACTTCCATTGAATCTTGGTATTGTAGTCCTGATTTCATTTGGGATAGGATATGGGTACACCATCATTCCTGAAAAATCAAACTGCCTCATTTGTTCCATATTCATTAGTCCATGTCCCCCGTGAGGATTCCCAAAGTTTTGGTTCATATTACCATATAAGGGTATCTGCTTTTGATAAGGAAAAGGGTATTGATTCTGGTATTGATATTGAAATTGATCAGGGGGTGGATGTTGGTTATGAAATTGACCTGGAGGTGGAAATTGATTATGAGCAGCAAAGCTTCTATGTAAATTTGGCTGGACTGGTGGTGCACTTGATTGCACATGATCCTCCCTTTTGTTACCAAACAAGGGGTTCTCATAAGCCTTGAAATTATCACTCTTTGTTTTACCCACTCCCTGAGCACATTTTTTTTTGTAGTTGTTTACATCTTTATTAAAATCATCCTCACCAACATTTATGCCTAATTTAGCACACAGCTCCAAACATTCCTGAGTCCTTCCCAAATCTCTCATTTCAACAGCTGCTTCCATCATTTGTCTAGTTAAATCTGTAAATCTATCTGCAGGATCTGCCATACCTGATCCTGATGAAGGCGGTGTGTTTTGTCTAGATCGTGCTTCGTGGTTTTCGAAACCAGGGGGAATTTGATATCGCCCCTTCTGAGCTTTATATGCTGCAATCAAATCCTCATTTACTGAGCTTGAAGTAGTTGCTTTATCCTGTTCTCTTAAGGGTGAATGTTGGTTGCTTTATTGCTTATACTGATTGTACCTTTCTCTCATGAATTCATTCATGGGTTCTTTGTTTTTGTTCTTTCGTTGAGAGAAATCTAACTAGGATAAAGATTGTCCTTTTGTGACTGACCTCGTTCCATGCATAGATATTCCTCCCCTTTATCTTTGAGTCACCACCTCTCTTCCTGAGAGGAAAGTTTTTCTTTCTTTTGAGTCCTCTCCCACAACAGAGTCTTAATAATTCATCCCCAGCAGAGTCGCCAATCTGTTGGGTCTCAAATCAACAGATTGGATAGGTTCTAAGGAAATGCCAACTCCTAAAAACCTCCAATTGACTTGGCCAACATATAGAGTGAACCTGTTTGGTTGTTAACTCTCTCACTTCAGGCTTTGCAGGACCTAGGTGGGTATACCTATTCACCAGTTGTCTTTAATGACCGGTGCTTTTTATAGCAGATTAAGTGTCCTAATCTGGTTTCCTCCTATCTTAGAATGGCATAAGTTCCTAGGATGGAGATATAGCAGATGAGTTCAAGATTGTTGTTGTAGAAGCTATTCGATCTATGTTTCCTACCTAGTTACTCCGGTTGCTTTAAAATAACATATGATGAATATGGTGATAAGTGTAATCTGTAAATAACCAGTGCCTTCTTCGTTGTTTGGGCTACAGAGTCATTATATTTTCTTCAGGACTTACTATGCGAACTTGTGAGACAGTTTTTTTAACCCACCCCTTTATGGACCTATCGGTTATTATTTCTTTTGAGATCAATTGAATGCTTATATCATAAGTTGCATGAATGAATTTAACCCTACCTTTAAGGGACCTTTCAAGTAAGCACTGTGAAGAATAATTATAATTCGCAAGCAAAACTTTTATTTCAACCTTATAACATACAACATAAATTTCATTCAAAGAATATGAACAACCTTATCTCTTCAGATAATATCACAAGCGATTGCCAAAAACAAAATGAAATAATCCACAACACATACGCAGAGAAAACAACTGATCATAGCATGTATTCCATCAAAATTTGTATAACAGAAAACTTACAGGCTGTCATACATTGCTCTCTTGTTCTTGTGTATCTTTTATTGCCATATTACAAAAACCTCTCTCATATATATATGAGAGCAAAATTCATTTATGAAAAGACGTGTCTTTTCAAAATACTAATTGTTAATTTGAATATTCCTAACAAACTTAAGTAAAAAGAGATTAAGAATTCCTAAATGATGAATATAATCATCTTCTTTAAAAGTCTTGATCTTAACACTCTGTTTCTTCAATTCTTCTCCCTGTGAAAGGTATTCGAAGATCATCTGGTTGAGGGTAGGGGCCATGTCTTTGCTTCGGTCCAACCTTGACAGAGCCCGATCCTTGATGTTTACAAGTTCATTCCACAAATCTTCCATGGACATTACTCCTCCTTCTTTATAAAATGAGGGCATTCCAATAGGGCTCCCACCATCCAATTCTTTAAGATCTCGTTTTAGCATATCTTCGAATTTAACATGATCTTCTATATATGAGGTCCCTTCAGCCTTCTCCTCTGGCATCATCACATCAACACTGTTTATCACCTCATGCATACATGCTTTTAACCTTTCATGCTCTCTTAATGCTTTTATGGTTCCAGTGTACACCCTCCAGTAATGTTTGACATGTATAAGCATGGTGTTGAATCGGTGTTCAATGATATCATTAACCAATCTATCCATCTTTTGCTAGATATTACTTACCTATTTGGTAGCCTTATCTGCTTGATGCTTCCAATATAGAGCATCAGAAACATCATCCAAGCTTTGTCCTGTGGGACATGAGGCATATTCATTTAAGGGAGTCCCTGTCTCAAGTAGTAATATTTTCGTTTGTAACTTCTGATTCTCCTCTTTAGATTTTTCATACAAGCCCTTATAGGTAATATTTTCCCTGACCAAAAGCTCTGTCTGATCCATATTTAATTTGGCTACATCCAGGTTCAACATTGTAGTGACCCTAGGGTCAGTCTTTCCAACCTGATGAATCATGAGGTGTCCAAAGGTTTCTTCGATATCCACAATAATTGGCCTTTTTCCTTTCGGATATAATGCCCATTGTAGGAGAGCCTTTTGATCAAGATCATACCCGGAGCCTAGGAACAATTTATCTATCTCTTGAGGCAACACTTGTTGATTCAAGTCCTGCTTCTTCAAGAATCTGTCAAACAAAAGTGCTGAATTTATGTCCCAACCAGAAAAGATGATAACACCAGCCTCTTTTAAAATTTTCCTCCCTTTCTTAGGGGTCATATCTTTCATGAGGGTATCAATTTCATCCTGTAGTCTTCTCATCTGTTCTTCTTCTGGTCTTTCAGCCATGCTTCATTTCACATGGGCCCCTTTATACTGGTACAAGAATGAAAGGAATTCCCTCGAAGAGGCGAATCTATCATCAGCAACAAAGTCTTCATGCTCTGTTATCCTTATATCAACTACATCTTTAATGTTAAATTCACCAGTGTCCACATTCACCTCTGCTTCAAAACCAGGGGGATAATCTTCTCTAAGAGAGTCAGTAGGGATACTACTAGTAGCTGATTTTGGTGACATGTGAGCCAATGGTTGACTATCCTTTTTAGTGTTGATAAAATGAAGGAATTGTGGGGGAACTCTATGCATAATTTCTACTTCATTTTGAAGTAGCTGTTTGGCTATCTCCAAATGATCTTGGAGGTTTCCAAGTAAGTCTCCATCCACCATCCCCCTTGCTCTTTTCCATTTGAAGGCTTCCCAAGTCATTTTGCTTCTTTCTCTCAAAACCCTGGCCTCTTCCCTTTCGAGGTTCTTCATTAAATCATCTGGCATTTTAGCCACATGTATCCCAGCTTTTAGTTTTTGTGACGCCCTGGCAGCTCTTATATATCCCTCAGGATCAAAGTTCTCTCTAGGATCACCTAGAGTCATGCCATAATAATCTAATTTATTTTGAAGTAAATGATAGCTTTTTGAACTTTTAACAATAAAATCAGAAAAAACCAATAACCCTGGAACAATGGATTGTTTACCAAAATCCGTAAGATGTTTGGCACTGATAGCAAATAATTGTCTCACAATCTCTAGGCTAGCCACCCTGTTTGGTACTATAATTGGCAGCATGTATGGCTTTCCTTCATACCCAAATACCCTAATTTCTGTATGATTACTGTGGCAATACCAGTCACCCCAGTTGTGATCAATCTGAGACTCTGGAGAGAAGTCTTTTGGCCTAAGGAATCTCTTAATTTCAGGGGACAGAGTATAATCTCTATGTTGTCCAAAGGGCACAGTAAGGGGTTTCACAAAATATTCCTGAAAGTGCCAGTATTGGTTGTTCATGAATCTTTGATCCCATGCAGAAACCCACAACTGAACTGGTTTCTTCAAACCATTCTTATCATAAGCTCCGATGCAGAAATCATCTGACCAAAAATTGATTTCTTGTCCACAATAAAGAATGATGTGCATCAATAAAGAGTACAATGAGAAATGGACATTCACAAGGTCTCCTTTCAACTTTTCCAACCCATGATTTAGGGCATCTGCAACATAAGTGGCATAGTCAAATGACCTAGGGTCTTTCGATTGTAAATCAGCACACAGAACCATAACCCCAATATCCATGAGAGGATGAGCCTCTAAGCCTAATACTTGGGCTACAGCATAGTATGTATACTTAAAATATGGATGGAATTGGTTGACATCAAATGGCACCTTGTCATTTTTGCTGAATGGAACAAAGGACCCGCTCACTTTTGGCCGGTGAATGGGTAATCTCCACGTCCTGTAGATGTCTTCCAAGTTAAAGAATTCTCGCGACAGTTTTTGCATATCAATTTTCTCTTCTAGTTCCCAGTCTAGATCAAATACCATATCAATAGTCTATTTGTTAATCACCACCAAGGGATTCCATCAGTAGTCGCATATGGTTTTGGTTCTTGGATCATAGCAATCTACCAGATCTTTCATTAATCCAACATCCACAAATACATTCGGGACTACCAATTTCCCTAAGTTTTTCTTCCATAGGTTACTTATGGGCTCAGGAGCGTCCCTTCTCTTGTAACTAAACAAGAACAACTCATGTCCTCTGATTTCAGTCCATATGTCTTGCAGATGTTCAAATCTATCCTCCAATCCTTCTTCTTCACTCTTGATCTTTTTAGACCTCACACTGGATGTCAGGCACTGGTCTAGCAAATTTTGAGTCAAAGCTCTACCTTCCTTTTTCTGTCTTTTGGGCTTCTCTTCAGGGTTTAATTCTTTCCCTTTTCTACTCTTTTTAGAAGAAGAAGAAGGTTCCATAATTTCAATAAATACGAGAAATCACACTTACTTGGAGAATTTTCTAACTCTTTTGATTGTCGTTCACGAACTTCAGCAAATTCCTTGCAACTTTCAGTCTCTTGGCATCAATCTGGTTCTTATGAAGATTCGATCAGTTCAGCTATAATTGCATGGGCAACTTGTGCATAGTTAATGTCTCTGCATCTATAATGGCTATTCAAATGTTTAAACTTAATTGCAGATGTGACATTCTTCACTTGGGCTTTTAACTCTTTCGCGGGAAGTACTGTTCGACTGAAATGATCGTAAATCAAGTTTTTGATGAAACCCTTGTCTTCGGCCGAATACTTTGATCTTTCATCGAAAGCTCACTTCCTCGATATCACTTCATCGGCAAATAGCCCATGTCGAAAAACCATTTTCTAGTTTCCTCGAAATCATCTTTTTCTCGATGAACTTTCTTTCGATGAGTCATTAGTAAGTTTCATCGAAATCATATTTCGATGGGTTTTGTTCTTCGGTGAAAGTTCATGCAAGCTCTTCGAAAGTCTTTTTTCTTTGATATCCCCTTTATCAATAAAACCCTTCTATTTTTGTTCGATATAATGTTATCGATGAGATTTGCTTTTCGATGAATGCTTTTTAAGTTTCTTCGGTAGTTGTATCTCCTCGACTTCACTTTTTGCTTTTTGCCTTTTGCTTTTCACTTTTCGATGAAACTGGAGTATCGATGAGTGGCTTCCTTCATCTATCAAAAGTGACATTCCACCGAAGACATCTTTTTGTAGTATTTTACTCGTCATGCTCTACTTCGATGAAAGTATTCTTTCGGTGAAACTGCTTTTGAGATGCTCAATATGATATTTTGGTCGATAATCTTTTAGTTTTCATGCCTATGGGAAGATTTTTTTTATTTCAAATATAGTGTTCAACAGTACTGATGCCGCTGTAGCCCTGAATGCTCCAAAGCTGGTATATGTTGATATATGACTTCCATCTAATCTTGTTGCCATCAATGACAACAAAATAAATCTAATCAGTGTCAATCGCCAACAATCTCCCCCTTTGGCATTGATGGCAACAATCATGTGAAAAATGGATTCCCTATCGGTTCAACTGAATTATGCCCCCCCTGAGCAATGTAGTCTTTTTGATATCCTGATATCCTTCCCATGTGATCCTGTCTGATTTTTTAGATATTTTTCACATATATACATACTCCCCCTTTGGCATCAATGCCAAAGACCAGTGAAAAAATTGAAAGAATTCAGAACAAAATAATAAATGAATGCTATTAATTTCACTGGAGCTTACCAAAACTTCAAAATTTTAGGGTAAGCCTTATTCAACAACTAAATATATGTATCCCAGCCAGTTTTGAAAGTGTCAAATATGGATGCTAGTCGACTTAGTAAGTGGGCAAGTGTTTCCTTCTCTTTGACATCTACTAGCATGGGTTTAGCAATCATGTCCATGCACTCTCTCTTATGAACACCCAGTGAATCCAATATAGGACCCACCAATCCTCTAAGACTCCTTTCTCTCCTAATGACTTTATGTCTCTCCTTCTCAAAAGCAAAAATTTGGTTCTCCAAGGACAAAATTTGTCCATCAACAAATGTGATTAGTGTGGTTAATCCATCAAAAGAATTAGCAATAATAGCTACCTTATCATGTAACTCCTTTAGTCTTCTATCTACATTAGCTATAAGAATTCCTATGTTACAATAGACCCTGTAGATATTTGTACCTTGTTTCAGACAATTCTCAATAAGAATGAGTTTGGCCTCAATTTTATTTTTCTTTGTTTCTATTGTCTGGTCAAAGGCTGCTCTTTTAGCTATAGTGAATCTTTCTAAAGCCCGTCGGTTTGCAATCTACCTTAGAGATTGAAAATTGTTAGAGATATGCTCTGTTAGAGTTTTGAGCTTGCCAGAAGGGCTTTCTCCATCTTCATTCTGACAATCAGGTGTCAATCTGTGCAATACTATAATTGATTGATCAATTATTCCCTTATCTGCAGTACCCTCCTTCAATAATTTTTGAGTTGCCATCATCATTAACTCAGTGGGAATCATCTCAATGATGGATTTCTTCTCAACCTTAGAAGTGTCAATTGCCAAAACCTTTGCTGGGGAATTAGTTTTAACTGCCGGTATAGATTCAGTTTCCTTTACCTTATCCTATACAACCTCTTTTGCACTGGTGGCTTCGCCACTTGGTGCAGTGTCAATTACTATCGGTGGATTATTATCCACAATATTTACAGTATCTTGTACATTTCCTTTCTCAGAAATAGTTTTAGTTGGTATGGATTGTACACTCTCCTTTACTGTCAGTTGTGTCTATATGTCTATAGTTACTACCGGTGTGGTCAGAATTGGAGTTGAACTACCTAAAATACCTTTCCCTTTTGATTTGTCAGGAATGGTGGAAGATGTAGCTTTAACAAATTCTTCATGAGATGTGAGAAAATCAGGATTCTTTTGGAAGAATTTGGTCCAACCCTTATTGGTCTCATTTATTACCTCATTTACTCTGCCCATCATCAAGCTTATCTGCCAAGGTTTACTACTGAAAACTATCCTATTTGCAACATCTATGCACCTTTTCATTTCCTCATTGTTTATAGAACCACACATTTCCAAAAGTGCTACTTCCTTAATCTCCCTATCCCTCTTGACAACCTCAAGTCTTCTAGCATAAAGTTTATTATACAAAGATAGAGGTATCTCCTTCAAAATTTCTATTAAGGATTTCTTATAAATGTCTATATGTAACAAAATAGCCTCTTCTATTTCATTTTGCTCATCATCCTCTAAATCTTCATAATATATAGATACATTTTTCAAATTTTCATCTTTTGTTATTTCATCAATTAGCTTAGCACAAGTCATTTTAGTCTTACTGGTCACCCTTCTTCTTTTTGCTTGTGGTTGTCTGTGTAAATGTGACTAGTTTTCTCTTCTATATAAGATTCCTTGCCAAAGGTGGTGGTCTAGTTGGTTTAGTTTCCTTTCTAACAAGTCTCCTCCTAGGCTCTGCCTTCTTCTACTCTACTAGTGGTTGATCCACTTTCTTTCTTTGTACCCTTCTGAATGGTGGAAATGAAGTTTTAGGCTTTTTCACTTCTACGGTACTAGCCATTGCCGGTTCTGTTGTCGATTTGGATCTAGAACCTAATTGAGTGTCTATCTTATGAATTACATCCTGTACATATGCAAACATCTTTTCTATTTTCTTCTCTCTTCTCTTCTTGTTAAAACTACTTTTGACTTCAAGTGCCTTCTCTTCTATTGTACCAAAATGCTTTGTTTTGTCATCCAATGGGGCATCTAATAGCATTTTTGCATAGAGTTAAAAAATGCTATCATCTACCTCATATCCAAGCTCAGTAATCTAGATTGTCCTAGGTTCAACTTCCTCCATAGGAGTTTCATTAGTTTTCACCACAAAACAGATATCAATGGAGTACTTCTCCACAATTTTCTTTGATATTCTCTCCCTCTGCCTCATGTTTTCTTGGAATGTTTTGAAATACCCCCAAAGTTTCTCATCTTTTCCAGTACCAAGACCAGTGATTGCTTCCTTGATCTGCATACCTACCGGTATGTCATGAGCGCAATGCTTCTTGCCAAGACCAAGTAGCTCATTCAATAAGTAAAGCATCAGACATACAATGAGATTACCATATCTAAAAGTTCCTTTATTAACTCCCTTGATCTTTCTAAGGTTCAACATCAATTCACTCCTCATCGATTCACATAAATCATATTTTGCATTATTCCTTAGCATTTGATATGCAACATGAATACTTGAACTAGAAACATAATTCAATCGGTTGGGTTGAGTTACCTTATAACCTATTATCATGCTTCAAAATTTTACATCAGTGTCGATGATTGTGTTGATCCTCATTGATCTACTATCTGGAGTTGCACCGATGAGTTTCTCGACCTCTGTGTTGGAAATTTTCTTGCCAAGTTCTTGTCTAACTTTGGGTAAGCTGGTGACTTCTTGAATAACCTCTTTTATGATCATGTAAGGCCTATCTAGCTAGATAAACTCATTGTGAACCCTACTCAGAACGTATCTGATAACTTCATCCTTGAATTCCAGTATGTACATAATACCGGTTAACCCTAAATCCTTAATTGCTTTGTACTCCAATTTGATGATTTCAAAGTCTCACGGTATCATGGATTGACACATGATTTTGATCTCCTTTGTGCCTAAATCCTCCAAAGTGTAGTGAATGTATGCCCTTACATCTTCAACATACATCACACCATCAGGAACCCTAGAAAATGCTCCCGTAGAGTCTTCTTTCTTAGCAATTTTGGGAACCTCTTTAAATATGGGCCTTAACCTATCCTTGACTTTGACAATGGTGGGATTTACAATGAAAGTAGGAGCTAAAGATCTAGATGCCATTTTGAAGAATACCTGAAAGTAAACATTGGTGGAAGATTGAGTGTTTCTGCTTGAAATCCTTTCAAAATGCCTTTGCTTGCTCTTAATTTACCTGGAATTTGCCTTTTCTTCATTCTAAATGCTTGAATGCTTGGTGAGTGAAAATTAATTCTCTTACCCCTTTTATCAATGAATAAAACCCTAATATTTCTCTATAATAAATACTTTGCAAACAACCCTATGGATGTCGGTTTCATTCTTGTGCCGAGTGAACCTTCATCAATGATGAATACAACTCTCTAGATCTCTTCCAGATCTCCTTAGATCTCCTCTGGGGTAATATGTAGGATTTTGTAATGACTTTTCCAACCCCTAAGGCTTATGCCTTAGTTACCAGTGGGATTTCCTGCCGATGGAGGAATAACTTGTTCTACCAGTGGAGTTACCGCTATAGATCCATCTCCACTTGATTCTTTAGATTTTCTAACCCATCTCTTGGTGTGATCTTGTTGTATTTCATCTACCTTTTGCTTTCCTTTCTCATTATCTTTATCATTGCTAACTGGTTGAGTCTTGTTTTTGCAGTATTTAGCAATATGACCTATTTTGTTGCATGCATAACATGTAACATTGTTCTTCTGAATTGCTTTGATAAATCCGATGTCATTCCTTGACCTACAATGATTAGAAAAATGTCCAAAATTTCCACATGCATGACATTTAAAATTGATTCTGCAATCTTCTGATCTATGACCATACTTCTTGCAATTTGTGCATTGACCAAGATCAAAATTATAGTTTTGATTTCCTTTATTTCTACATTGTTTAGCCATATGCCCAAATTTATTGCAAACAAAACATCTACCATTGAATTTATAAGCATTAGATTGCCTTACAGGTTTCCTCTATTCGAATGAGTTCTGCATATCGGCTGTGTGATCTTCATTTGCAGTACCGAAGCTTTCACCTTATACAAATCCAAGTCCTCTAGAATCATCAATCTATCTTTGTCTTTTCAATAAGTCATCCAATTGTGCAACACTAATCCTAATTTTTTCTTTATACTCAATTGCAGTAGTCAGATCATCTTTCAAAGTAGTTATTTGTCTTTCAAGTTTTTGTTCATTGTTCTGGGAGTGTGCCAAATCAGTTCTCAACAGATTATTTTCATGAGTCAATCTTCCACATTCATCAAATTTGTTCTTCAAAGATATAAAAGGATTATCTTCCTTCTTCTTTTTGTCTTCAATATATTTTCATAACCTCATAGTCAAATCTTGCATTTCATTCTTCATGAGCATGTTTGCTTGACTTAGTTTCAGACATTGTTCCTTAAGTGCATTCTTCTCCTCATCAGTAGGGTTTTGAAAAAGTTCTTTTCTCTTGGCTTGAGCTAATGATAACCTTTCTTGCAGGATAAGAATGAACTCATTTACAAAATTCAATTCTTCTTGCAATTTCAAGTTCTTCATCCTTTCAACGTCATAATCCTCAAGAGCCATCTCAAGTTGCTTCTCCATAGCCATGTTCAAAGATTTTGGTTTCAAGATCTTCCTCAAGCTGTTAAACTTCTTCCGAGGTACCAGGCTCTGATACCAATTGTTGGGATCCAAGAACACTAAGAGGGGGGGTGAATCAATGTTCTGCTAGTAATACAAGATTTTATCCTTTTATACCATACACATATAAACTAGTAAACAAATAAATATATAATTTGAAGAAAATAAACCATCCACATAAATGAACACCATAACACACATAATTTGTATGTGGAAAACCTCAAAGAGGAAAAACCATGGTGGGATTTGTGACCCAAAATATCAGTTCACTAGCCATATGAAAGGATATTACATATAATGGGGGCCTACACATGCTGGAAGGCACACTACGTAGATCATACTGCTCATCAGTAAAGAGTCTCACTGACTACAAGCTTCTTGCTAAATTAAAACAAGAAAATTGAACTCAAAAATGCATCTACTATGCCAAATAGAGTTTTGGTTCTAGCTCTGCTCTGTACTAGTTCATAAACCTTGAACACTACTACTGGTATCTCTTCTCCTCCAAGAATTATTTCCAAGCTATCTACAGATCATTGCATGATATAACACTTACATACAAATGATCTACATACATATACTTTGCATTACATAGTTCTGCCATATTCTCCTATGTCGCTTCCTATGTCATATGCTTATCATATATATCAAAATGACTTAGCAGATTGACCTATATACCCATTACAAACAATATGCCTTATGTCAGCTTACAATGCATTACAAAAGATATTCAATGTCAGTCTCGACAATAATTACAAAATGATTTACTAAATAAATCTCCCTGGATGTTGGCTTCCTTCAAGTACTGATGTCGGCTTCCTTCAAGTACTGATGTCGGTGCTGGTGTAGCCTTGAATGCTCCAAAGCCAGTGTCTATTGGTATATGCCCGTATATGACTTTCATCTAATCTTGTTGCCATCAATGACAACAAAATGAATCCGATGAGTGTCAATTGCCAACACTAACAGGCCTTCAATTGTAAATCCATTAACTAGGTAGCTCAACATCTTAGTCTCAAATCCTCTTGTGAGGTTGCTTCTAATTGGGAAATTCTCCTAACAGGGCTCATCATAAAAATCCCTTAACCAAGTGAATCCTAATAGGGTATGTTCCTAATAGGGCATCATTCTAAGCTCCTAACTGGGATAGGATCTTAACAAGGTGCATTCCAAAAGAGTGCACAATTTTGTGGGTGCCAATTCCCACCGTGGTTTTCCCTATTTGGGTTTCCACATGAAAATTCTAGTGTTCATGTGGTGAATGTTTTTGATGTGTTGAATTGATTTACTTTCATTTTATGCATGTTGATAAACACTTAATGAGAAGTTCTAATAAACCAGTTTAACAGTTGGATATTAGTGATTACTAGTATTGGTAAATAGTTTATTACTAGTTTGTGATTGATTTGGTGAAGTTTTATCAGTTTAAGTTTAAGTTTGAAAATGTTGTTAATACTGATTCACCCCCCCTCTTAGTATTAACTAGATCCTCTTAGATTAAAATGTTCTAATATGTTTGCTGGTGTTTCTTGATTGTGTCTTATTTTTTTTGGTGGTCGACATTGATTCTTGTGTGTTGTATTGGTGATTTTGTTGATCTAGTGATATTCTTCATGTTATGTGGTATTTCTGATGGTGTAACAAGTAGTAGTTGATCTTGGCAAGATTTTCGGTGGTGATGCATGTTTGGATATTTGATTTAGATCCATGCTATGTCATGTATGTCATATTGGTCTTTTGGTATGGTGTATTGAGAAGAGATTATTGTAGAGAAGACAAATGAGCTTAACCAAAACTATCATCAAGCATTAGCATATGCTATTTTTGTAGTTCATGTAATCCAGATTGTAGTCCGATCATTATTTTAAGGTTGTGAACCTTCCCTAAGGGTTTGAGCCTTCTGGGTTATTATATCTTGAGCAGTGAGCTCTAGGCAGTGTTATTGATTGCATGTGCATTCTCCATTGTAATATTTACACATACTACTGTAGAGTATCTTCTTATTGTGTGTAGTTTCCCACTGTGGTTTTTCCCTTAACTGGGTTTTCCACGTTAAAATATTGGTGTTATGTGTGTTGTTGTTATTATGTTTACCTTTATTCTTGCTATAGTTGATTGAAATATGAGACTGTGCTTAATTAGTATAATCTGATGAAAATTGATTTGCCCTCCCCCCTCCTAGTTTTCCTTCATTGTTGTTGACAACATGACCATACCTCACATTATTGACAAGGATAAACACATCAAAGATTTCAGTGATTGGAGAGTTGATTTTTTTCAAATGGTGCCAAATATTATAACACACATGAAGGAGGAAAATGACATGAGCATTCAAAGTTTCAATTTGTTTCAGCACAAGATCATAGCACTAGATGTTGGTTACTCAAAGTTTGTTGCAGAGGTGAGAGAAATGATAGATAAAAGGTGGAGATATCACCTTGTGAACGTGCTTGCCATCCAGAGCTTCAAATAGTCAAGCAACTACAAAGTATACCAATGGGAGATCATATTTGAAGGCCTCGAGAGATTAAGTGACCTAGAAAGCCAACTAGTGGATGTGGAGCACACCCAATTTAAAGTAGAACCTTGGTCAAACCAGTAGCCATGGGTTGCTACTTGCATTTTCATGATAAAGGATTTGCTTGCATTCACTAGCTAATCTTATATCACATTGTTGTGTTTTATTTTAATGCATGTTACACAAGCTTTGTTAAAAACTTTTTAATGCTTTAATTAAGTCTCCTTTTTTTAATATATTTAGTTATGAAGAGTTGCAATGTAACAGTCTAAAGCTTGTTTCTTCTCCTAATTTTGATATATAAAGGAGAAACCAAGACCGAATAGAGGGGGATAGCATATGAAATATAATAAAATAGTATATGCAAGAAAATTTTGTACTTTCTTTACATTGGCAAAGCATAACAAAAGAACTCCAAGAATCCTTCTCTCAATTATTTGTAGATTGAGGATGATAAGATATTATATGGTTGTCTCCAATTTATTTCTTTCTCATTTGTTTAATTCAGATTATCAAGGGTAATTTCTGATTTATCAAAGCAATTTTGTCTTCTTTGTGTGATTTGATTAATTAGTTTTTGTAAGGTAGAATTAAATTCCATTTAATCGAGTTACAATAAATTGGAAGAAAAATAGTTTTTAAAAACAAGAACCTGATAATATTACATTTATGCTTGTTTATATAAAGTATAAATGCACTTGTTTGTCAAGTAACTTGAATTCAGATTAGGAATTGGGTATATTTGACTTTGTAGCCTTGAAGAAAGGCACTGATAAAAAATATTAAAAAAATACAAAAATAATAATAATAATCATTATGGGAGATTCAATTTTTGTTTATTTATTTCAAAGATGTAAGTAGAAGTAGGAGTAGTAAGATATAAAATTCCCACTTCAAGTATATGTGCTCTATTAAGTGGATCTGAATTGGGGTATCAACATAAATTTATACATCTCTCTTTTCTTTCTGGATTCAATTGTGTTTGTATTTTTTTGCAAAAAATGCAAACACAATCAAATCCAAAAAGAACAACGAGATGCATAGTGGATTGTGGAAATTGATTACTTCATAAATTTATACGTTTTCTCTAATTGTCAAAAGGTTCTCTCCTTGGTATAGAAGAACAAGAAGTGCAAGAGTAATTGATCCTCTTGTAGATTGATTCTTGTTCATTGGTCAAGTTAGTTGTTAAGCTTGATTATAGAATTTGGCACATTCTTAGGGTTTTGCAATCTGTTGATCTGGGAACCAACACAATGGAGAATTTTAACTAATGCCACCTGACAACTGTTGAACGTTTGGAAAAATATAAGATGAAGATGGTGCTTGCAAGTAACTGAATCATTGTTGTGAGACAATAGGTGGTGCAGTCACTTGAGGCTGATGTTGAATCACACTAACTGTAGTGTCATAAATTGTCACCAAGCCAATTTACACATCAAGTTTGTGCTCCTACTTTAGTGCATCTCCCTCTCACCTCCTATCTAGGTCTATACAGTTCCTTAACTCCACTTTTTAAGCTCAATACACCTACCAAGTGATTCCTCGGAGAGGTGCCCTCCTCCCTTGGCCCAAAATATGGTCCCTACTTGAGGAGGACTAGGGGGATAGTGCTCTGGTCCCCTCTTTGTGGCCCAATTTTCAAGGAGGGGGTGAGGCCTACTTCTTTGGTGGGAAAATAAATTGGTGGCTCTATATGATTGTTGGAAGTCAGTCTAATTGGTAAATTGACTTAGATCCTCATACATAAAGACATTTGATCATACCTAAGAATTCTAATTCTTCATATTCAAGCCATCAAGCATTCAAGTATTGAAGTGTTCCTCATCAAGAATTTCCAAAGGTCTTCAAGGTTGCATCTCCTTCATTAAATCATTGTCGAACAAGTTACACTATTCATATGCAATAATGTATGTGTGACTAGGGTTTTGTCATGTTCATACCATTTCATACAACATATGTGACTACATTCAAGAAGCAAAGCACCATTATCACTCATTGCAGATTTGAGGTATACCTTTCCATTATTCATTTCAGTATTTGCAATATTTCATTCAATGTTAATTCCTAAACCAAAGTTTGACATAGGAAAACCCCTATGTCCAACCTATTTCCCCTTCTTTCTATGTGTAAGAATGAGGTACACGTTGGCAATTGACACTCAATTGGTTGGTTTCACTATGTTGTCATTAATGGCAACATGGTATCTTGTTTTGGTTCAGTTGTGTAACGACGGACACTTCATAGACACTACATCAGCATGATGGAAGGATTTCTTTGGTTACCAGCAATTCAGGCCGACATGGTTTAGAGTAAGGTTATTGATATCGGAGGGCCACATCTCTTGGATCCGACATCAACAATTATTTTTAATATTCATGTATTTATGTTATCTAGCCAACACGTATATTGATATTGTAATTATCTTTGTAAGCTGACATGAGGCATGATAAATTGTATAGGGCATATAGGTCAGTTGATTAGATCATTTTGAGATATCATTTTTTGAATGTGTAATTGGGAAGGAAATAATGAAGGAGATGTGAAATATATCAAAGTGATTATGTATGTGAAGATAGTTATGTAAGAGTTATTTTGGTAAAGGGCTTAAGGTTTCAGACCGAAATAGACAAAGCTTAATCGTAACTGTATTTTGGCACAAAAGATGCTATCTTAGTAGTTCAATCATTTCTTCGGATTGAAGTCTAGATTTATATGTAGTCAACGAGGCTCTTTTTTTGATTGAGCAGTGTGCTCTAGGCTATAAGCCTTTCTGCAAGTGCAGGACCATATATTTTGTAATATCTCTTCATATGACCAGTGGATTGATATTGTGGGTCACAAATCCCACCATGGTTTTTCCTCTTTGAGTTTTTCCATGTATAATTATGTGTGTTATGGTTCTCATTTATGTGATTGGCTTATTGGTTTCTATACTTCTTTCAATTCTATATGTACCGGTATACCGGTTGGTGTATGAATGTTTTAATAAGGTTAAAATTGATCATACTGATAGAACACTAATTCACCCCCCCTCCCTCTCAGTGTTCTTGGATTACAACAATTGGTATCAGAGTCTTGTGCCTCAAAGGAAGTTTAACAACTTGAGGGAGATCTTGAATCCAGAATCCATAGATATGGGTTTTGAAAAGCAACTTGAGATGGCACTTGAAGATTATGATGTTGATAGGTTGAAGAACTTGAAGTTAAAAAATGAATTAAATTCTACTCAGGAATTCATTCTTGTCCTACAGGAGAGGCTGTCATCTATTCAAGCTAGGAGGAAGGAACTTTTGCAAAATCAGGATGATGAAGAGAAAGATGCACTTAAGGAACAATGTCAGAAGCTGAGTCAGGAGAACATGGTTATGAGAAATCAAATGCAAGCTATAAATATGAGAATGTCTAAAGAGATTAAGGACCGGAAGAAAAAGGAAGAAAATCTTGTTGTATCTCTGAAGATAAAATTTGAAGAATGTGGTAGGTTGGTTCATGAGAATGATATGTTGAAAATCAATTTAGTACAATCCCTGAGTAATGAACAAGAGCTTGAGAGACAAATAATAATTCTAAGAGATGATCTAACTATTGCAAGTGAGTATAAAGAAAAACTCAAGATTAGTTCAACACAGCTAGATGAGTTACTGAAGAGACAAAGGCAGAATGGAGATTCTAGTGGACTAGGATTTGAGTAGGGATAGAGTTCCGCTACTGCTAATGAAGATCAAAACCATAAGGCACCGGTAAGGCATTTTAATACTTATAAATATAATGGTAGATGTTTTGTTTGTAATAAATTTGGTCACATGGCCAGGTAATGTAGAAATAGAGCAAATCAAAACCCTAATTCTAGTCCAATCAATGTTATAAATGTAATAAGTATGGTCATAAGACAAAAGATTGCAAAATGAACATAAAATGTTATGCATATAGAAAATATGGACATATGGCTAATCAATGTAGGTCAAGCAATTATACCAGCTTTAGCAAAGCAAATCAAAAGAATAATGTTACATGTTATGCATGTAATGAGATTGGACATATTACTAAATTCTATAGAAGCAAAAATCCAGTGGTTGGTAATAGAGGATCAAATGAGAAATGGAAAGAAAAGGTTAATGAAATCTGGCAATATCATAACTAGAGATGGGTCAGGAAGGCTGAAGAACAATCTATAGATGGGAATGCACTGGTTACTTATCTAGCAGAGGAGGTTTCTCCTGCACCAGCAGGTAGCTCATCCGGTAACTGAGGCAGATGCCTTAGGGGTAGGCAAAATTCATGAAGATGTTGCATATGCCCTGGGAAGAGGTTCTAGAAGATGTTCTAGACATTGGAGATGCTTATCTAACATGGATATGTTTTGTTCAAGATATAAGGTTTAATCTACTTCATTCTTGATCACCTTGCATTTAGAGCGATTTAGGGCGATTAACGGTGATTTAGTGTGATCAGATATCTTCTTGAGTGATTTCACTGGCAACTAGAAGAATTTGTTAGGGTTTTTCACTAGAAGTGATTCACAGGTATTTTTCTTTAATCATGGAAGTGGGATCCTCATATGTACCTATCTTTGTTGCAAATCTAACTGTAGTTGAGGTCAAGGACCATCTAAGGCCGATTTTCAAGTGGTATCCGCATGTGGCTAACCTGGAAGATTCAGTTGGTGCTTTTTCCCATATTCTGAAAGGAGTTGTGTATGTCGAAGATGATAGGACATACATACACTATCACATTGAATATTTGGGAATGACCAATATTAAGAACATGTACATGACTAAGCTTATGGGAGAAACTAGAAAGGTTAAGCCTTAGTACAAGCACATTGAAGACTTAGGGTTTACCAACATTCTGGACATTCCAGAATTCAAAGGTGAAATTCTTAGGTATTTTTTGAGAAGAGTACATGGAGAGTTTATCTGGTTATATAAAGGATATAAGATTACAAAGGAGGCCATCAAGGCAATCACCGGTTTACCACAGGTTGGGCAACGTCCAAATAAGAAGTTTTTTAATGATTATGTCAACAAGATTACTGGCGTAACATCGGATAGGTGGTCTATGAGAATAAGTATTATCACCAACACAAACATCAAATTCGATAGCATGGTCATTAGTTATAAGGTAACACAATCAAACCGACAAAATTATGTTTCTAGCTCCAGTATTTTTGCAACTTACAAAATGATGAGAGAAAATGAGAAATTAGATCTATGTGGTTGGATGTTGGATGAACTATTGATAAACCTAGGAAAGATTAAAGGAGAAAAGAAAGGGACTTTTTGATATGGTAACCTAATTGTCTGCTTAATGCTATTTTTCATGAATGAGACTCCTAGTTTTGGGAAGAGACAATGGGCATTTGATATCCTAGTAGGGAGGCAACTGAAACAATCAATTGCTACTTTGGGAAGTCAAAGGGATGACAAAGTATGGGGATATTTTAAGGCATTCCAGAAAGCTATGAAATCTAGAGAAAGGGTTCCTAAGAATATTGTTGAGAATTACTCAACTGACATGTGCTTCATGGTGAAGAAAGATGAAACAATCATGGAAGCGGTTAAACCCTAAAAGATTTGGATTGAGGAAATGGGCTATGAAGTGGATACACAGATTTTAGATGCTTATGCAAAAATGTTGATTGATACACCTATTGATGAAGATAAGAAGCCTTGTAATATGACAAAGAAGAAGACATGAGAGGTTGAAACAGAGTTGAATCGGAAGAAGAGAGAGAAGCAAGAAGGTAAGGAAAGTAAGTTTGTAGAAAAAGTTTCACGAGACATCAAAGCATTAATTGATGTTGTCCCAGAGAAAGGCAGAAAGAGAAAATAACCAGAAGTATTCATTGAGTCTATTATAGAAGAGTCTACATGTGAGGATGACACACTCTTGGCCTTTAAAAGGGTTCTAAGGAAGAAAATAGAGGAAACCAAGGTAGAGGCTAAAAGGCAACTGGTTAAGAAAGTTACATTCAAGTTACCGACATAGAAGCAAGAACCAAAAGTAGCACCTTCAGCCCCATCTGGTACTGGTAGAAGGAAGAAGAAGGGAGACATTGATCTGGTAATTGAATCTGATAATGTAACTATCATTCCACCAAAAAATTGTGCTGAGTTAGTTAATGAGATTATTAAGGATGGTGTGTTAAAGAATGTAAAGTTTTATTAATGATCATTTAGAGGATGATGAACAAAGAGAAATAGAGGAAGCAATATTGTTATATTTGGATATTTATAAGAAAACCTTGATAGAAATTGAAGACCAAATACCAACATAATTGTATGATATGTTAGATGCTAGGAGACTGTCAGCAATGCAAGAGGAGAATCATATTAAGATACATGAGTTGTTATCTGTTTGTATCCCTATTGGTCCAGAAGAAATGGATAGGACAATTGAGGTGGCAAATAGGAAAATCTTTAATAGCAAGCATAGAATAACTAGTCTTATGTTAGAAAGGGTAAATGAGATAATCAAGGAGACCAACAAGACATGGGTTAAGTTCTTTGAAGAGAACCATGTCTTTTATACTTCACCAAAATCTAAGAAAGATACTACAAACATACCGGTTGAAGGAAAAGGAAAGGGTATTATGGGTACTTCACCCTCAATTTTGAAAAACATTAAGATGGTGTAAATTAAACCCTTGGTAGATACAAATCTATAGCCAAATGTTGAGATACCAACAAATACAGAAATTGTAAAGGTTGATAATGTACTGGATACTAATGTTGAGGACAATAGTCCTCCAGATACAAATGTACAAGATGAGGTTACAGTTCCTAGAGAGGAACCGACAGTTACAGATATTGCACCAAGTGGTGAAGCCACCGATGCAAGTGAGGAAACTATTAGGATAAATCATCAGAGGAGAAGAAAGGAGAATCTGGTAGGGAACCGATAGTAGGTCCATCATTGTTGTTAATTGACACCTTGCAGGTTGAAAAGAAAAACTTAACAAAGATGAGTCCTACTAAACTCATGATGATGGTTGCTCAAAAATTGATGAAGGAGGGATCTATGGATAAAGGGATTATTGATCAGTCTATCACTATTTTGCATAGAATAGTCCCTGAGTGCAAGTTTGATAGAGAAGTAAGCCCATCTAGCAAGCTTAAGATAATTACAGAGCACATTTCAAAGGATTTTCAATCCTTGCAGTAGATTTCAAATTGGAAAGCATTAGAGAGGTTCACACAGGCAAAAAGAGCTACATTTGATCAAGTAATTAAGTCCGAGAGGAAGAAAATTGATGAAAAGTTGAAATTTATAGACAATTCTTTAATGCAGTGTACAAATATTTATAGGGTATGTTATAACACAAATGTACTTACAGTTAATGTGGATAAGAAGATTAAGGAATTTCAGGAGAAAATTGTAGGTATAGGTAGTTCTTTTGATGAATTGAATTCATTGACTACATTCATTGATGGTCATATTTTGGTTTTGGAAGCCCAAATTTTTGTTCTTGAGAAATAAAAAGACAAAATCATAAGAAGAGCCAAAAGTCTTAGAGGCTTAGTGAGTCCCCAGTTGGATTCACTCAGTGTACATAAGAAGGAGTGTATGGATATGGTTGGTAAGCCCACACCGACAGAGTTAAGTGAGAAAGAGTCATTTTCTCATATACTAAAAGGACTTGTATCTATTTCTAGCACTTTCAAATCTGGTTGGGATACTTTTCTTGAGCTATTTGAGAAAGCATATCAGGAAACTTTCAAATATGTTAAGCTTTGGTAAGGAATTTTTGGGATATTCATTGTACAGTTTTAGATTTTGGTATTCTTTTTAGAAATTTTGATGGCATTGATGTCAAAGGGGGAGTGATATAGATATGAAAAATAAAAAGGGAGTTGTATACATTAGGGGGAGATATATGAAGATATGGAGATATGGATTATTTTTTATTATGATCATAGATGAATATTTAGCTCAAGGGGAGCAGGTTCAGGATGAAACCGATAGATGAAACCATGATCATTTTTCAACTGAGTGTTGCCATCAATGGCAAAGAGGGAAATTGTTGGCAATTGACACTCAATTGGTTGGTTTCAATATGTTGTCATTGATGGCAACATGGTAGCTTGTTCCGGCTTCATGTTTTGGTTTAGTTGTGTACCGACAGACACTACACTAGCACTAATAGGATGGAAAGATTTCTTTGGTTAACGACAATGTAGGCCGACATGGTTTAGAATAAGGTTATTGGTATTGGAGGATGACATCTCTTGGATCCAGCATTGAATATTTTTTTTAATATTCATGTATTTATGTTATCTACCCAACATGTATATTGATATTGTAATTATCTTTGTAAGCCGACATAAAGCATGATAAATTGTATAGGGTATATAGGTCAATTGATTAGATCATTTTGAGATATCATTTTTTGAATGTGTAATTGGGAAGGAAATAATGAAGGAGATGTGAAATATATCAAAGTGATTATATATGTGAGGATATTTATGTAAGGGTTACTCTGGTAAAGTGTTTAGGGTTTCATACTGGAATAGACAAAGCTTAACCAGAACTATGTTCTGGCATAGAAGATACTATCTTAGTAGTTCAATCATTTCTCTAGATTGAAGTATGGATTTATATGTAGTCAGCGAGGCTCCTTTTGTGATTGAGTAGTGTGCTCTAGGCTGTAAGCCTTCCTGCAAGTGCAGGCCCCTATATTTTGTAATATCTCTTCATATGGCCAGTGGATTGATATTGTGGGTCACAAATCCCACAGTGGTTTTTCCTCTTTGAGGTTTTCCATGTATAATTTTGTGTGTTATGGTTCTCATTTATCTGATTGTCTTATTGGTTGCTTTACTTCTTTCAATTCTATATGTACCAGTATACCGGTTAGTGTGGGCATGTTTTAATAAGGCTAAAATTTATCATATCGATAGAACATTGATTCACCTCCCCCCCTCAGTGTTCTTGGATTCCCACAGTATAAATGTGTGATCTTTAAAATAGTCTTTATTTGTAGTGACAAATCAATCCCCCATTCGAGTGCAAAAAGTGCAGAGGACTAGAGCAACTGTCACACCAGTCCTAGCAAATCAGGAGCTCCTTCTAGGAATAGGTCTGAATTCTCTTACAATCCTCAGATCCAAGTTCGTTGCTTGATCCAACAATTGTAGCTTACTATTTATGCATTTTTATTTTGATTCTAGCACATTTAACCTAATTTTAGTATCTTCAACAAATCAATTCAACTCAAAGGAAAGAAGAGTGAAGTAGTCACTAGTGAGGAGGGACCTCAAAGAGATCAATTTGGACTGGTCAACAAGAGTAACATAATCGAAACAAAAATATGAAAAACAAATTGTTTTATTTCATGAAAATTGATTACAACCATCCGGTAACAACTGAGTTACAACATAACCGGCTCACAGGCCTGGTAGAACACACAAAATAGGTCAAAACCGGGACCTTGAATCTTAAGATCTATCTTCTATGCATAGTCTCACTACTTGATTCTTTGATTGATTACATTCTAATGCAAAATTACAATTATACATACGATCCAAAGGATCCAGTTGGCCCAAAAGGGATCAAAACCCGAAGAACAAGACCTAATGTGTAAAATTAACAAGGTTGGCCTCCATCAAGAGATTCCTCTGGAAAATCCAAAGGATGAAATGTAGATCGCGGGAAAAGGTCAGCCACATGCCTAGGAACATCAGAATCAATTCCCAAGGCTCTGCAAGCTTCAGAAGGGGTTCTGGTAGATCATCAAAATAGGTCTAGACAACCGGTAACAAGAACATAATATTATTAGGGATCACATCCTTATAACATTTATATATAATGTTCTAATATAAGGTTATTAAACCATATATATTATATTATTTACAAGCATATCCCATTTGAAATAATTATAATCTAATAACTATTAGATTATTAATTATTTATGAGTGGGGGTTATTAAAAAGGTGTGACTAGTGAATCCACCCTTCCTCCTATTTTAAGGAGGTTCTCTCTCATTTGAGAGATATATGAATTTGGAGCTTTATGGTGAGTTTTATCACTATGCACATGAGGTATTATTGGCCATGTGGAAGTATTGGAAGAGTGTCCCCGCGTTCATGTCTATTTTATGATAGACTATATTTGTAAGTGTTTTAATTAAATGATGCTTTATGGGGTTTTTTACCTAAAAGGGTTTTCCCCATGTATATCTTGTGTAATGTGTACATTTATGCATGTATGTTTCTCATTTCATTTACTTTATGATCTTGTTTATAATGATTGGTATCCTAAGATCCTAATTTCTAACAAACTGTGAACTGGTAATAGGAATCTCTCAAGGAAATTGATAGCGATATCTTGCAGGAAAATGATCTAATGAAGGATAGCCCATCCTTGAAGCCTAACACAAACACCATGCCAAATATACTAGTAATCAGTAATACAACACCAAAAATAGCAGAAAGAACAACCGGTAACAACACATAATACATAATCCGTAAACAATAATGAACAATTCTTATTACAGTCTGAAGAATTACATATGCCACAAGCTGGATCATAGTCCAGGATACAAACAATGTTTACAACATAATTATAAGATCCATAGATCATCCACATATCAAATCGGCCTCCAGAAATAGTCTGTCGGTTCTACCCTAATCCGGACCTCAACCCTTCCAGCTTCAGTCCACTAGATCAGAATCTTGTTGGATCTACATCTTTTCTCGATCTTTAAACTCTATCTTTGATCTTCTCTCTTCTGTCCTCTCAAATGATTTTCAAACTTCCATTTATACTATCCATAAATAATAACAACTTAATCAACTCGGCCCAAAGACCAATCGGTTCATGAAATGTACTAACGGTAACATGTCGACTCAAATCACTAAGAACAACTCCAAAGCATAAAACATAATGCAGTCCTCTGATAATATCAGACATGACACAAGAAACATAAATAAACAATTTGCAAGTCACAGAGATCAATCGCAACTTGATCCAACTTCACTCAACACACTTCCAGACTAACAGGTAAGAACCTATCAACCAGGCCAATACTAGAATCGATAATTCACTTGGATTAAATCCAAATGCCATGAAACTAAAATACAAAAAAGACAACAAACACAAGGGAATAAACCCAAAACCATAATGCTAAACTCTCAAATAGGAAGAAATGCCATGATCTCACCCAATTCCACTACTAACTGCCCCAACCGGTAAGAACTACACCGATGCTCCTGCACCAAAGAGGCACATCCAAGATCCCTATAATTTGATTAGAATCTAGATCTACTAGGTTTAGATCTATAAAATTCCTATATTTCCCTAATGTATTGGTCCCTAAGTAAAAAATAGTTGTTTTCATCCTTCTTGTGGTGGAAACCCTATGTTTTCACCCATTACATTTTGGTGACCTGACTCCTTACACCCTTTATTTCTGATTTATGCTTTCAAATCTGAGTTTTTATGTGATTTCAAATTCAAATTTACATTTAGAAGTTAAATTTTCCATCAAATTTTAAACATTTAGAGGTTAAATTCACAAAAACCCTAATTTTGAAATCTAAAATTGAGCTTGTAAGTTGTCTAATTTGGATTAATTGTTTTGGATTTTATTTGTGAACATTTTGAATTTTAATTTGGCATTCATAGATCTTATTTTAATCAAATAATGTAAATTTATAGGTTTAAATCACAAAAACCCTAATTTATTTTGTTTAATTAGGTTTGTCATTTGCATAATTTTTTATATCCATTTTTAGATCTAATCTTTATGATATGTTATGCTATGATATTTCAAATTCACAAATCAAATTGCTTAATTAATTTTTTAATCAATTAATTTTACAAAATTTTGCATTGTTTAATCACAATTTTCAAATTTAAAATTCAAATTTTCCCTCCTTTATTCAATTTTCCATGCATATATTGAGTGAACATTACTTTGGTTACAAGACATATGAATTTCTTGTTTGATCATAAGTGCATATGGAGTTCTTCTCTTATTTTTATAGATCAATTTCAAGTTACATTAAATATGTTCATGATGTTCCCAAGTTTATGCATATGATGATAAATTAGTTCTCCCTTTCAGTCATACCTATGATTTACCCTCTCCCAAAATTGGTCCCACCAATGAGGGCACATTGGTGCAAAAAGAGAATATGAACAATTCTTTCAAAGATCTCCCATCTAAAGATGAATCTTTGGAGAGTGATTTTCATCCTTCTCCTAAAAATTACCCCCCCCATAAGGATTATTTGATGCAAGAGGATGATATTGTGGCTACTTTTCCTAGCAATACCATAGCTTCTTTTCATGATCTTCCCCCTAGAGATGAAGCATTAATGATATATGATGTCCCTTTTCCTAAAGATTGTCTTACCCATGATGATACTTTAGAGAAAGAGGATGATACTACTTCCCATAATTATAATTTTTCCAATGCTCTCTATCTGAAAAATGAAGAACCTAACAAAGATCAAATCAATGCCATTCATACACCTGTGAACCCTAAGATTGTTCTTGATTATCATACAATGTCTTACATATATAATAATGAAGTGTTTACTTTGGAAACCGACAAGAACATACAAATGGATGCACCATATTCTTTATTAGTTCTAATAATTCTCTCTCCAATTCAAACATTCTTGTGGTCCAAGTTGGTGTTTGTGTAGGAGGCAAATTCAACGATCTCATGAGTAGATTGATAAAAGGAGAAGTATGTATTATGGTGAAAGTTAAGGGAATTTGAGGCATCATGGGTATCAAAGTGAGAAGTTGCATAGATGGTGCAACAGTTAGTGTGTCTCATATTTTCCTGAAATGTTTTGAAATAGCCCCAAAGCTTTTCATCCCTATCGGTACCAAGACCAGTGATTGCTTCCTTGATTTGCATACCTACTGGTATGTCATGTGCCCAAATCTTCTTCCCTAGACTAGGTAGATCATTCATGAAGTAAAGCATTAAAAAACAATGATATTTCCAAACCTAAAGGTTCCTTTCTTAACACTCTTAATCTTTCCAAGATTCAACATTTGTTCACTTCTCAGCCATTCACATAAATCATACTTCTCATTATTCTTTAACACCTGATAAGCCGCATGTATGTAGGAACTAGCAAGAGAGTTCAGTCAACTAGATTGAGTTACCTTATAGCTGGTTATCATGCTAAAAATAATCACATCTAAGTCCTTGATTGTGCTAACCCTCATAGATCTTCCATTATGGCTTGCACCGGTGAGCTTCTCAACCGTAGTGGTGAAAATCTTCTTGCTAGGTTCTTGTCCAACTTTGGGTAAGTTGGTGATTGCTTGAATTTATTCCTTTGTGATTATGTAGGGTCAATCCAACCAGATGAACTTATTGTGAACCCTACTTAGAACATATCTCATCACCTCATCTTTGAATTGCGGTATGTACATAATATCGGCTAACCCTAGATCCTCGATGATCTTATATTCTGGCTTGATTGTTCTAGAGTCTCCCAGTATCATAGATTGATACATGCCCTTTATCTCTTTTGCACGTAGATCCTCCAAGGTATGGTTAATATATGCCCTTACATCTTCAACATACATCACACCATCGGGAACCCTAGAGAATGCGCCCGTAGAGTCTTCTTTCTTAGCTATCTAGGGAAATTCTTTGAAAATGGGTCTCAGCCTATCCTTAACTTCAACAATGGTGGGATTTGCAATGGAAGTAGGAGCAGATGACCCACATGCCATTTTGAAGAAATACCTAAAAATAATCGTTGGTCTGAAGATTTGATTGGTTCTCCAATGATTGCTAGAAATCCTCTCAGAATGCCTTTTCTCGCTCTTAATCGCCTAAAATTTGCCTTTTCTTCACTCTGGATTTCTTGAATGTTGGGTGAGTGAAAATTAATTCACTTTCTCCTTTTATCAGCAAGTAAACCCTAATCCTTCACTGTTGTAAATGCTTTGCGATGTACCCTATCAGATGCCAATTTCACAAACTTATGCTGGGTAAACCTTCATCAATGATTAAGACAACTCTCCAAATCTCTTCCAGGTCTCTTTTAGATCTCCTCTAGGGAATATACAAAATTTTCAATAGATTTGCCAACCCCTGAGGTGTATGCCTCAATTACCAATGGAACTTCCTATTGGTGCAGGAATGCTCTATTCTACCGATGGAGTTACCGGTGTAGATCCATCTCCACTTGGTTCTTTAGACTTTCTAACCCATCTCTTGGTCTGATCTTGTTGCATTTCATCCACCTTCTAATTTCCTTTCTCATTTTCTTTATCATTACTAACTGGTTGAGTCTTGCTTCTGTAGTACTTAGCAATATGACCTATTTTGTTGCATGCATAACATGTAACATTGTTATTTTGAATTGATTTAACATATCTAGTGTCATTCCTTGACCTACATTGATTAGCCAAATGACCAAAATTTTGACATGCATGACATTTGACATTCACTCTGCAATCTTCTGATTTGTGACCATATTTCTTGCAATTTGTGCATTGACTATGAATATAATTGTAGTTTTTATTTTCTCTATTTCTATATTGTTTAGCTATATGCCAAAATTTATTACAAACAAAGCATCTACCATTGAATTTATAAGCATTAGATTGCCTTATCGGTTTCCTCTAGTCTGATGAGTTCTACATACTGATAGACTGATCTTCATTTGCAGTACCAGAGCTTTCACCTTGTACAAATCCAAGTCCTCTAGAATCATCATTCTGCCTTTATCTTTTCAATAAGTCATCCAATTGTGCAACACTAATCCTGATTTTTTCTTTATACTCACTTGTAGTAGTCAGATCATCTCTCAGAGTAGTTATTTGTCTTTCAAGCTCTTGTTTATTATTCTGAGAGTGTACCAAATTAGTTCTCAATAGACTATTCTCATGTGTCAATCTGCCACATTCTTCAAATTTGTTCTTCAAAGATATAACAAGATATTATTCCTTTTTATTTCTGTCCTCAATATCTTTTGATAACCTCATAGTCAGGTCTTGCATTTCATTCTTCATGAGCATGTTTGCTTGACTCACTTTTTGACATTGTTCCTTATTTTTCTCTTCATCATCCTCGTTTTGTAAAAGTTCCTTTCTCTTGGCTTGACCAGATGATAACCTTTCTTTTAGGATAAGAATGAATTCATTAGTATAATTCAATTCATCTTGCAATTTTAAATTCTTCATCCTTTCAGCATCATAATCCTCAAGAGCCATCTCAAGTTGCTTCTCCATGGCCATGTTCAATGATTTTGGTTTCAGGATCTTCTTCAAGCTATTAAATTTCTTTCAAGGAACTAGGCTCCTATACCAATTGTTGGGATCCAAGCACACTGAGAGGGGGGGTGAATCAGTGTTCTGCCAGTAAGATATACTTTTACCCTTGTATAACATACACATATAAACTGGTAAATGAAGAAACATATGACTTGAAGAAAATAAACCATCCACATAAATGAACACCATAACACACAAAATTTATACGTGGAAAACCTCAAAGAGGAAAAACATCGCTGGGATTTGTGACCCACAATATCAGTTCACTAGCCATATGAAAGGATATTACATAAAATGGGGGCCTGCACATGCAGGAAGGCACATTGCCTAGAGCATACTGCTTGTCACAAAAAGAGTCTCACTGACTACAAGCAAAATGCATCTGCTATGCCAAAAAGAGTTTTGGTTATAGTTCTACTCTGTATTGGTTCATAAACCCTGAACACTTCTACCGATATCTCCTCTCCTCCAAGAATGCTTTCCAAACTATCTACAGATCATTGCATGATATAACATTCACATACAAAATGATCTATATACATATACTTCACATTACAAAGTCTCTTATATCCTTATTACAATCTATCTCATCTATATATATAATGACCTTAACAAACTGACCTATATACCCCTCACAAACAATATGTCATATGTTGGCTTACAATACATTACAAAAGATCTACAATATCGGCCTTATACAATAATTACAAATAAAACATCCTTTGGGTCCAAGCCTGATGTTGGCTTCACTGAAGTGCTTGATGTCGGTGCTAGTGTCTGCCTCGTAGTGTCGGTGAATGCCTCCTAATAAATCTTGTTGCTAAGTTACCATGTTGCCATGTTGCCATGTTGCCATCAATGGCAACATATGAATCCAATGAATGTCAATTGCCAACAATCTCCCTCTTTGGCATTGATGGCAACACTCATATAAAAAATGGATTCCCTACCGGTTCAACCCAAATTATGCTCCCACTAAGCAATACACTCCTTCCTGATATCCTTCCCATATTTTCCTATCTGATATTTTTCACATTATATACACTCCCCCTTTGGAATCAATGTCAAAGACCGGTGAAAGAATTGAAAGAATTTGGTGCAGAAAAAGAATGAATAAATACAAATTACTTTATTTTAGCTTGACCAATTTCAAAATTTCTAGGTAGGCCTGGTCTAGCAACTATAAATATGTATCCCAGCTAGTTTTGAAGGTATCAAATATGGATACAAGTCCACGCAGTAAGTGTGCAAATTTTTCCTTCTCTTTGACTTTTGTCGGTGTGGGCTTAGCAATCATATCCATACACTCCCTAATGTACACTAAGTGAATCCAATCTTGGACTCACCAATCCTCTAAGACTCCTCTCTCTCTGAATGATCTTGTCTCTTTCCTTTTCAAAAGAAAAAATTTGGTACTCCAAAGACAAAATTTGTCCATCAACAAATGTTGTTAGTGAGGTTAATGCATCAAAATAATTTGCAATTTTGGCAAACTTATCATGTAACTCCTTTAATCTTCTATCTACATTTTCTATAAGAGTTTCTATGTTACAACAGACCCTATAGATGTTTGTACATTGTTTCAAACAATTTTCAATAAGAATCAATTTTCCTTCAATTTTCTTCTTCTTTGTTTCAATTTTGGGCTACTTACAACATTGGTTTGTAGTGAAGGAACTTTAGCAGAACTTGGTGTCCACCCATATGGTGGTGACTCACTTAAGAGTCTATGCATCAGTGTAGATGTACATCACCAAGTAGTCATAGTTTTCACTTGACTTTTTAATTTATATAGTGGGCTGAAGAAATACTTCTTGGGTCATTCCCTCTCACCTGGCCCTAATGGCTTGTTAGGAGGCAAACTCCTCTAATAAAAATAAAGATTTGAGCATCACTAATAGTTTTCTCTTACAAGCAGGACCATGAAAGCTAGGGGAGCGGATAGTGTGTGTTAGCAATAGGTCCACTCGCATGCACAAGTGTGCCAAACACAAAACACATAGGTTCATTCACTTATTAAATTGAAGTGTTTTCTAACTAAGAGAAGGCACATGATTCATAGTAATATTAAATTATTTGCAAATGCACCCCTCTTTGGTAGTCCTTCATTAAATAAGTTAATGTTTCCAATTATAGGGTCTTTGAGAAGTGATGTGGTTGCACAAACATTAGCAAAACCTAATCAAACAACACATGTTAACAAGTTAGAACAAAATGAGAAAATTTGAATTCAAGAAAATGAGAAAATTTGAATTCAAGAAAATGAGAAAAAATAAACCATAGAGCGATCTCGCCATTTCATAGAGAAAACCTGCTACTTCAGGAAGCAAAACTACTATTTAATTGGTGAAATTTTTTTTACTGAAAGTAGAAAGCACGGAATATAGAAAACCCTTTATTTCATCAAGAATTCCCATGATTTCTACCCACAAATATGCTATCCAACTTATGAAAATAATTTTGCCAAACAAAAAAATTACATATGTGAAAACCTGAAAGATTATACTTGCCTAGGATGGTGGGAATGTGTTCCCGCTGTTTCTTCAGTCAAACATTCCATTTCTGCAAGCAAGCCCGTTGTTTTTTGTAAATCAAAATTTCATTAAAACATACATCTGCCAAGGAAAAAATTCACCTAAATTATCATATTTTTGCTTGCAAGTTTTAAAAATCTGCAATTAAGCACACTAAAACAATAAAAAATGTGAGAGGGGACTTGTTAAGTGAGTCCCACAAGGCCTTCTAGAAATGTGTGCATGCAAATATGAGCAATAATATGAATGAAAGCTATTTAACAATCTAACCACACAATCAAGTGAAACACTAAAGATTGGATGATAAAAAGAAACCTAAAAAGATAATTAATGAGAAAGAAAATGCAAAATTAATATCTCCTTTTGATGAAGATTTGTCCTTTGATTTGGTTCGATGTGTGCTCCCTAAGTGATATATTCCCGGTTTTGATCCATGGTGGTGAATGCAAGATGGAGATTAAGCTATAATGGGATGCAAGGATGTATGCTAAATGGATATGAATGTGCAAAATGTGAGTATACAATTTTTCATTGCGATGGCATGAAAATGAAAATGAATGGATTGTGAAGGAAAATGAGGGGATTAAATAGGCCAAGTTGGGAGATGGAGAGGTGTGAGAATGAGACACTTGTCCCTGAGAAGGGTAGGTGTCATGGATGGAAATGGCATGTGTCCTTAAGAAGGACAAGTGTCATGGGGAGGGATGACATGTGTCCTTGAGTACACATTCCTATTTGGGAGAGAGATTCCCAAATAGGAATATTTCATTCCAAATAAGGAGATATTTCCAAATGTCAAGATAATTAAGATATTTTCCCAAATTTTAGAAAATTTCCCCAAATTCTAGCAAATTTAAGATATTTTGGAAATGTGACCACATATGGTGAGGGAAAGAGGATAAGGTTGACTAAAACATGTGGTTAGCTAGATGGGTAAGGTTAGGAGAAGAGTTAGATGAGGGTTAGAGTTAGGAGACATGTGAGAAAATAGAATTAATTAATTCCATGAGAGCATTTAAGAGGAAATGTCAAAATGAATTAAATAATCGAATTGTGTATTTGTTATATTTAATAGGAGGAAAATTTAATTAATTATTTGATTTATGATTACCAATTAATTAATTAAAGGAGGACTATAGCATAATTAATAAAATTAATTAGCTAGAGAGAAAGAATACCAATTAATTAAAAAATGTGTAATTTAATTAAAGATACTCGGGATAACTAAATTTAATTAATTAAATTAATCAGACTTAGGGGTCTATAGTTATAATGCTAATCCTTTCATTCTCCCAAGGTAACCATCTGATAAAATTATTTTCATGGATTTGTCAAGGCAAATGGTGGTAGTTCATGAGAAACAATCTGGTTCTCATAAAACATGTTTCAAGTTTACTTAGTCTATTGGAAGATACCCTATAAACTCCATTTTTAAAGCAAGAGCTAGGGAGGATGAGAAGAGAAGAGTGACAATGAAGAAATTCAAGTCCAGGAATGGTTTTGATTACAAAGATATGAAGAACAAATTGAAAAAGAACTACACTCATTTTCATAGAGTCCAAGATATCTGGGTTGATTACAAAACTAAGGAAGATATCACTAGACTAGACTATTGTCGCTTCCCAAAAGGTCAAATAATCAAATCTCAACCGAGTTGATATTCTCGATGACTTGGTTGATTATGGTAGTGTCTTAGACCCATTCTATGAAAATAAGAAGATTGTCAATACTCCTCTCCCTTTCATCCAATGGTCTCAGAAGGAGGTGGTTTCTATAAGGTCCAGATTTTAGAGGATTCTTGCAAATACCAATATTTGGCTAGCAAAGAAGGGAATTTAGTTCAAGCCATTTGTCACTAAATCAGAAGATGATACTCTTGGACCTATTGGAAAGAGGGTAGAACTAAGAACATTTAGAATAGGCAAGATCTTATTTCTTCTCCTAAAGCTCCCAGGTACAAGTTCATTGTAGGAACAAGTAAAGGAAAGGAACAAGAGAAGTACTCTACATCAAATTCTCAGCAAGAGAAAGAACAATAACCAAAAGAAGGGGAATGTGAGGAAGAACCTATTGATGTGGACCAACTTGAGGAGGAACAACAACACCAAGAAGAGCAAGAAGAAGAAGAATTTGATGAAGAAGGTTTACCAAAGATCTCCCGAGGTACTAAACTTGGAGACATAGAAGGTCATGTTCCATAGATCAAGTCCTATTTTAGTTGCTACTTCCTCTTAGGTTCATATTTATGAATCCATTACATTTGGGTCCACTATTTCATATGTGTCAGATTATCCTAATGTGGCCATTCCTATTGTTTCTTCTTCTGATACTCAAGTTGTCTTAGATACTCCTTGAGATAACATTGAAAATGTTTTCTCCACTTTCCCAAATTTTTTTTGAAGTATCTAGATCCATGTTTGAGGACTCTCATAAGTTCATGTCACATATGGGGCCATTACCAAATGTATCAGCTACTGAAAAAATCATCTTTTTTTATGACTTCCACTCCTCCAATTGTAACTGCTATTGTTCAAGGTCAAGGAACTTCTTCCCAACCATTGGCTATGGGTGTTGATGATGATTCCATCCTACCACCTTGGTTCCTTTCTAATACTCATAAGAGGAAGAAGTGGACTATATCTCCCGATGATTTCAATTTTGGTCAACTAGTACTTGTCAAGCCAAATAGCATAAAGAAAGCCAAGACCATCTCAAGGGTTAACATAGATAGCGCTAAAAATAATTTTCCATCCTACCACCTTGGTTCTTTTCTAATACTCATAAGAGGAAGAAGCAGACTATATCTCCCAATGATTTCAATTTTGGTCAACTAGTACTTGTCAAGCCAAATAGCATAAAGAAAGCCAAGACCATCTCAAGGGTTAACGTAGATAGTGCCAAAAATAATTATGAAGAAGTTGCTCAACCTCCTCTTGATAAAAATATAAGTGAATCCAAGTATAGGACTATGTGATAAGGAGGGTTGAGATTGGGAAGAAAACCCATGAAGGTTTAATAGAATATGCTCAATTATCTTTTGATGCTCTTGTGGCCAGATGCAATGAGGAAAAGGTTAAGAAAGATAGGCTTAAGGCATAAGTAGAGCAACTCACCCTCATGTTAATTAGGATCACAAATTCTTTAGAGGTGATTGAGCTAGTGACTTCATCAATTGATTAAAAAATCATACATCAAACCAAGTAGGTTACCTCAAAAGATAGAGAAATAATAGCATGGATGGATAGGATGCTTAGTAAAGGAACCCACCTTTTGAGTTCTACCACTAAATTGATCAATAATGTGTAGAGTGTTCAATCTGAATTGGATGCAACACTAAAGGTTTTCTTGGAGGCAATGACTACTCATGAGAAGGATTTTGATGCTTGGACAAAGCTCAGGGACTTCTCTCTAGATGTTTTAATTGATCATTATGTGATTCCTTCCAGGAAAATGTATGTCTAGTACAAAGAGTTTCTAAAGCATTGTATGGAAGTTTTAGAGCAACTAGTTGAAGATCTATAGGAGGAAAAAGGTTTGGGTGAAAAGGTAGTAAAAAGGATCACTGACATTATTGATGAGCTTCTTTGTGACTTACTTGACCAAGGTCATAAGATACTACCCCTAGATCTAGCCATATAGGAGATTAGTTTGCTTGTCCAAGCTGAAGTCGAGAGAGTTAATTTCACTCTCAACAATTGATAAATTAATAAAAATCCAAGTTATCGCGGATAGTGTGGGAACTATCTTGAAGAAGTCCAAAGAGAACTACTTTGGCTTGATGGACTCAATTACACAAGCTCAAGTCATCTTAGGTCATGCTAACGAACCAAAGGATTCAAACGTACAAGTTGATCTCCAAAAGTTTGAAGATTTCTTGAAGAAAAATGGAGATGATGATGCTCAAGATGGAGATCCAAACACTTAGTCATTTTTCATGCTTTCTAGTTGTAGGTGCATTTTTGTAATTCCAATCGACACTACAAGTGTCATTTTGTATATATAGTTTTGCACTTAGGGTTACACAAGTCCTAAATAAAATTGAACTCTATATTTGACTTATTCATATTTATTTGTAACTTTTACTAAATTAGCTCGTAGTCCCTCCCCTATATATATGAGGGAGCTCTTTGTATTTTTTTGTCTTTTATAATGCAACTAGACTCTATCGATGTGAAGAGAATAGTGAAACTTTGAGTTCATTTGTGATTTTTGCTAATTCAAGCAATAAAGAAAACATCTTTGGCACTCAAACATTGTGTTGATTTCATTGTGCTCTATGGTGAGAGTGTTCTTATGTCATTCTTGTTATGGTAATTTAATTGATTGAGTAAAAGCTATTGATAGGGATATTGTGATAGAGTAGAATAAATTTTGTTGTGTAGACTTTGTGAAACATTCAAAATTTATTGGGTTGAACTTGTTGGAGGATAACATCATAAAGACTTTGAGTTTTATGTTGTTATCTCATCGTAAGTATATCTTGTGATTTTGTATAAAAATAGAATTATAAAGAGTTTGAGCTTTATTTTGACATTTGAAAGAAAATTGTTTGGGTTACATAAGTTATTATGAAAAGGTTGATAGGATAATAGTGAGTTGAATACTTTGATATTCATCATTATTTTCTTATCTCAAGAAATAACAAAAGACTTTGTGATTTCATAGCCTCTTTTCTTCTTACTTGTAAATCTCATATATATGCTCCTAAGTTGTTTCTTAGGATTTTTAAAGTTATTTAAATCATTATTGCTCTAAATTGTAATATCCTTTCTCAAAAGAGAGAAAAGGATAAGAATCTATTTTGAAGGAAGATAATGAGATGGTGTAACACCCAAGATTAGAATAGGCTTAGTAATTATATTTTTTTTCAAGAAAGTTAGAGTAATAAGAAAACAGGGAGTTTTCTCTTATAACTAGGAGAGATTTTTATCTCACACACTGTGGCTGAAACCACAATATTGTAAACTTCCCTAGTTTAAAAAAAATTCAACCAACAATCCCCCATTCTTAGAAGGATAAACACAAAAATTTATGAGCATGAACTAGCATTTGGTATCCTAGACCAATTAAAAATGTGTGTGTCAAAATCCCTTTATTCTAAGAGATCAAGGATGTTCCCATTTATAATAATACTATTTAAGAATTATCCTTGAATAAGCTTGGTGAATAATAAAGGACCTTTAATCTTTCCATGTCCTAGGATAATTGGTAGACATTATGTTAGGAAGAGTGGTTGTCCCTAAGTACAACCCATGCAACCTTGTTGTGGATTTAACCATTAATGGCACTATGATACCTAATACTTTTATTTACCTAGGATCAATCATCAATGTCATGAATAGAGAAACCATGCAAAAACTTCAAATATCTAATTTGAGGCCTACCCCTAAAATAATTCAATTAGAAAATATTTTTACAGTAAAACCTACAAGAATAATTGAGGATCTAGTCATCACATTAGACATATGGGAGTACCCTACAAATTTCATGATTCTCCAACCTAAGGCTAATCTTGGAGGGTATCCATTTATTTTGGGATTCACAAGTATTAATACTATATATTATTTTATAGGATGAAAATATAGAGATGTGATAATCTTGAATGAGAATATCATTGAGAAGCTACTTTTGTATCCAACTACCCCATATTGAGGCTAAATAGCTAGTTTGGTTAGACCTTGAGGATAGTGATGTAAACACCTTCAAAACATTAATAACCATAGAAATAAGACCTATAATTCAATTTTAGAATGAGGATGTTATACTTTATTTCATCATTCAAAATGATTATGATAGGGATTGGGAGCAAGATTATTGCCTAACTGACTCTTCGTGTCACTGCATATTGTACTTATAGCATCATTTGTCAGTTACCTCTTTACTACAAACCTGATTCATAAATTGTTGTCTTATATTTGTTGGTATTTTGGTATGGTTTTGTCATTGATGTCAACACCTACTAAACACTTATCAACTCTGGCACTTTGGAGAATTAGCAACATTCACTGGCAAGCAAGTGACTCATGCACAGTCACTAGTATCTAGTACACCGGCAAGATATAATGATCACCGACACTTGGAATGATATGGAAAACACTTGGTTATGTTGAAGACATCATGTGGACACTTTGTCTTGGAGTTTTGTTTATTGGCATATTAGCATTTGCATATTTTCTGTTACCGGCAAATAGGTCCAGGTTACACTGATAGGTTTATCTTTTCCAGATCAGCACAACATGCTATGGAGATGATTAATTATTGTTGTAAATGCATTAAGCCAACATGTTGAATCGGTTATTGCATCGGATATTTTATTATTTGTAAAATGTTTTATTGTAATATCTTGTAGAGCCTACCTACTAAAATTGGTCTTAGGGTATGGTATAAATGTAAAATCTTATTTATAAGATCAAGTGTGGAATACGAAAAAGGATTGTGTAAAGGTATATGCGAGAATGAGTAGAGTTATACACATAGACATCATTTGAAGATTGAAGGAGGGTTTTTGTGAAGACAATCAAAACTACACTGGTATTGAATCCAGCATATGAAGATGCTATTTTGTGCAATACATTCTTATTGGATTTAACCATCCAATTGTAGTCAGTGTGACTCCCATTTTGTGATTGAGTAGTGAGCTCTAGGCGCTTGGCCTTTCTGCATGTGCAGACCCCATTTATGTACACTTACTATCTGCAGTAGTATCATCTGATTGTGGGTAAGGTTTCCCACCATGATTTTTCCCCTTATAGGGTTTCCACGTATAAATATTGGTGCTATGTGTTGTGGATGAATTTGTGTTTATGTTTCATGCACTAATCCTTACCGGTATAGCAATTAACTATTAAAACTATCTTCCGACATATTAAACTGGTTTACCGGTATTAAGCATTAAGTTGGTCAAGTTGTTTTTGGTTTGAATTTATTAGACAACTGATTCATTCCCCCCCTCTCAGTTGTCTGTGGGACCCAACAATATCTATGATATTATTATTTCATTCTTGAATTCTTCCTGTATGACCCTTTTGATAATGAAAGTTGAGATCACACCAAGAAATAGCTAGTTGAACACACAATAACATAATTAATTTTCATGCTCCAAAATCACAAGACAACCTTTTCTTAGGACTATAATGATATTGGGTTTCACCCCTATTTATAGTTAAAAAGAAAGGAAGAAAATATAGAGTATACATGGATTATCGAGAGTTAAATTCAACAACCAAGAAAGACCACTTTTCTCTTCCCTTCATTGACCAAGTATTGGATTCTTTAGCAAGAAAAAAGTACCTTTCCTTTTTGGATGGACTCAATGGCTATAATCAAATCATGATTGCACCTAAGGATCAAGACAAGACAATATTAGTTGTCCATGGGGTGCCTATGCTTATGCAGTCCTTCCTTTTGAACTCTTCAATGCCCCTGCAACATTCTAGTAGGTAGTAATCAACATATTTTATAATTTAGAATATGATTGCATGGAAGTTTACATGGATGGTTTTTCTACATACGGAAACACTTATGAAGAGGCATTAAAAAATATAAAAAAATATTGTTGAGATGTCAAAATCATAAGCTATCTCCCAGTAATGGAAAAATGCTACATGATGATGGAAAGCGTAGTCTTTCATTTCTATTTCTAAATAGGGTATTCAAGTAGATCCCATTAAGTCTAAATTAATTACAAGTCTATTAAAGAATATAAAACAAAAGGTTGTCATAAGTTTCTTAGGCCATGCTGGACATTATAGTTTTTTATTAAATAAAATAGAAAAATTGCATCACCAGTATTTGTTTTTCTCATGGAAGACTCAAAATATGAATGAACTTTAACATGCTAGGAGTGTTTTCAAATACTTAAAGATTCCTTGATAAAGGCACCTATTATATGAGGACCAAATTAGAATCTTCCATTTCACATCCACACTGATGCTTTTGATCATGTTGTTAGCTCAATTTTAGGACAAAAAGAAGTGGTAGAGTATTCCTTTTACTATGTCAGGAAGAATCTTCAAGCATTTAATCTCAATTATACAATCACTGAAAAATAAACTCTTGCAGTAATTTATGCCATTAACAAGTTCAAACACTATATAAAAGGTTATCAATTCTTTCTACAAACAAATCATGTAGATATTCGATATCTTGTGAACACACCTATTTTTAGTGGTAGATTAGTTAGATAATTACTACAATAGTAAACAACCCTATTGCAAGAGTTTGATAAAACAATAGTAAACAAACTTGGAAAATCTACATTTTTTGTAGCGAATTTCTTGTCTAGCATAACTACCAATGTATCTCATCCTAATGTTAATGATTCTTTCCCAAATGAGAATTTATTTATTTTAACAATTTAGACATGATGGTATGTTGATATTGCTAATTATCTCTTATCAAGAAAGATACCTCCACATTTCTCACCAATTGAAAAGCGTTAGCTTGTTGAGAAGAGATTTCCTTTTTTTCTTGGATATTTGACTACTTATTTTATACTGCACTTGATAATGTAATGAGAGATTGTAAGAGAAGATGATATTTATGATATCCTACTTTCTTGTCATGATTATCCTTGTGGAGGACACTATGTTGAAAAAATAATTGCAGTGGAGATACTCAAAATACTAGGAATTGTGATAGGTGTCAAAGGATGGACAAAACTACTTGTGGTGATGAAATGACCCTACAACCACAACTACTATTATTACCATTATATAAGTGGGGTCTTGACTTATAGGAACCATTGATCTCCCATCTAAAAACAAGGAGTTTATATTAGTTTTCACTTATTGTCTTACTAAGTGGATCATAGAGTTTCATGCAAAGAAACATGCCCTAAATAATAAGGTTGAAAAGTTTCTCTAGGAAGAAGTATTTACTAGGTATGGGGTGTCATGGTAGATTGTTACTAACCAAGGCCCTCACTTTACTTCAATATTGATACAAGAATTAGTGAATGAATATAACATAACGCACAAGAAGTCCACTCCATATCATCCCTAAGTAGATGACTATGTAGAGGTGACAAACAAATAAATTGAAGCCATCTTGACTAGAAAAGTATCTCTCCATAGAAAGGATTGGGTATCTAGGCTTCCAAAAGCTATATGAGCATACGAGATTGCCTAGAATAGAATAAATAAATTCAAACCATATAAAATTGTGTACAATAAGAAATTTGTCTTACCCAAATTGAGTTTGAACATAAACAATTAAAGACAACATTAGATTTGGAGATGGAATTTGTAATTCCCCATCCAAAGAACCAAGGAAAAACTTGGTAGAAAAACTTTTTTTCAAGCATAACAACCAAAACACCAAAGAAAAAACATAGCATGTTGCTTATGCACTACAATATGGACACAAGTGTCATGTGGAACATAATGAAATGAAGGCAATGATAAAAAGAATAACTCCATAATTGCATAAGCAAGAAGGTATCAACATAAGACTAAACAACCATGAGACAAGTGTTAAAATATGAGAACCAAATTACAACCAAGAATTAAATTGAAAGAGATAGATCAAATAAACTATAAATGCAAATTCTATGAATAACATAACACTGATACCGAGAGAAAACTAATGTGAAGTTCTCCAAGACAAAATAGCAAGGTAGTGATTTTATATAGACTAGAGAGAGGGGAAAGGTGACAAAATGGACCAATAGGGAGAGGCCATTATGTGGGTTAAAGATAACAAGCATATCTTCCCAAGATAGAAAATGTCACCTCCCTTGTAGGATGTTGACACCTAGAATCACCCACTCAATAATTAAACTCACTTTATTTAACCTAAGCAAACTTAATAAAAGTGTAGTAAAAACCTAGGAAAGGGGAAAAATATAAATCCAACTAGGAAAATAAAAACCTACACTAACACCCCCTATTAAGCATAGCTTAGGTGGGTGAAAATATGGGTCCCAAAAAATGAAGCCTGATAAGCTACCCATGTACATAGTATTCCCCCCAATAGAGAGAAGAAGCCACCTCATGACAAAAGAGAGCATCCCCACACAAAAAATAAAATAGAGAGAGAAATAAGAAGGAACTAAGAAGTCCACCCAAAAGATGACACCTACTACACCCCAAGAAAAGATCTCAAATAAATTAAATTTCTCTCAGTGAAGGGTTTGGTGAAGATTTCTATAGTTTGATATGATGTCTGATAGTACTGAAGATCAATAACCTACTCATGAATCAACAACTTTTTGTGGATCTTGCAATTACTGCATTTTGTCGGATAATAATTATTTGAGGCTTTCAATCAATATTTCATGAGCATCAATGAAGTTTCCTTTAAAAAAATTATTTTTATGTAATTTCTTGCAATCATTAATTGTTGTGAGTTTCTCGGGTCATTCTGGCAAATAGTTCATATGCATGTCATCTTTCATATTGGTGCAAGGCACCTAATTTGCATTTTTTTTGTTTTGGCATTGTAATAAGGATGGGAGTCCACCATCCATGTCTCATGATCCAATATGTGTGGTCAAGGCATTCTAAGGCCATTGTATAAGCCTAGAAGTCCCTTAGTCCACTAGGATCTAGTCTAGGCAAGTCTAGGCAATTTTGACAATTTTCATGATTTAGACTTTGGCATTTGGTAGGATGTCCATTTCTATCATTTCACACTCATATCCATGGGTTGAGAGGTCCCAAGTTGGCCATCAAGTGCAAACAATGGGAAAGTGCTCACCAAGTTACAAAAGTGCAAAAAAATTGCAAAAAGTTGCATAGCAACTATGACAACATTTGCAAATTTCAGTTGGATGACATGTCCAACATCTCCAACTGATTGGGATCAGTTAAATGTGGTTGGGGAAGCCTATTTAAGGCTCCCAATTCAAAATCTACGAGGTTGGAGGTTTTTGTAATGTTTTATGATCAAATTTCTAGAAATAAAATAGATTTTCTGAGCAAATTTTCATAGGATAGTCACGGTACGGATTGTACGTATGGATCTATGGGCATGAAAGGGTAGAGGGGTGAATCACCCATAATTTTATTTTGGTTTGATTCAATTTGGTACTGATTTGAGGAAGATATCACTATTTTACTGAGAACAACCTGTGAATCTAGGGTTTGGAGGGCTTTCACACAAAATGAAGCATATCTTGCAAATCCCATGGTGAAATTTCTTGTTTTTCTGGGATTTGAAATTTTAGAGGATGTATTTTAACACCCCAAAATATTAGGGTCTAGAAGAGAAGGCAAAGAGGGATTTGGTCATGCCCTAGGCTAAATATTTGTATGTATTTAGCTAGTCAAAGAGGTGTTTGGTGAAATTGTGCATGGGTGACTGCCCAAAACTTGGTCTAAGGCATTGATTAAGGTTCCTAAAAGGTGGAAAAACCTTCCAAAATCCTTCCCTTCCAGCATGCACCCAATTTCAACATTTTACAGGGGTTCCAAGCCAAATTTGGCCAATTAGGCCTGTGAGCCTTGTAGGGGTTTGGGGTTGCAGGAGTACTATGGGGCTCTACCCTTTTGGGGAATGTTAGGCCACTAGTAGGAGGTCTCAAAACAATTAAAATAGTGCTAGGTCCCTTGGGAAATTTTTCTTATATCATCCATTTTCAGTTTGGGAGACCTAGTTGCTTAGTAGGTCAAATTGTGCATTTGGTGTTTGAGGGTTTGGAGAGTCAAACCAATGGTTGGAACTTAGTTGTCTAAGGTCAAATGAAGTGTGCCAAGTGTTGTTTCTGATCAGAGGAACCATTTGAGTCATTTTCTCTATTTGAGCCTCAATAGGGGATTGAGTCCCTAAAGCAACTTTTGGGTCTAAGTTGAGTAACCATAGGGTTTGGGTTTGGCCTTGTGTAGGTCTATAGGTAGGTGAGGGTGAGTCCTCTTAACTAGTAGTGTGTGTGGGTAGGGTTGGCTAAGTCCTTTGAGTCACCCTTTGGAGCCCTAGAGACATTTTGAGTTTGTTTGCACACTTTCAATTGTGCACTCTGCATCAAGTGGTATCAGAGCACCACTAAGATCCCTTGTGCTAAGAAGATGTCAGAGAATGAAGGAAATGATGGGGATGAATTCCCTCAAAACATCACCAATAAGGAGCTGGCAAAAATGTTCAAAGAACACCTATCAAGGAGTAAGAAGATGGAGATGGAGTTAGAAAGACTCAAGCATAGACAAGGGACAAGAAGAGATGAAGAGGAATGTGAGGAAGAAGAGGAAGAAGGGGCCCCTAGGTCTCAGCTTGATGGATTGAATATACCTACTGATCAAAGAAACTTCCTTGAAGCCCTTGAAAAGTTAGGCAGGAAGGATAGTAAACCTGATGTTCCATTGTTCACAGGAAATATGAATGTAGAAGAATGCATGGATTGGGTAGAAGCCCTTGAAAACTACTTTGAATGTGATGATACATCTGAGAGTTCAAAGGTGAAGATTGCAAAGTCAAAGATGAAGGGACCAGCATTGAGTTGGTGGAACTTCTTGTAGAATGAGAGGGTTGAGAACAACAAAGCACCTATCACCACATGGAAGAAAATGTTGGCTGAGGTAAAGAAGCAATTTGTGCCTGAAGACTATGAAGTTGCCCTCCACAAGAAGCTACATAACCTGAAACAAAAAGATATGGATGTAAGTACCTATACAAAGGAGTTTTATAAACTTTCTTTGAAGACTAAAATGTTTGAAACTAAAAATCAAAAGTTGGCTAGATATGTAAATGGATTGAAATATAGCATTCAAGATGAGTTGAGTTTGTTTAACCCTGAATCAGTCCATAAATGTCATCAAATGGCATTAAAAATTGAAGAAAAAAAAAGGAAGAGAGGTGAACAAAACAATAGAGGTGGTAGGGGCAATTCAAATTTTAGAGGAAGAGGCAGATTTCATGGTAGAGGTTCATTCCAAAAGTAGCAAGGTGAAAGCAGCCATCAAGATGTTGAAAAAGATTCAAGTTATAGAAGTAATCCTAGAGGTGGGAGAGGCAATGGAAGAGGCAGATTTGGAGGTAGAGGCTCTAATGTCTTTACTAGGAGATTTTTCTCATGCAACCAAGTAGGCCACCAATCATTTAGGTGTCCTGAGAAAGCAAGCAGCAGTTCAGGCCAGCAAGGAGAAAGAAGAGTGCAACTAGCCCAAGACGATGATCACCAAAGCACCACCTCATACCATACTGCCTCATCAAGACCTACTGATCTAATCATTGGGGAATGCATCATATTTAATAGGTCACTCTTGACACCAATCAGCAAGGAGCCACCACAAAGAAAGTCTTTGTTCCGGACCACGTGCTTGGTGAATAGTAAAGTATGCAAGGTAATTGTAGATTCTGAATCCACTAAAAAACTTGGTTTCTACTGAAATGATTGAGAAGTTAGGATTAAAGAAAATACCTCATCCTAACTCCTATAAAGTTTCATGGTTGAATAAGGAGCAACAAACATTAGTTGATGAACAATGTTGGATAAGTTTTGTAATAGGTGAATATGAAGATAAGGTTTTGTGTGAAGTAGTGCACATGGATGCTTGCCATCTTCTTTTAGGAAGACCTTGGCAATATGATACTAGTGCCCAGAATGATGGGAAGAAGAATGTGTATCACATCAAGAAGAATGGTGACAGTTTCACAATGACACCCTTGCCAGATGAGCTAGAGGAGAAGACCTCAACTAATAGTGTGATGTTGGTGGGAGAAAAGGATTTCATGAGAGGCTTGAAGGAAGAGAAGACACCATGTTTTGCTATTGTAGTGAAGACTAAAGACAGCAGGCCTAAGGAGGAGAAAAATCAGAACTTTGCAAAGGATGTAGGCCCCAAGGAGGTGGCTAATTTGTTGAACCAATACAAAGGAATTGTTGCTGATGGAACCAATGACACCTTGCCCCCTGAGAGGTTGATAAGTCATTGTATAGACCTAATTCTAGGAGCCACTTTGCCTAACAAGGTTGCTTACAAACTCACACCTGAATAGAATGTTGAGGTGTCTAGGCAAATCCAAGAGTTGTTGGAGAAGGGTTTCATAAGGAAAAGTCTTAGTCCCTATGCTGTACCAGCAATCCTTGCACCTAAGAAGGAAGGAACTTGGAGATTATGTATTGACTCCAGAGCAATCAACAAAATCACCATCAGATACCGGTTTCCATTGCCTAGATTGGAAGATCTCATGGATTGTTTGGGAGGGGCTAAGTACTACTCAAAGATTGACCTCAAAAGTGGATATCATTAGGTACGGATCAGAAAAGGAGATGAGTGGAAAACATCATTTAAAACTAATGAAGGTTTGTTTGAATGGGTTGTAATGCCCTTTGGTTTGTCTAATGCTCCTAGTACTTTTATGCGCTTGATGAATGAAGTTCTAGCACCTTTCATTAACAAGTTTATTGTAGTGTATATGGATGATATTTTGGTGTTTAGCAGCAGCAAGGAGGAGCATCTCAAACACATAGACATGGTTCTTAAGAGACTTCATGAGGAGAAACTGAAAATCAACCTTGAGAAGTGTTTTTTCATGCAAGAAGAGTTGGTTTTCCTAGGATTTGTCATCTCAAAAGGAACTTTGAAAATGGATCCATCCAAAGTTGAAGTCATTCTCAATTGGCCAGCACCTACTAATGCCACTGAGGTAAAAAGCTTTCATGGCTTATGTAGTTTCTATAGAAAGTTCATTAAAAACTTTAGTGGAATTTGTGCTCCACTCATTGATACTATAAAAGGTGGAAGGAAGTGTGTGTTTGCATGGACTAATGAAGCAAATAGGTCATTTGAGGCATTGAAAAAGAAGATTGCAGAACTTCCCATGCTTGTACTTCCTGATTTTCATAAGGTTTTTGTGGTAGAAAGTGATGCTAGCAACAAGGCTATTGGAGGAGTCCTAAGCCAAGAAGGGAGGCCAGTTGCCTTCTTCAGTGAAAAGTTGAATGAGACTAAACAAAAGTACTCCACCTATGACCTGGAACTCTATGCTATGGTCCAAGCCTTGAGGAAATGGAGGCACTACCTACTTCCTAAGGATTTTATTGTGTTTACAGATAATCAAGCTTTGAGTTTTTTGAATAGGCAAGAGAAGCTTCATCATAGACATGTTAAATGGATGGAATTTTTGCAATCTTATACTTTCACCATAAAACATAAGAAAGGTATTGCTAATAAAGTTGCAGATGCTCTAAGCAGGAGGAATTTGACCATTCAAGGGATTCAATTGGAAAGTGTAGGTATACACACCATAAAGGACATGTATGCTATGGATGATGATTTCAAGGAAATCTACAAGGTATGTGTTGATATGACAGCCAGGTATCATACTGAGTTCTCTGAATTTTTGGTGCAAGATGGATACTTGTTTAAAGGTAGTTTGCTTTGTGTGCCTAAGGGGTCAATCAGGGAGAATATAATCAAGGAAAAGCATTGTGGGAGTCTAGTAGGACACTTTGGAGTAGATAAAACATTAGAGTTGGTAAGAAGATTTTATTATTGGCCTAAACTTCAGACTGATGCAAGAAATTTTATTGAGATTTGTATTGTGTGTCAAAGGGCCAAAGGCCAATCATCTAATGCAGGACTTTACACACCATTACCTATCCCTTCAAAGCTATGGGACTCAGTAAGTATGGATTTTGTGCTTGGACTTCCTAAAACTAAATCTGGTTTTGATAGTGTATATGTGGTTGTGGATAGATTTTTAAAAATGGCTCATTTTATTCCTTGCAAAACCACTCATGATGCTTCACATGTTGCTGGTTTATTCTTCAAAGAAATAGTAAGACTTCATGGATTACCTAAGTCAATCATTTCTGATAGGGATCCTAAGTTTATAGGTCACTTTTGGAGGACCTTATGGAAGAAACTTGGTACTAATGTGGCTTTGTCTTCAGCATACCATCCTCAATCAGATGGATAGACCGAGGTCATCAATAGGTCACTTGGCAACCTCTTGAGGTGTCTCACACAAGAGCATGGTTCAAGTTGGGATTCTATCCTAGCCGAGGCAGAATTTTCTTACAATGATTCCATAAACAGGAGTATAGTTATGACACCTTTTTAGATTGTATATGGTATGCACCCTAGAGGAGTCATGGAACTAAGAGATGTTAGTCATTTGGAAAGGAAGAGTGCTTTGGCTAAAGATTTTGCAGAGATAATGAAGGATGTGCATGAGCAAGTAAGGAACCGGCTGAAATTTGCCACTGAGAAATATAAGGCAGTAGCAGATAAGAAAACAAGAGATTTGCAACTCAAAGTGGGTGATTTGGTGATGGTGCATTTGAAGAAGGAGAGGTTACCCAAGGAGAAATACACCAAGTTGATGATTAGGAAGCTTGGTCCATGCAAGATCCTCAAAAAGTGTGGAAACAATGCTTATCATGTTGATCTTCCTTCATCCATTGGTTTATCACCTATATATAATGTTGCTGACTTATATCCTTATAAAGGACCTATAGATGATGTGTTTATTGCAGGTAAATCTGATGTACAACAGGTTCAGGCACTTAAGGAGATGTCAAACCCAACTACCTTGGAGATTGAGAGCATTCTTGACAAGAGGGTGATTAAACATACAAGGAGAAAATTATATTATGAATACCTAGTCAAATGGAGACACCAACCCCTAGAGGAAGCCACATGGATGACCAAGGAAGCCATTGAAAAGGCAGGTTTTCAGTTTGACAGCATCCCAACTCAAGGGACTTGAGTTCTTTTGAAGTTGTGGAGCATGGTGCAGGGCACCTAATTTGCATTTTTTTTGTTTTAGCATTGTAATAAGGATGGGAGTCCACCATCCATGTCTCATGATCCAATATGTGTGGTCAAGGCATTCTAAGGCCATTGTATAGGCCTAGAAGTCCCTTAGTCCACTAGGATCTAGTCTAGGCAAGTCTAGGCAATTTTGATAATTTTCATCATTTAGAATTTGACATTTGGTAGGATGTCCATTTCTATCATTTCACGCTCAAATCCATGGGCTGAGAGGTCCCAAGTTGGCCATCAAGTGCAAACAATGGAAAAGTGCTCACCAAGTTGCAAAAGTGCAAAAAAATTGTAAAAAGTTGCATAGCAACTATGACAACATTTGCAAATTTCAGTTGGATGACATGTCCAACATCTCCAACTGATTGGGATCAGTTAAATGTGGTTGGGGAAGCCTATTTAAGGCTCCCAATTCAAAATCTATGAGGTTGGAGGTTTTTGTAATGTTTTATGATCAAATTTCTAGAAATAAAATAGATTTTTTGAGAAAACTTTCATAGGACAGTCACAGTACAGATTGTACGTATGGATCTATGGGCATGAAAGGGTAGAGGGGTGAATCACCCATCATTTTCTTTTGGTTTTATTCAATTTGGTACTGATTTGAGGAAGATGTCATTGTTTTACTGAGAACAACCCATGAATCTAGGGTTTGGAGGGCTTTCACACAAAATGAAGCATATCTTGTAAATCCCATGGTGAAATTTCTTGTTTTTCTGGGATTTACAAGGTTAGAGGATGTATTTTAAAAACCCAAAATCTTAGGGTCTGGAAGAGAAGGCAAAGAGGGATTTGGTCATGCTCTAGGCTAAATATTTGTATGTATTTAGCTAGTCAAAGAGGTGTTTGGTGAAATTATGCATGGGTGATTACCCAAAACCTAGTCCAAGGCATTGATTAAGGTTTCTAGAAGGTGGATAGACCTTCCAAAAGCCTTCCCTTCTAGTATGCACCCAATTTCAACATTTTACAAGGGTTCCAAGCCAAATTTGGCCAATTAGGCCTGTGAGCCTTGTAGGGGTTTGGGGTTACAGGAATACTATGGGGCTCTACCCTTTTGGGGAATGTTAGGCCACTAGTAGGAGGTCTCAAAACAATTAAAATAGTGCCAGGTCCCTTGGCTAATTTTTCTTATATCACCCATTTTTCAGTTTGGGAGACCTAGTCGCTTAGTAGGTCAAATTGTGCATTTGGTGTTTGAGGGTTTGGAGAGTCAAACCAATGGTTGGAACTTAGTTGTATAGGGTCAAATGAAGTGTGCCAAGTGCTATTTCTAATCAGAGGAACCATTTGAGACATTTTCTCTATTTGAGCCTCAATAAGGGATTGAGTCCCTGAAGCAACTTTTGGGTCTAAGTTGAGTAACCATAGGGTTTGGGTTTGGCCTTGTGTAGGTCTATAGGTAGGTGAGGGTGATTCCTCCTAACCAGTAGTGTGTGTGGGTAGGGTTGGCTAAGTCCTTTGAGTCACCCTTTGGAGCCCTAGAGACATTTTGAGTCTATTTGCACACTTTCAATTGTGCACTCTGCATCACATATTATGTAATGATTGATGCACCTTGTCTATTCTTATGTATTTTCTAGACATACCTATCATTGTAGCTCCAACTACAACTATAATCCCCCACCAGGAAACCCCGACGGGATAAAGCTAAAACACACGAATGGAGTGCAAATAATTAAAAAAACTAAAATAAGACACAACATAATGATACAATGAGTTATCAAAAGCTCAGATAACACAGCAGAAGACTAAACAATACCTAAGGAGTTTCCCAACGTGATTACTTAATTTAACATCTAACTCAACTTACGACATTTGATCCAATTAAGCAGGTTAACTTAATTTCATGTTAATACTTTAAACAAGGTTATAATTTGTTCAATAAATTCAAATTATAGATAATAGTATGCGTTCATCCATTATGGATGAAGATGTAGCTAACATGAGGAAATTCACCCATTAAAGTTAAAATTAGATAACATGAAGAGTTAATCCATTAAGGTTAAAATATAGATGGCACAATGAGGTTTATCGATTAGAGTTAAAGCTATGGATAACATGACTAAGTTCATCCAATAAATTTTAACCATTCATTATGTTCAATTTTACATTAAACACATGCCATGCATCTAGTTCCATAATGTACTTTAACTTCATCATAAACTAAAGAATACTTTCCATGCATACTTAATTGCACTATCGATACTAGATATATTCCATTAATCAAATCTACATTCTTTTATGATCCCTATTACTGCATTTATTAAAATGTCTACATACCTACATTTATGATTATCTTCATCTAATCCCCATTATACATTTTAACATAAAGCCTCCATACATGCCGAATTAAAAGAAAACATCAAAATGTAAAAACACCACATAACACCAAAATGATCTCGGAGTTCACCCTTAGTGGGCTACATCTCCAGGTTTTCTCAATTGCAAGACCCCTCTGATACTTAATCAATAGTGAATAATACATAAGGTTCACATAATTTACAATCCTACCATCAAGGTGAGCATAACCAATAAAACATACGACCCCATTAATCCAATAAATACATAAATGATCCTTGAATAGGAAAGGATCCAACTGAACATAATAAAAATAATAATAAAAGATCAACTGGAGCATCCATGAAATTAAATCTTCACAACCCATCATAAGCATCCCATGGTCTAACATGCAAATCAAGTTCTCACGAGGAAATAAACATCGGGATGACTCTACAACTAAGCTCTGATCAAAGGAAACACAACAACATACTGGCGAACATATTCAAACAAACTCCTAAAACCTAGGAATACACAAGGTCAAGCAAACAGAGTTCAATATGGTAGGATCACCCACTTGGTCAAACTAAACTTCATACGAGGTACACTGACTGACAGTACTCTAACTAGAGACCTGACTAGCTATGGTCTACCACAAACCCATATTTAACACTCACACAAAGGATATGATCAAATACAAACTATCACATGAAAAAAGTCAAGATTCGGAATCAAAGACATAAACCGGTGCCCAAATTGACAAATGACAATAACCAACAATTGCAAACGAGGACTTGCCATTTCATAAGCAAATGTGAATATAGAAGATTACATGCATAGGCAGAGATTAGGAAGGACAATCTATTCCACATTGGTTAAACAATAAAATTGATCCATTTTTCTAACGGATCTAAGTTGACTGCAGTAATCTACCTCATCTAGGTATAGGTTGGTCATAGTTCTCTAACTATCTAAGTTCATTTTGCATCCAAAGCTAATATAATCACTTCATCCTGAGTTCTTATCCAAAAACCCACAATCATAAATATTCTATAAGCAGAACACCTAATGATATAAAACAATTATTCAGATTAATCAACTAACATATGATATTTATTGTTCAAAATAAATCATCATTCTTATTCTTTTTCGAAATAAATAAACCACATGCATATCTCCAAAACTAGCATATACTTTCCAAAAATGGAAATATACATATAAAAAAACAAAAGAAATAGATAAACATTTTCCAATGAAATATAATTTCCCTTACATATATTAAAACAAATACATGATCTAAAGATATTAATTAGTATATATATCTCTATATATATACCTAAATTAATAAATTAATGAGTAAACAATAATTATTATATATTTGAAAATATACGCTAATTAAGAATCAATAATTAATATATAATTAATAATATATATTAATATATAAATTATCACAATTAACATATATTTAGTAATATATATTAATTAATAATTAATAAAATATATTAATTAAAATTTAAGAATAATAAAACATTTTAAAAAAAACAAATTTAAATTTAATTAAAAAAAAATTTAAATTTAATAAATAAAAAATTGTTTTAACAACCACATGGTTTCTATCATTTCTCAAAAACCCAAAATTTGATTTTTACAAAATTTATAAAGAAGTTAGAATCCAAAGTCACCAAGAAACCCAAAACATTTCGTAGAAACCCAGTTTGTAAATTGGGAGATATTGTAGACATTATGAAACAACATAATAAAAACTTCTACAGGGGTTTCATTTTGGAACAAAATTTGGCAGCATAACAACATGCCAGGGAAGAATTTTTAAACCAAAATATTTCTTTCCAGCTTAAATTTAATGGAAATAAAACATGAATAAAAACTATATTCAACCAAAAATTGGAAATCAAATAACAAAATCATGAAAAGTTTTCCTGTCGATTTCATTTTTCCCCAAATTTTAAAAAATGAAAACTAATTAAATACTGGTAAAAAGGAATTCAACCAGTCCAGAATTATGTGACAACACAATGAGGGCAAAATACCAGTAAGAATTTTTAAAACAAAATTCATAGGGCCAAATTGGCTAAAACTATCAAATTAATTCTGACTACAGAGGAATGGGAAGAGGAAAAAATACAACTCTATTCTGCATTCCTCCAAACTGAAACTACCAACAGAAACACATAGGCTGGAAAAATAGGAGGGTGATTCTAGAAAAAATTTGTCAACATAACCCCTATGATTTAAACTTGAAAACTAATCATTTTCTCATAGCCAAAATCAAACATGAAAACAAAACCCAACTAGAAACTGGAGACATAACCATATCATATTTCTTTTTTTTTTTTTTTTATAAAAACACACAAGAAAATACAGAGGTAGGAAGAAATATTTGATCTAATATTTTGTTTTTTTTAAATGAAACCAGGCAGAAGCTATCCAACCTATAAAGCTTTCCTAGAAGATCTTGTGGAAGAGTTCAGCCCTACAACCAGACTCCCACGCCAATCCTTCCTTCCAGCCCACCTCTAATTCTTATTTCCCCAACATGCATCCAAGAAATAAAATTTTCTTTTTTTCTTCCCATAGTTTGTTGCCTCCTTTCTGTGAACTCACGGGCATTCCCCATAGAAAAATATGCAACCTAATCTTTTTAGGTTTTCCAGCCCAATATTTTCCAATAATGATGATATTTAATAATAAAAGAAATTCTTTTTTTTCAAATTAGAAAAATAAAAAATGCTTTTCTCTCCCTCATGTAATTTCTAATTTTTCCCAATTAACACAACTTAACATTTTTATTTCAAAATAATATGAGGGTAATATATATATATATATAAAATAAAATCCCAATTTTTTTTTTAAAACTATATCTAACATATTTTAAACTCACTTTTCTAAGTAAATTGATTTTCTTAAATAATTAAAATCAACCTTTCTATTTTTAAAACGCAAGAGATTAAATTAATTATATTTCAAATTAATTTAAATCTTTCATTTCCAAAAGCATAACTAAGTAAATTAATCCATTAAAATTTACCATTTAATTTTAACTAGCTACCAATTTGAATTGAGTAATTCTAAATAACGATTAATCGCATAAAGGGAACCTATTTAATTTAATCCCTTAATTTTTAATGCATAAACACAACTTAATCAAATAAAATAAAAAGGATTAATTACTCAATTTAACCACACACACAAAACACGCAATCCAAGAAAGCCAACCAAACAGACAACTTGCATACCCAACCAAAAGAATAATGACAGACGACTGACGACACTCACTTGAGCATGAATAGGGTCAAATGAGGGTCTCCCAACCACCTAATCCAATTTCTAAGGGTTAATGAGGAGTACTCAAACTTGTGAACCTAGATAGAGTCGAACCTCACACCCATGCGGTATTGTACCTGCAATCTCCTGCAACCATGAATCACACATGCATATATGTATATATATTTTTAATAAGAGTGTTAGCCCAAGATTAATAGCACAATTTAGGAGAATAATAAACTTACATACGAATTGATGCGACAACCACGTTAACAGGTATGCACATTAATTAAAACATCTGACAATAACATGATTACATGATAACTAACCAAGGTCAAACTGAGATTATAATCTAATTAGGGTAGGGGTACTACATTCTCCCCCCTAGATTCTGACTTACTCCTGGAAGTCGTAAGGCTAGCCAGAGAACATGTCACATGCATTAGCCCTGAAACTCATTCAACAAATATCAAATTGCACATAGGAATCTTTTCATAAATATTATGAAATATTATTGCTAAATCCTTATGAATGCCATTATCCATTGGCAAGATACATCTAAATCCATATGTTTCCTAAAATATTCTAAGAACTATCTTTAATCATAGCAGAGAACTAAGAACTTTCTCCCTTTCATTACACCAAATTAATGCATTAAAAGATATAGACAACAATTGTCACACTCATCAAACAAGTATGATAAGAAAAATTCCATCATGATCAATTTCTTTTACCAAACCATCTTTTTCATAAAACTTTATCGCATAGGACTAGCTTCAAATATCAAATTCTACAACCAAGTTAGCTTTCAATAAATAAGAGCAACATATAGTACACAATTGTTTACACTTGCTAGGCATATAAAAATCTTTCCAATGACTATGTCCCATAACATAGTGACAAGTTAACACAATTTACTCCATGATTACACATAATAACCATCCACATAACTAGAATGCACAACTCAAAAGGCCACATGTGAGCATGTCTAATGATCAGTCAAAGATAACATGCACGATCAACATCTCTATGTCTGACCTTAGAACAATAACATGATCATAAATATCCAACATCTCACTCAAGGCTTGATGGTGCTAGGGCACACCATAGCGGTGCTACCTTCCATACAAGACCTTCATGAACATCCCTTATTGAGTAAGGTGGTTAGCCTCCAAGAGATAGTCTCCACACATAGGTAGGTAGTGGATCCTAGCTACATCATAGCCTCATAAACCCCCATCCTCAAGGTTCCCTACATCTACTTCCTCATATGCACTCATCCAAGACCACCTCCTACGTTCTTGGAGAGGAATTCACATTACAACACAAAACTAGCATATGAAAACAATAAGGATAAACCAGTTTAGCCACCAAAGTATAGATGAATCAAGATAATAAATCATCAATTCCAATAGTAAGGCAAGAAAATAATCTGGAATTTGCAACACCAAATCAAGTATGCAAAAGATCACAAGATCGTGGCTAAACCTTCAAAGTCAAAATAAAATAAATTTCTGGTCCCCAAGGAAATAAATAAGAATATCACAATTGCACATAACATCACTATGTGACTAGCATTTAGCCACCAATGAGGAAGGAAGGAACAATCGTCTAGATATCGCAATAGCTCATCATGCAGTGTGGCCTAGTCACACATCCACATGGCATGGCAGTGCGCACCTTGACATGACCCTGCATCACATCATCATGTGGCATGGCAATACTCCAAGCGGAGAAGACACGCAATGGACGTATCCCGCATGGTAGTGTACCTAGCAAAAAAAGGCACGCATAGGTCACGTCCTGCATAGAAATGTATCTCTCAAGATACTCTCCGTAAGCTAGCGGTATACATGGCTAAGGTCCACCCACATGTCTACCAACACCTACTAACTGGCAGCTCACGTGAATAAACCTACCTTTCATGAAGACAAGGCAACGGATCCTCCAATAAAAACCATCATTATGCTTAATAACTATCATCAATATCCTCAAATAAAGGATAGGAATAGGCTGACACACATAAACCTTATAAATCAATTCATCAAAAGGGAAAGTATTGAGTACACCTATAATACAGTTTCATTATTTAACTATATTTTTCCTCAAAATAGAGAAGCTAAAGTCGCTTCACACCGACATTACTCATACGCTGATCCATATTATTCAAGGAATGGTGACTTCTAATACTACCCCTTAACATACTGAATTACGAACAACCCGAGGTTTGGTACTTAGTAGGGTAACAATTAAGCAACATCACATTAACAATATGGTTTCCCATACTCATAAGTAAACATATCCTCCATGGTTGATTACTTCACCATCCCATGGGCACATAAAGCAAGCATGGGTTTCTTATAATACACAAAGAAAGCACCAGTACTGGTTTAGTCACATTTACGGGGAGTACTTTTTAGTGCGCTATCATCTACTCAAGGAAGGTTTTAATTATGCTTTTCACATGAATAACTGAATAAAGTTTATTCTAGATACAAGTACTAAAATTCTTCCTAATCATTCAAAATTACATAAGGAAATAACATCATTCTGATATCTTTTCTAAATCCATTAAGCATTCACAACCACATTACTAACTATGCAAATTTCCTTATGAAGCTCAAGACTCATATTTCCATAAAAAAAATAAAAATGCAAAAAGTACAATTTCACATGTTTTATAAACACTCTATTTAAATCAATGCACTCTTTAGTAGCATTAGTAAAATCTAATAATATAGGCAAAGAGGAGGAAAAAGAGAGTTTGATAACCAATCTATTTCATACATGGACACAAGATCACACGACATTATAAAATTTCTCACTATAAGTCTATCATCTTAATTGTACAGTTTTCATTTCACTATTGTTTAGAAGAATGCCAATAGGTCTAAAATGACATTTCCATTTATTATGGTTGCAACAGAATGTTCTAGTTTTCCAAACAACAGAGATCAAGATAGGCAATCTTTTTGATAATACAAGATCTCTTACGAACACTCACTATTTTTAATTCTCTACAAAGCCTATCATAATCTACAACCTTTCTTTGAAAATCTAGGGTACGATAAAAGGGTAAATGAGGAACTTATCAACTAAACAATACATATTACTATATGCACATCAAACAAAATTTTTATTTGCACTTTCTAATCATAATAAGGCAATCATATATATCCGAAAGCAAGTTCAATGTAGCATTGTTAAAATAGATCCTCAATTGAATTGGTATTATGAACACATAAAACAATCTTTCAAGGAACACATTAATACACTCTTAGCCACTATAACATGTTCCCTTTTATACATCTTATTACAAACAAGGCAGTTTCACATAACAACTATTCACACATTAATGCACATTACTTAAGATAGAATTTAATTATGTTAGTCCTACATGACACATGGAGAATTCCTTAATGAAAACATACAATTTCCTCCCAATAACCAATATGATCTTTTAAATCCATAGCCCTCTTATTATCTAGAAGTACAAAAGCATCATAAGTCTCACACAAGGGTTCAAGAAGTCACTACCTTTCTCTTGCAATAAGGAAACACACATAAGAGATAATTACACAAATCACAACCATTTTAAATTCTAGAGAGAAAGAGGAGGAAGGATGATAAACATTCAATTTGCTAAATAAAAAGAATTAAACATCTACCAAACAAATCATTCAAGTGGACAACACTAAGCTAAATCATAATCTTGAAACAAGCACCTTTCTTACTTTCAGACTCAAAACAAGCGTTGAACAACCCAATGGATTAGTCTAAAGTGAACAACAATCAACAAGGAAGGTGCATATGACTCTCTTTCAAAATAAGAGTAATCATAGAACAAGGCATCAATAAGTAAACAAGGCACATATAATCACTCAAAAAGCACCAACATCAAGAAGGTTAAAGCAAGGTGTGAACACACATGTTACACACCATAAGGTTTGCTTGAAATAATACACAAAAGAATAGGACACGAGTACTTAAGATCTTAAAGATCCTATGCCTCAATCAAGCTCATACAAAAGGAAGAGAAGCATACAACACTAGGTCTATACACCTCACACCAACAAAGGGCACAAAAAAACCAGGCATCCCAGTGTTTGCAACATGGGCTCTGATACCAAATGTAATGCCCCGCTAGGAAACCCCAATGGGATAAAGCTAAAACACAAGAATGGAGTGCAAGTAATTTTTTTTTTTTAAATAAGACACAACATAATCATACAATGAGTTATCAAAAGCTCAGATAACATAGCAAAAGACTAAACAATACCTAAGGAGTTTCCCAACGTGATTACTTAATTTAACATCTAACTCAACTTATGACATTTGATCCAATTAAGCAAGTTAACTTAATTTCATGTTAATACTTTAAACAAGGTTATAATTTGTTTAGTAAATTCAAATTATAGATAATAGGGCATGTTCATCCATTATGGTTGAAGATGTAGCTAACATGAGGAAATTCACCCATTAAAGTTAAAATTAGATAACATGAAGAGTTAATCCATTAAGGTTAAAATATAGATGGCACAATGAGGTTTATCCATTAGAGTTAAAGCTATGGATAACATGACTAAGTTCATCCAATAAATTTTAACCATTCATTACGTTCAATTTTACATTAAACATATGCCATGCATCTAGTTCCATAAGGTACTTTAACTTCATCATAAACTAATGAATACTTTCCATGCATACTTAATTGCGCTATCGGTATTGAATATATTCTATTAATCAAATCTACATTCTTTTATGATCCCTATTACTACATTTATTAAAATGTCTACATACCTGCATTTATGATTATCTTCATCTAATCCCCATTATACATTTGAACATAAAGCATCCATACATGCCAAATTAAAAGAAAACATCAAAATGTAAAAACACCACATAACACCGAAATGATCTTGGAGTTCACCCTTAGTAGGCTACATCTTTGGGTCTGCTCAACTGCAAGACCTCTCTAATACTTTATCAATAGTGAAGAATACATAAGGTTCACATCATTTACAATCCTGCCATCAAGACGAGCATAACCAATAAAACATATGACCCCATTGGTCCAATAAATACATAAATGATCCCTGAATAGGAAAGGATCCAACTGAACATAATAAAAACAATAATAAAAGATCAACTGGAGCATCCACAAAATTAAAACTCCGCAACCCATCATAAACATCCCATGGTCTAACATGAAAATCAAGTTCTCACAAGGCAATAAACATTAGGATGACTCCACAACCGAGCTCTGATCAAATGCAACACAACAACATACTGGCCAACATATTCAAACAAACTCTTAAAATCCAGGAATACACAAGATCAAGCAAATGAAGTTCAATATGGTAGGATCACCCACTTGGTGAAACTAAATTTCATACGAGGTGCACTGACTGACGGTACTCTAACTAGAGACCTGACTAGCTATGGTCTACCACAAACCAATATTTAACACTTGCACAAAGGATATGATTGAATATAAACTATCAAATGAAAATAGTCAAGATTCAGAATCAAAGACATAAACTGGTGCCCAAATCGACAAATGACAATAACCAACAATTACAAACAAGGACTTGCCATTTCATAAGAAAATGTGAATACAAAAGATTACATGCATAGGTAGAGATTAGGAAGGACAATCTATTCCGCATTGGTTAAACATTAAAATCGATCTAGTTTTCTAACGAATCTAAGTTGACTGTAGTAATCTGCCTCATCTAGGTATAGGTTGGTCATAGTTCTCTAACTATCTAAGTTCATTTTGCAGCCGAAGCTAATATAATCACTTCATCCTCAGTTCTTATTCAAAAACCCATAATCATAAATATTCTATAAGAAGAACACCCAATGATATAAAATAATTATTCAGATTAATTAACTAACATATATGATATTTATTGTTCAAAATAAATCATCATTCATATTCTTTTTTGAAATAAATAAACCACTCACATATCTCCAAAACCAGCATATACTTTCCAATAATGGAAATATACATATAAAGAAACAAAAGAAATAGATAAACATTTCCCAATGAAATATAATTTCCCTTGCATATATTAAAACAAATACATGATCTAAAGATATTAATTAGTATATATATCTCTATATATATACCTAAATTAATAAATTAATGACTGAACAATAATTATTATATATTTGAAAATATATGCTAATTAAGAATCAATAATTAATATATAATTAATAATATATATTAATATATAAATTATTGTAATTAACATATATTTAGTAATATACATTAATTAATAATTAATAAAATATATTAATTAAAATTTAATAATAATAAAACATTAAAAAAAAATTAAATTTAATAAAATAAAATAAAAATGTTTTAACAGCCACATGGTTTCTATCATTTCTCAAAAACCCAGAACTTGATTTTTACAAAATCTCTACAAAAGTTAGAATTAAAAGTCACAAAAAACCCAAAACATTTTGTAGAAACCCAGTTTGTAAATTAGGAGATATTGTATACATTTTGAAACAACATAATAAAAACTTCTACAGGGGTTTCATTTTGGAACAAAATTTGGTAGCATAACAACATGTGAGGGAAGAAATTTTAAACCAAAATAATTCCTTCGAGCTTAAATTTAATGGAAATAAAATATGAATCAAAAGTATATTCAACCAGAAATTGGAAATAAAATAACAAAATCATGAAAAGTTTTCCTATCCATTTCATTTTTCCTCAAATTTTAAAAAATGGAAATTAATTAAATACTGGTAAAAAGGAATTCAACCAGTCCAGAATTCTGTGACAACATAGAGAGGGAAAAATACCAGTAAGAATTTTTAAAACAAAATTCATAGGGCCAAATTGGCTGAAACTATCAAATTAATTCTGACTACAAAGGAATGGGAAGAGGAAAACATACAACTCTATTCCGCATTCCTCCAAAATGAAACTACCAATAGAAACACATAGGCTGGAAGCACGGGAGGGTGATTTTGGCAAAATTTTGTCAGCATAACCTTTGTGATTTAAACTTGAAAACTAATCATTTTCAAATAACCAAAATCAAATATGAAAACAAAACCCAACCAGAAACTGGAGACACAGCCATATCATATTTTTTTATTTTTTTTTATAAAAGCACACAAGAAAATGTAGAGGGAGGAAGAAATATTTGATCTAATATATATTTTTTTTTAAATGAGACCAGGAAGAAGCTATCCAACCTGTGAAGATTTCCAGGAAGATCTTGTGGAAGAGCTCAGCCCTACAACCAGACTCCCACGCCAATCCTTCCTTCCAGCCCACCTCGGATTCTTATTTCCCCAACATGCATCCAAGAAATAAAATTTTCTTTTTTTCTTCCCACAGTCTACTCCTGTGAACTCATAGGCATTCCCCATAGAAAAATATGCAACCTAATCTTTTTAGGTTTTCCAACCCAATATTTTCCAATAATGATAATATTTAATAATAAAACAAATTCTTTTTTTTCAAATTAGAAAAATAAAAAATGTTTTTCTCTCCCTCACGTAATTTCTAATTTTTCCCAATTAACACAACTTAACATTTTTATTTCAAAATAATATATATATATATAATTAAAATAAAATCTCAAATTCATTTTTTTTTAAAACTATATCCAACATATTTTAAACTCGCTTTTCTAAGTAAATTGATTTTCTTAAATAATTAAAATCAACCTTTCTATTTTTAAAAGACAAGAGATTAAATTAATTCTATTTCAAATTAATTTAAATCTTTCATTTCCAAAAGCATAACTAAGTAAATTAATCCATTAAAATTTACCATTTAATTTAAACTAGCTACCAATTTGAATTGAGCAATTCTAAATAACGATTAATCGCATAAAGGGAACCTATTTAATTTAATCCCTTAATTTTTAATGCATAAAAACTGTTGGGTCTCAAATCAACAGATTGGATAGGTTCTAAGGAAATGCCAACTCCTATGATCAAACCCTCCAATTGACTTGGCCAACTTATAGAGTGAACCTATTTGGTTACTAACTCTCTCACTTTAGGCTCTGTAGGACCTACGCGGGTATACCTACTCACTAGTTGTTTCTTCAACTAGTGCTTTTTATAGCAGATTTAGTGTCTTAATCTGATGTCTCCTAGTCTCAGAATGGCATAAGTTTCTTAAACAAACTGACTTCAGATGTGTGTATTGATCTATATATCTTACATAAGTATATATGTTACACTTTGGCTAAATTACCTACTATACCTACTCTACTATTCCTAATGCTTAAAAGTAAAGGGTAACTGGTATGGTTAAAGGGTTTGTTTACAAATGATCAGTGCCTTTCCTCTTATTTGGGCTACAGAGTCTTATATTTCTTCAAGACTTATTGTGTAAACTTATGAGACAGTTTTTAAACCCACCACCTCTCGATGAGTCTGTCAATTACTATTTCTTATGAGCTCTATTTCAATGTCTATATTGTAAACTGCTTGAATGGATTTAACCCTAACTTTTAAGAGACCATCCAAGGAAGAAATACAGGGAACAATTACAATTCATGAGTAAATCTTTTTTATCCAAATCTACAATACGAAACACAGAATTTTACTGGAAGAACACGAATAACCTTATCTCCTTTAGATAATATCACAAGCAACTGCCTTCTAAAAATATGTTAACTCTCAACACATATGAGAAAGAAAATGCAACTGGTTATTTCTAATAAAAAGTTTAAAAGTACAAAATTGCCTCCACCTCTTGTATCTCTATATTTCCCTCCTTTTCTTCTCTCTGTACATTTTACATCACACATATATATGTGTTTGAATGGTTTTCATACCCCTTTGGGTGAAAAGACACCCCCCTTTTAAATAAAAATAATTCCAAATCCCGAAATTGCCTTAGTTTATGTAATTAATTGTCACTTTACAAGTTGTTTAGGCATATTAGAGGTATTTTAAGGCTATTTTATGGGTATATAATGGATAAATGGTCTTTAAATGATGTAAATACCCCCTTTGGTGCTTCACACTCCATTTTTTATGCCCATTATTGTTTTTATGTTATGGTTTCATATTTTGCAACAAATATAAAATATATTACTTGTACCTATTCAATATATATATATATATATATATAAAATATATTACTTGTACCTATTCAATATATATATATATGTATGTATATATATATTTAGAATTTTTCTTGCTCCTTGCCTTGGAATTTGGAATTCTAAAAATTGCAAATTTTAGGGTTCCAATAGTGGCTCTATCTGAGGATGGATGCCCCTTGTGGGCATAGCAAGAATTCAGATCTCTGGTAGAGTAGAACATGTGCCTAATTCATTGACCTGTTTTGGTGGCCTCAAGCCCAAAAACTGAACACCAATTCTTTCCTCTATCAAACATCTGATTCTCATCATGAAGTAGTATTAAAACTTTGAAATTAGTGATATCACCTAATTGGCAATTCCTGTCATAAGATGCATTATCCATCCTTATTTTATAAGGATTCTTTATTTCACCTGGATTTCCATTATCCCCTATTCCATAGGAAATGATATTTATACTTTTACAAAAGTTTGCTTCTTGTGGCATCCACATATTCTTCATCTCTATTTTATTGGAATGCTGCATATTATCTAACTGGTACTTCTTTTCACCTTTTATTTTATCTCTATGTGATGTACCTTCCTTTTGTAACTCTCTTATTTTTGTGGTCCTTTTATCATGTGACTTAGTCATATTATTACCCATGTTGTCTTCACACATGTTTGTATTGTCCATACTGTCTGAAATTTTTTCTTCTTCATCATATAAAGGATTTGAGAGTACATGAAAATCCTTTTCACACATACTATGGCAGTAGGGAATATGATTTTCCTCTATCACTTCATCACATAAGGGGTTTGAAAATATTTGAAAGCCATTTTCAAATTCGCATACTTCCTCTTTATCAATTGTATCATCAAGGTACTCAGGTATGGATTCACTCTCCTCATGACTGGCACAATATTCTTCATCAATGTTAGCAACAATTTCTTCAGGTTCTGAGTTGTACTCACAAACATCATCAATTGCTTCTTCATCAAATGGGACTTCCAAAGGGATAACTGATTCTTCTATATAATCATCTTCATTTGCATCTCCTATGTTGATGTTAGTCATCTCATGCAAATCATGTATTTTTTTATTCAATTCTTCAAGAATTGAACATGCTGATTCCAAACTGTCAGACCCACATTCTCTCACGATCAATTCCTCTAGTATAGCTGAATTAAGTTGTGTATTATCAAGCATTTGGAAATAAGTCACCATTATTCTGCCAATCAATTTTTCTATAGATTCATCTTCCTTTGTTCTTATGTTGTAGATTGCATTGCCGCAATCATAATCCGATTGAATCTGATTTTGGTATGGATAACCAATTGAAGGGCTAGCGACTGAAGTGTTGTCCTCAATTACACCGTACAATTCTTCCATGAACCACCACTCAAGTTCTTCCCATGATGAGATACTTTGTGGGGGTAACAAGCTGAATGACTGCTCTGCAACATCCTCCAATGTTAGCACAAACCATTTCATGATCATTTCTTCTGAGTAGATTCTGAAGGTCTCAATAAACCAATAAAATGATTTTAGATGCCCAATTGGTGATTCTCTTTCATCTCCATGGAACCTCGGCATATAGATCTTCAACTCATAAGGAAATGCATTTGGATACTCAGGGATGTTACCGAAATCCAATGGCTTAAATCTTCTTGGAATATTCCTGTCTCTTTGTCGTTGTGGTTTCCACTGTGCATATTTCTTTTCTGAAGATGCTTCTTCATAAAAATATGGATATTGAAGCATACTGAATGCTACTGATCTTTTTCATTTAATTTTCCTTTTTATAGAGTCGCCACCTCTTTCATAGAGGACATAAGTTATTTATTTCTTCTGAGTTCTCTCCCACAGCAGATTCTTAATAATTCTTCCCCAGCAGAGTCGCCAATCTGTTGGGTCTCAAATCAACAGATTGGATAGGTTCTAAGGAAATGCCAACTCCTATGATCAAACCCTCCAATTGACTTGGCCAACTTATAGAGTGAACCTATTTGGTTACTAACTCTCTCACTTTAGGCTCTGCAGGACCTAGGCAGGTATACCTACTCACTAGTTGTTCCTTCAACTAATGCTTTTTATAGCAGATTTAGTGTCTTAATCTGATGTCTCCTAGTCTCAGAATGACATAAGTTTGTTAAACAAACTGACTTCAGATGTGTGTATTGATCTATGTATCTTACAAAAGTATATATGTTACACTTTGGCTAAATTACCTACTATACCTACTCTACTAATCCTAATGCTTAAAAGTAAAGGGTAACTGGTATGGTTAAAGGGTTTGTTTACAAATGATTAGTGCCTTTCCTCTTATTTGGGCTACAGAGTCTTATATTTCTTCAAGGCTTCTTGTGTAAACTTATGAGACAGTATTTAAACCCACCACCTCTCGATGAGTCTGTCAATTACTGTTTCTTATGAGCTCTATTTCAATGTCTATATTGTAAACTGCTTGAATGGATTTAACCCTAACTTTTAAGAGACCATCCAAGGAAGAAATACAGGGAACAATTACAATTCACGAGTAAATCTTTTTGAACCAAATCTACAATACGAAACATAGAATTTTACTGGAAGAACACGAATAACCTTATCTCCTTTAGATAATATCACAAGCAACTACCTTCTAAAAATATGTTAACTCTCAACACATATGAGAAAGAAAATGCAACTGGTTATTTCTGATAAAAAGTTTAAAAGTACAAAATTGCCTCCACCTCTTGTATCTCTATATTCCCCTCCTTTTTCTTCTCTCTGTACATTTTACATCAGACATATATATGTGTTTGAATGGTTTTCATACCCCTTTGGGTGAAAAGACACCCCCCTTTTAAATAAAAATAATTCCAAATCCCGAAATTGCCTTAGTTTATGTAATTAATTGTCACTTTACAGGTTGTTTAGGCATATTAGAGGTATTTTAAGGCTATTTTATGGGCATATAATGGATAAATGGTCTTTAAATGATGTAAATACCCCCTTTGGTGCTTCACACTCCATTTTTTATGCCCATTATTGTTTTTATGTTATGGTTTCATATTTTGCAACAAATATAAAATATATTACTTGTACCTATTCAATATATATATATATATATATATATATATATATATATATATATATATATATATATATATATATATATATATATATATATATATATATATATATATATATATATATATATATGTATATGTATATATATATTTAGAATTTTTCTTGCTCCTTGTCTTGGAATTTGGAATTCTAAAAATTACAAATTTTAGGGTTCCAACAGTGGCTCTATATGGGGATGGATGCCCCTTGTGGGCATACCAAGAATTTAGATCTCTGACAGAGTAGACCATGTGCCTAATTCATTGACCTATTTTGGTGGCCTCAAGCCCAAAAACTGAACACCAATTCTTTCCTCTATCAAACATCTGATTCTCATCATGAAGTAGTATTAAAACTTTGAAATTAGTGATATCACCTAATTGGCAATTCCTGTCATAAGATGCATTATCCATCGTTATTTTATAAGGATTCTTTATTTCACCTAGATTGCCATTATCCCCTATTCCATAGGAAATGATATTTATACTTTTACAAAAGTTTTCTTCTTGTGGCATCCACATATTCTTCATCTCTATTTTATTGGAATGCTGCATATTATCTAACTGGTACTTCTTTTCACCTTTTATTTTATCTCTATGTGATGTACCTTCCTTTTGTAACTCTCTTATTTTTGTGGTCATTTTATCACGTGACTTAGTCATATTATTACCCAGGTTGTCTTCACACATGTTTGTATTGTCCATACTGTCTGAAATTTTTTCTTCTTCATCATATAAAGGATTTGAGAGTACATGAAAATCCTTTTCACACATACTATGGCAGTAGGGAATATGATTTTCCTCTATCACTTCATCACATAACGGGTTTGAAAATATTCGAAAGCCATTTTCACATTCCCATACCTCCTCTTTATCAATTGTATCATCAAGATACTCAGGTATGGATTCACTCTCCTCATGACTGGCACAATATTCTTCATCAATGTTAGCAACAATTTCCTCAGGTTCTGAGTTGTACTCACAAACATCATCAATTGCTTCTTCATCAAATGGGACTTCCAAAGGGATAACTGATTCTTCTATATAATAATCTTCATTTGCATCTCTTATGTTGATGTTACTCGTCTCACGCAAATCATGTATTTTTTTATTCAATTCTTCAAGAATTGAACATGCTGATTCCAAACTGTCAGACCCACATTCTCTCACAATCAATTCCTCTAGTATAGCTGAATTAAGTTGTGTATTATCAAGAATTTAAGAATAATTCACCATTATTCCGCCAATCAATTTTTCTATAGATTCACCTTCCTTTCTTCTTATGTTGTAGATTGCATTGCCGCAATCATAATCTGATTGAATCTGATTTTGGTATGGATAACCAATTGAAGGGCTAGCGACTGAAGTGTTGTCCTCGATTACACCGTACAATTCTTCCATGAACCACCACTCAAGTTCTTCCCATGATGAGATACTTTGTGGGGGTAACAAGCTGAATGACTGCTCTGCAACATCCTCCAATGTTAGCACAAACCATTTCATGATCATTTCTTCTGAGTAGATTCTGAAGGTCTCAATAAACCAATAAAATGATTTTAGATGCCCAATTGGTGATTCTCTTTCATCTCCATGGAACCTCGACATATAGATCTTCAACTCATAGGGAAATGCATTTGGATACTCAGGGATGTTACCGAAATCCAATGGCTTAAATCTTCTTGGAATATTCCTGTCTCTTTGTGGTTGTGGTTTCCACTGTGCATATTTCTTTTCTGAAGATGCTTCTTCATAAAAATATGGATATTGAAACATACTGAATGCTACTGATCTTTTTCATTTAATTTTCCTTTTTATAGAGTCGCCACCTCTTTCATAGAGGACATAAGTTATTTATTTCTTTTGAGTTCTCTCCCACAGCAGATTCTTAATAATTCTTCCCCAGTAGAGTCGCCAATCTGTTGGGTCTCAAATCAACAGATTGGATAGGTTCTAAGGAAATGCCAACTCCTATGATCAAACCCTCCAATTGACTTGGCCAACTTAAAGAGTGAACCTAATTGGTTACTAACTCTCTCACTTTAGGGTCTGCTGGACCTAGGCGGGTATACCTACTCACTAGTTGTTCCTTCAACTAATGCTTTTTATAGCAGATTTAGTGTCTTAATCTGATGTCTCCTAGTCTCAGAATGGCATAAGTTTCTTAAACAAACTGACTTCAGATGTGTGTATTGATCTATGTATCTTACAAAAGTATATATGTTACACTTTGGCTAAATTACCTACTATACCTACTCCACTAATCCTAATGCTTAAAAGTAAAGGGTAACTGGTATGGTTAAAGGGTTTGTTTACAAATGATCAGTGCCTTTCCTCTTATTTGGGCTACAGAGTCTTATATTTCTTCAAGACTTATTGTGTAAACTTATGAGACAGTTTTTAAACCCACCACCTCTCGATGAGTCTGTCAATTACTATTTCTTATGAGCTCTATTTCAATGTCTATATTGTAAACTGCTTGAATGTATTTAACCCTAACTTTTAAGAGACCATCCAAGGAAGAAATACAAGGAACAATTACAATTCATGAGTAAATATTTGTTATCCAAATCTACAATACGAAACACAGAATTTTACTGGAAGAACACGAATAACCTTATCTCCTTTAGATAATATCACAAGCAACTGCCTTCTAAAAATATGTTAACTCTCAACACATATGAGAAAGAAAATGCAACTGGTTATTTCTGATAAAAAGTTTAAAAGTACAAAATTGCCTCCACCTCTTGTATCTCTATATTCCCCTCCTTTTTCTTCTCTCTGTACATTTTACATCACACATATATATATATATGTTTGAATGGTTTTCATACCCCTTTGGGTGAAAAGACACCCCCCTTTTAAATAAAAATAATTCCAAATCCCGAAATTGCCTTAGTTTATGTAATTAATTGTCACTTTACAAGTTGTTTAGGCATATTAGAGGTATTTTAAGGCTATTTTATGGGTATATAATGGATAAATGGTCTTTAAATGATGTAAATACCCCCTTTGGTGCTTCACACTCCATTTTTTATGCCCATTATTGTTTTTATGTTATGGTTTCATATTTTGCAACAAATATAAAATATATTACTTGTACCTATTCAATATATATATATATATATATATATATATATATATATATATATATATATATATATATATATATATATATATATATGTATATGTATATATATATTTAGAATTTTTCTTTCTCCTTGTCTTGGAATTTGGAATTCTAAAAATTACAAATTTTAGGGTTCCAACAGTGGCTCTAGATGGGGATGGATGCCCCTTGTGGGCATAGCAAGAATTCAGATCTCTAGTAGAGTAAACCATGTGCCTAATTCATTGACCTGTTTTGGTGGCCTCAAGCCCAAAAACTGAACACCAATTCTTTCCTCTATCAAACATCTGATTCTCATCATGAAGTAGTATTAAAACTTTGAAATTAGTGATATCACCTAATTGGCAATTCCTGTCATAAGATGCATTATCCATCCTTATTTTATAAGGATTCTTTATTTCACCAGGATTGCCATTATCCCCTATTCCATAGGAAATGATATTTATACTTTTACAAAAGTTTGCTTCTTGTGGCATCCACATATTCTTCATCTCTATTTTATTGGAATGCTGCATATTATCTAACTGGTACTTCTTTTCACCTTTTATTTTATCTCTATGTGATGTACCTTCCTTTTGTAACTCTCTTATTTTTGTGGTCGTTTTATCACGTGACTTAGTCATATTATTACCCATGTTGTCTTCACACATGTTTGTATTGTCCATACTGTCTGAAATTTTTTCTTCTTCATCATATAAAGGATTTGAGAGTACATGAAAATCCTTTTCACACATACTATGGCAGTAGGGAATATGTTTTTCCTCTATCACTTCATCACATAAGGGGTTTGAAAATATTTGAAAGCCATTTTCACATTCGCATACCTCCTCTTTATCAATTGTATCATCAAGGTACTCAAGTATGGATTAACTCTCCTCATGACTGGCACAATATTCTTCATCAATGTTAGCAACAATTTCTTCAGGTTCTGACTTGTACTCACAAACATCATCAATTGCTTCTTCATCAAATGGGACTTCCAAAGGGATAACTGATTCTTCTATATAATAATCTTCATTTGCATCTCTTATGTTGATGTTACTCATCTCATGCAAATCATGTATTTTTTAATTCAATTCTTAAAGAATTGAACATGCTGATTCCAAACTATCAAACCCACATTCTCTCACGATCAATTCCTCCAGTATAGCTGAATTAAGTTGTGTATTATCAAGCATTTGGAAATAAGTCACCATTATTCTGCCAATCAATTTTTCTATAGATTCACCTTCCTTTCTTCTTATGTTGTAGATTGCATTGCCGCAATCATAATTCGATTGAATCTGATTTTGGTATGGATAACCAAACGAAGGGCTAGCGACTGAAGTGTTGTCCTCGATTACACCGTACAATTCTTCCATGAACCACCACTCAAGTTCTTCCCATGATGAGATACTTTGTAGGGGTAACAAGCTGAATGACTGCTCTGCAACATCCTCCAATGTTAGCACAAACCATTTCATGATCATTTCTTCTGAGTAGATTCTGAAGGTCTCAATAAACCAATAAAATGATTTTAGATGCCCAATTGGTGATTCTCTTTCATCTCCATGGAACCTTGACATATAGATCTTCAACTCATAGGGAAATGCATTTGGATACTCAGGGATGTTACCGAAATCCAATGGCTTAAATCTTCTCGGAATATTCCTGTCTCTTTGTGGTTGTGGTTTCCATTGTGCATATTTCTTTTCTGAAGATGCTTCTTCATAAAAATATGGATATTGAAACATACTGAATGCTAATGATCTTTTTCATTTAATTTTCCTTTTTATAGAGTCGCCACCTCTTTCATAGAGGACATAAGTTATTTATTTCTTTTGAGTTCTCTCCCACAACAGATTCTTAATAATTCTTCCCCAGCAGAGTCACCAATCTATTGGGTCTCAAATCAACAGATTGGATAGGTTCTAAGGAAATGCCAACTCCTATGATCAAACCCTCCAATTGACTTGGCCAACTTATAGAGTGAACCTATTTGGTTACTAACTCTCTCACTTTAGGCTCTGCAGGACCTAGGCGGGTATACCTACTCACTAGTTGTTCCTTCAACTAATGCTTTTTATAGCAGATTTAGTGTCTTAATATGATGTCTCCTAGTCTCAGAATGACATAAGTTTGTTAAACAAACTGACTTCAGATGTGTGTATTGATCTATGTATCTTACAAAAGTATATATGTTACACTTTGGCTAAATTACCTACTATACCTACTCTACTAATCCTAATGCTTAAAAGTAAAGGGTAACTGGTATGGTTAAAGGGTTTGTTTACAAATGATCAGTGCCTTTCCTCTTATTTGGGCTACAGAGTCTTATATTTCTTCAAGACTTATTGTGTAAACTTATGAGACAGTTTTTAAACCCACCACCTCTCGATGAGTCTGTCAATTACTGTTTCTTATGAGCTCTATTTCAATGTCTATATTGTAAACTGCTTGAATGGATTTAACCCTAACTTTTAAGGGACCATCCAAGGAAGAAATACAGGGAACAATTACAATTCACAAGTAAATCTTTTTGATCCAAATCTACAATACGAAACACAGAATTTTACTAGAAGAACACGAATAACCTTATCTCCTTTAGATAATATCACAAGCAACTGCCTTCTAAAAATATGTTAACTCTCAACAAATATGAGAAAGAAAATGCAACTGGTTATTTCTGATAAAAACTTTGAAAGTACAAAATTGCCTCCACCTCTTGTATCTCTATATTCCCCTCCTTTTTCTTCTCTCTGTACATTTTACATCACACATATATATGTGTTTGAATGGTTTTCATACCCCTTTGGGTGAAAAGACACCCCCCTTTTAAATAAAAATAATTCCAAATCCCGAAATTGCCTTAGTTTATGTAATTAATTGTCACTTTACAAGTTGTTTAGGCATATTAGAGGTATTTTAAGGCTATTTTATGGGTATATAATGGATAAATGATCTTTAAATGATGTAAATACCCCCTTTGGTGCTTCACACTCCATTTTTTATGCCCATTATTGTTTTTATGTTATGGTTTCATTTTTTGCAACAAATATAAAATATATTACTTGTACCTATTCAATATATATATATATATATATATATATATATATATATATATATATATATATATATGTATATATATATGTATATATATATTTAGAATTTTTCTTGCTCCTTGTCTTGGAATTTGGAATTCTAAAAATTGCAAATTTTAGGGTTCCAACAAAAACAACTTAATCAAATAAAATTAAAAGGATTAATTACTCAATTTAACCACACACACAAAACATGCAATCCAAGAAAGCCAGCCAAATAGATGACCTACATAGCCAACCAAAGGAATACTGACAGACGAATGATGATGCTCACTTAGGCACGACTAGGGTCAAATGAGGGTCTCCCAACCACCTAATCCAATTTCTAAGGGTTAATGAGGAGCACTCAAACCTGTGAACCCAGATGGAGTCGAACCTCGCACCCATGCAGTACTGTACCTACAATCTCCTGCAACCATGAATCACACACACATATAAGCATATATATATTTAATAAGAGTGTTAGCCCGAGATTAATAGCACAATTGAGGAGAATAATAAACTTTCATATGAATTGATGTGACAACCACATTAATAGGTACGTACATTAATTAAAACATTTGACTATAACATGATTACATGATAACTAACCAAGGTCAAACCGAGATTAGAATCTGATTAGGGTAGGGGTACTACAACAACATTTGATAGAAATATTTTCTTCTTTGATGAATGCTCGTACCCATTCTAGGGCTCCCATTTTGGATGTAGTGCCCAAACTTTAGGGAAAAAACACAACAACAATTGTTTATAAAACAAGGCTTAATCACTCACGTTTATGTAAAGTGAAGGCGTGGATGGTTACTTACTAAGTTTTGCTAACTTTATTACCCTAGTGTCAACTTAATTTGATCTACAATGTGAATGGCTAAATGTTTTACTTAACTTTTAATGGAAATGGCAACATGCAATGAACATTGACTATGTGGGGTAATTTAACCCCTTAAGCCATTGCTCTACATTGCATTCAATAGGGAATAGAGCTTCAAAATAAATTAAAGATACCACCCTAGAGTTAACATCGATAACTTAATTTGGTTAATAAGATTATTTATTAAATCACAACAAAGTTCTTGAATAGCTCCATTCATTTAAAATATAACCTTCCTAGGGATTAATAATAACTATTTAAGTCCACTATCATTTAGAGTTAATTAAATTAACTCAAATAATATCATTTAATCTTTAATGCTAAATGTATTATTTAATTGCAATTTTTTTCCAACTTTATATTATTAATATTAATATTAATTTTAATAGTCACGAGTATCCATAAACCGATATGGTCATTTTACCTTATTTTAAATTATTACAGTCCTCAGGAATTAATATTATTTTATTAACCCAAAGTGACCCTAATATTCACTATATATGTGTGTGTGTGTGTGTGTGTGTGTGTAAATATAGATATATATACAAATACATATATATATATATAAATAATTACTACAAGGGATGAAGAGGATACATCCCTCTAAATCATTTTAAAAAAAAGGACTCTACAATTATATATATTTATTTACATACCCCATGGGTATTCAAATAAATACACATAATTTTTTTACCAAAGATGCCATTAAAACTACATAGACCTAAAAACCTATTATTTTATTTATATTATTTTTTAGGTTTGTACTTTATTTTGAAAAGCCCCTTTATTTTGTGCTAACATAAGTTGGGGCTTTCATTTTTTTTTTGTTGCAGGAGGGTTCAAAATGCCTGGGAACCATATTTTGTTGTAGGGCCAAATCCTAGGATGGGCGATGAAGTTTATGTGTTGAAGGGAGGTTGTTTGGTGGGGGCACCACTAGGTGGGTCATGACCCATATGGGTGGGTCGCGACCCACTTGCGTGAGTTGTGAACCACACAGATGGGTCACGCCCCACGCAGGTGGTTCACGACCCACCTATTTAGGTCATGGCCCACATAGTATAGGACATGACCCACCAAGTATGGGATGCAACCCACCTAGTGTGGGACATGGCCCACTTGCCACCCCTCTGTTTGGGTCATGGCCCACACAGTGTGGGACGCGGCCCACCTGGGTGGGTCATGACCCACTTGCCGCCACCTCCCTCTATTACAATGCCATTATTTTTTGGTTTTATCTTTATGATATTTTAAAATAGTTTTATTTCATATATATATATATACATATACATATACATGTATATATATAGATGTATATTCATGATGATTTGAATATTCAGATGTTTAACCCCTTAAGCCATTGCTCTACATTGCATCCAATGGGGAATGGAGCTTTGAAATAAATTAAAGATACCACCCCTAGAATTAACATCAATACTTTAATCTGATTAATAAGATTATTTATTAAATCACAACAAAGTGCTTGAATAGCTCCATTCATTTAAAATATAACCTTCCTAGGGATTAAAATCCGATTTCCTTAGAAATAACTATTTAAGTCCACTATCATTTAGAGCTAATTACATTAACTCAAATAATACCATTTAATCTTTAATGCTAAATGTATTATTTAATTGTGAATTTTTTCCAACTTTATATTATTAATATTAATATAAAATCTTTATATTAATATTAATTTTAATAGTCACAAGTATCCATAAACCGATATGGTCATTTTACCTTATTTTAAATTATTACAGTCCTCAGGAATTAATATTATTTTATTAACCCAAGGTGACCCTAATATTCACTATACATATATGTGTGTGTGTGTGTATAAATATGAATACATGTATATATACATACATATATATATATATACATACATACATACATATATATATACACATACATACATACATACATACATACATACATATATATATATATATATATATATATATATATATATATATATATATATATATACTACAAGGGATGAAAAAGATACATCCCTCTAAATCATTTTAAAAGAAAGACTATGTACAATTATATATATATATTTACATACCCCATGGGTATGCACATAAACACACATAATTGTTTTACCAAAGATGCCACTAAAACTACATAGCCCTAAAAACCTATTCTTTTATTTATATTATTTTTTTAGGGTTCTACTTTATTTTAAAAAGTCCCTTTATTTTGTGCTAACATAAGTTGGGGCTTTCATTTTTTTGTTGCAGGAGGTTGTGAAATGCTTGGGTACCATATTTTGTTGCATGGCCAAATCCTGGTATGGGTAGAAAATTTTATGTGTTGCATTGAGGTCATTCACTAGGGGTGCCACTCGGTGGGTCATGACCCATATGGGCAGGTTGCGACCCACTTGCGTGAGTCACGACCCATGTAGGTGGGTCACGACCCACCTGTTTGGGATGTGGCCCACCTGGGTGGGTCATGACCCACTCGCTGTCCCCTCCCTCTGTTATGATGCCATTATTTTTTTATTTTTTTTATCTTTATGATATTTTAAAATAGTTTTATTTTATATATGTATATATATACATACACATATATACATGTATATATACATGTATATATGTATATATATGTATATATATATATATGTATGTATATATGTATATATGTATATATACATGTATATATATATATGTATATATGTATATATGTATATATATATGTATACATATATATGTTGTTTTGAATATTCATATGCACAGTTTATTATGAGGTTTAAGCTCAGTTTTTTTTTTTGTAATAGGTTATATATATATATATATATATGATACATTTCTACTTACTAACCTGCAACTATATATATTGTAATAGCATTTCTCTAAGTTTGAATAAAATCTAGCTTCTAAATCATTTTCCATAGCAAACTATTTTTCTACATTATTACCAATGTAAATGTTGTAAATAGATTTAATCTCTCATTTTTTAATGATCTTTCTAGGAATTAAACTAACTATGATTTAAAAACAGAATGTAAATAATGTAATAGTAGTTTAGGAAATGCTTGTTTCATAGAATTTACACCTTATCTTAAATCTGAAAAATATAGCTCAATACCATTTAAAAGAAAGCCTTCCTTTTTTTTAGCTTTATATTCTTGTCAAATGAAAATTACAATAGTCCTAACTACACACTTTTTTTTCCTTGCTACTAAATAAATAAAATTAAAGGAACAAATAAATTATTGTTACATACTTTCTTCTTTTGAAAACACAATAGTAGAAAATGGAGATACATAGGTTTCTTTCCCTATTACAATATTTTTTAGATTTCACTAAACACTTGAAAATAAGCTAAAACTGAAATAATCTTGAAGTTACAACTTGATATCATCCTTCAAATCAAGCACATAGATAACTCTCTTTCTTCCATCTTCTACATCCAAAATGCGGACCTACAAATAAAATAATTCCTTTGGTTGTGACCATGGAGAATCACCTCCCAACCTAGGCCTACAAGAGGCCACCCTCGAGCTTGGGAGAACTAGGTACCAAATAGGTTACAAGCAAGCTTAACACACATATAATTTCTAGAATACAAAGAGGAAGAAAACAACAAAGAACTCCCAACCCAAGCTTAACACATAGTCATAAAATGTCATTTTCAAGAGGGGTGAAGGTGGACTAGACATGGGGATATTTGTAAGTATTTTACAATAACCAAAGCCATCATAAGGCAAAAAAGATCCTTCAAAACTTAGTCTCTCATGACCATAAAAATCCCTTATGACCCCCTAAGGATTTCAATCCAAATCCTCTCTTATGACCCCTAATTTAAACAAAATAAAATGCAACAAGGATCCCAGAACCTTGTTTCCCTCTCTTCCCAGAAGAGAGACTCTACACCCTATGACTGTCAAACACCCTTCACCCCAAGACTACTCTACCCTCCCAAGGGTGAGTTTGGTCTTGACTCCCATAAAAAAAATTCAAGAAAAAGCATACTACACTATGCAACAATTCAACCAAGAATCACAATAACACCAAACTTTAGTCACAAACAAGTGATTTTACAACATGTAGATTTTCACATAAAGCAACCAAATATGCATTTAAATCCTAAGGGTGACAATATACCAACCTTAACTCCTACAATGTAATGTGATATAAAGATTTGATGAAGAGCCTCCAACCCAAGCCAACAAGTTTTTACCACCAACTACAAGCTTTCTACCTTAGCTAAATTTCTTCTTCAAACTTAAATTCTTTCAACAACTCATGATCTCCAAGACTAGAGAGTGGGTGACAAAATTCTAAGTTAGAATTTTTTCTCCTGAGTAGAATCCTCTCACACTTTCCAACTTCCTTGGAAAAGGATGGTGAGAGCTCATAGGTTGGTCTTCCCAAACCTCTTACAAGGTTTCTAAAATAGGAAACTAAAAAGGTAATTCTAAGGTGGGGAAGTGCATCCAACACAAGGATAGAAGATTGTCTTACCAAAACTCAATCTTCTAAAAGTTTATTTTCGTCCATCAAGAAAAGGTCACTTTTGAAGTGACTTGGAAATCACATGTGAGTGGTTCTATGCCCAAATAAGTCCCTTACCCATAGGTATATCAAGTGTCCCTTCAAAAATGACTGAACCTCAACTATAGGAGTTAGTTTGAGCCCCCAAAACCCACCTAAAGTTTACCTACAACTCAAACTTGATTTGACCATACCAAGGGCTCCATAACCAAGTTGTCTTTTGGAAAAACTAAATGAGGTTTGAATAATGCATAGGTTTTCACATTTCCCTCTCAAGGACATGTCACATGCAAAGTCACAACACATTACAAGTGTCAAGTGACACCATAAAATACAACACATCAACATACACTTGGACATGCCTTCTCAAGGGGAAATAAATTAAAATTGAACAAATTGAACACACACACATGCATTCACTTATATGAAAATAAACACATTACAAATGAGGTATTGTCCAAATAGACAAACCTTGGCTTCACAACCACACATAGGTTTGGCTCTAGTTCTTCTTTGTATTTCAATGGTCACATGGATGAAGATCCTGCACATCTCAATCCACATATCAATAAGTCTAACAAAATATGAATACATATATGAAAGAATACACTTTTAAATACATAGCATCCAATTTCACATCATATCATGAATTGATCTCTTAATCAAAGAACAATAAAGATAGAATCCAATTACTTTTCCTAACAATCCATATGTGACCATTTAATAAATTGCAACATCATTGAAATCATATAAAACATTCATCAATTAGGCATGCATACATGAATCATAATCATCATCAATATAAGTACTGAAATCAAACATAATATGAGATATATATCATATCCAATGATATCAAACCATCTATCAAATAGTCTCTAAATCCATAGTGCATCAAATTAATGTATCAAATGATAAGTTCATCATAAAAATAAAGAAGTGCTATGATGGGATTGGGGTAGGGACTCACATCCTCCCCTCCCTGGGCATGAACTTCCTCTTGGAGTACATAAAGAAGACAAGGATGATGAGATCTTATCCATGTTGCGTCCTCCCATGATGCTATAACGTCGTCATAACAATCCTAGTGGACCCTAACTTGGTTCAGCTCTCAGCCTCAAAGAGACAACATTCGGTGAGCCAAAATGTCAATGGGCTCCAATGCTAGCTGCCCGTCTAACTCCACCTGCAAGGAATCCCAATCTAGAATATGAGACTCATCATAAATATATTTCCTCAATACAAACACATGAAACATGTCATGGTTGCGTGATAGGCTAGGTGGCAAAGCCAAATGATAAGCAACTGGTCCTATCCTCTCTAGGATCTCAAATGGTCCAACAAAGAGAGTCTCGAGCTTAGAACCCTTTCCATAATGGATTGGACTCTTATGCAGTCTCACCCTCAAGAAAACTCTATCCCCAACTAGGTAGCTATGATCTATCCTCTTTACATTTTCATACTTCTTATGTCTATCCTAAGCCTCTCTAAGGTGTTGTCTAATAAAATCCACCTACTACTCCATATCTCGAACTAACTTTGGATCAATGGCTACTCTATCCTCAATGCGCTTTGCCATACAATACTTGATATGGTGGCATCCCCAAGGAAGTGTAATGCCCATTGTTATAGGAAAATTCCACCAAGTGAAGGTACTCTTCCCATCTAGCTGATGACCCATGTCATACATATAGAGCATATCCTCCAATACCTAGTTCACCCTCTCTATCCATCCATTTCCAGATGATAGGTTGTGCTAAAGTTGAGTTCAGTACCCAACACTGCCTATAATGCCTTCCAAAAGGAATAAGTAAAGAGGCAATCCCTATCTCAAATAATCCTACATGGAATCCCAAGAAGTATGACAATATCCTGCAAGAACACCTATACCACTATTGGTGCTGTAAAAGTAGTTCAGACTAGTGAGAAGTGAACCATTTTGGTCAACTTATCAACTGTCACCATGATGACATCATGGTGGCAAGATGACATAGGAAGACCAATGATGAAATCCATCTAAATTATGTCCCACTTCCACTCTAGTATCTTATGAGGCTAGAGCAACCCACCTAGATGGCGGTACTCTGCCTTAACCCTCTAGCACTCAAGGCATTGGGATACTAACTTTGCAATGTGTTTCCGCATACCTAGCTAGTGATAGAACTGTCTCAAATATGCATGCAACTTCTTAACCCTGAGATATGCTGCATAGGGTGCTCTATGAGCGTCAATCATAATGAAATCACACAATTTCTTGGAAGAAGGTACATAAATGTGCCCTCTCTGGTGTATTAGTTCATCAGACTCCAAAGAATAATCTACATACTTCCCTTCTAGGGCCTCCTGAGATCACACTACCTGACACACCTATAAATACCACTCATCCTTAGGAAAGTGTTGCAATATGCAATCTCTCAAATCTATATATGTTGACATCGAGTATAACTCATGGAATCTCCTACTCAATGCATCTGCAACTACGTTCTCCTTCCCCTTGATGTAGTGAACATCAAAATCACACTCACACAAGAACTCCATCCATCTCCTCTGATGAGCATTAAGGTTAGGCTAAGTAAATATGTACTGCAAGCTTTGATGATCAAAATGAAGCTCAAAGCGATGTCCCAAAAAAAAGTGTCTCCATTTCACTAGTGCATGCACCACTACTACAAGATCAAGGTCATGAGTAGGGTAGGTAAGATCAAGAGTCTTAAGTTTCCTAGACTCATATGCAATAGCTCGACCACCCTGCATAAGTACTACTCCCAAATCATTTAAGGAAGCATCTGTGCATACCACAAAATCAGCTAAGGGATCCGACACAACAAGAATAGGTTCTCTAGTAAGTTCCTTTTAAAGTTCCTAAAAGGCCCTCTCGCACTTTTCTATCCACTCAAATTTCTTTCCCTTTCACTGAAGTGATGTAATAGGGTGTGCAACCCCAGAGAACCCCTCAACAAACCATCTATAATACCCTACTAAGCCCATGAAACTCTTGACCTCTGTCACATTGGTTGGTGCTTGCCAATTCATGATAGCTCTAATCTTTGATGGGTCAATTGAGATCCCATCACTTGATATGACATATCCTAAATATCAAACCTTTGTACAAAAGAATGCACACTTAGACAAGCTACCATATAGCTAATTCTCTCTCAAACACTGCAATACCTGACGCAAGTGCTCTTCATCCTCTTCCTCATTATGAGAATATATCAATATATCATTGATTAACACAATCATGAATCAGTCAAGGAAGGTGCCAAATACACCATTCATGAGACTCATGAATACTACTGGAGCATTCATAATGACAAAAGGTACTATTATGAACTCATAGTGGTCATATCTAGTTCAAAAAGAGGTTTTGTGAATATCACTTTCCACTATCCTCAAGTGATGGTACCCTAACTTCAGATCAATCTTTGAAAACACTTTGGCACCTTGTAACTAATCAAATAAATCATTGATCCTGGGTAATGGATATTGGTTCTTAATGGTAACTTTGTTTAACTACCAGTAGTCCATACATAATCGTAGGGATCTGTCCTTCTTCTTTACGAAGATGACTGGTGTGCCCCAAGGGGAGATTCTAGGATGAATATTCCCTTTCTCTAAAAGTCCCTCAAGCTGAATCTTGATCTCACTAAGCTCATTAGTGGTCATTCTATAAGGTGCTCTTGAGATTGGCTCAGCTCCTCGCACAATATCTATATGCAAATCAATCTCTCTACGAGGTAGCATACCAAGTAGCTTGGAAGGAAAAACATCTGCAAATTCCTTAAGAATAGGATGATCATCAAGTGAGGGTTCCTTCTCATCCTCTTCTTCCCTATCACTAATGATGATGGAAAATAACTGACATCCCTTTCATATGCTTTTCTTAAGCTGCATAATCGAGATCATACGAAGGGATATGGGTCTCTAAACTCTTGAAATCACTATGGTAGTGTCATGATCATCTACACGCTTGATCTTCTTCTACCAACAATTTAGCTTGGCTCTGTGGGCATATAGCCAATCCATGCCAAGAACAATGCAATAAGATCCTAATGGTGTAACTTGAAGGTCTTCTATGGTGGTCATACTCCCAATCTAAAGCTAACAATCCCAAACCATTGATTCAACAAACACTCTAGCTCCTGATGCTAACTCAACCTCCCAACTAACATCCTGCCTAGTTGCCACTAGCCCGTAACGATCCACAACCAATAGAGAAATAAAAGAAACACTAGCTCCTGAATCAAATAGGATAGTAACACTACCACCTTTGATCATACTTGTGGCCTCTATAACTGTGGCCTGATTCTCAACTTGGTGGTTATCAACTGCTATAAAAACTCTATGAGACTTACCCATGTCCCCAACTATAGGTTTTGAACCTACCATTTGTCCTTATGGGAACTCTCTCGTCATGTGTCCAATGGTTCCACAAATAAAGAAAGCACCATGTGTCTGAATCTGAATACCCTATGGCCTAGAATATTTTTTTCCTCTTGTCCTACTAGATCCACTATAACCTCACCTAGTGGACTGTTGAGTCCATGTCAGAGGTGTGTATAGAACCTATGGTTGCTGATCATTTCTAGGACCTTGTGTCTACCACTATTTGGGCTTAAAGCCTTGATGTCCCTATGGTGGCCTATGCCTCTGATTCTACTGAGACTGCTACTAAGGGTGAGGGGATTTGTAGGACCCCGAAGAATGTGTATGATTGCCCTTCCAATGGGGTTTCTAAAACTTGATTGACTGCAGTACAGGGTTTCAGTTCTGAAACTGATCTCATGTATCATGTGGCTTACCTTGAATCTCCTTTTCTAATAAATCCTTCTCCATAGAAACCTGAAGGCTCCTTGGAGCTTCCATTCATACAAGTTCTACTATCTTGGCATTCAATCCAATGATAAAATGGTTAACTAACAATTTTTCATCCTTCATGTAATCCACATAAGGTAGTAGCTCAAAAAACTTGCTCTCATATTGTGACATTGTGAGTCCCTTCTACTGAAGGTCATGGAACTCATCAATCTGGCACTACCTAAAGTGCTCTGATAAGTATCTATCTCTTGACCTTTCCAAGAAGGTACCCCAAGTGAGTGTGTCAATGACTATGTCATTCTTATTCCTCTTGCCTCCACCATGTGGAAGTTGACCCTCTCAGAAGATGTATAGAAAATCATGCTTTCAGATTGTTCTCATAGGGACACAATTTGAAGAACCTCTCTAAGCTCAAAATCCATGACTCAAATTCTACCCCATCGGTAGATCCTACAAATGAAGGTGGTTGTAAGCATATTAGCTCTCTGATCTAATCTCCTGGATCACATGGTGCTCTATCTACAACCACTGGTGCTATAACTAGTGGTGGCTCTGGTAAATGAACTAACTTTGGCTCATGCTCTACCCATCCCTCGACATGGCTAGGAGGTGGACTCATACTCCATTTTATAGTTGTTGATCCATGACTCTTTGAACCCTGTTGTTCTGCCTAGTGACTTGTTGGAGGTAGCCTATCCTAGACTATCCCTATCAGGTTCTGTAGTGCATTCGATAAGTCTTGGTTTAGGTCTAGAGGTTGTTTAGGAGGAGCTTCCTGATTCCCTTCAGGAACCAACTCTTCCTTCCCAACATGTTCACGTGCCATGCAAGCACATCTAGGACCCCTTTCACGTCTGTGAGCTTGTTGCATTGCCAGAAGCATCCTACATGAGAAATTAAAAAATTTAAGTGAAACGTAATGGAAAATGGTTCCTAGTGTTGAAAACCTTGCTTTGATACCAAAAATGTAGTGCCCAAACATTAGGGAAAAGCACAACAATTTTTTTTTAAAACATGGCTTAACCACTCCCGTTTACATAAAGTGAAGGCGTGGATGCTTACTAAGTTTTACTAACTTGATTATCCTAGTATCAACTTAATGTGAATAGATAAATGTTTTATTTAACTTTTAATGGAAATGGCAACACTCAACAAACATTGATTATGTGGGGTAATTTAACCCCTTAAGCCATTGCTCTACATTGCATCCAATGGGGAATAGAGCTTCAAAATAAATTAAAGATACCACCCCTAGAGTTAACATCGATACTTTAATTTGGTTAATAATATTATTTATTAAATAACAACAAATCACTTGAACAACTCCATTCATTTAAAATATAACCTTCCTAGGGATTAAAATCTGATTTCCTTAGAAATAACTATTTAAGTCCACTATCGTTCAGAGTTAATTAAATTAACTCAAATAATACCATTTAATCTTTAATACTAAATATATTATTTGTTTGCAAATTTTTTCCAACTTTATATTATTAATATTAATATTAAATATTTATATTAATATTAATTTTAATAGTCATGAGTATTCATAAACCAATATGGTCATTTTACCTTATTTTAAATTATTATAGTCCTCAGGAATTAATATTATTTTATTAACCGAAGGTAACCCTAATATTCACTATGTGTGTGTGTGTGTGTGTGTGTGTGTGTGTGTGTGTGTGTGTGTGTGTGTAAATACAAATAGATATATATATATAAATAATTAGTACAAGGAATGAAAAGGATACATCCCTCTAAATCATTTAAAAAAGGGACTATGTACAATTATATATATATTTATATATATATTTATTTACATACCCCATGGGTATGTAAATAAATACATATAAATTTTTTACCAAAATGCCACTAAAACTATACAGCCCTAAAAATCTATTCTTTTATTTATATTAATTTTTTAGGGTTCTACTTTATTTTGAGAAGCCCCTTTATTTTGCCCTAACATAAGTTAGGGCTTTCATTTTTTTTTGTTGTAGGAAGGTTTGAAATGCGTGGGCACAATATTTTGTTGCAAGGCCGAATCCTGGGGTGGGTGGCAAAATTTATGTCTTGTAGGGAGGCCATTTGGTTGGGGCACCACTGGGTGAGTCACGACCCATATGGGTGGGTTGCGGCCCACCTGCATGAGTCGTGGCCTACCTATTTGGGTCACAGCCCACATAGTATGGGACGAGGCCCACCTGGGAGGGTCTTGTTCCACTCATCACCCCTCTATTTGGGTCATGACCCACATAGTATGTGATGCGACCCACACAGTGTGGGACACAGCCCACTCATCGCCCCCTCCCTCTATTACAATGCCATTATTTTTTTTTTGTTTTATCTTTCTGATATTTTAAAATAGTTTTGTTTTATATATATGTATATGTATATATATGTATATACATATATACATATACATATACAAAAACATATACATATACATATACATACATATACATACATACATATATACATATATATACACACATATATATTAGCATATACATATATGTTGGATGCATATACATGGTTTTTTTTTTTAACACAACTTTATATATATATATATATATGTCATGCTCTGTGAAGTGTACCTGTACCTGCAACCACAATGCACTCAATAAATCATTACAAGCATGGTTAGTAGATTAAATCAATGAAATGAAAAACCATAGCTAATCGACTTATTGCCTCCTAGTAAATGCGAGTATGAAAAATGCTCTCAGATTGAATTATGCAAAATTTAGTGACTTGACTACACTTAGATGGAGGATTTGAATGCTGAAAATGCATGATCTAGCAAGAATAGCATGATTAAGCTCTATGAATGATTGATTATCCTAGCATGATTAAGCTAATATTTAAGCTAAAATGAGCATGATAACATTGCTAAGAAATGATAAACTAGAAGCTAGATGCCTATAATAATAATGCTTAAGCTATGAATGAGATGGGATCATCAAAAATTATATGAATTTGGGACCAATATTGCTCCAAAATGACGTCTATTTATAGGATTTTCCAAGGCTAAGGGTGAGTTGGCATGAATCAACGGTTGAGATTGATCTGAAGATATCAATGGTTAAATTGGAGGAGGTTGGCAAAGGGGGTTGGATTAAAGGGAACACTTAGTGACAAGTGTCACAAAGGTTCTAGAAGATGTTGGATGAAAGGGGACAAGGTGGTAGGTAGAATGGGTTAGGTTTAGGAGTGGTAGAAGTTAGGAGAATTTGAATTTAGAAATTCAAATAATAGGAAAATGGCTAATTAATCTCAACAACTCATGATTTGATTTGTTTTAATTAATTAGGGGATTTAGAAGAAATGAATTTGCATGGGGGGAATTAATTAATTTGGATTAATTAATTAAAGGAGTGAAATGAACCTATTTAATAAATCCTTAGATTTATTAATAAGTAGATGAAAAGGGAAATTTAATCAAATTGCTTAGTGAATTCAATTAAATTGGGAAGGAGGGATTAATTAAATAATTACTTATTTAATTAATTATCTTCAGACCATTTTTAGGTGTATACAATATATATATATATATATGCTGATTTGAATATTCATATGCATAATTTATTATGAGCTTTAAGATCAATTTTTTTTTGAAACAGGTTATATATAAGTATATATGTAAATGTATATACATATATATATACATATATATACGTATACATATATATACATATATATGTATATATATGTGTGTGTGTGTGTGTGTGTGTATGTGCTGATATAAAAACATATACTCTGAATTTTCTAAGATTAAAAGAAAATCAGTTTTCCAGTTTATTATTATGCAGGATATATATATATATATACAAGTTTAAATACTATTATTTTTATAAGAGTATATGAAATAGTAACATGACTTTTAAATATGAACTTTTTAGGATATCTAATAAATATATTTTTAATCACTAACAAATGTAAAAGTAGGTTTAAACTCATTTCATTTACTATTGTTCTAATAGCATTTCTCTAAGTTTGAATAAAATCTAGCTTCTAAATCATTTTCCATAGCAAACTATTTTCCTACACTATTACCAATGTAAATGTTGTAAATAGATTTAAACTCTTTTTTTTTAATGATCTTTCTAGGAATTAAACTAACTATGATTTAAAAAAAAAATGTAAATAATTTAATACTAGTTTAGGAAATGCGTGTTTCATAGAATTTACACCTTATCTTAAATCTGAAAAATACAGATCAATACCACTTGAAAGAAAACCTTTTTTTTTTAGCTTTATATTCTTGTCAAATGAAAATTATAGCAGTCCTAACTAGACACTTTTTTTTTTCTTGCTACTAAATAAATAAAGTTAAAGGAACAAATAAATTCTTGTTACATACTTTCTTCTTTTGAAAACACAATAGTAGAAAAGGGAGATACATAGGTTTCTTTCCCTATTACAATCTTTTTCAGATTTCACTAAACACTTGAAAATAAGCTAAAACTAAAATAATCTTGAACTTGCAGCTTGATAACATCCTTCAAAACAACCACATATATTGTTGGTATTATGGATGTTTTGCATTGGTTTTGTCATTGATGTCAACACTTATCTTCTGGAGATCTTTTGTTGTGTTAAACCGATATATTATGTTCACTGACAAGTTCAGTGACTTATGCACAGTCACTGGTTTATCGCTCACTAGCAGGTTATATTGTACATCAGCATTGAGGATGACTTGTTATCATCTGGAGATCACTTGGTTATGTTGAAGACATAGTTTGGACACTTGGTTTTGGTATTTTGGTTATTGGTCTAATCGGGTTGATATATTTGTTGTTACCAGCAAATTGGTCTAGGTTATTGATCGACATGCATTATCTATTCTAGATCAACATGACACATTATGGAGATGATTTAATTAATTGGATATTGTTGTAAATGTATTGAGTCAGCGTGATGCATCACATCTTCACTTATTTGTAATTGGTTTAATTGTAATATTCTTGGTAAAGTCAACCTACACATTTGGTCTTAGGTTTTGGTATATATGTAAGATCTCACTTGTGAGATGATGTAATAGGTAATAGGTAGAAGGAAGATTATGGTATATGGTATAAGGTTTTGTAACATGGTATGTGCGAATATTGAAGATCGTATGAGTAGACCATAGAGAAGATTCAAGAAAGGTTTAAAGGTGATTATCAAAGCTTAAGCGACATTGAATCTAGCATTGGAGATGCTACTTTGAGTAGTATATTATCATTGGATTTAACCATCCAATTGTAGTCAGTGTGACTCCTATTTTGTGATTGAGCAGTGAGCTCTAGGTGGTTGGCCTTTCTACATGTGCAAACCCCATTTGTATACACATACTATCTGCAGTAGTATCATTTGATTGTGGGTAAGGTTTCCCACCATGGTTTTTCCCCTAACAAGGTTTCCATGTACAAATCTCTATGTTATGTGTTGTGGATGTTGTTTCTCTTTCTGTTTTGTGCATTGAGTTTCACCGATATTAATATTAACTGCTAATCTGTCAACCGACATTAAGTTTGGTTTACCGGTATTAAGTATCAAGTTTGATTAAGATATATTTGGGTTGAAATTAATTGACAATTGATTCACCCCCCCTCTCAGTTGCCTCCAGGTCCTAACAATTGGTATCAGAGCTAAGTCCTCCTTTTGTAGAAGTTTAACAGCTTGAGGAGATTCTATGGCAACAAACTTTTTCAGGAAGGACAGTCTAAAACTTGATGGAACTAACTATGGTATATGGAAGATCATAATGGAGACACATCTGAATTGCATTGGAAGAGACATATGGGATGTTACAAAGAATGGCTATGTTGGTCCTACACCGAATCAACCTAATCCACCAACATTGGGTAAGGATCAAGAGAATGATTGCAAAGCAAGAGAAGCACTCTTGAGCACCTTGTCAGATTAGCAAATTATGGGATTATCAGACCAATCTACTGCTAAAGCTATTTGGGATAAATTGGAGACATTGAATGAAGGAGATACCACTGTCGAAATTGCAAAATTGGAATGCTTCTGGGTCAGGTATGAAAATCTGAAAATGGAAGAAGATGAAAGAATTTTTACTTTTATTGAAATGGTTAATGAAATTGTTTTGGGAATACAATATTGTGGAGGATCCTTGAGTGAAGATTAGATTTTTTCTAAATTTTTAAGAGCATTGCCACTGGCATACAAAATGAAAGTAACTGCTATTAATGAGTTGAGAACAATGCCTAATACATCAGTATCTAGAGATACCTTGGTTGGAAAACTTTCAACATTTGACCTTGAGGAATTTGGTCTTGTTTCTACAATTGAGACTGATTTAGCCTTCAAAGCATCATCATCTACATCATCATTATCATCATCTAACAAATCTGAATGGAAAGCACTTTATGCAAGAGAACTTGAAGATATCAGAAAGGAAAATGAAGAACTAGAAGAACTTGAAGCACTATTTGCAAGGAAAATGCCTAAAGGTCCTATTGGAAGTAAGTATGAAGATAAAGCATCATTTAAATGTTTTAACTACAATAAAGTTGGTCATATGGCATCTAGATGTCTTGATAGACATGCAAGATTGAGAGAAGAAGCTAAAAGGACATATAAACCTAACCCTGAATATCAAAGATACAGATTTAAGAAGAATAGAGACAAATCATGTTACTATGCTGATGAAGGAGCTCCTAATGATTTTTATGAAGAACTGGTAGGCAATGGATGGGCTTTTGTTGCAATAAAAGAAGATCAATAGACACCTACTTTTCCACTAGTAGAGCAGGCCTTGACAGCTAAAATTGAAGAAAAGGATGAATGGATTATAGATTCCAAATGTTCACATCATATGACTAGTGATAAAAGTAAATTCTTATCTTTTCAAGAATATAATGAAGGTCTAGTAAGATTTGGGGATGATAAAGCTTGTTTGATCAAAGGAAAAGGCACTATATCTTTTGATGGTAAGCACAATACTGACAACGTTTATTATGTTGAAGGTTTGAAGCATAATCTTTTGAGTGTTGATTAATTAGTTGAAAAGGGATTTTAGTTATAGTTCAAGAATAGTAAATGCAAAATCATGAATAGAATTGGTTTGGAGATTGCAACCAGTAATCAGACTAGAGGTAATATCTTTCATTTGAATAACAATGAAAAGACATGCTTGATTGCACATATTGATGAAAGTTGGTTATGGCATAAAAGACTTCATCATGTGAATTTTGATTGCATTATAAAGATCAGTTCATCTAAGGTAGTAAGGGACTTACCTAAGATTATAAAATCTCATAATCCGGTATGTAAGGAATGTCAAATGAGAAAGCAAGTTAGAACAACTTTTAAGAGTATTTTTGAGAAATCCAATAATGTTCTTGATTTAATCCATACTAACTTGTGTGGTCCGGAAAGAACAAGAAGTCTACAGGGAGATATATACTTTATGCTATTCATTGATGATTATTCTAGAATGTGTTGGGTTACTTTTCTCATAGAAAAATCAAAAGCTTTTGGGAAATTCAAGTTATTCATGTTAGGACCCAGAGGCAACTGAGGGGGGGGTGAATCAGTTGTCAATTAATTTCAACCCAAATATAACTTAATCAAACTTGATGCATAATATCGGTAAACCAAACTTAATGTCAGTTGACAGTTTAACAGTTAATAATAGTACGGTGAAACTTAATGTATGAAATAGAAAGAGAAACAACATCCACAACACATAACATAGATATTTGTACGTGAAAACCTTGTAAGGGGAAAAACCATGGTGGGAAGCCTTACCCACAATCAAAAGATACTACTACAGATAGTATGTGTGTACAAATGGGGTTTGCACATGTAGAAAGGCCAACTGCCTACAGCTCACTACTCAATCATAAAATGAGAGTCACGCTGACTACAATTGGATGATTAAATCCAATGATAATGTACTGTTCAAAGTAGCATCTCCAATACTGGATTCAGTACCGGTTAAGCTCTGATTGTCTTCTTCAAACCTTCCTTGAATCTTAAAATGATGTCTACATGAGTATCTCTTCTTTTATTTGCATATATCAAATATCACAACCTTACCTCATCTCCCATATCAATCTCACAATTGGAATCTTACTTATATACCTAAACCTAAGACCAAATGTGTAGGTCGGCTTACTAAGAATATTACAATTAAATTAATTACAAATGAATCAATATGTGATGCATCATGTCTGTAGCATCCTAAAATTGTGACACTTGCAATTTCGACTACATTTGGGTCTTCACGATGGCGACGCAACACTAAACCTGAATGGAGACCCCGAAACTTGTTCATGACACTAAAAACTGCATTTTTCTAGCACCCTGCTTGATCCCTCCTTGCACCCTGCTGTCCCGAGAGGTGGGACCAGAGCACCCAGTGCCCTGGTCCTTCAGGACTAGGGCGCCTAGCGCCCTGGTCCCCCAGGACCATGGCACCCAGCGCCCTGGTCCCTGGCCCTATTTTGGGCCCGGTCTCCTATGGGACTTCGGGCCTTTTTGTTTGCAAATTGGAAAATAACATTTCCTGGTCGGCCTAAGGTCGGGAAAATCAGTCTATCAACCCTAATTGGCAAGTATATAAACTACTTTTCCTCTCTCATTTAGGGGAGGAAGGAAAAAGGCATGGAAACGATATTCAAACATTCAGGCATTCAAGCATTCAAGCATTCAAGCATTCCTTCAAGCAATTGATCATTCTAAGTCTCCATTCAAGGCTAGGTGTTGCATTCAAGACAAGGATTCAACCATTGAAGAGGAGATCACATGCTACAACATACAACATACAACAAACAACAACATCTATACCTTCGCATATAAGGATACAAACATCCTTACAACAAGGTACTAGTACTTGTTTTACATTACAGTCATTTACATTTACAACATTTCTCATTTCTTGGTTAATTCCAAAACCGGGGTTTGAACTAAGGGAAAACCCCTAATCCCTAACCCCCCAATCGTCTTCACTTTTCTGTGTGTAGGTTGCAGGTACGCGGCTGAAATTGAAGATCTGGAATCCTTGTGCAGAGACGAACAGATCCCCCTTCGTTTCGCGGATTTTTCGGAGGACCGTGTGCACGCCGGGCGCCATCATCTCGTCAACTTTTGCTCAAATTTGCAAGACAGTGCCGTCTTGACATTTTACTGCTAATTCTAGGTCCACAGCATCATATCATATCCCTATCTCTATTTATAAGTGAATCTTTCTTGCTTCTACATGCATTCCTAGTTCAATCTTTCTATCTACATTCTTTACAAAAGAGGGTATCCTTGCTATCACAACCCTTAAAACTCATATAGAATCTAATCTTGCATTGCGTGGGATTAGATCTTGTGGGTTTCAACCCCTCTTTTGAATGTAAAGTCCCTCCTAAGTGAAAACCATCAACCCTAGTGACTCTCCCTTCTCTCTCCTTGGAGTTGGGGAGGGGAGAACGACTAGGGTTCGATTTTTCCGCTTTACATTTTGGTGAACCCGATGTGAACATCCTTTCTGATTATTCATAGTTAGATCTGAAAATTGGATTCCTTGATTACATTTCCATGTTTGATCTTTTGCAAAATTTTAGAGGTTAATTGCATAAAAACCCTAAATTTTCTTTTTAAGTAATTAAACTTGTGAAATGTTTAATTGTTAATACTTGTTTCAGATCTGCCCTTCTATTACAAATGATCAATTCATATTTGTGCATTAATTTTGAAAATTAAGTGGTTAAGTGTCAAAACCCTAATTTTTGAAACCCTCTTGATTCAACCTTTGTCCGACAATTTCACTGATCAAACACCTCCAAATCAGCTGTAATTTTGGATTCCGCAATAAAATCACAATATCTTTCATCCCTAAAAATTTGGAAAAAAGTTGCGAGGACCATGTGCACCCCGAGCGCCATCGTCCCCAACATTTTTTCCAAAATTTTGGGAGCTAGATCTTACTGTATTTTTCTGCTAAAATCCAGAATTTTGGCTGATTTTATCAATTTTAACACCTTCAAAATTAAAGTCAAATTTGGTCTAGTGATTGCTTGGATTAAGGCTCCTAATCATTCAAAAATCATTGAAATTGAAATTCAGATCAAAATTGTGTTTCTTGCTGTCCTAAATCTAAAAAGTGTGTTAGCATTCATTCGAAATTTCAGTGTTTTATTCAAATTTTTACAATTTGTGACTTTTGAAATTAAGTGTTTAATTGCAACAACCTTGATTTCCACTTTCAAATTCGAATTTTGCATGAAATCAAGTCAACTTTTAAATTTCAAAACTTGCATTGCTTTTAGCATTCCCTCTAAAATCATAAAATTCAAAATTTTAGTTTCCCTCTCTTTTTTCAAAATTCAAATTTTACATTTTTCAACAATCTTGGTAGCGTTCAATTTCGAGATTGCAACTTTAATTTGGCCTATCTACAGATCGTAAAATCACTCAATTTTTTCAGATTATCTTTAAAATCATCATTACTTTCATCCCTGAAAAATTTCGAAAAAAGTTGCGAGGACCGTGTGCACTCCGAGCGCCACGGTCTCGGACATTTTTTCCGAAATTTCGGGAGATTGTCCTGATTGCATTTTACAGCTTAAATCTAGGAGATTAGCTGATTTTATTGAAATTTGCTACCTCTAAAATTCAAAATCTTCTCTCTTTCTTTAGTGCATGAGTTTTACAACAATAAGCCCTACTTACACTATTCCCGTTAGACGAAGCCTTAGAATTAAGTCTTTCCAAGGTGTAATTACCGAGGAGATGGAACCTAATTTGAATGGCCTTTTTAGCGAGGACATGGGTAATTCCTCTAATCCTCTTAATGATGAAGAAGCTCTCCATGAGGTTTCTGTAGAACAACTTTCAAAATTGGATAACCAATTTGACAATTTTTGACAGTGGATGTCTCAAGAATACCTTGATAGTCAAGCTCTTCCTTTAATTGAGGGTCTAAAATGTATGGTTCAAAGTGATAAGAATGGAATTGATATTTTGCGTGGTATCACACACATTGTGGATTTGAATGTGATGCCTATGAAAATTTGTGCCGAAACCTTAGGTTATACACAACCTCCTACTCAAGACAATCATTCTATTCCTTTGACGACTCCTATTGCTAGTATACCTACTTTTACATCAAACATAATGACTACTTCAACACAAGATATTCCCCCTATGATCACCAGTCATGGGGGAAATCCCTCTTCTTCAATTAACCCTCTTCCTTCATTCAATCCAACTTCTTCATTCATTCCTTCAATGAGTGTTCCTATTATATCTCCATAAATAAACATGACGCAAGTGGGCAATTCATTTAATCATTCCATTCCTCCTTGTAGTGTTCCTCCTATCCAATCATCTCCTATGACTAACTATCATAGTGTCCCACCACCTTACTCTCTACCTTCTTTCAATAACATAACACCTCCATCACAATCTAATGCGTCTAATATGAACTCTTCGACTGAAGCGACCATTAACAAACTTGCACAAACTGTCTCTTCTTTACAGCAACAAATTGCCTCTATGAATCAATCTAAGTTTAGTGTGCCCACATTTGATGTTGCGAGTCCACTTTCTTTTGACATTGTTTGAGCTATTCCCCCTAAACATGTTGAAATTCCGCATTTGGAGCTTTATAATGGTAAGGGTGATCCTCTAACACATGTTAAGACCTTTCAAACAATATGTACCAATTTTGCTTATGACCAAAGGTTGCTTGCAAAATTGTTTACTAGAACATTAAGAGACAAAGCCCTACAATGGTATTGCTTGTTGCCTTCCTATTCTATTTCTTCTTTCGAACAACTTGCAAATGCTTTTATTCAACAATTTCAAAACAATATAAGTCCTAAAGTTACTTTGATTGATTTAATGCATTGTAAACAAGGTGTTAAAGAAAAAGTGACTAATTTCATTGGTAGATATAAGCATTTATATGCTCAAATTTCCTTTCCAGTGCCTGACAATGATATTCAAAGAATCTTTATTTCTAATTTACAAAAAGACATTAGAGAAAAACTCCTATTTTCTGAGTTTACTTCTTTCCAACAGTTGTGCGCAACTCTTCACAATTATCAACTGACTGTGAGTCAAATGGAACAATCACATCCTATGGCTCCGAATGATAAGGGTGATAGTAGTCAACAACCATTTGGGAAGTTTAAACCGAATAGAGAGTCCATTAAATTCAATGAAAACATCATCAACAACAATGTGAATGCAACATCAGGTGCGCCTCCTATTTCTAAGTTCTTCAAGAAAGAAAGAAAGTTTACTCCTTTGAATGAATCATTGCATAGTATTATGAATAAGTTATTGGAACAAAATGTGCTCACTCTTCCTCCTATAAGGCAAATTGATCCTGCAAAGATTACTTCACCCTATTTTGATAACAAATCTTTTTGTCAATTTCATTGTCAACCTGGGCATGATACTGAAAAATGTTTTGCTTTAAAGGGTAAAATTCAAGATTTGATTGATAATAATACTATTTCTATTTCTGGAGTGAATGATAAAGGCAATACATCTGTAGCTCCTCCTAACCAAAATCTTCAGATTTTCACTGATCCATTGCCTTCTCATACCTCTAATGCGATTGATACTACTGATTCCTCTGTCTCATCTGATGATCTTGTGTCTATGACTCCGAATGTGATTAACTTTGTGGAGCAACAGAAAATCCTTAAAGAACTTTCCATCACCTTTGATTCTAGTGAAACTATCAGGGCTCCTGATGGTCCTTTATATATAGTTGCAAAAGTCAAAAATACACCTTGTCGTGGAGTGCTTATTGATCCTTCTTGCATGGTTAATGTCATTACTGAAGAATTTCTTTTTACTTTGCAATTGAATCAAGTGATCTATGACAAAACAGATGTGATTGTGAAATTATTTGATGCATTTTCTTCTCCTGCAATTGGTTCTATTACATTACCTATTGAGGTCCATAACAAATCCCTTGATGTGGACTTTGCTATTATTCCATCATCTGAACAATTTCGTGTGAAGCTAGGCTATCCTTGGCTATCTTCCATGAAAGCTATTGCTTCTCCTATTCATAAGTGTTTGAAATTTCCCCATAATGGTGAAGTTGTTACTATCAATCATAGTCTCTTTAAACCAGCTGAAAGAATTCCTAGTGTTCCTATTGATTACTTTTGGCCTAAAGAATTCCAATCTCTTCCTCCGTGAAGTGATCATCTTTTCAAATCTTATCAAAAGTGGAAAAAAGATATGATCCTATCTCTAAGTGAACCTAGAACACCCAAACTTGACATTCCTATCGTTCTTGAGAAGGAAGTTCTTCCTTTGAAAGATAAAACTAATGTCTTTCCTCAAGAAGATTCCCAACCCATTCCTATGGATGTGACTATGCCTATATCTAATAAACTTCCTAAAAGTAGACCTATACCTCCTCGTTATGATGGACTTGGTCTCCTTCCTAAACCAAATATTCCTCCCTTATATGGAGCAGTTCCTCCTCCTTCCTCTTATGGAGAGAAGAGAGCTTCCTCTTCTCCTATTGTTCAACCTAAGAGACCACAACCTAAACACTCAAGTGATAAGGATGAGAATATTCCTCCACCTCAATCTTCTCAACTTCCTACTAAGACTAGACGAAATCGTTTTGCATGTGAATGCCGACGAAAGCGTCATCTTAGAGCTCAGGCAGCTGCTTCTCAAACTTTGCAATCCCCAAAAACACCTTCAGCTAGTATTATTCCATTTTCTCCTCAGCCGATGATTGAGCCAAAATCTCCTAAACATAAGATGCATGATGGTCTTGATCCTGTGCGAGTTAAAGATCCTATTTTCATAAATCTTGATGATGATATAGATGAAAATGTTATTCATGATGCAAATGTTACTCCTATTCATTCTGATAGTGAATATGAATATGTTGATAACCATTTATCTAACGCATTTTCTAAAGCACTTATCCTAGCTCCTAGACAAGAACAACATGGCTCGAAACATGAACATAGCCCTTTTTTGGATCTTGTGATAGCTCCATCTGCTGTGTTGGATGTTCCTCCTCTAGCGTGTTTCCTACCTTCCCAAAATATTGATCAGCAAGATCGGGGGGTAGATGATGTGCTAGACTAGTTTCATTAGCATAGCAGATTCTCCCCTCCTTTCTTTTGTTACTTCTTCTATATGTTATTCTCATTCTTCTATTTGTTGTCCTTAGTGTTGTCTACTTGAGGATGATGTAAAACATTGAGATCTCTTTTGGTCTCTCTCATGTTGACTCAAAAGACACATGTGTTCCCTTCTTCTAGGTGACCTTCCTTGATTGGGGAATGAAGAACAATTATGCATACATACATATGATATACATGAATTATCATATAGCATACTGACCCTGAGGAAAGCAAAGTCACCTTGTGCTTTGTGTTTTGTGTCTATTATCCTTGGGCTTATCTCACACTTGGGGGCATACATCCCATTCATATCTTTTCAAGATACTTGAAAATTTCTTGACAAATTTAGCTTTGCCTTGAAAATTTTTGATATCTTTCTTGCATGACTCATAGTGAGGGAACCTTACTACTGATAGTCATGGTTCTCCCTCGTGATCTTCCCTTTTACTTTGTCAATCGAAGTCGTAAGATCCTTAGTCCACTGGGGGCTTGGTGTATCTTGCCTCCTTGACGTGGTGAAAGTTTTTCAATATTGTTTCCTTGTACTTTACCGAAAGTATGAGTGTACGCTTATACTCCCACTAAAGTGGGGGCTAAATGTAGTGTCCTAAAATTGCGACACTTGCAATTTCGACTGCATTTGGGTTTTCACGATGGTGACGCAACACTAAACCTGAATGGAGACCTTGAAACTTGTTCATGACACCAAAAACTGCATTTTTCCAGCACCCTACTTGATCCCTCCTTGCACCCTGCTGTCCCGGGAGGTGGGACCAGAGCACCCAACGCCCTGGTCCTTTAGGACTAGGGTGCCTAGTGCCCTGGTCCCCTAGGACCATGGCGCCTAGCGCCCTGGTCCCTGGCCCTATTTTGCGCCCGGTCTCCTATGGGACTTCGGGCCTTTTTGTTTGCAAATTGGAAAATAACATTTCCTGGTTAGCCTAAGGTCAGGAAAATCAGTCTATCAACCCTAATTGGCAAGTATATAAACTACTTTTCCTCTCTCATTTAGGGGAGGAAGGAAAAAGGCATGGAAACGATATTCAAACATTCAAGCATTCAAGCATTCAAGCATTCAAGCATTCCTTCAAGCAATTGATCATTCTAAGTCTCCATTCAAGGCTAGGTGTTGCATTCAAGACAAGGATTCAACCATTGAAGAGGAGATCACATGCTACAACATACAACATAAAACAAACAACAACATCTATACCTTCGCATATAAGGATACAAACATCCTTACAACAAGGTACTAGTACTTGTTTTACATTACAGTCATTTACATTTACAGCATTTCTCATTTCTTGGTTAATTCCAAAACCGGGGTTTGACCTAAGGGCAAACCCCTAATCCCTAACCCCCTAATTGTCTTCACTTTTCTGTGTGTAGGTTGTAGGTACACGGCTGAAATTGAAGATCTGGAATCCTTGTGCAGAGACGAACAGATCCCCCTTCATTTCGCGGATTTTTCGGAGGACAGAGTGCACGCCGGGCACCATCATCCTGTCAACTTTTGCTCAAATTTGTAGGACAGCACCGTCTCGACATTTTACTACTAATTCCAGGTCTGTAGCTTCATATCATATCCCTATCTCTATTTATAAGTGAATCTTTCTTGCTTCTACATGCATTCCTAGTTCAATCTTTCTATCTACATTCTTTACAAAAGAGGGTATCCTTGCTATCACAACCCTTGAAACTCATATAGAATCCAATCTTGCATTGTGTGGGATTGGATCTTGTGGGTTTCAACCCCTCTTTTGAATGCAAAGTCCCTCCTAAGTGAAAACCATCAACCCTAGTGACTCTCCCTTCTCTCTCCTTGGAGTTGGGGAGGGGAGAACGACTAGGGTTCGATTTTTCCGCTTTACAATGTCATCTCAATGCATTTACAATTATAACCAATCAATAAATCATCTCCATAATGTGTTGTGCTGATCTGGAATAGATAACACATGCCGATCCATAACCTAGACCAATTTTCTAGTAATAGCAAATATGCCAACTTGATTAGACCAATAACCAAATCCCCAAAACAAATGTCCAAACCATGTCTTTGATATAACCAAGTGATCTCTAGATGATAGCAATTCATCCTTAGTGTCGATGAACAATATAACTTGTCAGTGAACCAGATACCAATGACTGTGCATACGTCACTGAACTTCCGGTGAACATAACCAAACATCTCTAGAAAGATAAGTGCTGATAAGTGTTGACATCAATGACAAAACCAATGCAACACATCCATAATACCAACAATCTCCCCCTTTAGCATTGATGGCAACACAAGATGGAAAAACCATCTAAGTGCCAAAGTCGAAATGCCAAAAATAAAAAACCAACAATCTCCCAAAGAGATCAATTACCAGAAATCAAAATACAAAATATCTCTCCCCCTAGGATAATGATTCTTAATTAAAAGTTTTTTCCATAGATATCTCTCCCCCTTTGACATCAAATGCCAAATAAATACAAATACTAGATACAACTAGTTCATAGAACTAATTGCAAATACCAACTTATCCAACTACTCCCCCTGAGAAGTATCTCTCCTCCATCAAAGCCATAAAAAAGGTTTCTCTATTAATTTATGTCGGTCTAATGCCAATCTCCAACTGTCTAAGTCTCTACCAGTGAGGGTATTACCCCAAGCTACTCTCTGAGATATTCAAAGGCTTCTTTAGGTAAAGGCTTTGTAAAGATATCTACAATCTTCTCTTTAGTATTCACATAGACCAATTTCACTTCCTTTGCTTCAACATTCTCTTTCAGAAAATTGTATTTGATAGAAACATGTTTAGTTTTAGAGTGAAATACTAAATTCTTTGATATATCAATTTTGCTGAATTATCACAATAAATGATTATAAGCTCTTTGCATTTTACCTTTATGTCCTTCAACATTTTCTTAATCCATAATACCTAAGTACAATTAGTTGCTGCTGCAACATATTCTGATTCTGTTGTTGATAATGATGTACAACTATGTTTCTTTCTCAACCATGAAATCAATCTGCTACCTAGAAATAATGCTCCATCTGTGGTGCTCTTTTTGTCATGTACATCTCCTTCCCAATTTGCATCGGTGTATGCACATAAATCAAAATTTTCATCTTTAGGATACCATAAACCAAGATTTCTTGTGCCTTGTAGATACTAGAAAATCCTTTTTACTGTTGATTCATGATTTTCCTTAGGATTACTCTGAAATCTTGAAACAATACATACTACATTCATAATATCAAGTCTTGTTTGTGTCAAATACAGCAAACCTCCAATCATAGACTTATATCTTGTCAGATTAACAGGGGTTGAATCATCCTTCAGTGATAGTTTATCAAATGTAGTCATAGGAGTACTTACCGGTTTAGAGTTTTCCATACCAAATTTCTTTAGTAGTTCCTTCAAGTACTTTTATTGACATATGAATATAACTTTATCAGTTTGTGAAATCTGCAATCCTAAAATGAATTTTATCTCCCCAATCATAGACATTTCAAATTCTTCCTGCATCTTATTAGAAAAATCCTTACACAATCCATCAACAAACACTTCAATAACCAAGATGTCATCATTAGTCACTTTGAAATATAAGTTGCTATTAGCATTACCTTTAGTGTAACCAAGATTCAAAATATATTTGTCCAATCTAGCATACCAAGCTCTAGGAGCTTGCTTCAATCTATATAAAGATTTCCTTAACCTGCAAACCATATCTTTGTCATTTGTTAAAGAAAATCCATCAGGTTGTTCAATGTAAACTTCCTCTTCAAGATCACCATTCAAAAATGCACATTTAACATCTATTTGATATACTTTATAGTTTGTGTATTGCAAATGTAAGAAATAGTCTGTCTACCTCAATTCTAGCTACCGGTGCAAAGGTTTCATTGTAATCAATTCCCTCTTTTTGTGAATATCCCTTACACACTAATCTTGCTTTGTTTTTTATTACCTTACCATCTTCATTAAGTTTATTTCTGAATACCCATTTAGTTCCAATTACATTTTTGTTTTTAGGCCGAGGAACCAATGTCCATGTGTTATTCTTTTCAATTTGTTCCAATTCATCTTCCATAGCCTTAATCCAATGTTTATCTTCACATGCCTCAAAAATAGTTGCTAGTTCAATTTGAGAAATTAAGCATACCTCTTCATTTTCCAATCTTCCTCTTGTCATTACCCCTTGATACTTATTTCCAATTATCTAACTTTCAAAGTGATTCAATCTTACATACCTTGGTGTATTCACTTGTTGTTCTTCAGTCATTGTGGAATTCTCTGATGATGCCAATGTGACTAGATCTACATTATGTACCAGTGCACTCAGAGTAGGTTCATTTATGATCATCTCAATTGCCAGTTCAGATTCTGCAGATCTTGAATTACCTCTGAACTATTCATCTATCTTCACATTTGCACTCTCAATGATTTTCTACAATCTTTTATTAAAAAGTCTATATGCCTTGCTCTTAGATGAATAACCAAGAAATATTGCTTCATCACTTCTAGGATCGAATTTACCAACATACTCATCTCTCCTAATGTAACATTTGCTTCCAAATATTCTGAAATATTTAAGAGTAGGAGTATTACCAAACCATAGTTCATGAGGGGTCTTACTAGTTTCACCTTTTATGTGAGCTCTATTGAAAGTGTAAACCATTGTATTAACTGCTTCTCTCCAATACACATGAGGTAGGTTTTCTTCTGATATCATGCTTCTAGCTGCATCCAGAATAGTTATGTTCTTCCTTTCCACAACTCCATTCTACTGGGGTGTCTGAGGTGTTGATTATGAGGCCCTACCCCGACCCATTGTAGCATTTCAGTGATTTTCATGTTGGAACTATTATGGATGCTTTATTTTTATGCATTATGGATATAGAAATTTATATGATCAAAGGAATTGGATAACATTGATATATTGATGTTTCATTTCTATGCATTGTGGATATAGAATTTTATATGATTCTAGAATAGGATAACATTGAGATGGTGTATGTCACTATTTGATTTGCAGGACTTTATTATGATGCTAGAAATATGATGCATATCTTATGAATGGATCAAATTTTATGAGGATTATGATAATTGCTTATGTGGATTTGCTTTGATATATGGTAAATTGATTTGTATGATGTCAATTGTATGCAGAGTGATTGATGTATATTTTTATTTATGTGTTTAATATTATATGAGGCTATTGGGAATTACTAATGTGTAATTGAGATGCATAGGAAAATTATCCATGTGACCATGGAAACATTATGGAGAATCAAGCCTAGGCCTATGTACATTCGTAAAACCATGGGTTGTCTATTTGGAGAGACAACACCCCATATGTATCATATTTTATTCATAAACGTAAATGTTTACATGTGTGTTAAATTGTAATTATTTATTTGTGTAAATCCTACAAGAGACAATTGCCATGTGTGTATTAGTGATGTGGAATTCTTTTGTAGTGTCACTTGACACATATGTTGTATGTTGTGTTGGCATTGTCATGTCACCTTTTGAGAGATGTATTTTTGTTTAAATGATATATTTTCAAATTATCCTTGAAGGTTCCAAGAAATCTAGGATAGTGAGCCATTAGGAGGGTTAACTCAAAGTTGACCCATAGGTAAACTTTAGGTGGACTTTCAAAGGGTTAAACCAACTCCTAGAGTCAGTTTTGGAGAATTTTTATTGGGCCTCATGGGGTACCTATGGGTGAAGGCCAAATTTGGCCATGTGTCCACCCCCTAGGACTTGTTTAACCTCCCAAAAAAGTGGATTTTCCTAGATGGCTGAATTTCATCTTTAAGAGTGCCATCCTTGGTTAGTTAACCTTCTTGGTATGTGTCATTCCTCTTCCCCATTTCATTCCTCTTCTTGAGGTGCCTTGGTTAGGGAGTGCATAAGACCTAGGGAAGACCAACCAATGGGAGCCTCTCACTCTATCCAAGAGGTTGGAAAGAGTGAGAGAAGCCTTCTTAGGCACGAGATTGAGACTTAGGAAGTTAATCACCCACTCTCCATCTTTGGAGATGAGATCTTGCAGTTTTGAAAACTAGTTTTAGAATAGAATTTTTGGCTAAGTGTTAAAGAAAAGAAGAGTGAAATTGGGCTGCTCTTCTCCAAAGCTATCCCTAGTAAACCCTTGGCAGATTCAAGGTTGGTTCTTTTTCTTTCTTGTATGTTGAAAACTTGTTTGTAAAAGATTGCTTGAATGTGGATGTTCCTTCCCTTATATTTTATTTGTGAAAATATTATGTGATTCCTCTTCCATTTTGTTATGCATTTTCTTGTGTTTTGGGAGTATCCAAGGCCATCTTACCCTTGGGAGGGTAGAATGGTCTTGGGGATGGAAGGTGTTTGACAACCTTAGAGTGAGAGGCTCTCTTCAAGAGAGTGATCTCAAGGGTTTGTTTATGTGACCCTTGTTGCATAGTTTTGTTTATGCATTTGGGGGTCATAAGGGGAGAAAGTATGGCATGGATGTCTTGGGGGTCATAAGGATGTTGGGTTAAGATGGACTTATGTTGTGTTCTTGGTTGCCATGAGTTGGCTGTGATCTACTATCTTGTAGTTCTCCTCAAGGTACTTGGTCCACTTCTACCCATGTAAACATCACATTATGTGATGAAGTTTAGCCTTGGGATGGGAATGTGTTTGCTATGAGCTTTTCCCTGCTTGTTTTTGTATGGCTTGAGTGTAACCCATCTAGGTCTTGGTTCTCCAAGCTCGGGGGTGGCTTCTAGTAAGCCTAGGCTGGGAGGTGAGCTCTCCATGGTCACAGCCTTAAGATTTTGTATTGTAGGTTTCTTTGGGAAGGGATTGAAGGAAAAGCTTGGATATGGTCTTGTTGGTTCTATTTTAGTTGCAAAAAAATAATAGGGATTATAATATTGTATTTCAGTTGCAGAAATGAAAGAGGAGCTTTATGTTGTATTTACTTTGAAAAGGAAATGTACTATTCAAAAGGCTTACCATGTAATGTAGTGTATTTACTAAAGATGTTGATTTTTTTTAGTAAGGAAAAAGCATTTGAATAAACTCTGTAATGTTAATGTTGTTGTCTTTTATCTGAAATCTATTATTTATTTGAAATCTGTCATTTATCTGAAAACTGTCATTTATTTGAAATCTGTCATTTATTTGAAATCTGTCATTTATTTATCTCTATCATTTATTCGAAAAAAAATGCAGAAAGTATAATGGAAATATTAAGAAATAGAAAAGCAGAAATGATAGGAAGATAAAAATAAACTTTTAGTCCTATTTATTTAGTTCCAAATGCAAATATAGATAAACAGATTTTAGTATGAATATTAAAAGTTGCATTCAACTTGGTGATATAGTTTTAAATGAATTTTAGGCCATTTTAATGTTGCTATAAATTATTTAAAACTGTCATTTTTGTTCCCTGTTTAAATATTGCAGAATACTAATCTAGGAAAAATAACCTAACTCTAAAGATACTTCATAGTATTTAAAGAGCAAGAAATACATTCATTTAGTTATGGTATAATCTGCTTAAGGCATTTTAGGAAAAAAATATATACATATTTAGCCATAGACAATGAGAATAAAACATCTTCACGAAGCTAAGTTTATTTTTGAAAAGAAAATGGTTAGTTAAAATATTCGATATCAGGAATATATAGGGAAATACTACAAAAAAATTTTTAACCTAATACATGACTAAAGGATTTATGTCTATTTTAAATAAAGAAATGAACTTGTTGATATATTTATCAAGTTGTTCAATCTGATAGTCATAATATTTTTAATGCTACATAATAAAAAAAAATCTATTTAATCTAACTTAACGAATATTTGTATATATGATTAACTGGATCACATTTTACATCAATTTAAAAAGAAATAAAATGTGTGTCTATTATATGATGTCATTATCTTACTATTTCCTTCATGTTTTAAAAAAAAAAAGATTATAACCCTAGAGACTGATATATATATATATATAGAAAAAAAAAAACCACAAAAAAAAAATTAAAACAAAATAATCCACTCAACCTCCCCGAGGGTTACCCTAGAGCCGAGGGCTCCCCCGGCCTCCTTGTGAGCTGAGGTCCACAAGGGTGTTGTGGGAGGTACCACACCACTTGCAACCCCCTTCGAAAACTCACAGCCCCGTACCTGTATAATTCTGCCGATGTTGCTCCTCCCTTGGGTGGTATCGCCACCAACGCCCTACCTCCCTTTGGGTCACTACCTCCATGGCCGCTACCCCCTGCAAAACCCCAAACACACTCACACCTAAAACAAGAAATGTTAGGGAAGCAACCCTAACCCATTTTTAGGTTAGGGTTTGCATTTGAATAATAAAAGGAAATAAAGGGGGAGAGAGTTTGGAATGTTAAAATATGCAACCCTAACCCAATTTCAAGTTAGGGTTAGCATATAAATATTAAAGGAAATTAGTTTTACAACCCTGGCCCACATTCGGGTTAGGGTTAGCATTTAGAAACTTAAAAAAAAAAATTATTAGAGTTGTTTATAAATAAAATTTAGTAGAGAAATAACTTAACCCTATTTAGGGTTTGAAGTTTAAAAATATTGTTAAAGAGGGGGAATTCTTTTTAAAATTTGAAAAAGAATTTCCCTCCCATTTAATCAGAGCAAGTGGGGAATTTTAAATTATAACTCCCTATTTGACCAAGGTGAAGATTAATTTATTTTAATTTAGTCTTTTTATCAATGCATAATTTAAAATGGGAATTAATTTTATATAGATATATTAATTCACAATAATTGATTTAATTTTAATAACTAGGGTTATTATATGGTTAATGTTCATATTTAATTAAATATGGACGTTAAGTTAAATTTAAATTGGGGGAAATTATTAATGAATAGTAATAATTGTTTTATGCGAAATCTAATCTATGAGGTCAATTTTGGCCAAGAGTTTATTAGTCAAAATTTGAATGTTTTGGGGATTTAAAATTGACTTTAATATAATGTATAATTAATTGGCAATTATCATTATTCAATTAGTTAACCCTATTGGATATATTTAAAAAGTGAATTTGTGTGCGCTCAAATTAATTAATTTTAATTTAAGATAACTTTATCATTATTTTATTTAGCTTGGAATAATTTTAATACAATCGAGATATTTAAATATCTCTCGACTTTAATTAGCGGCAAATTAATTAGGTTGATTAAATTAACTAATTAAATTGTGATAGCCTCTTAGGGAATAATTAGTCTTCATTAATTATTGTCACTTCATTGATTGAGTTAATTATCCCAGCTATAGTAAACAATTCTATTTATCCCTTAGTTAAGACAAAACTTAATTGATTTCATTTTAAATGTAGATTATTTTTGTGAGTTTATGTTGTCAAAAAAATAAAATTGTTGTTCTGTTTTTGCCCAAAAGTTTGGGCATGACACTGATAGTTGTCTTCTGATTCCATTCACTTCACAGAATGTATTAAATTCCTTATATGTGAATTCGCCTCCTTGATCTGATCTTAAACATTTGATTTTGTTACCAGTTTTATTCTCTACCATTGCCTTGAATAGTTTGAATTTCCCAAAAGCTTTTGATTTCTCCCTGAGAAAAGTAACCCAACACATTCTAGAATAGTCATCAATGATTAGCATAAAATATCTATCTCCTTGTAGACTTCTAGTTCCTGCCGGACCACATAAATCAGTATGAATTAAATCAAGAACATTATTGGATTTCTCTGGAATACTCTTAAAAGTTGTTCTGCCTTGCTTTCCAAATTGACATTCCTTACATACTGGATTGTGAGGTTTTACAATCTTAGGTAAATCCCTTACTGCCTTAGATGAACTAATTTCTACAATGCAATCAAAATTCACATGACAAAGTCTCTTATGCCATAACCAACTTTCATCAATATGTGCAATCAAACATGTCTTCTCATTATTATTCAAATGAAAGATATTACCTCTAGTTTGATTACCGATTGCAATTTCCAAACTAGTTCTATTGATGATTTTGCATTTACCATTCTTGAATTGTAACTGAAATCCCTTTTCAACTTTTTGACCAACACTCAAAAGATTATGCTTCAAACCTTCAACATAATAAACATTGTCAGTATTGTGCTTACCATCAAAAGATATAGTGCCTTTTCCTTTGATCAAACAATCTTTATCATCACCAAATCTTACTAGACCTTCATTGTATTCCTGAAAAGTTAAGAATTTACTTTTATCACCAGTCATATGATGTGAACATCCAGAATCAATGATCCATTCATCCTTTTCTTCAATTTTAGCTACCAAGGCCTGCTCTACTAGTTGTACAGTAGGTACCAGATGATCTTCTATTATTGCAACAAAAACCCATCCATTGTCTGCTAGTTCCTCATCATAATCATTAGTAACTCCTTCATCAGCATAGTAACATGATTTGTCTCTATTCTTCTTAAATCTATATCTCTGATATTCAGGGTTAGGTTTATATGTTCTTTTAGCTTCTTCTCTCAATCTTGCATGTCTATCAGGACACCTAGATGCCATATGACCAATTTTATTGCAGTTAAAACATTTAAATGGTGCTTTACCTTCATACTTACTTCCGACTGGACCTTTAGGCATTTTTATTGCGAATAGTGCTTCAAGTTCTTCTAATTCTTCATTTTCCTTTCTGATGTTTTCAAGTTCTCTTGCATAAAGTGATTTCCAATCAAATTTCTTAGATGATGATGATGATGATACAAATGATGATGCTTTGAAGGCTAAATCTATCTTAATTGTAGCAACAGGACTGAATTCCTCAAGCTCAAAAGCTAAAATTTTTCCAACCAAAGTATCTCTAGATACTGATGTATTAGGCATTGTTCTCAATTCATTAATAACAGTTACTTTCATTTTGTATGCTGGTGGCAATGCTCTTAAAAATTTAGAAACAATCTCATCTTTAATTAAGCATCCTCCACAACATTGTATACCCAAAACAAGTTCATTAACTCTTTCCATAAAAGCACAAATTCTTTCATCTTCTTCCATTTTTAGATTTTCATACCTGACTTGGAAGCATTCTAGTTTTGCAATTTTGACAGTGGTATCTCCTTCATTCAATGTCTCCAATTTATCCCAAATATCTTTAGCAGTAGATCGGTCTGGTAATCCCATGATTTGTTGATCTGACAATGCACTCAAAAGTGCTTCTCTTGCTTTGAAATCATTCTCCTCATGTTTAGCCAAGTTTGGTGGTTTAGCTTGACTCTGTGCAGGACCAACATACCCATTCTTTGTAACATCCCATATGTCTCTTCCAATGCAATTCAAATGTGTCTCCATTCTGATCTTCCATATACCATAGTTAGTTCCATCAAGTTTCAGACTGTCCTTCCTAAAATAGTTAGTTGCCCTAGAATCTCTTCAAGCTATTAAATGTCTGCAAAAAGGGACTTATCTCTGATACCAATTGTTAGGACCCGGAGGCAACTCAGAGGGGGGGGTAAATTAGTTGTCAATTAATTTCAACCCAAATATAACTCAATCAAACTCGATGCATAATACCAGTAAACCAAACTTAATGCCAATTGACAGTTTAATAGTTAATAATAGTACCGGTGAAACTTAATGCATGAAACAGAAAGAGAAACAACATCCACAATACATAACACAGATATTTGTACGTGGAAACCCTATAAGGGGAAAAACCATGGTGGGAAACCTTACCCACAATCAGATGATACTACTACAAATAGTATGTGTGTACAAATGGGGTCTACACATGCAGAAAGGCCAACTGCCTAGAGCTCACTACTCAATCACAAAATGAGAGTCACACTGACTACAATTGGATGATTAAATCCAATGATAATATACTGTTCAAAGTAGCATCTCCAATGCTAGATTCAGTACCAGTTAATCTCTGATTGTCTTCTTTGAACCTTCCTTGAATCTTCAAATGATGTCTGCATGAGTAGATCTACTTATATTCGCATATATCAAATATCACAACCTTATCTCATCTCCTATATCAATCTTAGAATTGAGATCTTACTTATATACCAAAACCTAAGACCAAATGTGTAGGCCAGCTTACTAAGAATATTATAATTAAATTAATTACAAATGAAGCAATATGTGACACATCATGTTAGCTCAATTCATTTACAATAATAACCAATCAATAAATCATCTCCATAATGTGTCATGTTGATATGGAATAGAGAACGCATGCTGGTCTATAACCTAGACCAGTTTGCCGGTAACAGCAAATATGCCAACTTGATTAGACCAATAACCAAATCTCTAAAACAAGTGTCCAAACCATGTCTTCGACATAACCAAGTGATCTCCAGGTGATAAAAAGTCATCCTTAGTGTCGGTGAACAATATAACCTGTCGGTGAACCAGATACCGGTGACTGTGCATAAGTCACTGAACTTGCCAGTGAACATAACCAAAGATCTCTAGAAAGATAAGTGCTGATAAGTGTTGAAATCAATGAAAAAACCAATGCAACACATCCATAATACCAACAATTCAAGGAAATGGTGGAGAATGAAACCGGTAACAAAATCAAATTTTGAAGATCAGATCAAGGAGGAGAATTTACATCTAAGGAGTTTAATACATTTTGTGAAGTGAATGGAATTAGAAGACAACTATCAACACCCCAGACACCTCAGAAAATTGGAGTTGTGGAGAGGAATAACATAACTATTCTAAATGCAACCAGAAGCATGATATTAGAAGAAAATCTACCTCATGTGTATTGGAGAGAAGTAGTGAATACTTACACTTTTAACAAAGTTCACATCAAAGGTGAAACCAATAAGACCCCCTTATGAACTATGGTTTGGTAATACTCCTACTCTTAAATACTTTTGAATATTTGGAGAAAATGTTACATTAGGAGAGATGAGTATATTGGTAAATTTGATCCTAGAAGTGATGAAGGAATATTTCTTAGTTATTCATCTAAGAGAAAGGCATATAGATGGTTTAATAAAAGATTGCAGAAAATCATTGAGAGTGTAAATGTGAAGATAGATGAATAATTTAGAGGAATTTTAAGGTCTATAGATTTTGAACTAGCAGTTGAGATGATCATAAATGAACCTATACAGAGTGCACCGGTAAAGAATATGGATCTAGTCACACCAACATCATTAGATAATTCCACAGTGACTAAAGAATAGCACCAAGTGAACACACCCAGGTATGTAAGACCGAATCACTCTGAAAGTCAAATAATTGGGAATAAGTATCAAGTTGTTATGACAAGAGGAAGACTGGCAAATGAAGAGGTGTGTTTAATTTTTCAAATTGAACTAGCATTTGTTATTGAGGCATGTAATAAAAAACAAAGCAAAATTAGTGTGTAAAGGATATTCACATAAAGAGGGAATTGATTACAATGAAACCTTTGCACCAGTAGCTAGAATTGAGAGAGTTAGATTATTTCTAGCATTTGCAGCACACAAGAACTATAAAGTATATCAAATGGATGTAAAATGTGCATTTCTGAATGGTGATCTTGAAGAGGAAGTTTACATTGAACAGCCTAATGGATTTTCATTGACAAATGATAAAGATATGGTTTGCAGATTAAGGAAAGCTTTGTATGGATTGAAGTAAGCTCCTAGAGCTTGGTATGCTAGATTGGACAAATATCTTTTGAAGCTTGGTTACACTAAAAGTAATGCTGACAACTTATATTTCAAAGTGACTAATGAAGACATCTTGGTTATTGAATTTTTTTTGATGATATCATTTTTGGAGGAGAATATGGATTATGTAAAGACTTTACTAATAAGATGCAGGAAGAATTTGAAATGTCTATGATTGGGGAGATAAAAATCTTTTTTAGGATTGCAGATTTCACAGATTGATAAAGGTATATTCATATGTCAAACAAAGTACTTGAAGGAACTACTGAAGAAATTTGGTATGGAAAACTCTAAACCGGTAAGTACTCCTATGACTGCAACTGATAAATTGGCATTGAAGGATGATTCAGCTCTTGTTAATCCGACAAGATATAAATCTATGATTGGAGGTTTACTGTATTTGACACAATCAAGACCTGATATAATGAATGCAATATGTATTGTTTCAAGATTTCAGAGTAATCCTAAAGAAAATCATGAATCAGTAGTGAAAAGGATTTTTTGGTATCTACAAGGCACAACAAATCTTGGTACATGGTATCTTAAAGATGAAAATTTTAATTTATGTGCATACACCGATGCAAATTGGGCAGGAGATGTAGATGACAGAAAGAGCACCACCGACGGGGCATTCTTTCTTGGTAGCAGATTGATTTCATGGTTGAGCAAGAAACAGAGTTGTACATCATTATAAATAGAGTTGTACATCATTATCAATAGGAGAATCAAAATATGTTGCAACAACAACTAATTGTACTCAGGTATTATGGATTAAAAAAATGTTGAAGGACATAAAGGTAAAATGCAAAGAACCTATAATAATTTATTGTGATAATTCAACAGTAATTGATATATCTAATAATCTAGTATTTCACTCTAAGACTAAACATGTTTCTATCAAATATAATTTTTTGAAAGAGAATATTGAAGCAAAAGAAGTGAGATTGGTTTATGTGAATACTAAAGAGCAGATTACAAATATCTTTACTAAGCCTTTGCTTAAGGAAACTTTTGAGTATCTCAGAGAGAAACTTGGGGTAATACCCTCACTGGTAGAGACTTAGACAATTGATGATTGGCATCAAACCAATATAATTAATAGAGAAATATTTTTCCGGCTTTGATGGAGGAGAGCTACTTCTCAGGGGGAGTAGTTGGTTAAAACAATTGGTTATTGTAATTGGTTGTATGTTCTAGTATTTGTATTACTTTGGCATTTGATGTCAAAGGGAGAGAGATATATATGGAAAAAAATTATCCTATGGGGAGAGAGATATTATTCATTGGGGGAGAGATATATACTCTATGCATTTGTATTTTGATTTCTGGTATTGATCTATTCTAGAGATTGTTGGTTTTTGGCATTCTATTTTGGCACTTAGATGTTTTTCCATCTTGTGTTGCCATCAATGCCAAAGGGGGAGATTGTTGGTATTATGGATGTATTGCATTGGTTTTTTCATTGATGTCAACACTTATCTTCTAGAGATCTTTGGTTATGTTTAACCGACACATTATGTTCACCGACAAGTTCAGTGACTTATGCACAGTCACCGGTATATTGCTCACCGATAGGTTATATTGTACACCGACACTGAGGATGACTTGTTATCATCTGGAGATCACTTGGTTATGTTGAAGACATAGTTTGGACACTTGGTTTTTATATTTTGGTTATTGGTCTAATCGGGTTGACATATTTCCTATCACTGATAAATTGGTCTAGGTCATGGACCGACATGCATTATCAATTCTAGATCAGCACGAAACATTATGGAGATGATTTAATTAATTGGATATTGTTGTAAATGTATTGATCTGACATGATGCATCACATCTTGACTTATTTGTAATTGGTTTAATTGTAATATTCTTGGTAAATCTGACCTACACATTTGGTCTAAGGTTTTGGTATATGTGTAAGATCTCACTTGTGAGATGATGTAATAGGTAATAGGTAGAAGGAAGATAACGGTATATGGTATAAGGTTTTGTAACATGGTATGTGCAAATATTGAAGATCATATGAGCAGACCATAGAGAAGATTCAAGAAAGGTTTAAAGGTGATTATCAGAGCTTAACCGGTATTAAATCCAGCATTGGAGATGCTACTTTGAGCAGTACATTATCATTGGATTTAACCATCCAATTGTAGTTGGTGTGCCTCCTATTTTGTGATTGAGTAGTGAGTTTTAGGCAGTTGGCCTTTTTGCATGTACAAACCCTATTTGTATACACATACTATCTGCAGTAGTATCATCTGATTGTGGGTAAGGTTTCCCACCATGGTTTTTCCCCTTACAAGTTTTCCATGTACAAATCTTTGTGTTATGTGTTGTGGATGTTGTTTCTCTTTCTATTTTATGCATTGAGTTTCACCAATACTAAGTATCAATTTTGATTAAGTTATATTTGGGTTGAAATTAATTGACAACTGATTCACTGTCATGCCAAAAAATTAGGGCAAGAACGGGATAATTTTTTTTTTAAATTTCACAACTAAATACATTAGAATTGCAAATATAAAATGCACTTGGCAAGTTTTGTCCTAACTATGGTTGAGTTAACTTAAACCCTAACTCAAGTGATCAAGAATAATTTAGAATTAAATGCGGATTACTAAAATAATTAATTTATTTTCTCATCAAAATTGGTTAATAGTTAATTATATCAAACTCCCTAAAATAATTCACAAAGTTATTGTTGATCACTAATAACCGTTAATTACTTTTAGGAGCCAAATTATTTTAGACCTAGCACTGTTATTTATAATGTCTAAAATTATATTTCAATCAATAATTAAAATGTACTTAAAATTAAATCGACTAAAAGGACAATTAAATTCATAATGCCCTATGACCCATAAAGTTTAATCACATATGTCTACGTCTAGTTGGGCTAAAAATTAATCTCTATAGTCAAATAATTTACAATAACATTAAATTCCCTCAATGTTTAATTTAATACATCATAACTATTTAATTTAAATTAAATACTACTTCATAAATATTTACTCTAAAACATCTCAACTTATATTTATAAATATATATATGTATATATAAATATAATTATATATATATATATCAAAGGGTTTTACCCATGCAACCCTAATCCGTTATTTATTATAAATAGGCCCCTCTTTTATTTTATCATTCTTTATTGACCACTTTACCCTAGCCCTACCTGGGCTAGGGTTTTTATATTTTTTTTTTTAAGCAGGGATGGGCAGCAGCCATGGCTGACTCGGCAAGGGCGTTTTGGTCGCAGGTGGCGGTAGGTGTCCCTAGGGGCACCGTTCACTATGGGTTACCATAGTGGTGCCGACCACTGTGGTTGCCCACAGTGTCAGCCTTAGGGTCGTCCACTGTAGGAGGCCACAGTGGCACCGACCACTGTGGTCGCCCATAGTGGCAGCTCCCAGTCGCGCTGTCCCACTATGTTAAACACAATGATTCGACCTTCCCACTGACCATTGTTTTTAGCACAGTGGTTTCAGCTCGGGTTTGGCCCTTAGCTTGTTTTTTTCTTTAGATGTATGTTGTTGTTTTGTTTTTTTTGAACATTTTTAACAGACTAGATATATTCTACAGAATTTAAACAATGCATTTATTTCCTTTTATTAAAAACCTAGTTGCAAAGCAATGGTAGATAGATTCTCTACTATAGCTTTACTTTCGAAAAAATAAAGTAACTAACAGAATTAAAAAAAGTTAATGCAACATCTATTTAAATCTAGAAATTTAAAATGAATCCTTAGAGATGACTATAATAAACTTTAGATTTTTATTTTCTGCAAGTTAATAAAATGACAGATTTAAATAAATTCCAACAACAACTTTATTTATCTAGAATCCTTTAAATTTAACCATGCAATTAGGAATTAAACTAAAACATTTATATTCAAGTAACATGCATGCAATCATTAAATTAATTCTTTATTTTCCTAATGTATTTCATTAGCATAAAGGGATGAAATAAATTTCTTGCTTTTCAAAATATTATATACTCAACAAATATCAATTTCAAAACTTTAGGAACTAAATCCAGAATTATTCACTTCATTGCTACAGTATTTCATATATTACATTTCTTTAAATTGCATTTAAAAGACACTATCGTCATTTTACAAATAGGTCTCTACTTATTAATAAATGAGGACTTTAAACAAAAAAATAAATATATTTCCAAATAGTTTTCTGCAACAAATAACTTCATCCAATTTCCTTTTGTCCTAATTCATTCCTTCCAACAACCTACAAATAATCAAAGTATATGACCATGGAGTGCTCACCTCCTAGCCTAGGCTAACTAGTAGCCACCCCCGAGCTTGGAGAACCAAGCCCTACATAGGTAACACACATGCAAACACAATAAACAAGGGAAAAACCACCACAATCACATTCCCAACCAAGGCTACACTGCACCACACATTGTGATGTCTTTTCAAGGGTGGTAGTGGACCAAGTACCCTAAGGAGACTCCAAGTATGGTAAAACCTATAGCCACCTCATGGAAAATCAAATACATCATAAGTATAACATCCCCACATCCTTATGCCCCCCAAGGCATTCATGCCTTATTTCCCTCCTTATGACCCCCAAATGCATAAACAAGCCATGCAGCAAGGGTCACATAAAATCCCTTGTGATCACTCTTATAATGAGAGCCTCTCAATCGAGGGTTGTCACTTCTACCACCCACAAGACCATCCTCTCTCCCAAGAGTAGGAGGCCTTGATTACTCCCAAAGCACATAAAATGCATACAAAAAGTAAAACATAGAACACAATAATTTTCCAAGGAAAACATGCAAGAAAACTAGCCTTTTTACACAAGCAAATCCTTTCAACACAACATGCAATATAAAACAATACAAGGAAAAAATATGACCAACCTTCAACTACCCAAAGGCATGCTAGATTGGTTGAAGATGAGTAGCCCAATTCCACAAACCCTTGCCTCTCTACACTTAGCCAAATTTTCTAAAACCAAATCTATCTTTCTTTCAAATTCTTGTCTCCAAAAATGGAGAGTGGGTGATTACCCACAAAATCTCTCATTCTTTCTTAAGAAGACCCTAGTTGGTGTTCTCACAAGTTTCTAAAACTGAAAAGGGAAGGTGGTAGAAAATGGGAAAGGGATCTCACATCCAAAAGGAAAGTTTACAACTTACATGATCCTTCTAATTTCAATTTTCGTACAACTTAGAAAAGTCACTTTTTAGGGTGTCTAAATGGTCACATGAGAGTTGGTACATGCCTAAAATTACTCCTAACCCTTAGGTATACCTTATGGGCTTTAGGAAACCCTATTAAACTACCCCTAGGTGTCCATTTAACCCTTTTTAAACCCATCTGAAGTTAATTTTCGGGTCAAACTTAAGTTGACCATCCCAAAGTTTCTTTTCCCAAGGCAATTAAGGATTCACATTAAATTAATTGAAAAAGCTATGGTTGAACAACTCCTTCCAAGAGACAAATTTAAAATCCAAAACATAAATCAATCACATGTGTCAAGCGACACAATAAAAATACTTTTACAAATTTACACTTGAAATTTTGTCTCTTGTTGGATTTACACGAATTAATAGAATTCAATTTAACATTCATGCAACAATCACTTTTATGAATAAAATACCATACAAACAGGGTGTTGTCTCTCCAAATAGACAAACCCTGGTTTTACGAACGTACATAGGTCTAGGTTTGGTTCTCCATAATATTTCCATGGTCACATGGATAATTTTCCTGCGCAGCTCAATTACACATTAGTAATTTCAAATAATCTCATATAATATAAAGCACATGAATAAGAATACACATCAAACACTTTGCATACAATATACATTTGAAAAATTCAATATATCTTATATCCAAATAATTCCACATAAGCACTTATCATAATTCTCATAATTTTGATCCACACATAAAACATACATCCTAATTCTATCATCATAGTAAAGTCCTACAAATCCAAAAATGACATACATCATCTCAAATTCATCCTATTCTAAAATCATGTAGATTTCTATATCGTAAAGCATATAAATGAAGCATCAACATATAGCAATGTTATCCAAATCATGGAATCATATAAGTTCTAAATCCATAATGCATAAAAATAAAGCATCCATAATAGTCTCAACATAAAAATCACTGAAATGCTAGACTGAGTTGGGGTAGGGCTTCACACCCTCCCCCTCTAGGCATGAACTTCCTCCTGGAGTTCAGAAAAAAGATGGGGGTACTCTAATCTCATATGTGCTGCATCCTCCCATGAAGCTATAACCTCATAATAGCAATCCCACTAGACCCTAACCTTGTCCAGCTCTTGACGTCGAAGGGCCAGCGTCCAACGTGCCAAAATGTGAATGGGATCCAAAGCTAGCTGCCCGTCTAACTCCACCTGCAAGGCATCCCAATCTAATATATGAGACTCATCATAGATATACTTCCTCAAAACTGATACATGAAACACATCGTGGATGCGTGACAAGCTAAGTGGCAATGTTAAATGGTAGGCAACTGGTCCTATCCTCTCAAGGATCTCAAATGGTCCTACAAAGCGATGTGCGAGCTTAGAACCCTTTTCGTAATGGATTGGACTCTTATGCGGTCGCACTCTCAAGAAAACTCTATCTCCAACCAAGTAGCTATGATCTATCCTCTTCGCATCTGCATATTTCTTTTGTCTATCATGTGCCTCTTTAAGACACTACCTAATCAAATCCACCTACTGTTCCATATCTCGAACTATCTCAGGACCAATATCAACTTTGTCCTCTATGCGGTCCCAGCTCAACGGTGTCCTACAAGGCCTGCCATATAATGCCTGATAGGGTGGCATCCCCAATTAAGTATGATGCCCATTGTTATAGGCAAACTCCACTAAGGGAAGGTACTCTTCCCATCTGGTTTGATGATCCATGATGTACATTCAAAGCATATCCTCTAACACCTAGTTAACCCTCTCTATCTGACCATCTATTTCTAGATGATAGGATATACTGAAATTGAGCTTAGTGCCCATAGCTGCCTGTAATGCCTTCAAAAAGGAAGAAGTGAAGAGGGAATCCCTATCAAAAATAATCTTGCATGGAATGCCATGAAGTCTAACAATGTCTTGTAAGAACACCTGTGCCACTGCTGGTGTTGTGAAGGTAGTCTGAACTGGTGAAAAGTGGGCCACTTTGGTCAACTTGTCAACTGTCACCAAGATAGCATCATGGCGATGAGATGACATAGGAAGACCAATGATGAAATCCATGGATATAGTATCCCACTTCCACTCTAATATAGCATGAGACTGGAGCAACCCACCTAGATGGCGGTGCTCCACCTTTACTCTCTGACACTCAAGGCATCGGGCTACTAACTCAGCAATGAGCTACTGCATTTCTGGCCAATGATATAACTGTCTCATGTTAGCATGCATCTTCTTAACTCTGGGATGTGCTGCATAAGGAGCTCTATGAGCCTCCATGACAATGAACTCTCACAATCCCCTGGAATAAGGTACATAGATGTGCCCTCTATGGCGTAATAGTCCATCACACTGCAAGGAATAATCCACATATTTCCCTTCTAGAATTTTCTGAGATCATATCACCTGACAAACCTCTGAGTACCATCCATCCTCTAGCAAATGCTGCAGTATATGATCTCTCAAATCCGTGCCCATAGATATAGTGTATACCTCATGACGTCTCCTACTCAAAGCATCTGCAACTACATTTTCCTTTCCTTTAATGTAGTGAATGTCAAAATCATACTCGCACAAGAACTCCATCCATTTCCTTTGATGTGCATTCAGGTTTGGCTGAGTGAAAATGTACTGGAGACTTTGATGGTCTGAGTGAAGCTCAAAGTGGTGACCTAAAAGGAAGTGTCTCCACCTCATAGGTGCATGTACTACTGCTGTAAGCTCAAGGTCATGAGTAGGGTAGTTAAGCTCATGAGTCTTAATTTTCCTAGACTCAAATGCTATGGCCCTACCATCCTGCATAAGGACTGCTCCTAAACCCTCTAGGGAAGCATCTGTGCAAACCATGAAGTCGACTGAGGGATCTGGTACTACAAGGATAAGTGCACTGGTAAGTGCATTTTTGAGTTCCTAAAAGGCCCTCTCACACTTCTCTGTCCACTCAAATTTCTTCCCTTTACGTTGAAGATAAGTAATAGGATGTGTGACTCTAAAGAATCCCTCAACAAAGTGTCAGTAATAACCTGCTAAGCCCATGAAGCTCCTAACCTCTATCACACTAGTTGGCACTAGCCAATCCATAATAGCTCTAATCTTTTATGGGTCAACTAAGATCCCATCACTAGAAATAACGTGCCCAAGGTACTTGACCTCTGATCGAAAGAAAGCACACTTTGACAAACTACCAAACAACTGGTTATCCCTCAAACACTGCAAAACCTGCCTCAGGTGCTCCTCATGCTCCTTCTCATTTTGAGAATATATCAAAATATCATCAAATGACATGATCACAAAATGGTCAAGGAATGTGCAGAATATCCCATCCATGAGGCTCATGAAAATAGCTGGAGCATTCATAAAGACCGAATGGAACCACGGTGAACTCATATTGGCCATATCTAGTGTGAAATGCGGTCTTGTGGATATCACTTTCCACTATTCTCAACTGATGGTATCTTGACTTCAGATCAATTTTGGAAAATACTTTGGCATGTTGAAGTTGGTCGAATAAATAATCAATTCTAAGAAAAGGATATTGGTTCTTGATGGTTACTTTTTTCAATTGATGATAATCCATGCATAATCGGAGAGATCTATCCTTCTTCTTTATGAAGATGACTGGTGCACCCAATGGGGATACGCTAGGATGAATGTGACCCTTCTCTAGTAATTCCTCAAGCTACATCTTGAGCTCATTAAGCTCATTTGTGGTCATCTTATAAGGTGCTCTGGAAACTGGCTCAGCTCCTGGTACAAAGTCTATATGAAAGTCAATCTCTCTATGGGGTGGCATTCCAAGTAGCTTTGAGGGAAACACGTCTGAATATCCCTTAAGGATAGGATGGTCATCAAGTGATGTTTCATTTTCATCCTCTTCCCCCCTATCACTGATCGTGATGGCAAAAAACTAACATCCCTTTTGCATGCTCCACTTAAGCTACATTACGGAGATCATACAAAGAGACACGGGTCTCTGAATCTCAGTGATTACTATGGGCGAACCCTGATCATCCTCACTCTCAATTTCATTCCTGCGGCAATCCATCTTGGCTCTATGGGCATAAAGCCAATCCATGCCAAGTACAATACCATAAGATCCAAGTGGTTTGACTCTAAGGTCTTCTAAGGTGGTGGTATTGCCAATCTGAAGCTGACATGCCCTAACCTTTGATTCCACTGACACTTTAGCCCCTAAAGCTAACTCCACTTCCCAACTGACACCCTGTCTAGTTGCCACTAGCCCGCAACACTCCACAACCAATAGAGAAATAAAGGAGTCAGTAGCTCCTGAATCAAATAATATAGATACACTATTACCTTTGATCATACCTGCAACCTCAATGATCGTGGCCTGATGCTCAACTTGGCGGTTATCAACTGCTGCAAATACTCTATGGGACCTACCCATATCACCAACTGTAGGCTCTGAAGCAGCCATCCTCTGACTTCCTGCCATCTGACCCTGAGGACAATCCCTTGCCATATGCCCCATGGCTCCACATGTAAAGCAAGTACCGCGTGCCTGAAACTGGGTGCCCTGAGGCCTAGGGAAAGCCTATCCTCCTGTCCTACTAGATCCATTGTACCCACCCCTGGAGGATTGCTAAGTCCTCACTGACGGTGTGTAAGGAACCCGAGCTCTCTGATCTCGCCTCTAACCCTGAGACTGCCAGTACTTGGGCTTTGCGCCTTGCTGATAATGTGGAGGCTTCTGCCTCTGGTTCTATTGTGACTGTTGCGGAGGAGGGGATTTGGAGAACCCATGTGAGTTTTTGTTATTACCCTTCCAATGGGGTTTCTAAAATCCATATGTCTGGGGTGTAGGGTTTCAGTTTTGGAACCGATCCCTAGTATCTTGTGGTCTGACTTGAATCTCCTCTACTATCAGTGCCTTCTCCACGACAACCCAAAGGCTCCCTAGAGTGGACATCCTCACTGGTCTTACTATGCCGACATTCAGTCCTCTGATGAAATGGTTAATGAGAAGTTTCTCATCCTTTAGATAGTCCACGTATGGCAAGAGCTCAAAGAATTTGTTCTCATATTGGGTCACTGAGAGACCCTTTTGCTAGAGGTCATGGAACTCATCTATCCTACGCTGTCTGTAATGTTCTAATAAGTACCTCTCTCTAAACCTCTTTGTAAAATCTCCCATGTAAGAGTATCACGAACTAATCCACACTTGTATTCCTCCTGTCTCCACCATGTGGAGGTCATCCCTCTCAACAGATGGACTACTACACATGCCTTTAGATTGCTCTCGTAAGAGCGCAATGCAAAGAACCTATCAAGGCTCAAAATCCAAGCCTCAGCTTCTACCCCATCTGTAGATCCCCCAAAAGACGATGGCTGGAGGCACATAACCTCCCTAATAAGATCCCCTGGCTCTCGACGAGCTCTCTCATAATACACTAGCTTTAACCCTGGAGGTGGTACTGGTAGGTGCACAAACTTTGGCTCATTCCCACCCTGACTCTCTATGGGAATAGGAAATAGACTCCTACTCCATTCCCTATCAGCCGATCTATGACTCCCTAAGTTTTGATTTTCAACATGATGATCCCCGGCTGGAATCCTATCCTAGACTATACCAATTAGGTTGTGGATTGCTTCTAAGAGGTTTTAGTTTGGGTCAACTGGCTATTTGGGAGGAGCTTCTGGGTTCACTTCTGGAACCGATTCCTCCCTATCTACCTCTTCGCATGCCATGCGTACACGCCTAGGACCCCTTTTGCGCTTGCAAGCTTGTCATGTAGTCGGAGGCATCCTAAGAGAAAAATAAAAATAATATATTAAATAACTAATTTTTTTGGAATAATATTTAATTAATTAAATTTAAATATCCTAGAAAATTAATATAATAAAATTAATTAAATAATTAAAGTGAAACGTAATGGAGAAAGGTTCCTAGTGTTGGAAACCTTGCTCTGATACCAAAATGTCATGCCCAAACTTTAGGGCAAGAACGGGATTAAAAAAAAATTAAATTTCACAACTAAATACATTAGAACTACAAATATAAAATGCACTTGGCAAGTTTTGTCTTAACTATGGTTGATTTAACTTAAACGCTAACTCAAGTAATCAAGAATAATTTAGAATTAAATACATATTACTAAAATAAGTAATTTATTTTCTCATCAAAACTAGTTAATAGTTAATTATATCAAACTCCCTAAAATAATTCACAAAGTTAATATTGATCACTAATAACCATTAATTACTTTTAGGAGCCAAATTAATTTAGGCCTGGCACTGTTATTTATAATGTCTAAAATTATATTTCAATCAATAATTAAAATGTACTTAAAATTAAATTGACTAAAGGGAGAGTTAAATTCATAATGCCCTATGACTCATAAAGTTTAATCACATATATCTATGTCTAGGTGGGCTAAAAATTAATCCCTATAGTCAAATAATTTACAACAGCATTAAATTCCCTCAACGTTTAATTTAATACATCATAACTATTGAATTTAAAATAATTAGCTTATTTTAAAACATCTCAAACTATTTAATTTAAATTAAATACTACTTCATAAATATTTACTCTAAAACATCTCAACTTATATATATATATATATATATGTATATATATATATATATATATATATATATATATATGTATATATATATATGTATTATAAATATAATTATATACATATATATATTAATATATATGAAATCAAAGGGTTTTACCCATGCAACCCTAATCCATTATTTATTATAAATAGGCCCCTCTTTTATTTTATCATTCTTTATTGACCACTTTACCCTAACCCTAACTGGGCTAGGGTTTTTATATATATTTTTTTAGCAGGGATGGGCGGCTGCCATGGCTGACTCGGCAGGGGTGTTTTGGTCGCAGGCGGCGGTGGGTGTCCCTAGGGACACCGGTCACTATGGGTTACCACAGTGGTCGCGACCACTGTGGTCGCCCATAGTGTCGGCCTTAGGGTCGTCCACTGTGGGAGGCCGCAGTGGCGCCGACCACTGTGGTCGCCCACAGTGGCGGCTGCCGACTGTGCCGTCCCACTGTGTTAAACATAGTGGTTCAGCCTTCCCGTCGACCACTGTGTTTAGCACAATGGTTTCAGCCTGGGTTTTGCCCTTAGCTTCTTTTTTTTGTATATTCATTATGTATTATAATATATATAAATATTTATATATATATATATATATATAAATATTTATATATATATATATATATAAATATTTATATATATATATATATATTTTTTATATTTATAGTATAAATAAATATATGTATATGTATTATACAATTAAGTATATAGATACATTTTTTTTATAGAAAGGAATCCATTTAATCGAATATATTTTCATATATATATATATATATATATATATATATATTTTGCATCAAGGCAAATTCTATTTTTTTTTCAGATGTATGTTGCTGTTTTTTTTTTTAACATTTTTAATAGACTAGATATATTCTACAGAATTTAAACAATGCATTTATTTCCTTTTATTAAAAACCTAGTTGCAAAGCAATGGTAGATAGATTCTCTGCTATAGCTTTACTTTCGAAAAAATAAAGTAAATAATAGAGTTAAACAAACTTAACGCAACATCTCTTTAAATCTAGAAATTTAAAATGAATCCTTAGAGATGACTATAATAAACTTTAGATTTTTATTTTCTGCAAGTTAATAAAATGACAGATTTAAATAAATTCCAACAACAACTTTATTTTTCTAGAATCCTTTAAATTTAACGATGCAATTATGAATTAAACTGAAACATTTATATTCAAGTAACATGCATGCAATCATTAAATTAATTCTTTATTCTCCTAATGTATTTCATTAGCATAAAGGGATGAAATAAATTTCTTGCTTTTCAAAATATTATATACTCAACAAATATCAATTTCAAAACTTTAGGAACTAAATCCAAAATTATTCACTTCATTACTGCAGTATCTAATATATTACATTTCTTTAAATTGCATTTAAAAGACACTATCGTCATTTTACAAATAGGTCTCTCATTATTAATAAATGAGGAATTTAAACAAAATAATAAATATATTTCCAAATAGTTTTCTGCAACAAATAACTCCATCAAATTTCTTTTTGTCCTAATTCGTTCCTTCCAACAACCTACAAATAATCAAAGGATATGACCATGGAGTGCTCACTTCCCAGCCTAGGCTAACTAGTAGCCACCCCCGAGCTTGGAGAACCAAGCCCTAGACAGGTAACACACATGCAAACACAATAAACAAGGAAAAAACCACCACAATCACATTCCCAACCAAGGCTACATTGCACCACACATTGTGATGTCTTTTCAAGGGTGGTAGTGGACCAAGTACCCTAAGGAGACTCCAAGTATGGTAAAACCTATAGCCACCTCATGGAAAATCAAATACATCATAAGTATAACAACCCCACATCCTTATGCCTCCCAAGGAATTCATGCCTTATTTCCCTCCTTATGACCCCCAAATGCATAAACAAGCCATGCAACAAGGGTCACATAAAATCCCTTGTGATCACTCTCATAATGAGAGCCTCTCACTCGAGGGCTGTCACTTCTACCACCCACAAGACCATCCTCTCTCCCAAGAGTAGGAGGCCTTGATTACTCCCAAAGCACATAAAATGCATACAAAAAGTAAAACATAGAACACAATAATTTTCCAAGGAAAACATGCAAGAAACCTAGCCTTTTTACACAAGAAAATCATTTCAACACAACATGCAATATAAAACAATACTAGAAGAAAATATGACCAACCTTCAACTGCCCAAAGGTATGCTAGATTGGTTGAAGATGAGCAGCCCAATTCCACAAACCCTTGCCTCTCTACACTTAGCCAAATTTTCTAAAATCAAGTCTATCTTTCTTTCAAATTCTTGTCTCCAAAAATGGAGAGTGGGTGATTACCCAGAAAATCTCTCATTCTTTCATAAGAAGACCCTAGTGAGTGTTCACACAAGTTTCTAAAACTGAAAAGGAAAGGTAGGTGAAAATGGGAAAGGGATCTCACATCCAAAAGGAAAGTTTACAACTTAGATGATCCTTCTAATTTCAATTTTTGCACAACTTAGAAAAGTCACTTTTTAGGGTGTCTAAATGGTCACATGAGAGTTGGTACATGCCTAAAATTACTCCTCACCCTTAGGTATACCTTATGGGCTTTAGGAAACCCTATTAAATTACCCCTAGGTGTCCATTTAACCCTTTTTAAACCCATCTGAAGTTAATTTTCGGGTCAAACTTAAGTTGACCATCCCAAAGATTCTTTTTCCAAGGCAATTATGGATTCACATTAAATTAATTGAAAAAGCTATGGTTAAACAACTCCCTCCAAGAGATAAATTTAAAATCCAAAACATAAATTGATCACATGTATCAAGCGACACAATAAAAATACTTTTACGAATTTACACTTGAAATTTTGTCTCTTGTTGGATTTACATGAATTAACAGAATTCAATTTAACATTCATGCAACAATCACTTTTACGAATAAAATATGATACAAACGGGGTGTTGTTTCTCCAAATAGACAAACCCTGGTTTTACAAATGTACATAGGTCTAGGTTTGGTTCTCCATAATATTTCCATGGTCACATGGATAATTTTCCTGGGCATCTCAATTACACATTAGTAATTTCAAATAACCTCATATAATATAAAGCACATGAATAAGAATACACATCAAACACTCTGCATATAATATACATTTAAAAAATTCAATATATCTTATATCCGAATAATTCCACATAAGCACTTATCATAATTCTCATAATTTTGATCCACACATAAAACATACATCCTAATTCTATCATCATAGTAAAGTCCTGCAAATCCAAAAATGACATACATCATCTCAAATTCATCCTATTCTAAAATCATGTAGTTCTATATCATAAAGCATATAAATGAAGCATCAACGTATAGCAATGTTATCCAAATCATGGAATCATATATGTTCTAAATCCATAATGTATAAAAATAAAGCATGCATAATTGTCTCAACATAAAAATCACTGAAATGCTAGACTAAGTCAGGGTAGGGCCTCACATTCATCCCCCCCTCTCAGTTGCCTCCGAGTCCTACCATATATAACTCTCTTTCTTCCATCTTCTACATCCAAAATGTAGACCTACAAATAAAATAACTCCTTTAGTTGTGACCATGGAGGCACACCTCCCAACCTACGCCTACAAGAGGTCACCCCCCGAGCTTGGGAGAAATAGGTACCAAATAGGTTACAAGCAAGATTAACATGTATATAATTTCCAAAATACAAAGAGGAAGCAAACAACACAAGAACTCCCAACCCAAGCTTAACACATTTTCATAAAGTGACATTTTCAAGAGGGGTGAAGGTGGACTAGACATGGGGAGATCTACAAGTGTTTTACAATAACCAAAGGCATCACAAGGCCAAAAATCTCCTTCCAAACTTGGTCTCTCATGACCATAAAAATCCCTTATGACCCCCTAAGGCTTTCAAGCCAAATCCTCTCTCATGGCCCCCAATTTAAACAAAACAAAATATAGCAAGGATCTCAGATCCTTGTTTCCCTCTCTTCTCGGGAGAGAGACTCTACACCCTATGATTGTCAAACTCCCTTCACCCCATGACTACTCTACCCTCCCAAGGGTGAGTTTGGTCATGACTCCCTTAAACAACATTCAAGAAAAAACATACTACACCATGCAACAATTCAACCAAGAATCACAATAACACAAAACTCTGGTCACAAACAAGTGATTTTACAACATGCAGATTTTCATATAAAGCAACCAAATATGCATTTAAATCCTAAGGGTGACAATACACTAACCTCAACTCCTGCAATGGAATGTGATATAAAGATTTGATGAAGAGCCTCCAAACCAAGCCAACAAGTTTTTCCCACCAACTACAAAATTTCTAGCTTATCTAAATTTCTTCTTCAAACTTCTAATCTTTCAACAACTTTATTGGCATTATACATTCTTATGATTATAGTTGGTGTTGTCATTGATGGCAACCATTTGGCAACCTTCTAGCACTCATCTGATAAAGCGACCGACATTCACCAGCACCGGCATAGACATCTACATACACCAACAGACACTTCACCGGGAGCGACAACAATGCATACCGACACCCCAGCTGACGGGGAATAAACTTTTATTTATTGTATTTAATTGTAATTATCTTTTGTAAAGCTGACAAGGCATATTGTAAAATCCAAATAGGTTCTTGAAGATCCGAGGGTTGTCATTATTGGCATTCTAAACTCTAATGAGAAATGATGGTGCTGTCATTGATGGCAACCTACTGGAAACCTTTAGGCAACCTTGTGGCATTCATCTGGTAAACCACTGACAGGCACCAACACCGACATATACTTCACCACCAGTAGCAACAATGCATACCGGTACCCCAGCCGATAGGAATAAACTTTTATTTATTTAATTGTAATTATCTTTTGTAAAGATGACATGGCATATTGTAATAAACTCATATATGTATGAGATCTTGTAAATCATTTTGAGAGATGATATGGAATAGGAATGAGTGAATAATAAGGAAGATATATGTGAATGCATAAGGAAGATTTTGTATAAGGTTTATGGTTATAGTATGAGCTTAAACCGATACTGAACTTGGCATAGTTGATGTTGATTTGAAGTAGTACATTGTATTGGATTTTCATAATCCATTTTATAAGTCAGTGAGACTTCTATTTTGTAGATTGAGCATGAGCTCTAGGCAGTTGGCCTTCCTGCATGTGCAGGCCCCTCATTGTAAGTAATATTTATTCATTGGCCAGTGAGTGAATATTGTGGGTCACAAATCCCATCGAGGTTTTTCCCACACCGGGTTTCCTCATTAAACATCTTGTGTTATGGTGTGTTTTCTATGCTATCTGTATTGTTCTTGTTTACTGCATTAATTCTTATTTACCGGTACATTGTTTTGGAATGCAAAATACTTAATAAGGTTAAATATTTTGTTAACCATTTAGATACTGATTAACCCCCCCCCTCTCAGTATCTTTGGGACTATCATTAATCCTAACAATTGGTATTAGAGCCTGGTCCTCTATTTTCAAAAGCCTAACAGCTTGAGGAAGATTCTGACACCAGTACAGATGGAGAACTTAAGAAAGCAATTGGAAGGAGCTCTTGTAGACTATGATTCAGAGAAGTTGAAGAATATCAAACTTGAAGATGATCTGAGGACTGCACATGAATTCATTAAAGGACTTCAGAAGAATCTTACTATTGCTAGAAATAAAAGAAAAGAACTTCATTAGAAGATGCAAAATGATAATGATGAAAAGGAAACTCTTAATGAACTTATGAACAAGATGAGACAAGAAAACCTTACTATGAGGAATAAAATGCAAGATATGACTTTGAGATTTTGTAAAGACATTGAAGATGGGAAGAAGAATGAAGATGACTTGACTAGGAGACTCAATGATGCTGGAAATGAAAATCTAAGACTCAGTCATGAAAATGATATGTTGAAGATAGATTTGATTCACATGCAACATGATAAAACTGAACTTATGAGACAAATGGGAATTCTGAAAAATGAGTTGGCTACTGCAAATCAATATAAAGAGAAATTCAAGAAAAGTTTTGAAGAACTTGATGATATGCTGAAAAGTCAGAAACCTAATGGAGATACTAATGGACTTGGATTTGAAGTTGGTGAAAGTTCTGGTACTACAAACAATCATGATCACAGTAAACCAGTAAGACAACCTAATGCTTACAAATTTAATGGGAAATGCTTTAACTGTAACAAGTATGGTCATAGAGCAAATCAGTGTAGATCTAGAAACAATCAAAACATTAATGCACCCACTGGTCAATGTTCCAAATGCAACAAAGTTGGTCATTATTCAGAAAACTGTAGAATCAATGTGAGATGTTATGTTTGTGGAAGATTTGGGTATTTATCTAATCAATTCAGAACACAAAGCGACATAGGATATGGAAAGGCTATTCAGAAGAATAATGTGACTTGTTATACTTGTAACAAAATTGGACATATTGCAAAATTTTGTAGAAGCAAGACTTCACCAGCAAATAATAAAGGACCCAGTTTGAAAGGCAAAGAAAAGGTAGATGAGGTAAAGCAAGAATTTTCAAAACAATGGATTAGGAAGATAGATCAGAATGTTGATGAAACTATTTCTTCATCGGTAGAACAAATTATTACTCCACCGGCAGGAGATTCTTCATCCAACTGAGAAGCAACCCTTTGGGGGTATTGTAGCAAATTGAATATCATACAGATTAACCTCGGTCGATGGTGAGAAGATAGATTTCTTCTTTATCGACAGATGTGTTAAGTTTTCACTTAACCGGCGAGCATTTAATGCAGTTGTTGAAGGAAAAGTCATTATAAATCATCGATTTTCCCTCACTTTTGATTCACCGAGCATTCAAATTAGCAGAGAGCATGAAATATGAGCGGAGGCATTCAAGGTGAAGGTGTAAAGCGATTTATTTCAAGCATTCAGACATTATCAAGCAGCTAAAGGTATTTTTCAAATGGTTTCTTCTTCTGCTCCCAAATTTATTGCAAACCCTACTATTGTGGAAAATGTAAAATGTCCTAGGCTCATGTTCAAAATTATTCTCAAAGTAGCTAAGCAAGATGATTCCATAGGCACATTTTCAAAGATTCCTAAAGGTGTAGCTTATGCTGAAGACCCTAGGATATATATTCACTACAACATTGAAGAATTAGGTTCTGAGGAATTGTTAAAAATGTTTAGAACCGTAATTTGTGATGAAAATGGCACTGTCAAACCCAAGCACAAGATTGTGGAGACTTTAGGTTTGGTTGAGATACTGAATATCCCTGAATTTCTGGAAGAAGTAGTGAGAATTGTCCTAAGTAGGGCACATGGAGAATTTCTTTGGTTAGACTCTGTCTGCAAATTCACCCGGCAAGCAATTAGGGTAGTGACAGGTTTACCCTCAACTGGTAGCAGACTAGAAAAAACAAAGAAAGTCCCTAACGACAAAGTCATGACCCTAACCAAAGCAACATCTGATAATAGATCTCTAAGAGTGAATGACATCAAGGACATCAATGTGAGATTCATAAGTATGATTTTAGGTTACAAGAATGCTCATGCAAATAGACTTAATTTAGTTTCTAGTCTTTGCATTTATAGTGCTTATGAAATGGTTAACAACAATGCAAAAATATATGTGTGTGAATGGCTGAAGGATGAACTCATAGATAATTTGAAAAATATCAAAGGAGACGAAAGGGACATTTCATTTTCATAATCTCTAAGTATGTTTAATGTTGTATTTCACAAAAGAGATCCCCGGTATAGGATATAAAGACTTTGGATATGACATACTAGTAGGAAAACAATTACAGGAAGCTTTCACCAACACGGTTGCTTCTAAGGAAAACAACATCACTGAATACTTCAAAGTTTTTCAAGCTAAAATGAAAACAAGAGAAAGACTACCATAGAGTGTAGTGGATAAATATGATAAAGAAATCTATTTTGTAATCAAGAAGGATGAAACATGGATGGAAGTTGTACTACCTAGTACTGTATGGGTAAAAGAAATGGGTTATGAGGTAGATCTCAACATAATTGAGACTTATGCAAAAGCCTTGTTAGATGCACCTAGAGAACCAATAGAAGAAGTTTTTGGTAGTGCTAAAACAATTGAAAGTAATGTGCAAACAATGAAGAAAAGGAAGAGAAGAGAAAAATATATAAGAGATGATTCTAAGAAGGTAAAGGAAATCAAAGAAAATGTTATGAACATTACTGGTATAAAGGCTAGTGAGCTGGAAGGACTGCAACTAGAGGCACACATTTGACCGGTTGGCACATCTTTTGACAATGAGATACTAGCTGAATTCAAAAGAGTTGAAAGGAAGAGAAAACCTTCACCGGTACCCTCTCCTCCACCCAAAAGAACAAGGACTTTAAGGAAGAAACAATAGGCAGTAAGGCAACTGACTAAGAAACTAACTCCCAAGAAGAAACAGAAACTGGTTATACCTCCACTGGATAATTTGCTAAATGAAATAACGAATGATGGTAACTTGGCTAATGTGAGAAAATTGTATAACACATTCAAGGCTTCAGAAAAGGAAAGCATTGAAAATAGTATAATCTTACATCTGGATATATATAAGAAAGTTTTAATTGAAGTTGTGGATGACTTTCCTAATGAACTATATAGATGATTAGATGCTAAGAGGATTGCAGTAATGGAATTGGAAAAGAAACTTAAAGTTGAAAAACTTATAGTTGTACATCCAGTTCACTTAAAAGAAGAGATTGATGATCTGATTTGTAAGGCTAATAGATCCATTTTTGCTAGTGGTCACCAGCAAGTAAGTTTGATGGCAAGTAGATTAAATGAGATTGTAGAGGAGACTGCTGATAAATGGGATGTCTTTTTTGTGGAAAAAGAAAAACAAGAAGAATTGAACAGGTCAAAGAAAACATTCAAATTTTATCAAAAGGATAAGGACAAAGGGAAAGGTAAAATTGGTGGAATACCAAACATCAAGATAACTGATAATTTTCCACCACCCTTGGATACTACACCGGTACACTCTATTGATCCACCGGTTATTGAAAGTGAAGGTGTAACACATGATGACACTAATACTAAATCTGAAATTCTATTCACCATGAATGTAGACACTCTAGAAGTGAACATTGTTGTGGATAAGGACAATACAGAGGTTAAGGATGATATTACTGACAGTGGAAACATTGCTGAGCAACCAGAACAGACTATTGAGATTGAAATCCAAACAGAGCAAAAATTACAAACTGAGCAACCATTGGATACTAGAATGAATATTGAAGGTATAGATGCTAACATTGAGAAACCTACTGAGACACAAATACCAACATTTGTGCACATAGAGAAACCTACAAAGGCAAAGGTACACATTGAACTAGTGAAACCGGTAATCACTAAGATACCTAAACAATCAGAAAAAACTATTACTGGTTGAAATGCAAACTCAGACTGATCCACCAAAGGATAATACAAGCAAAATGATTACAAATGCTGGAAGCACAAAGGCAATTAAGGTAGTTGGTCAGACATCCGGTACTTCACTAAGTGAATTAGGCCTACTAATGTGACAGAGGTACTCCTGGACTCTATCAAGAAGATAACTGAGTGTAATGCATTGGATTACAAAGCAATTGATGACACAATACCAATTCTTAAGTTGATTGCACCGAAATGCAATATAGATCATGTAAAGGATTCTGTAGGTAAGTTGGACACATTGTCCAAATTTATTACCAATAATGTAATAAAAGTTGATAAGGTGAATGAGGACACATTCAAAGAGAAAGTTTAAAAGGAAAAGGATAAATTCTTTGATGACAAAATAAAGAAGTGTATAGAACACATAAATACACTTTTATTGAATACTACAATTTTGGAATATAAAGAGCTATATAGAGAAACATGCAAACCACATGTTTTGACAAAGGACATTGAAAAGGAAATAAGCAGAGTACAAAAGAAAATATATGACATAGTTGATAACATAATTGGTTCATCCGAACCTATATCAATTATTGAGCAGGAAATAGCAGGTTTTGAAGAAAAGTTGGAGAAATTTGAGAAAGAGAAGGTACGGATTAAGGCTAATGCCAGAGAGCTTAAATATAAACTTGGTCCTAAGTTGGAAAACCTTATCTCTCTGAGAAATGAGATCTCTAAGGCATTACTTCAAGGAGAAAGATCACCGAAAGAGAATATGCATCATCTCATCGGTACGATCCAATAGACTGAGGCAACCTTAAATGACAACAATAGATTCATGCAGAGTTTAAATTTGGTTTTGGTAGACATATTTCAGATTGTAACCAATCAGTTACAAACATTGAGGTGAAATTTTTGCACTCGTTTGACAATTTTTGACAACCTTTGTCATTGATGTCAAAGGGGGAGTAGTGGACAAAGAAAAATGATTATTCAGAGGAGATCATCTGCTTAGGGGGAGCACATATTTTTGGTAACCTTTTTGGACTTCACTTTTTGGAAACAATTTTTGGATTTTTCTCATGAGTGCTGCCATCAATTCCAAAGAGGGAGATTGTTGGCATTCTACACTCTTATGAGAATAGTTGGTGTTGTCATTGATGGCAACCTTCTGGCACTCATCTCATAAAGCCATCGACAGGCACTGGCACTGGCATAGACATATACTTACACTGGCAGACACTTCACCGACAACAACAACAATGCATATCGACACCCCAACCGATAGGGAATAAAATTTTGTTTATTGTATTTAATTGTAATTATCTTTTATAAAGTCGACAAGGCATATTGTAAAGACTCATATATATGTATGAGATCTTATAGGTCATTTGGAGAAGAGTAGTGTAAGAAAAAGGGTAGCATAAATAGATGATATTTTTGAATAAGGAGATATAGTTGACAGCGAAGGTTTTGGTTATAGAATGAGCTTAAACCAGTACTAAACCTGGCATAGTTGATGCTACTTTGAAGTAGTACATTGTATTAGATTTCATAATCCACTTTTGTAGTCAGTGTGACTCTTCTTGAGTAGTGAGCTCTAGGCAGTTGGCCTTCCTGCATGTGTAGGCCCCTCATTGTAAGTAATATTTATTCATTGGCTAGTGAGTGAATATTGTGGGTCACAAATCCCATCGATTTTTTTCCCACATCGGGTTTCCTTGTTAAACATCTTGTGTTATGGTGTGTTTTCTATGGTGTATTTATTTCTCTTGTTTAGTGCATTAATTCTTATTTACCGATACACTATTTTGGAATGCAAAGTTCTTAATAAGTTTAAATATTTTGCTAACCGGTTAGATATTGATTCACCCCCAGCTCTCAGTATCTTTGGATTTGTCATTAATCCTAACAAACTCATGATCTCCAAGATTGGAGAGTGGGTGATAAAATTCTAAGAGAATTATTTCTCCTAAGTAGACTCCTCTCACACTTTCCAACTTCCTTGGAAAAGGATGGTGAGAGCTCATAGGTTGGTCTTCCCAACCCTCTTCCAAGGTTTCTAAAAGAAGAAATTGAAAAGGTAAGTGTAAGGTGGGGAAGTGCATCCAACACAAGGATAGAAGGTTCTCTTACAAAAAATCAATCTTCTAAAAGATGATTTTCATCCATCAAGAAAAGGTCACTTTTGAAGTGACTTGACAATCACATGCGAGTGGTTTTACGCCCAAAAGGGTCCCTTACCCATAGGTATATCAAGTGGGCCTTCAAAAATGACTTAACCTCAACTATAGGAGTTAGTTTGACCCCCAAAAAACTCACCTAGAGTTTACCTACAGGTAAAACTTGATTTGACCATACCAAGGGCTCCCCAACCAAGTTGTCTTTTGGGAAAACTAAAAGAGGTTTGAATAATGCATAGGTTTTCACATTTTCCTCTCAAGTACATGTCACATTCCAAGTCACAACACATTACAAGTGTCAAGTGACACCATAAAATATAACACATCAACATACACTTGGATATGCCTTCTCAAGGGGAAATAAATTAAAATTGAACAAATTGAACACACACTCATACATTCACTTATACGAAAATAAACACATTACAAATGACGTATTGTCTCTCCAAATAGACAAATCTTGGCTTCACAATCGTACATAGGTTTGGCTCTAGTTTCCCATGTATTTCCATGGTCACATGGATTAATATACTGCACATCTCAATCCATACATCAGTAGGTCCAAAACAATATGCATACATATATGAAGGAATACACTTTTAAACATGGAGCATCCAATTTCACATCATATCATGAATTGATCTCCTAATCAAAGAACAATATAGATAGAATCAAAATTACTTTTCTAACAATCCATATGTGACCATTTAATCAATTGCAACATCATTAAAATCATATAAAGCATTCATCAATTAGGCATGCATACATGAATCATAATCACCATCAACATAAGTAATGAAATCAAACATAATATGGGATATATCATATCCAATGATATCAAATAATCTATCAAATAGTCTCTAAATCCATAGTACATCAAAGTAATGTATCAAATGATAAGTTCATAGTGAAAATAAAGAAGTTCTATGACGGGCTCGGGGTAGGGCCTCACATTGGCATAGACATAACAATAATTGCATTCTCTCATTTATTTTAGGGATTGGCCTTTGAATGTTTGCAGGAAAGTGATAGTATTCTCTATCTCACAATGATTTCTTCTCATTGGCCCGGTCTTTTAGTGATATTGCCATGAAATAAGCTTTTACAAATTTTTATAAAATATCTACACAAGAAAGAATGAAATTTTAATGAAATATTAACTTCATAATTTTATAGTCATTTGATTTATTCTCCCTCTTCAATAATTTCCCTAATACCAATTCAAAACATTTAAATTTTTTTAAATATTGCTTTATTGAAACTATAGAATATAGGTAGAATTTTAATTTCTCTTGTCACCATTTTGAAGTAATTCCACTATGGACAAACCAGTCATCTTGGAGTCATGAAAACTAGTGAGTGGCTATGACATTTAAAATAAAACATGGTTTTTTATTCAAATTTTTAGCAACTCAAATTTGAAGTACTTTCTTTGTAAAGTGGCCTACTAGAGCCTGTAGCAAGAAAATCTAAATTTTAAAATAATGAATCAAACGTGCTCAAATTTCAACCAAATAAAAACTGGAGTCTCTTGTGACCATCCCAAGACCAGTGAAAATCTTAAATTTTGAATTTTGAAAATGTTTTTAGAACACCAAATTTGGCTCTGGAGCTATCAAGAAACAATTAAAAGCCTTTCAAAACTTCTTAAATCACCAAAACTAGCAAACATGTAGATATTTGAGCCAGGAATTCATAGAAAAAAATGGTTCTATAAAATTCATCTCGAGGTGTGATATATTATCTATCAAAGTTGGTCTTCAGAGCAGTTTTGACAAAACAATGTTTTGCAATAGCTTGAATCATGAAAAGTCCGAGATTCAAAAATGTATCAAATAAACTCTGATGGTCACCAAAACTTGCAAGAATGTTCATGAAGGCAACATCACTATCTTTGCAAAGTGGTTTCACATGATACTTAATGGGTATCAAAATATCAACTTTAAAAGTTGGCCTTTCAGAAAGTTTATGCACATTCCATTGTGCAAACCTGAACAATTTGCAAACAGAATTGACTTGGGAAAAATATCAGATCAAGTGATGAGAGCTTAAAAACTTGCACATGTGTTCATTGTAGCATGGAGAATTGTGAGGATAATTGGTTTGGTATGGGAGTCAAATGGATGCGAAATATTAATTTCAATAGAAGGCCACTTTGGTGAATTTTACATTGTGTAAATAATTAACTGAACAAATTACAAATGGATTGGGCTTGGGAAAAATAGCAAATGAGGTTCTAAAATTATAGAAATGGACATAGGGATACATTTTCACACAGACAAGAGTGTAGAACAATTGATTTAACAATACAGATACTAAGTACAGAGATATTGGGTTCGGAGAATGGCTTACTTTTAATGATTTTCATTATGCAAATTAATCAGGTTTAACTTTTAGGGGTTGAAAATGGATACACATCCTCATTTATAAGAGGTGAATACAATTAGAAAATAGATTTACTTGTTAGAATTAGGATTCACAAATGTAATTTTTAGGGTTTTCATTGATTTTCTTATTTAGGAACTTTAAATTTTGCCAAAATTTAGGGTTCTAACAATGGATCTGTCTAGGTATGTATGCCCCTTGTGGGCATAGCAAGAATCTAGGTCTCTAGGAGAAGAAAACCAAGTGCTTGGTTCCATTAATTTCCTTGTTTTAAAATTTATTTGGTGGCCCCAAGCTCCCAAAAGTGAAAACATTTTCTTCTCCCAATCAAATATCTTATTTTCATCTTGTAATAATGCCAAAAATCTAAAAATATTATTGGTTGACGCTTGATCATAACTGAATATTCTAATGTGTTGGTTAACATATTTTGTTCCCCTTAAAATATAACAATATAACTCCTAGCCTCGAACTAGGGAACAAACCATTAATCAACAATTGGATAAGTTGTCTATTTTTCTGCAACTTTCCTCTAAATTTTAGAGGTACAACTCCCTCTTATGATATAAATTTGGGGTTTCTTGGGGTGTGCTTTTAACCAAAAAGAAGGCAAAAATTTTAGCCAGAAAGTTCTAAAGGTCATGTAACCAACCATAAAGATAATGAAAGAATCCCTCCTAGTAATTATCAACTAACCATTGTCATATAGTACTCATGCAAAGATGAACATTATACAATAATGAACGAATGAGGGGAAACAATCCTTAAATAACTCATCATATGAAAAATTGAACATGAAGCATCCACATAAGAAGAATGCAAAATTTATCTACTGTAGCACAAAGTCTAATCATATAAATCAATTGCATCAAAATTTCCATATTTAAAGATAAACAACATAATATACTTGTCATTCAGATTTCCAAATCCCCCCCCCAACCCTTCATCTACTATCTACCCCTTTTATATCTAAAAACCCTTTTTTGTTTTCAAGAAATAGCCTTTTCTAGAGTAATGGTCTTCAAAATGATCTTCTTAAACATGATTTTAGATAAAAACAAAAATTACCAGAACTAACACTAAACTCATATTATAAACAGTTGTCAACTTCACACTTCTTCTTCCTCAAGCACCGGGTTCCAACTCGGAACCTAATTGTTGACCACCTCTGCCTTCATCTCCTCTTCTATAAGTACCTAGAGGACTATTGAATATTCATCTTCATCTTCTATAAGCTCTCGAACAAGGTTGATTAGGTCAAAAAGAATGCCATCCTACATGTGTTCAAGATCTAGTTGTATCATGGAACCTTTCCCTTTAAGAACCATTTTCTCTATTGTCTTGAAAGCTAATCACTAGGATTTCTTCTAGCGGTTATTTCTCCTTGTAGATGTCATTCATGATTTTTGACTTGCTCAAAAAAATTTCTTAATAAGGTAACCATTATATTCAACAAAATCAGTTTGCTATTTCCATGTAAGAGCATGCAACCCTTGGATGATATTATCTTATTGCTTTTCTGACCAATTCAAATCTAGGTTATCAAATGGCAGTTGGTTATTATGAGGAAAAACCATTTCGACAGAGGGAGATCATGATGGCATGTGTTACTTCATCCAGTCTTCAAGGGTGGCACATTTAATTTTTATTGCAAAAAAGTAATAATATCAAGAAATACAACTCATGTCGCCACCTTGCATACCTTTATTCATTTAATCTATAATTAATGATGGTACTTCGCAAATATTCTTTGATTTACATTTTGAAAATTGTGTATTGCATGGTCGTGAGCTGTCTTGGAAACTGACAGAAAGGAAGTTGAAAACCTCTTATACTCTGACATGGGCCTATAAGAGAAAATTAGATATCAGGAAGAAACAAGAAATGGAATTATGTGGACCTCTAGTTACTAGCTGATAAACATCAACTTTTCCTTGGGATTGTAACATCGGGCAAAAATAGAACTCGATAATTATGAAGTATAATTCCGATATGCTAGGACTTCTTTGATAGGGTGTGAGAAATAAGGAAGGAAAGACCACTTATTAATATGGATAAGCAACTTAGAAAAAGAAAAAATGGAGGGGAGAAGAGAAAAAACTAGCTCTATCTAGGGACAAAGACTAAAAGGATGCATCAGGAATCCCAGAGTCTCTAACAAGACCATTACCTTATCCATCGGGCTATAGAGTTAGAAAATAGAGCATAGGGGGGTTGCTTTTGCAGAAGATAAGAGGGGCAAAAGAGCACAAACCAAAAATGAACAAGCCAAAAAAAGAAAGGAGAAAGTGAACTAGCCACACCAAAACTATCTAAAATATATATGGTCATAACAACGTACCTCAGAGCACTTCTAGATTTACTCATGCAAAGCCATTGACTGGTTGAGAGAAATAGGAGCCTTTACAAAAAAATGAATTGTGACCATAGGATGTGATAGAAAATAACAACCCCTTGATGACTACTCCAATGCTAAATCCCAAACTAGAAAGACACAAATACCTCTTGTTTATACATTCATGCCCGAACAACCATTCTTCATTATAAATCTCTAGACTACCTTCAACTTCTTCTATAGCTTTGTGCAAAGCCTCCATAAAGTAACTTGGCTCACTATCAATTGTAGCCTCATGGGTCTTAGTGGGACACATAAAACAATCATTTAAACCCAAACCCTTTTCTTTTCTAAATTGCACAATAAATCAACCTCTACACAAGTAGCTGCTAGTTAGGGTTTTGAATACTACACTCCACAACTATGGGATCAAATTGAATAGGGGTGGCCTCTTCTCTTTTTTCGCATACAAAATCATCACTAAGGGTACAATTCATTCCATCTATACCTTTATCAGGTTCCATCACCTCATGTTTCCCAACTTCTTTTTATATGATTGAAATGTCATTATGGAGACCAGGAAATTGGGACAGACTGATTCTACATAACACCTTTTTCATGAAAAGAGTTTCCAAAATGGGGGGAAATTACTTTTTCTTATATTTCTCTTTCTTCTCCTTCCTTTTTTGGAAATATGAATGTTAGGTATTTAAGTTTTACTATATAGGTATATGCTTGGCCAATCTCTAAATGTCCAAACTCTTTCCCAATCTTATATGATATTAAAATATCATTAAAGATGAAAGCTTCCATTTCTGGCTTATAATCCAAAAACTCTTTTGCAGGCTTACTAAGGACATTATTCCCTTCCCTCATCAATGTCAAAAAAGAAAGCTTCTAATTTTGGAGAAAAGAAAGGTTTAGCTATAGTGTTATCCATACCTTCTCCTATGTTATTGGGGTCAGTAGAGGATGCATTTATTTTAACTTCAATGATGTGGTCATTTTCATCCACGACTCCACATAGAAAGTCATTATCCAAACCTTAAAGACACCAATTTGGTATAAAGACAACATAATGTTTTTCTCACATTAATTTTTCAAGGTATAAATTAATGGGCTAAGTCAATGTTCGCACAAAATATTTCCTACCAAGAATAGTAAAATTATAAGAACCTTGATCTTCACCTTTCAGCTTTTCTTTCAACAACCTTAATCTTTCTACTATTACCTACAACTTGTGGATCTCTTGTTCAAGGTCTTTGAACAAGTAATATCTATGACACAAACCCTTTGCCAATAGCGCATATTTGTAATCTTTAGATGGATGTAACCTTTTCTCTTAATCCTCAGAGATACTTTCTTTGAAAGAATTCCAAAAATAAAGAAGTATCTTATCATCTTCAACCAATATTTATTTAATTGTTGGTGTGGGTCGTCCTATGGATCTGAATTGATCCCTTGTATTTGTCTAACAATAAACCATCTTTTTGAGATCTTCAATTAAACAGAGTTGCCAGCCTCCATTCTTAGGGAAGCACTGATAAATATTTGGAGCAAGAAGGTGTTAATCTTTCCCTTCCCTAGCAGAGTCACCAAAAATTAGTTGGTTAATAGATTTTGTTCCCCTTAAAAAATAACAATATGACTCCTAGCCTTGCACTAGGGAACAAACTATTAATCAATAGTTGGATAAGTTACCTATTTTTCTACAACTTTCCTCTAGATTTTAGAGGTACAACTCCCTCTTATGATATGAATTTGGGGTTTTGCGGGGTGTGCCTTTTACCAGAAAGAAGGAAGGCAAAACTTTTAACCAGAAAGTTCTAAAGGTCAGGTAACCAACCATAAAAATAATGAAATAATCCCTCCAAATAATTATCTACTAACCATTGTCATATAATACTTATGCAAAGATGAACATTATACAACAATGAATGAATTAGGGGAAACAAGCCTTGAAGTAACTCATCATATGAAAACTTGAATTTAGGAAGCATCCACATAAGAAGAACACAACTTATCTAATGTAGCACAAAGTCTAATCATATAGATAAACTGCTTCAAAATTTCCATATTCATTAATAAACAACATAATCTACTTGTCATTCAGAATACAACACAAAGTCTACTTTTCCAAAATTTCCACCCCCACCCTTCATCTACTATCTACCCCTTTTATATCTAAAACCCAAATATGTTGGTTAATAGATTTTGTTCCCCTTAAAATATAACAATATGACTCCTAGCCCCAGACTAGGGAACAAACCATTGATCAACATTTGCATAAATTTTCTACTAATCTACAACTTTCCTCTAAATTTTAGAGGTACAACTCCCTCTTATGATATAAATTTGGGGTTTTTTGGGGTGTGGTTTTAACCAGAAAGTTCTAAAGGTCCCTTAAAGATAATACAAGATTCCCTTCAAATAATTATCAACTAACCATTGTCATATAGTACTCATCCAAAGATGAACATTATACAACAATGAGCGAATTAGGGGAAACAAGCCTTAAAGTAACTTGTCATATGAAAACTTGAAGATGAAGCATCCACATAAGAAGAACACAAAACTTATGTACTATAGCACAAAGTATAATCATATAGATAAACTGCTTCAAAATTTCCATATTAAGAGATAAACAACATAATCTACTTGTCTTTCAGAAAACAACACAAAGTCTACTTTTCCAAAATTCCCCCTCCCCACCCTTCATCTACTATCTACCCCTTTTATATCTAAAACCTCTTTTTTGTTTTCAAGAAATAGTTCATTCTAGAGTAATGGTCTTGAAAATGACCTTCTTAAACATGATTTTAGATCAAAATAAAAATTACTAGAACTAACCCTAAACTTATATTATAAATAGCTCTCAACTTCACACTTCTTCCTTAGGCACTGAGTTCCGACCAGCAATTTGATTGTCGATCATCTCTGCCTTCATCTCCTCTTTTATAAGTACCTAAAGGACTGCTGAAATTTCATCTTCATCTTCTATAAGCTCTCGAGCAAGGTCAGTCAGATAAAAAAGAATGTCATCCTATATCCAGTTGTATCATGGAACCTTCCCCTTTAAGAACCATTTTCTCTGTTATCTTGAAAGCTAATCACCAGGATTTCTTCTAGCGGCTATTTCTCCTTGTAGACACCATTCATGATTTTCAGCTTGCTTAGAAATTTTCCTTAAAAAGGTAACCATTTTCCTATATCCGACAAAATCAGTTTGTTGTTTCCATGAAAGAGCATGCAACCCTTGGATGATATTCCCTTGCTGGTTTTGTGGCCAATTCAAATCTGGGTTATTAAATGGTAGTTGACTATCTTGAGGAAAAACCATTTCGACAGAGGGAGCTCATGATGGTATGTGTTACTTCAATCGGTCTTCAAGGGTGGTACATTTAATTTTGTTTGCATATCAATAATTACAACTCATCTCACCACATTGCATGCCTTTAGCCATTTAATTTTTCATTAATGATGGTACTTTGCAAATCTCCTTTGATTTATTGTTTGAAAATTGTGCATTGCATGGTTGTGAGATATCTTGGAAACCAACATAAAGGAAGTTGAAAACCTTTGATACTCTAAGATTGACCTATAAGAGAAAATTAGATATTGGGAAGAAAAAAGAAATGGAATTGCATGGACCTCTAATTACTACCCGATAAACATCGACTTTTCCTTGGGATCACGACATCAGGTGAAAATGGAACTTGGGAATTCTGAAGTGTAATTTCGATATGCTAGGAATTCTTCAATAGGGTGTGAGTGATAAGAAAGGAAAGACCACTTATTAATATGGATAAGTAATTTAGAAAGAGAAAAAATGGAGAAGAGAAGGGAAACATAATGTTACCACTAAATTTTCCTATAGGAGCGGTGGGAGTGACTGGTGCGACTGGTTTGGAATCTAAAGGAATGGTAGGACCAAGAGCGGTGGGAGTGATTGGTGCAACTGGTTTGAATTTGAATGGAGCAGGAGTGGGATTTTCAAGCGATGGAGGTTCTAGGGGATCCCACGTGATCTCCACCATGGGAGAAAAGGAATCTGAAGCTATTGATGACAGTCTCAATGGAACTTGGGATGGGGGTACTTTGTAGGCTCCAACAAAAGAAACCAAAAAACTTTGTGGTGTGGAGGGTCCCAGGGATTCTGTGAAGAATCATAAGACTCTAGTTTCTCAAGGTTGCAATAGAAAATGGACTACTTTGTTTGGGTCAAATCTTGAAGATAAGGCAATTTTGCCTATTCTGCATAAAGTAGACCCAAAGTCTTGATCTTGTTCCATTTCTATTCTAGATTGTATCATGGAAAATAATATGGCTAACTTGGCCTTTGTCCTGGTTGGTAAGTTTGTTAGGCCTCATCCTGATATTGAAGTTGTTAGAGCTTGGGTCACCTAAAAATGGAAGGGAAAGGGTCATATAGATGTGGTTGCGATGTCCAATTATTTTTTCTCTTTTTCCTTTGTCTCTAAGGAAGACCTATGTTCTGTCTTGGCGGGTGGCTCCTAGATGCTGGGAAAATCCTCGTTGGCTCTCAAAAAATGGGAACTAGGCTTCAACTCAAAAGAATGGGAATGTAATAAGGCTCCTATATGGATGTGGTTGTTGGGTTTTCCTATGGAGTATTGGGGTAAAGAAATATTTGTTGGGATCGCAAGGTGCTTCGGTGAGCTCCTTTCAGTTGATTTAATGACTTCTGGTAAGAGGCGCCTGGTGCATGCTAGAATATGTGTGAATGTAAAACAATCTGCTAACCTGCCAAATGAGATTGACCTATTCTCAAAACTAGGTAGATGGGTTCAAAAAGTTGAGTTTGATTCTATTCCCTTTTCTTTCTTTCATTGTAAAAAAGTTGGACACTGGGTCAGGGAATGCCCTTCTAAGCCTAAGTATAAGAAGATCTAGAAAAAGAAAGATGAGATACCGAGAATGGACTAGGTGGAACCCTTGCCTTTGGGTTCCCCTCCAAGATTAAATGGAGTGAGTGATGCTTCAATTGTTCCTATTGATGTGCCAGGTCCAAACCCTTTAAACATGGATCCTTCGAGTAAAGAAGGGGGTGTAGGGGAAATTTTGACTCCCGAGGAGATTTCTCATGGGGATGAGATTTTGACAGAGGTTAATGGGGAGAAAGATATCCCCATCCACCTAGTTGTTGAAGTTGGTAACTCTATAGAGGCAAGGTTGTAGACTAATAATTCCCATGAAGATGCTTTGGAAAAATCAAATCCATTTAAAGAGGTCAGAGCTAAGAACATAGGAAGGAATTCCCCCAAATGGCCATAACTCAACACCGGTGTACAGTGGAGTTAAAAATAGAAAATGACAAAAGGTGAACCATTGGTCTGATTTGAGAGGAGTGGAGAGGCCACCCAATGCAATTAGAAGAGACAAACATAGTCAGACATCCATTGTTGATGGAGCCCAGAGAACATTATAGGACATGGGGATTGGCTCCCCCTCTCCAGTCAAATGAAATTTATATCCTGAAATATTAGGGGACTGAATCATCCCCACAAGAATGATCTTCTATCCAACTTGGTTAGAGATCATAAGCCCAACATCTATCTTGTTCAAGAAACCAAAATGCCTGGTTGTAAAGTGAAAAAGATTGGCTATTTTAAGAGACTGTGAGACTCCTTGTGTGGATTCTAATGGGGTGTTTGGTGGAATTGCCACTTTCTAGAATCCTATATTATTAACTGGTAAAATTGTCTTAACTTCTCCTAGTCATATAGCTACTAGATTTACTAGTCTTAAAGATGGGTCTTCTTGGATCATATCCAATATTTATACCCCAAATGGGAAAAATGCTAGAAAAGTGTTGTGGTCCTCCATCATTAATGCTATATTGGCCTTCCCTAATGAGAAATAGATTTTATTGGGGGATTTCAATACCCCTGTATCTAATCTGGAGAAGTCTAGTGGGATGCCAATTTTGGATGATAGTAGATAGGACCTGGCATATATGATTAGCTCTTTGGGATTGTTAGACCTAGATCTCATTGGGGATAAATTCACTTGGTCTAATAGGAGAAGTGGGGGGACCTCATTCAAGTTAAGTTGGACTGGGGTATTATCTCTCTTGAGTGGATTCAGTATGTTTCTTGTAGGTTGAATGCACTTTCCAGAATTGGCTCTAACCACTTCCCTATCAGCCTAAGTGTGTCCCCTCTATCTGGGAGGAAAGCTTTCCCCTTTCGATTTGAGAAGATGTGGTTGTTAATGTTGGTATTTTGGATATGTTAATATGGTTTTGTCATTGATGTCAACACCTATTAACTCTTATCAACTCTGGCACTTTGGAGGATTGGCAATGTTCACTAGCAAGCAAGTGACTTTATGCACAGTCATCGGTATCTGGTACACCGATAGGATATATTGTTCACCAACACTTGGAATGACATGGAAAAAAGTTGGTTATGTTGAAGACATTGTTTGGACACTTTATCTTGGAGATTTGTTCATTGGCATATTCATGTTTGCATATTTGTTGTTATCGGCAAATAGGTCCAGAATAAGCACCAGCAAGCTTATCTATTCCAGATCAGCACGACATGCTTTGGAGATGATTTTGTTGTTATTGCAAATACATTAAGTTGACATGTTGAATCAGATATTGCATCAGTTATTGATTTACTTGTAATTGTTTTATTGTAATATCTTTTAGAGCCAACCTACTAAAATTGGTCTTAGGTTATGGTATATATGTAAGATCTTATTTGTAAGATCGATATGCGATTGGGAAAAGGAATTGTAAGAAGGTATATGCGAGAATAAGAAAAGCTATACACACATACATCATTTGAAGGTGAAGCAAGGTTTTTGTGAAGGCATATCATAACTGAACCAGTACTAAATCCAACATATGAAGATGCTATTTTGAGTAGTACATCACTATTGGATTTAACCATCCAATTGTAGTCAGTGTGACTCCTATTTGTGTTTGAGCAGTGAGCTCTAGGTGCTTGGCCTTTTTGTATGTTCAGACCCCATTTGTATACACATACTATCTATAGTAGTATCATCTAATTATGGGTAAGGTTTCCCACCGTGGTTTTTCCCCTTACAGGGTTTCCACGTACAAATATTGGTGTTATGTGATGTGGATGTTATTGTCTTTCTTTTTCATGCATTAATCTTTACCAGTACTGCAATTAACTGATAAGCTGTCTACCAACATAAAGTTTGGTTTATCGGTATTAAGCATTAAGGTTGGTTAAGTTGTTTTTGGTTTGAATTTATTTGACAACTGATTCACCCCCCCCCATCTCAATTGTCTCTGAGACCTAACAATTGATATCAGAGCTTAGTCTTCTTTTTGCAAAAGTTTAACAGCTTGAGGAGATCCAATGTCTACTAACTATTTCAGGAAGGACAATCCTAAACTTGATAGAACCAACTATAGCATATGGAAGATGAGGATGGAGACACATCTAAATTGCATTGGAAAGGACATCTAGGATGTTACTAAGAATGGCTATATTACTCCTACTCAAAGTCAACCTAATCCACCTACCTTAGGAAAAGATGAGGAAAATGATTGCAAAGCAAGAGAAGCACTTTTAAGCATATTATCAGATCAACAAATCATGGGATTATCAAATAGATCTAATGCTAAAGCTATTTGGGACCATTTGGAAACATTGAATAAAGGAGATTCCATAGTCAAAATTACAAAACTTGAAAGCTTTCGGGTCAGGTATGAAAATCTAAAAATGGAAAAAGATGAAAGGATTTATGCTTTTATGGAAAGAGTAAATGAAATTATTTTGGGTATTAAATGTTGTGGAGGAACCTTAAGTGAAGATGAAATTGTTTCAAAAGTTTTAAGAGGATTTCCACTGGCATATAAAATGAAATGTATTGTTATAAATGAGTTAAGAACTATGCCTAATACATCAGTAACTAGGGACACATTGATTGGAAAACTTTCAGCTTTTGAAATTGAGGAATTTGGTCCTGTTGCTACTATAAAGACAAATTTAGCTTTTAAGGCATCAACATCATCTGCACCATCATTTGAAAAATCTAATTGGAAAGCCTTTTATGCAAGAGAACTTGAAGAAAGCAGGAGACAAAATGAAGAACTTGAAGAACTTGAAGCATTATTTGCAAGGAAAATGCCTAAAGGTCTATTTGGAAGTAAGTATGAAGGTAAAGCACCCTTTAAATGTTTTAACTATAATAAGATTGGTCATCTGGCTTCAAGATGCCTTGATAGACATGCTAGATTAAGAGAAGAAGCTAGAAGAATATACAAGCCTAACCCTGAATATCAGAGATATTGATTTAAGAAGAATAAAGACAAAGTTATCTTGTTGATGAAGGAGTCACTGATGATTCTGATGAGGATCCGGCAGACAATGGATGGGTCTTTGTTGCTATAATAGAAGATCAACTGGCACCTACTATTCAACTGGTAGAGCAGGCATTGGTAGCTAAAGTTGAAGTTAAGGATGAATGGATCACTGATTCAGGATGTTCATATCATATGACTGGTGATAAAAGTAAATTCTTGAACTTTGAGGAACATAATGGAGGTCGGGTAAGATTTGGAGATGATAAAGCTTGTTTGATCAAAGGAAAAGGTTCTATTTCTCTTGATGGTAAGCATAATATTGATAATGTTTACTATGTTGAAGGTTTAAATCATAATCTTTTGAGTGTTGGTCAATTAGTTGTAAAGGATTTCAGCTACAATTCAAGAATGGACAATGCAAAATTATGAACAAAACTGGTTTGAAAATTGCAACCGGAAATCAAACTAGAGGTAATATCTTTCATTTGAATAATAGTGAAAAGACATGCTTGATTGAACATATTGATGAAAGCTAGCTATGGCATAAGAGACTCTGTCATGTAAATTTTGATTGCATTGTGAAAATCAGTACTACTAAGGCAGTTAGAGATTTACCTAAGATTGTTAAACCTCACAATCCAATATGTAAGGAATGTCAATTTGGAAAACAAGTTAGAGAATATTTTAAAACTATTCCAGAAAAATCCAATAATTCTCTTGACTTAATTCATAATGATTTATGTGGTCCAGCTAGAACTAAAATCTTACAAGGTGATAGATATTTCATGCTAATCATTTATGACTATTCTAGAATGTGTTGGGTTACTTTTCTTAGAGAAAAATCAAAAGCACTTGAGAAGTTCAAACTAATCAAGGTGATGGTAGAAAATGAAATGGTAAGAAAATCAAATGTCTGAGATCAGATCAAGGAGGTGAATTCACATCTAAGGAATTTAATACATTCTGTGAAGTGAATGGAATTAGAAGACAGTTATCAGCACCCCAGACACCATAGCAGAATGGAGTTGTAGAAAGGAAAAATAGAACTATCTTGGATGCAACTAGAAGTGTGTTATCAAAAGAAAATCTACCACATGTATATTGGAGAGAGGCAGTAAGCACAATAGTCTATACATTCAACAAAGTTCACATCAAAGGTGAAACCGGTAAGACCCCTCATGAACTATGGTTTGGCATTACTCCTACTCTTAAATATTTCAGAATATTTAGAAGTAAATGCTATATTAGGAGAGATGAGTATATTGGAAAATTTGATCCTAGAAGTGATGAAGGAATATTTCTTGGTTATTCATCTAAGAGCAAAGCATATAGATGTTTTAACAAAAGATTGCAAAAAATTGTTGAGAGTACAAATGTGAAGATTGATGAACAATTTAGAGGAACTTTAAGGTATATAGACTCTGAACCGGCAATAGAGATACTGACAAATTAGCCTACATTGAATCCACCGATACAAAATGAAGATCCAATTACACCGACATCATCTGAAAATTCCACTGTAACTGAGGAACAACAGCAAACGAAGACACCCCGATATGTAAGATCGAACCACTCTGAAAATAAGATAATTGGGAACAAGTATCAAGGAGTTATGACAAGAGGAATACTGGAAAATGAAGAGGTATATCTCAAATTGAACCATCATCAATTAATGAGGCATGTGAAGATAAACACTAGATTAAAGCTATGGAAGAGGAACGAGAACAAGTTGAGAAGAATAACACATCGACATTAGTTCCCCGGCCTAAAGACAAAAATGTAATTGGAACAAAATGGGTATTCAGAAAAAAACTTAATGAAGATGGTAAGGTAATCAGAAATAAAGCAAGACTAGTGTGTAAGGGATATTCTCAAAAAGAAGGAATTGGTTATAATGAAACCTTTGCACCAGTAGCTAGAATTGAGGTAGTCAGATTATTCTTGGCTTTTGCAACACACAAGAACTACGAAGTATAACAAATGGATATTAAATGTGCATTTTTGAATGGACATATTGAAGAAGAAGTTTACATTGAGCAACCTGATGGATTTTCTTTGACAGATAACAAAGATATGGTTTGCATGTTAAGGAAAGCTATGTATGGGTTGAAGAAAGCTCCAAGAGCTTGGTATGCTAGATTGGATAAATATCTTTTGAATATTGGTTTTTCTAAAGGTAATGTTGATAGCAACTTATACCATAAAGTGACTAATGATGACATCTTGGTTATAGAAGTTTTTGTTGATGATATAATCTTTGGAGGAGAAGGTGGATTATGTAAAGACTTTTCTATTGAAATGCAACATGAATTTGAAATGTCTATGATTGGAGAGATAAAATTCTTTTTAGGATTGCAGATTTCAAAGACTAATAAAGGTATATTCTTGAGTCAATCCAAGTACTTGAAAGAGTTACTAAAGAAATTTGGGATGGAGAACTCTAAACTGGCAAGCACACCTATGACTACAAATGACAAATTATCATTAAGGGATGAATCTGCACCTGTTAATCCAACTAGGTACAATTATATGATAGGAGGCCTACTGTATTTGACACAAACAAGACCTGATATTATGAATGCAGTATGTATTGTTTCAATATTTAATAGTAATCTTAGAGAAAATCATGAATTAGTAGTAAAAAGCATTTTACGGTACTTATAAGGCACTACAAATCTTGGCTTATGGTATCCTAGAGATGAAAACTTTGAATTATGTGCATACATAGATGCAAATTGGGCAGGAGATGTGGATGACAAAAAAATCACCACCGGCGGAGCATTTTTTCTTGGAAGCAAATTAATTTCTTGGTTGAGTAAGAAACAAAGTTGCACATCTTTATCAACAACAGAATCAGAATATATTGCAACAACAACTAACTGTACATAGGTATTATGGCTTAAGGAAATGTTGAAGGACATAAAGGTAAAATGCAAGGAACCTATAACTATCTATTGTGATAACACTGCAACAATTGATATATCTAAGAATCCGGTACTATATTCTAAAACTAAACATGTTTCTATCAAACTAAATTTTCTGAAAGAGAATGTTGAAGAAAAAGAAGTAAAACTAAAGAGAAGATTGCAGATATTTTCAGTAAGCCTTTGCCTAAGGATACTTTTGAATATCTCAGAGATCAGCTTGGGGTCATACCTCCACTGGTAGAGACTTGGAGAGTTGATGTTTGTCATCAACCGACAAAATTAACAGAGAAATCTTTTACTCCGGCTTTGATGAGGAGAGCTACTTCTCAGGGGGAGTAGTTGGTATATTGAATAAGTTGGTATTTTGTATTGCTTTGGCATTTGATGTCAAAGGGTGAGAGATTGATATGGAAAAACATAAGGAAAACACATGTGACTCTCAGGGGGAGAGATTGTTACTTTGGGAGAGATTGATTACTCTTTGTATCTAAATTTTGATTTCTGGTTATGATCCCTTTTGGGAGATTGTTGGTTTTTGCTATTTGGCATTTTTGTTTTGGCACTTTGATGGTTTTTCCATCTTGTGTTGCCATCAATGCCAAAGGGGGAGATTGTTGCTATTTTGGATATGTTCATATGGTTTTGTCATTGATGTCAACACCTATTAACTCTTATCAACTCTGACACTTTGGAGGATTGGCAATGTTCACTGGCATGCAAGTGACTTTATGCACAATCACCGATATCTAGCACACTGGCAGGATATATTGTTCACCGGCACTTGGAATGACATGGAAAACACTTAGTTATGTTGAATACATCATTTGGACACTTTATCTTGGAGATTTGTTCATTGGCATATTTGTGTTTGCATATTTGATGTTACCGGCAAGCTTATTTATTCCAGATCAGCATGCCACGCTTTGGAGATGATTTTGTTGTTATTGTAAATGAATTAAGCCGACATGTTGAATCAAACATTGCATTGGTTATTGATTTACTTGTAACTGTTTTATTGTAATATCTTTTAGAGCCGACCTACTAAAATTGGTCTTAGGTTATGGTATATATGTAAGATCTTATTTGTAAGATCGATATGCGATTGGGAAAAGGAATTGTAAGAAGGTATATGTGAGAATAAGCAGAGCTATACATGTAGACATCATTTGAAGGTGAAGCAAGGTTTTTGTGAAGGCATATAAGAACTGAACTAGTACTAAATCCAGCATATGAAGATGCTATTTTGAGCAGTACATCATTATTGGATTTAACCATCCAATTGTAGTCAGTGTGACTCCTATTTGTGTTTGAGCAGTGAGCTCTAGGTGGTTGGCCTTTCTACATGTACAGACCCCATTTGTATACACATACAATCTATAGTACTATCATCTGATTGTGGGTAAGGTTTCCCACCATGGTTTTTCCCCTTACAGGGTTTCCACGTACAAATATTGGTGTTATGTGATGTGGATGTTATTGTCTTTCTGTTTCATGCATTATTCTTTACCGGTACTGTAATTAACTAATAAACTATCTATCGGCATAAAGTTTGGTTTACCGATATTAAGCATTAAGGTTGGTTAAGTTGTTTTTGGTTTGAATTTATTTGACAATTGATTCACCCCCCCTCTCAGTTTTCTTTGGGACCTAATAGTTGATAGGTCAATGATGAACCACTAGTACCAAACCGGTACTGAGAGGGGGGGGTGAATCAGTACAAACACAAATACAGTCAAAAACTAGTTTGATAGCAAATGCTCCAAATGACTGACAAATAGGGATACCAGTAAAGTAGAGTGCAACTAGTAACATCCAGTATAGCTCAAGCAGTCATGAACTGGTCACTCAATAAGATTTCCTCTTAGCTCAATACTACAGTATCATTATATTCTCATGCATAAACCAGTAAACATGACCATCAGATCTTCACAACAATGAGTTCAATATGTTTTATAGATAGGCATAAAACATAGAACCTTCATGTGCTTAATAGGTAAAACAAAGCATCACAAGATAGAAGCATTTCACATGACACACCTATTTTTCACATGGAAATCCAACTAGAAAAAACCACGGTGGGGATGAATACCCACAAGATGCTTTTTGAACTCTTTAGAAGTCCACTCTGTTAGGAGCCTTGTCCGGTTAAGGACATTACAATAGGTTCTGGTAGGAACTAATCCTATTAAGGATCACCTAGTTAAGGGATACCCGGTTAAGGGTTAAACTTGGTATGGTCACCTTGTTAGAGGATTTCAAGAACTCAATAGCTAAAAGGATCTCCTAAGCTTCTCTAGCTTCTCAGAACTCATTAGCCTCGAGTTACCTGGTTAAGGGATTTGAAACAAGCCAGTTAACACCACCCGATTTAAGGGATTTTGAATCAAGCCAGTTAAGGCTACCCTGTTAGGGGAATTTACAACTGTTGAGGTGGTTAGAGATCAACAGGTATTACAATGATCTATTAACAACACTTAATGCTAATGCAGATCCATTTAGGCTCCTCTTTTCCTTCTGCACATTCACTTTGCAGGTATCTCTTCTCTCCTTTGGTCTGGCAAGAATCATGTATCACTTTCCTTGGATACACACTCACAACTTTTGCCAACAACCTCAGAAAGAAACCCAACATCAACCTTATAGGAAACATACAGGTCGGTAGAAAAAACCCTAAACCCTAAACCTGTTAGGTTAAGCAATTCAAATGATTCGATCCTGACTGTTGAATCATGCTCCATTAAATGCAACAATCTTGAATCAATCTCAAAACATTCTCCATCATTCATTATCCACCGTTTTCATGGCGACTGATAACTTGTCATGCATTATCACCATTTGACAGACTTCACACATTCCCGAGGTAGTTAGGAATAGTCATCTTCATGCAAGATCCTTCACGCACATAGAGCTTACGTGGCAACATGATCTGTCCTTCATCATACTTCTAACTCATCACACAAAGATCATCGATTGAGTCACACAGACTTGAGGTAATCCAATTAGAAACCCTTAAATGGAAGCTACCTACCAACCGGTAGTCATACAATGCTTCCATGTGCTGATTCCCATAACTACATGCCGGTTCACCTTGAACAAATATGCCACTTCAATTTGGCATATAAACCGGTTCATACATATGTTGGTTCCTCTCTCTTCAATTATCACATGTGCTGGTTCACACTATGTCCCATATTGACATCAATGACAACATACAATATCATTATGTCTTCATGCCGGTTTACATAATGCCATGCCGGTTCACATAATGCCAACAATCTTCCCCTTTGGCATTGATGGCAATATACAAAAGATATCTTCTCTGCTTCACATCTTCTCCCCATTTGCTATAGATATCTTTTCACTTCACTCCTTCTCCCCCTTTGACAACAATGCCAAAGTGGAGGTACAATCATCACTATTCCATCATGCTGCTCCCCCTAAGGAGTAGCATCCTTCAACACACCAATCAATCAAAACTTTGTCTTTCCAGTACCTGACTGATGTGGAAAAATCACTTTTAGTTCACCTCCTGAGGGGGTAATACCCCTAATTCACCTCTCAAATGCACAAAAGTTGTCTTTGGGAGAGACTTGGTGAATATGTCTGCTAACTATTCCTTACTGGACACATGCTCCAATGCAATTTCTTTATTCTGAACCTTTTCCCTCAAGAAATGATACTTAAGCTCAAAATGCTTGGTTCTAGAATGTAAAACCGGATTCTTTGATATATTGATAGCACTTGTCTTATCACAGAATATACTTACCGGTTCAGATATAGGGATCTTGAAGCCTTCCAATACATGCTTCATCTAGATTGTCTGAGTGCAATTCATTAAAGCTGCAACATACTCTGCTTCCGCTATAGACTGAGAGATACAACTCTACTTTTTACTCATCCATGAGACCAGTCTACCACTGAGAAAGAATGCACCACCGGTTGTGCTCTTCCGGTCATCCACATTACCAGCCCAATCAACATCTGTGAACACTTTTAGATTGAAATTATTGCTATATGGGTACCACAATCCATAGTCAACTGTTCCCTTTAGATACCTAAGAATCCGCTTGACTGCAATCAAGTGAGATTCTCTTGGACTCTTCTGGAACCTTGCAGTGATGCCAACTGCATGTGCAATATCCGGTCTGCTATGCACTACATAATGCAACTTACCAATCATTGACCAATATTCCTTCTCATCAACTAGTGTGGAATCATCCTCCTTTGTCAATTTGCAACCGGTCACCATCACTGTACCAATCGGTTTGCTGTCTTCCATGCCAAAAGTCTTCAACACCTCTTTGACATATTTGGACTGAGTGATGAAGATTCCATCTTCCATCTACTGGATCTGTAGTCCAATGAAGAACTTAATCTCCCCTATGAGTGACATCTCAAACTCTTTCTTCATCCCATTAGAAAACTCATGACTCATCTTGTCATCTCCACCAAAGGTGATGTCATCAACAAAAACTTCACAGATCAGAATCTAATCTCCTTCAGACTTCAAGTAGATATTGCTATCTTCACTTGTTCTCTCAAATCCAATCTTCACAAGATGGGAATGTAGGTGCTCATACCATGCCCTAGGTGCTTGCTTTAGACCATATAATTCTTTATGTATCTTACATACCATGTCACTATCTTCAGATAGAGTAAACCCATCTGGTTGCTCAATATACACCTCCTCTTCAAGTACACCATTTAGGAATGCAGATTTTACATCCATTTGATATACCTTGAATCTCTTAAAAGCTGCATATGCAAGAAGCATACAAACTCCTTCCAATCTGGCTACAGGAGCAAAGGTTTCCCCATAGTCTTCACCTTCTTCTTGAGCATATCCTTTGCATACCAGTCTGGCTTTATTCCTAATCACTGAGCCATCCTCATTCAACTTATTTCTGAACACCCATTTGGTGCTAATGACATTTTTATGCTCTGGTCTGGGTACCAAGGACCATGTACCATTTTTCTCTATCTGGTCAAGTTCTTCTTCCATTGCCTTGATCCAGTCTTCATCTTTATCAGCCTCTTTAAATGACTTAGGCCCAAATTCAGAGATCATACATGAGTTTTCTCTGATCTTTCTTCTGGTAAGGATTTCTGCATCCTTATCACCTATGATCTGCTTGGGATCATGATTCAACTTGACATATCGAGGAATGGTCTTAACTGGTTCTTCTTGCTTTTCTTCTTCATCCTCATCTTCATTAGTATCAGCATTCACCGGTTCAGGAACACTGTTACTAGTACTCGGTTGACTAACAACCGGTTCCCAGAAGGTTGCAACCGGTTCATTTACAACTTGCTCACTGTCGGTTTCCTTAGTCTTCTCAGAGGATTCATCAACTCTTACATTGATGCTTTCCATAATTCTCTGAGTCCTATTGTTGTAGCACTTGAAAGCTTTACTCTTGGTGGAACATCCTAGAAATATTCCTTCATCACATTTAGCTTCAAATTTGCCTTGATTTTCACTCCTCTTGATGTAACATTTGCTACCAAATACCTTAAAGTAGTTAACCATAGGTGTCTTACTGGTCCAATACTCATAAGGAGTTTTGTCCTTACCCTTTTTGATGAGTACTCGGTTCATAGTGTAGACTGCAGTGCTCACCGCTTCTCTCCAAAAGGTGTGAGCAACCTTTCCTTGGATCAACATGGTTCTAGCTACTTCAACCATAGTCCAGTTATTCCTCTCTGCTAGGCCATTTTGTTGTGGAGTCCGGGGGGTAGACAACTGTCTCTTGATGCCAAATTCTTCACAATACTTATTGAATTCACTAGAAGTGAATTCCCCTCCTTGATCAGTTCTGAGACATTTGATCCTTTTACTGCTTTCCTTCTCCACTAATGCTCTGAAAGATTTGAACTTCCCAAAAGCTTTAGACTTGTCTTTCAAGAATGTGACCCACATCATTCTTGAGCAGTCATCAGTGAGAATCATGAAGTACCTATCACCCTGCACACTTCTAGTTTTCATAGGACCACATAAATTAGTATGCACAAGATCAAGCAAGTTGTCAGTAGTGAAAGATTTACCTTTAAAGGTTGAGGAAGACATTTTCCCCAATTGACATTCTCTACACAAGGTATTATCTGGTTTGGTTAGCACCGGCAACCCTGTAACTACCTTGATCTTACTAGCCTTCACAATGTTATCAAAGTTCACATGGTAGAATCTCCTATGCCATATCCAGCTATCATCAAGCTTAGCCATAAGACATGTACTTATATTTGCATTCAGATGAAATAGGTTACCTTCAGTCTACATGTCGGTGGCTACCAATTTACCATCTTTACCTTTGATTCTGCAAACTCCGTTCTTGAATTACAGAGTGAGACCACTGTCATTTAGCTGGGCAACACTTAGAAGGTTGTGTCTGAGACCATCAACCCAGGACACATTGTCAGCACTACTCTTTCCATTCAAAGAGATGGACCCTCTGCCTTTGACCATGCATGGTGCATCATTGCCAAAGCGAACCACACCACCATCATACTCCTCTAAGGATAGAAACTTGCTCCGGTCACCAGTCATATGGTGAGAACAACCACTATCAATGATCCACTCATTGGAATCATCAAACCGGGAGACAAGAGCCTTCTTGTCTGCCACATCTTCCTTTACAGCAACAAACACAATGTCTTCATTCTCTTCATCTTCTGATTCCTCATCTATGACACCTTCATCAACTGCCACAAAACAATTTCTCTATTTTCCTCCTTTGAATTTCTTGAACCTTTCTGCTTTATCCTTGTTGTCACTATTAGGACAGTTCATAGCAATATGTCCTATCCGGTTACAAGAGAAACATTTCAAAGGAAGCTTACCTTTGTATTTACCAGTCCCTTTTGGAAATCTCCTGGCAAGAAGAGCTTCAAATTCCATCAGAAACTCTTCATCCTTCATTTCTCTGTTCCGATTAGGTTCCCCACTAGTGCTAGCCTCTTTTCCTTTTCTGGATAGTATAGCAGAAGCTTTGAAAGTTGATTCTATCTTTTGAACACTACCATCAAAACTATTCAGCTCATAGGCTGTCAATTTGGCTATGATGGAATCCAAGGACACCTTAGACTTGTCTATTGATCTCAGCTCTTGAATAGCAGCAACCCTTATTGCATAGACCAGTAACAGGGATCTCAGGACTTTGCTTACCACAGTGGAATCTTCTATTTTGCCACCTGCACTCTTTATTTCTCCAACAACTGTTTTGATTCTTATTCCATACTACTGAATGGTCTCTCCTTCAACCATCTGCATGACATCAAACTTTCCTCTCAAGCTCTCTTCCTTAGCCTATTTTACATGCTCATCACCACCATAGATATTTTCAAGAGCATCCCATACCTCTTTGGGATTTGCCTTGTCCTGAACATCAATAAATTCAATGTTAGATAGGCTACTGATGAGGGCTTCCATGACTTGCCCATTTTCTTGTATCTCTCTCTTTTGGTCATCGGTGAGAGTACCGGTAGGAACAACATATACATTTTCAACATAACTCCAGTGTTGAACACCCATGCTTTTGATGAATATCTTCATCCTGTCTTTCCATATACTAAAATTTTCCCTGTTAAACTTTGGACCTTCCCTCTTCATCATTTGACTAGGATCTTTTCCTCAAGTGGTTAAGCTTACAACATAGAGGACCTGGAGTGCTCTGATACCAATTGATAGGTCAATGATGAACCACTAGTACCAAACCGGTACTAAGAGGGGGGGGGATGAATCAGTATAAACACAAATATAGTCAAAAACTGGTTTGACAGCAAATGCTCCAAATGACTGACAAACAGGGATACCAGCAAAGCAGAGTGTAACCGGTAACATCTAGTATAGCTCAATCAGTCATGAACTAGTCACTCAATAAGCTTTCCTCTTAGCTCAATACTATAGTATCATTATATTCTCATGCATAAACCAGTAAACTTGACCATCAGATTTTCACAACAATGAGTTCAATATGTTTTATAGATAGGCATAAAACATAGAACCTTCATGTGCTTAATAGGTAAAACAAAGCATCACAAGACAGAAGCATTTCACATGACACACATATTTTTCACATGGAAACCCAACTGGGAAAAACCACGATGGGGATGAATACCCACAAGATGCTTTTTGAACTCTTTAGAAGTCCGCTCTATTAGGAGCCTTGTTTGGTTAAGGACATTACAATAGGTTCTAGTAGGAACCATTCCTATTAAGGATCACCTGGTTAAGGGATACCCGGTTAAGGGTTAAACCTGGTAGGGTTACCTTGTTAGAGGATTTCAAGAACTCAATAGCTCAAAGGATCTCCTAAGCTTCTCTGGCTTCTCAGAACTCATTAACCTCGAGTTACCCAGTTAAGGGATTTGAAACAAGCCAGTTAAGAACACCTGATTTAAGGGATTTTGAATCAAGCCAGTTAAGGCTACCCTGTTAGGGGATTTTACAACTGTTGAATTGGTAAGAAATCAATAGGTATTACAATGATCTATTAACAACACTTAATGCTAATGCAGATCCGTTTAGGCTCCTCTTTTCCTTCTACACATTCACTTTGCAGGTATCTCTTCTCTCCTTTGGTCTGGCAAGAATCACGTATCACTTTCCTTGGATACACACTCACAACTTTTGCCAACAACCTCAAAAAGAAACCCAACATCGACCTTATAGGAAACATATAGGTCGGTAGCAAAAACCCTAAACCCTAAACCTGTTAGGTTAAGCAATTCAAACAGTTAGATCCTGACCATTGAATCATGGTACATTAAATGCAACAATCTTGAATCAATCTCAAGACATTCTCCATCATCCATTATCCACCATTTTCATGGCGGCTGATAACCCATCACATGTTATCATCGTTTGACAGACTTCGCACATTCCTGAGGTAGATAGGAATAGTCATCTTCATGCAAGATCCTTCACGCACACAGAGCTTACATGGAAACACAATCTATCCTTCATCATACTGCTAACTCATCACACAAAGATCACTGATTGAGTCACATAGACCTGAGGTACTCCAACCGAAACCCCAAAGTGGAAGCTAGCTACCAACCGGTAGTCATACAATGCTTGCATGTGTTGGTTCCCATAACTACATGTCGGTTCACCTTGAACAAATATGCCGCTTCACTTTCCTTGAACAAATATGCCGCTTCACTTTGGCATATAAACCAGTTCATACATATGCTGGTTCCTCTCTCTTCACTTATCACATGTGTCGGTTCACACTATGTCCCATATTGACATCAATGACAACATACAATATCATTATGTCTTCATGCCGGTTTACATAATGCCATGTCGGTTCACATAATGCCAACAATAGTTAGATTTGGAACTACATAACAAAACTTTTTGAATGGTGGAATGTTGATATTTAGGGGACTGCAATGTTTAGAGTGGCTAAGAAACTCTCCAATGTGAAGTCTAAAATTCAACACTGGAATAAAGCCTCTTTTAGCAATATTTTTCAGATAAAAGAGAAGCTCAGGAAGGACCTGGATGATGTCCAAACTCAAATTCAAGATGTTGGGTATGATCCTGTGATTATGGATAAAGAAATTGAGCTATTAACCAAACTTCATGATATCATCTCCAAGGAGGAGGAATTTTGGAAACAGAGGTCTAGAGCTTTATGGCTCAAATATGGTGATAGAAATACAAAGTTTTTTAATATGACCACTCTCAAACATAGGGGGTCAAACAAAATCAAGAAAATCTTGGAAAATCATTGTTGGATTGATAATCATGAGTAGATGAACCAAGAAGCTATTAGATATTTCTTTGCTCTTCTTTCAGATGATGGTCCTCTTGATGATAATGCTCAAGATGAGATCCTATGATATTTTAGTAGCTTCATCTCTTAGGACATGAATAAGGAGCTAACTAGAGTTCCCTCCCATGAAGAGGTCAAAGTTGCAGTCTTCTATTTTGAAGGTAATAAGGTTGTTGGCCCTGATGGTTTCCCTATGATTTTTTTCCAAAACTTTTGGCATATTATCAGCTTTGATGTTGTGGATGCTATGAGAGAGTTTTTTGGTTCCAGATCACTTCTTAAGGAGTTGAATGCCACTTTTTTTGTCCTTATCCACAAAAATCCTGATGCCAACTCTTTCTAGGACTTTAGACCCATTAGTTTATGTAATTCAGTCTATGAAATCTCCACTAAGATTCTTGTGTCTAGACTTAAGAAAATCCTCCCTTCTTTAATTTAGAAGCACCAGAATGGGTTTGTCCCTGGTAGATAGATTTTGGATTCTATTATTGTGGTTCATGAGAATATTCACTCCTTATCTATCAATAAGAAGCCTGGTTTTTTGCTGAATTTGGATCTTCTCAAAGCTTATGATCAGGTCAATTGAAACTTTTTGTTTAAAGTGCTTCAATTATTTGGGTTTGGAAATTAGTTCATCCAGCTGGCTAATTAGTGTGTGTTCACTCCTAAATTTTTAGTTCTGATCAATGGCTCAACATCTGGTTTCTTCTCTACATCGAGGGGTATTAGATAGGGGGATCATCTCTCTCCTTTCCTTTTTAATCTGATGAGCGAAGCGTTCAACAAAATTATCCAAAGAGAAGTCAGAAAGAGCAACCTTTTGGGTTTATGACCCTCCTCCCAAGCTACAATTTGCTCCCACCAACAATTTATGGATGATACCTTGCTGATGGAGGAAATATCAATTAAAGAAGAGAAATTTTTAAAAGTTATACTAGATATATATGAGAAAGGAACCGGGCAAAAAGTTATCCTTTCTAAAAGTTCCATTTTTTTTCATGAATACCCTTGAGCATAGAAAAATGAAGATTGCCAATATTTTGGGTTGTAAGATGGGATTACTAATTGATTCATACTTGGGCTTACCCTTGTGCATGGGATGAGACCCAAATTCCTTTTGGTCTATTCTGATTGATATATTCCAAAATAAGTTGGATGGGTGGAAAAGGGATTTGTTAAGTCAAGCTAGTAAACTTTAGTTGATCAAGGCTTCGGTTTAGAATCTTCCAGTCTATGTTATGAGTCTCTTTAAAATCCCTATCAAATTTGTTGATAGAATGGAAAGAATACAAAAGCATTTTCTTTGGTTGGGTACTGAATCCAAGAATAGACTTCATTTAGTTGCGTGGGACCAAGTCTGCTTACCCTGAAATAGGGGAGGTCTGGACATAAGGCATTTGAGAGACTTCAATAGGGCTCTAATGGCTAAGAAATTTTGGAGATGTTTAAAGGAGAGTAATGAATGGATTGATATAATCAAGAGAAAATACCAAATTCATGGTTTCCAAAGAATGTTGGAAAATTATATCCTACCAACTTCGGCTTTTGATCTATGGAACAACTTCTTCAGTTCCAACCCCATTATCAATCAAGGAAGCAGATGGGTTCTGGGGAATGGGAGAAATATCATGTTCTGGGATGATTGGTGGATGGGAGAGGGGCTGATGTTTGATTCCTTGTGGGCTTCCCAATTCAAAGAAAAATGCATTAGATTGATTGGCACTTGGGTGGCAAATTATATCAGAGATGAAGTCTGGGTGGACCTCAGAAGGTTTGATGCTTCTTTGGAGCCTTTGCAACCTTGGCTTAACCTGATCCACATCCCCTCCTCTTAGGTGGAGGACTTGGTCATTTGGAATGGGTCTACTTCTATATAATTTGTGGTGGTGGATGCTTTCAAGATCACTACCAGGTATTTTTCTCCTGCCCCCTTTTGGGCAGGAGTTTGGAATAAGCTCTTAATTCCTAAAATTAACATTTTCTTTTGGCTGTTTATGTAGGATAAGATCTCTACCACTGATAATATATGTAAAAATGGTCTCCCCATCACCAATAGATGTTTTTAATCTAAAGAAGAAGCTAAAGATATTGGACATTTTCTCTTACATTGTTCCTTTGCTAGGGATATTTGGGCTTTCTTCTTTAATCTATGGAATACTAACTGGGTCTTCCCTAATTCTATATAAAAATTTTGGTGCCAATAGAAGTGCCCCTTTGGTAACCATGCACTTGGTATTATATGGAACATTTCCCTACCCCATACTGCTTGGGGTATATGGAAGGAAATAAACAATAGGGTTTTTAGAGATATGGAGTCCACAACTCAAGTGGTGGCGATCAGAATAACAAATTCTATTAAGGAAAACTTTCTCAATTATTACCCTAGTAGGAAAAATGACCCTCCACTTGATTATAACCTAGAGGAATGTGACACTATCAAAAGATGACAGATTTGTTGGAATATCTTTGTTCCAGTCTATAAAATAAAACATAGTAGAGTGAATGTTTTATGGCATCCGCCTCCTCCAGGGTGGATCAAAATCAATATTGATGGGGCGGCCAAGGGAAATCCTGGGCCAACAGGTTGTGGTGGAGTGGCAAGGAATCACTTAGGTTTGTTGGTCTCTATAGTGGTGCTCCCTTTGAGCACCCAGACTAACCATTATGTGGAGGCCATCGTTGGTTATATAGGACTACACATGGTGAGCAAGGAAGGCTTTAGATAGGTTTGGTTGGAAAGTGACTCGCTCAAAATTGTGGAGTGCATCAGGGGTAGTACAGAGCCAAGATGGACTATTTTTTAACCTAATTAAGGACTATCTTGAAATCATTGCTGGTCTGGAGGAGTTCAAGATTTCACATGTTTTCCAGAAAGGAAATAAACCAGTGGATCATGTTGCCAACCTAGCTATTGAAAACATGGTGGTTAGATGGTGGAGAGGAAGGGAAACCTTCCTGAAACCTTTGTGTGACCTAGCAAGAAATGATGTCGATATCTTCGGCCTTACAAATGAATTTAATGATGAGAGATTATTATCGGATGGGCATCGTTGGGAAGGTATTTCAAATTATTACCACTTTGAGAAAATCTAGAAACTTTAGCTCGCCCTATTTTTGGTTTAGTTTTTTTCTGGTTTTGCACCTGGTTTGCATTTGTCTGGATTGTCTAAGTAACAGAATGGGTGGTGACAAGAATAGGCATGATCCCATGACCTATGATAAGTGGGGAAAGAATAAGGAGGTCTGGGAGGAAATATCTGATGGAGGGATGGTTCCCTATCTAGAGAGATTACATGGTAACTCTCCCCTAGTTATTGAAAGCTTTGTCAAAGGGTGAAAAAAAGGTGTGTTAGTTGTTTATGTGGGCATTTTCAGTTTATTGGCATTTTGCATAGAGATTGAATTAATGATATGTTGTCATTGATGTCAATTGAACCGGTAAAAGGTATTCATGTTATTGTTGATATTGTTGTTTTTTATATTGGCTTGTAACCGGTAAGAAGAGAGTTGTAGATGATATTGTAACCGGTATGTAAAGTTTGTGAGTTGAACCAGTGTAAAGGGTCAAACCTTTCTATGTAATGTAACCGGTAAACCCTATTAGTTGTTAAACCCTAACCAATCAAGTTTGTTGGTTTATTATCTGATGAGCGGTAATGATGGAGACACATGTGATCATTGTATGAGGATAAATTCAAATTGGTTTGGTGTGTTTGCTTATTGTCTAGGGAAGGAGAAAAGTTGATTGCATTTAATGCACAACATGTGATGAGTTACAAAGTCCAATGGAGTGGTGATCATGGAGTGGTTGAAATTATCATGAAGAATGTGAAAAAGGTAGTCATGATTTCTAACGATCAAGATTGATCCAACTTGTTTATAATCTCAATGATGAGAATTAGGTTTTTGTTGTGTTACCAACCTAATTGATTTGTATTTAAGGTTGCTGAAATTGTTTGTCAAAGTTGTTGGCAAGATTAGTAGAAAACCTGTTGAGTGTGTGGTTGCCCAACCAGTGAATGGATCTGCATTTTTGAGTGAAGGCAGATTGAAGCTTAGAAGGATCTGATCAAGCCAATGTAGTGCTACTTAGATAGATCAAGAAAACCCGTTGTTTTCTAACAATTATAGCAAAAGTAAAATCCCTTAATCGGGTAAGCTCTAACAAGAATGGTTACTCATTAAATCCTCTAACAAGGTGGTCCATTATCTTGGATTCTTAAATTCTCTAGTGAGGTTACTCCTAACAGGGTATTGTGCTTCTAACAAGGCATATTTGTAAATTCCTTAACCAGGTGATTCCTAACTGGAATTAGTTCTTAATAGGACTTATTGTAAAGCTCTAACACACTTTGGCTCCTAACAAGGTGAACTTAGAAAGAGTTTAGAGAGCTATCCTTGTGAGTCCCATCTCACTGTGGTTTTTACCTATTTGCATTTTCCATGTATAAACATTTGTGTCAAGTGGTGAATGCTTTTGTGGTTGTGATCTTATTTGTTGATTTGGTTAACTTATGATAAGACATGATAAGTAGAAGCATTGAGAGATGAATATGTTGAGTTAATATTAAGCATTGTTGATGTTTACAAGATTGAAGGTGTTTACTGTTAAAAGTTATCATAACAGTTAAACTGGTTAATGTCAAGTATTCCTAAGAATATTAATCTTGATTGAGATATGTTTACTTTGTTTGACTAAGTTTGAGCTTGGGAACTTTGTATCAGTTTTTCAATATACTGATTCACCCCCCTCCCTATCAGTATTCTATTAGATAAATATTCTTTCATCATACCATCAATTGATATCAGAGCTATCCAGGTCCTCTTAATCTAAAAGCTCAACATCTTGAGGAAAACATCTTGTAGATCATGATGAAGAAAGAAGGTCTGAAGTTCAACAAAGATAACTATATAATATGGAGTGACAAAATAAAGATTTACATTAAGAGTCTTGGTAGTCAGTATTGGGATCATATAGAACATAAGTATATTACACCTATTGGACCTCTGATTGATGATTAGAAGAAAGAACAACAAGAAAATCACTAGGCATTAGAAGCTATTATCAGTTCCCTATCTCATGTTTAATATGTAGATGTTCATGGTCTTGAAACTACATATGAAGTATGGAAGAAACTTGAAGATATCTATAGCAGTGATGAGCATGTCAAGATTGCTAACGAAGAGAGTTTAAGAGGCAAGTTTGACGACATGAGAATGTCTAAAGGTGAGAACATCCAGTAGTATAGTCAAAGGATCAAAGAGATAGTTGGAGAGATAAAGAGTGCAAGAGGGAAAGTGGAAGATGCCACAATAATCAGTAAGGTACCGAGAACCCTGCTATCGGTCTATGCTATTCGAGTTGCAGCTATTCAGGAGCTAAAATCCATTGATAAGACAAAGGTAACTCTTGACTCTATTATTGGCAAACTTACTTCTTTTGAACTAAATGGCAATGATGGTAGTGTACAAAAATTAGAATCTGCACTTAGAACTTCTATCTCTAACCCATCTATGAGAAGAAGTAGAGATATTGACAATAGCTATGAATCTAGATCTAGCAGAGATGCTAATGATGAAGACAACTTAGTGGAACTTGAAGCATTGTTGGCAAAATGACTGCCTAGAGGCACTGGTAAATATAGAGGTAAGCTACCTTTAAAATGTTTTGCATGTAACAAGATTGGTCATATAGCAACAAACTGCCCTAATGGTGAAAATGATTACAAGAGAGACAAATTTAAGAAGTACAAGGGTAAAGGCAAGAGAGATTGTCTTGTAGCTATTAACAGTGGTATTACTGATGATGATGCTAGTGAAGATATTGTGTTTGTAGCAATTAAGGAAGAAGTATCAGATCAAAATGCACTAGTATCTAGAATAGATAACTCTGATGATTGGATCATTGATAGTGGTTGTTCACATCGCATGACTGGTGATTGGAGAAAATTTCTTTCCCTAAAGGAATTTGATGGTGTTGTTGTCAGATTTGGCAATGACTCACCCTATATGGTAAAAGGTAAGGGAGTTATTTCTCTTAATGGGAAGAGCAGTGCTGATGATGTCTATTGGGTTGAAGGCCTAAAGCACAATCTGTTAAGTGTGGCACAACTTAATGACAAAGGTTACCCACTGGAGTTCAGAAATAGTATATACAAAATCTTTGACAACAAAGGTGAATTAATTGCAACCGGGAAATAGACTTGAGGTAATCTATTTCATCTCAATCCTAAAGTTAGCAACTGTTTGATAGCAAAAATAGATATTAGTTGGCTTTGGCATAGGATATTTTTTCATATAAATTTTGACAATATTATTAAAGTAAGAAAGTCCAAGATAGTAAGAGGTCTGCCTCAACTAGACAAATCGGTTAATGCTCTTTGTAAAGAATGTCAACTAGGAAAGATGACTTCTTCAACTTTCAAGAGCAAGTCCTTCTCAGCAGAGCACTTGTTAGATTTGGTTCATACAAACCTATGTGGACCAATAAGAACAAAAAGCATTCAAGGTGACATATACTTCATGACCTTCACTGATGATTGTTCAAGGATGATGTGGGTCACATTCTTGAAGGATAAGAATGAAGCTTTTGGTAAATTCAAGGCATTCATAGCCTTAGATGAGAAAGAGGGTGGCAAAAAGATAAAATGTCTAAGAATAGATCAAGGTGGTGAATTCACTTTTGTAGAGTTCACTAAATATTGTGATGATAATGGTATCAAGCGGCAACTTTCTGCACCAAGGACACCACATCAGAATGGTATAGCAAAGAGAAATTATCAGTCAGTGGTTGAAGCTGCTAGAACTATGTTGATACAAGGAGATGTATCAAAAACCTTTTGGAAAGAAGTTTTAAGTACAACTATCTACACAATCAATCAATTTCTAGTAAAAAGGGGTAAGGACAAGACCCCATATGAGTACTGGTATGGGAGATCACCTGATGTTAGCTATTTTAAAATATTTGGTAGCAATTTTTTTATTAAAAGAGGTGAGTACATAAGCAAGTTTGAATCTAAGAGTGATGAAGGCATAATTCTTGGCTATTCCACCAAGAGTAAGGCCTATAAATGCTTCAACATCCAGACACATAAAATTGTTGAGAGTGTTGATGTTCATGTAGATGAATGTCCTGAAATATCAAAAGGAACTAGTTCTGAGAAGAAGGATGAAGATCCTTGCATTTTGCTTTTAGAACCTGAAACTGTTAAATCAGAAACTGGTAAAGAAAATCCTGATGTACTTGTTCAACTAGAACAAATAAATTCAGAGGAAAATGACAATGAAGAAGCTAAATCTTGAAGAGAATGATCATGTTATTCCTAGGTATGTGAGACTAATTCACAGTCCTGAACAGATAATTGGGGATAAGAATGCTAGAGTACTAACTAGAAGAAGAATAAGAGAGAACTCTTGCATGATATCCACCTTTGAACCCAAAAAAGATAAGGAGGCATTTGGTGATGATCATTGAGTGAAATCTATGGAGGAGGAGTTGGAACAAATTGAGAAGAACAACACTTGGACCCTGGTACCCCGACCGGTAAACAAGAATGTTATAGGTACTAAATGTGTATTCAGAAACAAGTTAAATGAAGATGGTGTTGTAGTTCTCAATAAGGAAAGATTAGTATGCAAAGGTTATGTGGAAGAAGAAGGAGAAGACTATGGAGAAACTTTTGCACTAGTAGCAAGACTAGAAGGTGTCAGGACACTACTTGCATTTGCAGCTCATAAGAAGTTCAAAGTATACTAGATGGATGTCAAGTCTGTATTCTTGAATGGGATACTGGAAGAAGAGGTTTATATAGAGTAGCTTGATGGTTATGCATTGACAGATAAAGAAGACATAGTATGCAAACTGCATAAAGCTTTGTATGGACTAAAGCAGGCACCCAGAGCAAGGTATGAACAACTTCATACTTATCTGATGAATATAAGCTTTGGTAGAACTAGTGATGATAGCAACATTTATCTCAAGTCTGAAGGAGATGATATACTGGTCAATAAAGTATTTGTAGATGATATTATATTTGGAGGAAATGATGACATGAGTAATTGTTTTGCAAATGAAATGAAGAATGAATCTGAGATGTCATTAGTAGGGCAAATAAAAAATTTCATAGGCTTACAGATACAACAGATCAAGAATGGTATTTTCATTACTCAATCCAAGTATGTGAAGGAGGTTTTGAAGACTTTCGGTATGAGTGACTGTAAACCAGTTGGAACCCCAATGGTTACAGGTTGTAAATTGTCCAAGGAAGATGCATCTAAGTCTGTAGATGAAAAGGAATTTAGTTCAATCATTGGCAAACTACACTATGTTGTTCATAGTCGATCGGATATTGCCCATGCAGTTGGTATTGTGGCTAGATTTCAGAAGAATCCAAAGGAGGCACATCTGATGGCAACTAAGAGAATATTTAGATATCTGAAAGGTACTGTTGATTATGGATTATGGTATCCATATGGTGGATATTTTGACTTGCAGGCATACACAAATGGTGATTGGGCAGGAAATATTGATGACCGAAAGAGTAATATCAATGGAGGATTCTTTCTAGGAGGAAGGCTAGTCTCATGGAGTAGTAAAAAGAAGAGTTGCACTTCACAATCTACTACTGAAGTTGAATATGTAGCAGCTTATATGAATTGCACACAAGCTATGTGGATGAGGCACATTTTGGAAGGTTTGAAGATGAAAATATTAGAACCTATAAAGATTTTGTGTGATAATACAAGTGCAATAAACATTTATAAAAATCCTATTTTGTATGCAAGGACTAAGAACATTGAATTGAAATATCACTTATTGAGGGAAAAAGTTCAAAGTAAAGATGTTATCTTGGAGCATGTTTCTACCAAGGAGCAGCTTGTAGATATCTTTACCAAACCTCTACCTAAGACCACTTTTGAGTATCTTAGAAGTCAATTGGGGGTTGTCCATCTTCATGAAGTTAGTTGAACATGATGTTGATTGCATCAGTACTTGAACTACTTGTAGAATCTTATATGGATTGATGAAGGAGTGGATGTATTCCATAGGGGGAGCATCAAGTTGCAGAATGATGTTGATCCACAGTGAGAGTAGAATTACATGTTTTACTTTCACTTTGGCATTGTTGTCAAAGGGGGAGAAGAATTATGTGTCTAATAAGGTGAATACTTGGTAATGTAAACCAGGATTCCTACTCACCAGTGGCAGGCTGAGGACACATAGAGCAAGGTGAATACTTGGTAATGTAAACTAGGATTACTATTCACCAATCTCAGCAACAATCAGAGGCGTTGATATTTGTATTGCCATCAATGCCAAAGGGGGAGATTGTTGGCATTTTGAGTTTATTGGCATTTTGCATAGAGATTACATTAATGATATGTTATCATTGATGTCAATTGAACTGGTAAAAGGTATTCATGTTATTGTTGATATTATTGTTTTTTATATTGGCTAGTAACCTGTAAGAAGAGAGTTGTAGATGATATTGTAACTAGTATGTAAATTTTGTGAGTTGAATCGGTGAACCAATGTAAAGGGTCAAACCTTTCTATGTAATGTAACCGATAAACCCTATCAGCTGTTAAACCCTAACTAATCAAGTTTTTTAGTTTACTATTTGATGCACGGTAATGATGGAGACACATGTGATCATTGTATGAGGATAAATTCAAATTGGTTTGGCATGTTTTCTTATTGTCTAGGGAAGGAGAAAAGTGGATTGCATTTAATGCACAACATGTGATGAGTTACAAAGTCCAATGGTGCGGTTGGAATTGTCTTGAAAAATGTAAAAATATTGTCATGATTTGTAATGGTCAAGATTGAGCCGACTTGTTTGTAATCTCAATGATGACAATTAAGTTTTTGTTGTGTTACTGACCTAATTGATTTGTAATTAAGGTCGATGAAATTATTTGTAAAAGTTGTTGGCAAGATTGGTAGAAAACTTGTTGAGTGTGTGGTTGCCCAACCAATGAATGGATTTGTATTTTTGGGTGAAGGCAGATTGAAGCTTAGAAGGATCTGATCAAGAAAATGTAGTGCTACTCAGATAGATCAAGAAAACCTGTTGTTTTCTAACAATTATAGCAGAAGTAAAATCCCTTAACTGGGTAAGCTCTAAAAAGCTTGGTTACTCATTAAATCCTCTAACAAGGTGGTCCATTATCTTGGATTCTTAAATCCTCTAGTGAGGTTACTCCTAACAGGGTATTGTGCTTCTAACAAGGCATATTTGTAAATCCCTTAACCAGGTGATTCCTAAATAGAATTATTTCTTAACATGACTTATTGTAAATCTTTGACCGACTTTGGCTCCTAACAGGGTGAGATTTGAAAGAGATTAAATAGTGATCCTTGTGAGTCCCATCTCACTATGGTTTTTACCTATTTGGGTTTTCCACATATAAACATTTGTATCAAGTGGTGAATGCTTTTGTGGTTGTGATCTAATTTGTTGATTTGGTTAACTTCTGATAAGGCATGATAAGAAGAAGCATTCAAAGATGAACATGTTTAGTTAAGATTAAGCATTATCGATGTTTACAAGATTGAAGGTGTTTACTGTTAAAAGTTGTCATAATAGTTAAACCGATTAATGTCAAGTATTCCTAAGAATATTGATCTTGACTGAGATATGTTTACTTTGTTTGACTGAGTTTGAGTTTGGGAACTTTGTATCATTTTATCAATATATTGATTCACCCCCCCTCTTAGTATTCTACCAGATACATATTCTTTCATCATACCATCAGTTTATGGGGTTGAATTCCATGTTGACCAAACCCTGGCTGGCACTGTTAGTGGACTTGCTACTGAGCAAAAGAAATTTTATAGAGAGAGGAAGTCTGGTGAGGAGGCCATCGCTGCTTTTTTTGACAAGGATAAGGAATGACAGACGGTGACTAAAATGGCGGATGGTGGCTACAATAGGAAAGACCTGAATTCCCTCTGGCCCAACTTGGCAGAATTCATCATGAGGTATATCACTCTTGATGGTAGATTTTCTAGTATTTTCTCGTATCATTTTACAATTTTAAACCTTTTTAGACATGGTAAAATTATCTCCATCCCTTTCTACTATGAGAGCTGAGAAATACAACACCACAGGAGCCTAAAGATCTCTACAAGCTGAATAACCTATTACAAGGAGAAGCAAGGAAGCAAATAATAGAAAAAGCAATACACAGAAAATATGCTCAAAAGATGAGAGCTCAATATTCACAAAATGTGTAATATGATAATGGAATAATACAAAGGAAAAGAATTCAACCTCTAATACGTCAAGAAACCCTAAAAAGGAAAACCTAGGCTTGCACATAATAATTAATAAAAGAAATAATTATTATGCACCTAAAGTTAGCTTAAGTGTAAAAGAGATAAAGGGAACTTAAATAATTAAACAAATATTATTTAATCAATCAATTAAATACCTGAATACTCTAACATCTACTTGGTTTCATCCTTGGAAAATAGTTTAGCCAAACATGCTGAGAACCAAGATAATTCGGTGCTTCATGATGGGCTTATCATGTTAATCATGGAGTATGCCAAAATCTCATGAAGTGAAACCTTCCCCCATGGATAAAACCCACATTTCTTCCTCTAACCTTGAGGTGTAGTTTGTTTCTGATATAGAGATGGACGAGGAGGACAGTGGCACTGCCCTTGATTGGTGTGATATCAAGGATTCAGAGGACCCTGAGTATAGACTGAAGATAGAAGGGGAGCCTATGGTGACCCTTGGAACTAATAGAAGTAGGAAAAACAATCCTCCAAGGTGGGCTGCAAGCAAGTTTAAGTCCAACAATAGGAAAATGAAAGACCTGGAGCCACCCATCATGAAAAAAATGAAATTGACCAATTCTAGTGGGTCCAAAGATAAGGACCATGAGATTATGTTAGACATCCCCATCAATGTGGATAACAAGGATCTGGGGACCATGAATAAAGATAATGAAGGTGGTCAAAAGGGGGAGAAGGTGCTGGAAGACCTGATTTTGGAGGTCACTAGGGGCCAAGAGAGATGCTGGAGGTGGGTTGGTAAGGAAATTGGAACCCTAAAAGATGGGATTAAGGACTATATTGACACTTTCACAAATTCCCCTGGGCCTAGTAAAACTGAGAAGCTCATGAGCTTGTCTCATAAACTATCTCATGATGTCAAAACTATGAAGATTAACCATGAGCGCATAATTGATAAGATGGAAGAGTATGTGGTGGACATCAAAGACAACCTGAATAATCTGGTGGAAATTAGCAAGGAGGCGATGAGTAATAGTGCTGAGGGTTTGAAAAAAATCAATGTCGTGATTGTAGACTATAGAACCAAACCCATAGCCAGTGATCCTCCCTTGGGGCAAAAACAGAAAAAGAATGCTTTGGAGGGTGGCAAGAGTGTTGTTGGAGGGAAGACTATCTTGAGTCCCTATACTAGGAGCAAGAGTTGGAGCCAGGACCAGGGTACCTCCAGATTCATTATGGAGGATCTGGAGAAAATCAACAAGAATATTATTCAGAAGAATTTTGAACTGGTGCACTCTCTCAATTGAGTGCTTTCTCATATTTTTTGGAGTTTTTCATGTTGTTTTTGAAATTAGGTTTGTGTGGGGTCTATCTCTTGTTTCACTTTTGTTTAATGTCTGTTTGGCTATTGGCCTTGGTTTGTAAAACTTTGGGCTTTAGGTTCCTGTAAAACCTATTTATCTTTATGAAAAATATAATGTTACCACTCCATATTTCAAAATCAGGTATATGCTAAAAATATTTATTGTGAAGTGACACATGTTTCCCATATTCATTTAGTGTGATGTTTTCACTCCCCTTACTATTAGCTTTACATTCCAACTTGGAATCAAGGTAATAATCTCCTAGATTAAAACCACCATGGTAATGAACTCCATACTTATTATTGATTTCATGGGACTTTGAATCCTTATAAACCCCTATATTTTCAAATTTATAAAGGTTCTCATTTAGGGATGGCCTCATATCCAAAAAAGTATCATTACTTACCTTTATCTTGTTTGCAGGCCTCACGTATTGCTTTTCATTTTCTATTCTATCCTCAGTATCAACCACATCTATACATTTATCTGAAATATCCATGCTATAAAAATCTAAAACAATATTCATTTCTTTGACTACTTCTCCTGACAGTGATGTTGTATGTGCATATGGCTCCATTTGAATATCATATAAATAATTCTCATAAGTTGATGTAATATCCATGTCATTTGAAAACACCTCTTTGTCATCATGTAATGGATTTGAAAACACATAAAAATAAATTTAGGAATACCTTGGCAAGAGATTGTGTAATTTTCTTTTGGTTGTTTCATTATATAATGGATATGAAAAATTTTGAAATCATTTTTGGATGTATGAAACTTCTTACTCACTTCACCAAGTATGTCATCATAGTACTCAGTTCTCAATTGACATGTCCTTGGTTTGTTATCAAGCAAGCATGCTTCTTCACTTTCCTCATGATTGATACATTCTTCATTTTCCAGATGAGTATTAGATAGTGGATGTCATTCCTAATTATTAGAGTCTATAATAATTTCTTTAAGTTTACAATCATGCTCTAATTCCCAATCACAGATGTCATCTGTATCCACAACACTGTAAGCATAATCATCAATCATTTCTCCATTAGATAGACCCCTATTTTCATATGGGCATATTACTATACTATTCTGCTTTAAGGTTTTGGTCCAAATATTTTCCAACCAAAACTGACTCCTCAACTGGCAACAATTCTGAAGTCTGATTAATGTATTTATTATTTGATACATTTTAAGTAATATGAACATTTTGTGACATGACCTTATTTGTTCTAGGATTCTTTATACTCTCCACAATGTACACCCATTCAGGAACTTGAGAGAATTTTTTTGGTTTTAATTCTTTGAGAAGTGAGTAAAATGTTGAATCATATAGTTCAATAAACAAATTAACACATTCTATCTCCCGAGGTCCACACTATTGAGGAATTTCCATATATGTATCTATGATTCTTCCGAACAAAGAATGCAATTTCTCTCCCTCATGCTTCCTCACTAAACAATGCATTAACACAAATTGTGGGATCAACATTTCTCAATGTCTGCTCATAATTTGGTTGAAACTCATCACACCATGTAGGGTACTGAGATGAACAAACTTGGAGATCAATGATGGGTGCATCATCATCAATAGTGTCATGAAATTGATTTAGAAACCATCTATCAAATTATTCCCATGATGAGATACTTTACAAAGGTAACATACTAAAGAATTGACTTGCAACACCTACCAAAGACCTTGCAAATAATTTCATGACCACATCTTCTGTGTAAATCTAATAATTTTTAATGAACTCATAGAATACTTGCAAATTCCTGTCTGCTGATTCTGATTCATCTCCATGAAATTTTGGCACATGTTTTTTAAGATCAAGAGGAAATTCATTCTAATTACCAGGAATTTTACTAAAGTTCAACGGCTTGTATGATTCAAGAACAAATACTTTTCTTTGTGGGCATGACTGCCATTGTTGTTGCAGAGATATCATCACTGAATTTGGAACTTCATGGGAATATGTATAATGATACATCTTGAATGCCTAGGATTGTTGCAAATATTTTTTCTCTTGTTCATTAGGTTTCTTTCAACAAAGTCACCAACTCTTTCAAAGAGGAATAAATTATTTCTCCTTCTGAGTCCTTTCCTACATCAAAGTCATTTTTATAACTTGTAACAATTCATTAGACATAATTCAAGATCCTTTTAATGCCTTGACTCTTTTCCCAAATGGATTTATCAACAATCTCCCCAACAGAGCTGCCAATCTATTGGTTCCCAAATCTGCAGGTTTTTGAACCCTGAGAATATGTCAAGTTCTATAATCAGGAAAAAAAACTAACTTGGCCAATGAACAAGCCTCGAGTGTGAAACTTGATGATCTTCAACTCTTTAGGCTCTACCAAACCCTGGCGGGTGTGCCTCCTTATAATTCAAGAAGATTATAGCCTTTTAAAGAATTATTAAATCTTTCTCAATCCACCTCAAACTGGTATAAATATTTGAAATGTAAAATTGAATACTAACTAACTCCTACTCTTATATGTAAAAGTGAAACTAAAATTGTATATAAATGTAATATTTTAATGAGTTCATCTTTTATGGTTTAAATTATTAGTGCCTTCCCTCCATTTGGCAATAGAGTCATGATGATATATGTGTCCTCTTAATAGTTGTAACTCAAATTGTTCAACACTTTCAACTATTTATTGACTTGCATAAATGTGCAAGGAAGTTTATTACCAAGTTCTACTTTAATTAGATCCAAAAGAAATCTTCAAAGCACTGTGACTTACTTGAATGAATTTAATCCTGACTTGCAGGAATCGATCAAATGAATCAAACATAAACAATAAAATTGTTCTGATAAACCAACTATATACTTGATATATTGATTTAAATGATTAGAAAACATCAAGTTGTAGACAACATATAATAAATTATCAATAATATCAACATAAAAATTGAAATATCCATTTCTTTATATCAAGAAGGTTGTGCAATATATGCTCCCCAATTTTTCCTATTTTTATTCTAATTCCCCCTTTACCCCTTGGTCCTGATTTCCCTTTTATATACTTAAGGGAGCGTTTTAGATCATTACATCCTTTAGGTTAAAACTATCCATTCCTAGCTAAAACCAAAGCTGTAAAATTATTAATCATCTCATTAATAATGCTTTGACCTTCAATTTGTAAATATTTTTCCACCTTGCTCCTCTTTGTTTTACCTTTTCATGAAATTATTCATAAAACATACATCTAATTACATTTATGTCTTTGTAAAATTAATCATTCTATTGGTGTAACAATACTTCAACTTAGCATATAGTCAATTCTTCCCCAATATGCAAATGGATAAACAACAACTACATTTTAAATGTAAGAATGTTTCCCCTAAAATCTTTCTTGTGAAATGATTTTACTTATTAATTATCCCCAGCTGATTATTTTTTCCATCCACTTAATAACTCCTGTGAAATTTTTTTCACTTATTTTCCTTTTGCATTCCTCGTGAAGTAACTCCTATGAAAATATTTTCACTTATTTTCCTTTTGCATTCCCATGAAGAGCACTCATGCTTGTAACATATAATTACTCTTCTCATTGTAAAACATTTTCATCTAATTAGAACTCCTTCTAATATCTTTTCACCTTTACTTGGTTACTGTGTTTTTCACTTATCAAAACTTCCTTATGAAAGTATGTTCACCTCAGTGTCAAATCATCTTAGTGAATGGTAGATCATTACAAATTTATTTTACTAAGAAGATAATTCCCCACATAGACTCTCTTTTATTAATTTCTTACTATTTGAACTTCTAAACAAATTTATTTTTATGTAGTTTCCTGTAATCTAATCATTCTGGAGTCATTCTGGCAAACGGTTCATATGCATGCTTCTACTCGTTCTATGGCGCAGACTTAACAATCATCGCATTATCGCATAGCTTAGGGCTTGACCTTTGAATGTTTGTGGGACAACAATAGTCTTCACTATCTTGCAATGATTTCTTCTCATTGCCCTACTCTGATGAAATAAGCTTTTACAAATTTTAACTACTTGCTTTGTAAAGTGGCCTATCGGAGCCTGTAGCGAGAAAATGTATCTTTTAAAATAAAACATCAAATGAGCTCGTATTTCAACCAAATAGAAATTGGAGTCCCTGTGACCATACCAAGACATGTGAAAATCTTAAATTTTGAAGTTTGCATATTTTTTTGGAACATCAAATTTGGCTCTGGAATTGTTAGGAAACAATTAAAAGCCTTTCAATAATTCTCTTTAGATCACCAAAATTGACAAACATGTAGAAATCTGAGCCAAGAATTCATAGCAAATAATGGTTATGTAAAATTCATCTCGAGGTGCAAGATATTATCTATCAAAGTTGGCTTCCAAAGTAGTTTTGACAAAATAATGTTTTGCAACAGCTTGAAGCATGAAAAGTCTAAGATTCAAAAATGTATCGAATGAGCTCCAATGGTCATGAAAACTTGTAGGAATGTTCATGAAGGCAACATTAATGTGTTTGCAAAGTGGTTTCACATGACGCTCAACAATTATCAAAATATCAACTTTTAAAGTTGGCCTTTTAGAAAGTTTATGCACATTGCATTGCACAGATCTAAATAATTTGCATATGGAATTGGCGTGGGAAAAATATCAGATGAAGTGACGAGACCTTAAAAACTTGCATAAGTTCTCATTGTGGCATGGATAATTGTGAGGACCAATTGGTTTGGTATGGGAGTCAAATGGATATGAAATATGAATTTCAATAGAAGGTCACCTTGGTGAATTTTACACTGTGTAGGTAATTAACAAAACAAATTACAAATGGATTGGGCTTGGGAAAAATAGCAAATGAGGTCCTAAAATTATGGAAATGGGCATAGGGGTATATTTCTATGTAGACAAGAGTGTAGATGAATTGATTTGACAATACAGTTACTAAGTACTAAGATATTGGGTTCAGGGAATGGCTTACTTTTAATTATTTTCATTATGCAAATTGTACAATAACTATGGGATCTTAAATCTTGACATTGTTACGATTAATCTAGTTTAACTTTTAGGGGCTAAAAATGGATACACATGCTCATTTATAAGAGGTGAACATAATTTCAAAATAAATCTACTTGTCAGACTTAGGATTCACAAAGGTAATTTTTATGGTTTTCATTGATTTTTCTTATTTAGGGAACTTTAAATTTTGCCAAAATTTAGGGTTCTAACAAAGAACCTGCTCATGAATCAACCTTCAAATGTAGTGCATGTGAATCTCAACATGCTTAGTCTGCTAATGATGGACCAAATTGTGAGATATCTGAATGACACTTTGGTTGTCACAAAAGATGACTGTAGGCTTCCGAAAGGAAATTCCGAACTCAGTGAGAATATGCTAAATTCATATGGCCTCAGTAGAAACATTAATTGTTCATCGATAATTAGCCTCAATAGATGAAAGAGCAATAGCAAATTGCTTCTTTCTCGACCAAGAAATTGGACCAGAGCCAAGAGAGAAGCAATACCCTGAAGTAGACTTGCGATCTTGAGAATCGCTAGCCCAATATGAATCTGTATATCCCACCAAGTCAATATCCATGCCCACTAGATAGTGAATCCCATAATTGTAAGTGTCCTATACATAGTGAAGAATCCACATAACTGCCTTCTAGTGCAGCTCATGTGGCTCCTGCATGAACCTAGAGACCAGACCCATAACATATAAAATATCAAGCCTTGTGTGAGTCAAACATATGAGGCTTCCAACCAATTGGTGATACAAGTTATCATTCACCAAGGGTGAAGAATGAGAAGCCTCAAGTTTGACTACTAGCAAAAATAGAGTTGGTTCAGGCTTACAGTTAGCCATTCGAAATTAGGAGAGCATATCAAGAGCGTACTTAGTCTATCCAATGAAGATACCAGAAATGACTGGGTGATCTCTATCCCTAAGAAGAAGTGGAGTAGGCCTAAGTCAAACATCAAGAAACAATCATGAATGGCAATTTTGACTACCTTGATTCGAGATGAGTGACTCCCTATGATAAACAAGTCATCAACATAGAGAACAAGCAAAGTGAGAGTATTATCCTACTGTAAAATATGGACATTCAGATCATAATGGAATTGAGTGAACCCAAGTGACATAAGGAAGGAGTCCATCTTGGTATACTAGGCTTGAGGGGCCTATTTGAGGCCATAGAGAGACTTCCAAAGACAACAAACAAGTGAAGAATCTTGGATGAATCCCTTTGGATGCTCCATATATATCTCCTCCTGAAGGTCATCATGAAGAAAATCACTCTTCACATCCATCTGATGAACTTCCCAGTGATGGGATGCAACAATAGAAAGAACAAGTCAGATGGAATTCAACTTTTTAACTAGTGCAAAAGTCTCAGAGTATTCAATTCCAGGAAATTGGGAAAATCCTTTTGCAACCAAGAGAACCTTATGCTTATCAATTGAACCATCTACAACAGATCCACTTGCACCAAACAAGTTTCCTTCTCTGAAAAAGAGGGACTAAATACCAAGTATGGTTCCTCTCCAAGGAACTGAACTCCTCCTACATAGTCGCATCCCACTTTAGGACACCTGAAGCTTCCCAAATGGACTATGGATTTGAAGCTATCAGAAAGAATATATATGTGGAGAATTCTCAAATTATGACCCTTCTCTTCTCTCATCTAAAGAATCACCAACCTAATCACCAACTGACTCCAATGTCTAACAAGGCCAAAGAGGCCTAGTAGCTGGAGAATAAGGAGAATCTCGAGGAGAATCATCATCCTCTAAATGATGACTAAGAGAGGAGGAAGATGAATCCTCATCATCGTCATCTAAAGTGGAGGAATAAGACTCCTCAAAAGGATCAAGAGGATTAAAATCCTCGAAATAAAAATCATCATGAAGTCGCAATGTCTCCTTAGGAATGAAAGATGGAGAAGTGGCAAAAGAAGAACTAGAATTATCCTCCTCAAAATGAATACTCCTCTCAATGAAAATATCATGTGTAGTAGGATGGAGAAGAATGTAGCCTTTGATACCATCTGGATACCCAAAAAATATGCAAGGCTTTCTCTATGGATCCATAACCTTATGTTTCTCTACTGGAATGTGGTCCCATGCAAAAGAACCAAATACTTGGAAGTGTTTGACTATGGGTTTCTGACTAGTCCAAGCTTGAAAAGGAGTTACCCCCTTCACAGCTCGATGAGGAACTTGATTCTGGATATAACATGTTTAGTTGATGGCATTTGCCCAATATTGAGGTGTCAATGATTTGGAGTGAATCATGCAATTAGCCATTTCTTTCAAGGACCGATTCTTACATTCTAGAACTCCATTTTGTTGTGGAGTGTAGGGAACTATGTGTTGAAGATCAATACCTTCTAAGATACAGAATTGCTCAAACCTCTAGTTGATATATTCCCCCTCCATTATCAATGTGCAAAACCTTGATAGTTTTCCCTAATTGTTTCTCTGCAAAGGCTTTGAATTCCTGAAAAGACTCAAAGACTTCAGACTTTTATTTGAGAAAATATACAGAGGTGTACTGAGAAATATCATCAATTAATGTCAAGACATATTTGGCCCTATTGAAAGAAGGATGTGGAAATGGTCCTACCAAATCATTGTGTACTAGCTCAAAAAACTGTGTGGCTCTCCATGCTTTTCCTTTATCAATTTTTTCTTCAAGATGCTTGCCAAGAATGCATCCTTGATAAACTCCATCAGAAAATCAAATAGAAGGCAACCCTATTACCATGTCATGTTGATTGAGCTATTGTAAGTAGCGATAGTTCAAGTGGCCAAACCACTGATGCCACAAATTACTCACCTCATCTGAGTGAGTGAGAAATGCAAGTGAAGGAGAGTCAAGAAAAAAGTGAGAAAAGTGATACAGTCTGGATTGATGATTTGCCTTTCCCACTGCAATTGTAGACCCATTGTGCATCTCACTAATTACCACTATGTCTAGAGTGAAATCAACCTGCTTGCTAGAGCCAATGTGAGTGATCTGATAGATAGATAGGATATTATTTGACAAAGGTGGAAGACAAAGGACACCTTTAAATTAATTTTCCCACATCAACATACCCTCTCCCATGCAGTTCAATAGGAGTGTCATCACCCATTAGAATAGATGGCATAGAACATGACTCCAAGGAGGAAAAAATACCTTTTGATGAAGCAAAGTGGTATGAAGCACCCAAGTCAATAATCTAGGAATTAGGTTGTGAAGCAACAAAAACTAGAGCCTTGCCCTTTTCTTTCCCCTTACTTGTGTCCTTGGAAGATTCCTAAGATGAACTTGGTTTGATAGAATCAGGCACCTTGATGTCGTTATTTTACAAAAATTGAGACAAGTGATCAATTTGCTTCTTTAGATGTTTATGTTCATCATGACCAAGTTTCTTACAATAGGAACACTTAATTTTCTCCTTCTTGGGCTTATCACCTTTTGAAGAAGATGCATCATTAGCTTCTTTTGGGGTAGTAGATTTCTATTCTTTCTTCTTTTCTCCTTGTTTCTTTTGTTTCTTTTCTTTCTTAGAAGACCCTTTTTGAACTTTTGTACCCTGATTTGCAGCCAAGGCATGAGATTTAGAGGGCTTAATTGTGCCCATTTGAATCATCTTATCTTGTTATTTTATGAGTTCATTTGCAAAATATCAAGAGAAGGCATTTTATAGCTAGTTCCTATGGTACTTTTCCTGACATAGAATGTAGAATCAAAACCTAAATAGTTTGAACCAAGTTTGGAAAAAATGCTTAGAATAATTTGTGATTCTTTCTTGTATATCCCACACACGTTCCATTGCAATCTTACAACCTTTAGTTTTGTGGAAAAATCCTAAATTGTATCAAAATTACATGGATTTAACCCTATTAGCTCATTCTCCAATTGTTGTCCCCTTAATTCATCTTGTTTACCAAACAACCTTTCTAATGTTGTTCAGATATCATTGGGAGTTGTAGCAGATTCAACATGAAAAAGAAGATTAGGAGATATAGACATACATAGAGTACCATAAGCTTTGTCACATTTGCTAAACCATTTTGGCTTTTTTGTAAGTAATGATGGTTTAGTTTCAAGACCCATAGTTACTCTAAACAACCCCAACTTCTTAAGATAAATTGTCTTTTTTTACTTCCACTCATAGTAGTTATAAGGTGTGAGTATTGGTATTTTTGTTTTCTCCATTTTAATCTAGAAAATAGGATTATTTGTTTTGTGGAAAAATAGAAAGCAAAGATCAACGCAACACACGAGACACCCCCCCTTTTCACTCAATCAAAATAAACCCCCATAAAAGTTTGGCACTTTATAAATTGAAAATAGGACCACTAGATGGGAAATGAACAAATATTCACTTTTGCAAAAAATGACACTCAATTTTGAGCTATCGATCAAAAGTTATAGCATAAATAAATTCCCATAAAATGGCCTATTTTAATATATCAACACTTTAAACAATAAAAACTACACTTTGCCGATAACAAAGATCAAAATTTATAGCATAAAACTTTCACAACTTTTTACTGGTATATAAGTATTATCAATTAAGCTCATCAACATGAAATACCAATGCATAATAAACAAGAAAAAACCACAAATGGAACACCATATTTTATACATGGAAAAAAAAATGTGAAAAACCATGGAGTGCTAACTCTCAAGATAATATAACTACTTATATGGTGATTACAAAATGGGTGGCTCACTACCAAATGACTCACTGCCAAATTACAAAACAACTCACTACTAGAATGCTCACTGCAATAGATATAAATGAATTGAGGAAAGTTGCATCTCCAAATGCATGAAATTAGTTCCAGATTAAGCTTAGGTCACAATCCAAAAAACTTACAACAAATCCTATAAAGTATCTTTGTACCACTATCCTCAAACACCTAAAGTAGATCCACTGAAGGATTACTTCACTACTTTATCTAACCAATCGCTTGCAGTCGATCCAGTGAGGGATTACTACAACAATGTTCATATTCTGACTCTGGTCCAACTACTTCACTGTCCACAACTCGCACTTCATGCATTGCACCCTTATTTTCCACTTCTCATTCACTCACTCACATCTTACATACACATCCATCCATCATCCATACCTCTGCCAAAAACATATACACATATATAGATAATGGAAAGATTACACACTGGGATAATAAGTCGACCAAGCATAAGTAATATGTTGCTCAGATCAATAGATTATCCAATGAAGCCTTAATCAAAATAACATGATAACTAATTCACCCTCTATGAGGTCTCTACATGCTTCCTTTACACAATTCATTCACTGATGTATAAACCTTAATTACTAGAATAGAATAAGGGTTGAAACCAGATCCATATATATTGACCCATAAGCAGAAAAATATAAGCACACCAACTCTAAACTCCAAAATATAGATACCACACATACCACAAATACTAGACCATAAAAATGTGATAAATAAAACTGATATAATTGACATAATTGATTTCCTTTACCTTAATAAAAAACTGACATAATCGATGCTAAAACACACAACTAATACCAAGACAAAATATTAACCAAAATAAGCATAACTCGGGATTCTGAAGATGAAGATCTACCAAAAATGACTCTATTAGATTGTCGATGACTTACTGCATCATATCTCATGCATACCTATCTTCCAACAATACCAATACTGTAACTCCAACAACATACACCATCTGATCCAAACCAAATAACTAGATTTGATATCAATGACAACAATGACAATATTCACACAAGTCTGACAATCTCCCCCTTTGCCATTGATGGAAAAACATCTCAAAAAGAAATATATCTACATATGACTCCCCCTAACTCATGTATCTCCTAATTTCTCCTACACCATTACCTTTCTCCATTTGCCTTTCTCCCCCTTTGACATCAAGGACAAAGGATGCCTTTGATGAAAAATAAAAGAAAGAAATAAAATGAAACTACAAAAAGAGTATCAAAAATGTGTGCCAACCCAAAAGAGCTATTTGTTGTTCTTCTTCTAAAATATTATCTTGTACTTTTCTTTTAGTTATAGAAGAAGAACTTCCCAAGAGTGAACAACCAATGTAATGCTTACTAATAAAATTCTGCATTTTACCAATAAATCAACAATATGAGAAAAGTTGTTTTAAGCAAATGGATTCATCTCATACTCAACTGCACTATCAAGCAATGTTGAGAATTGTTCCAATTTTGCCTCAACTATCTCTTTCACTTTCCAGAAAATGCTTACAAAGTCTTCTCTTTGCCTTTGCAAGAATAATAATTCAGCCCGAAGAGATTTTATCTTTTTTCCTCTACTCTCCATCCTTGTCACTCAGAAAATCAAATGACTTACCCAAGGAACTCAATTCATGCTCAACAACTTCAATCTTTGCCTTATGCTTCACTACAACATCCGGACATGAAAGACAGTGTCTGTAAACTCTACTAGCACTGTTGATACATTCTCTCATTTCATCAATGCATACAAACAAAGCTCTCTATGCATCATTGCACTACTTCAGCATACTTTGCATATCATCACCTTTTTCTTTTGAATCTTTAGAATCAATAGGTTTCTCAAACAATTTCTCCTTAACAATCTTAGACATGGATTTCAGAAGAACATTACTAATATTTTTTCTGGACCAAATGAATTATCAAAAAAAATTAAAATCTTATCTAACTCAATAGAAGTCAGCCACATCTTATCGATCCTCCTTATTCCATTTGCACTCCCAATAATCTCTAGCAAGTTTGACTCATCATTAGATTCTTTTGCTTCCTCCTCTACAATAACCAACTCTCCTTTAGCCATAGGAGATTCTGGATCCTCAATTATCACAATGTCTTTCTCCTTTTGATCCTTCTTTCTCTTCTTAGATTTTGGGATATTGATAGGCATAGATTCTCTCCTTTTCCTGTTACTAGAGGAATAACCTCCTTTAGTAGAACCTGTAGTAGGGAATTCCAAACTGGCACTCCACATATCTAGAAAGGATTTGAAATAAACATTGCATGCAACCTCTCTTCTGTCCAAACTATTCAAGTATCTAAAGATTTGCCTCACAATCGGGACACCAAGTTCCCATATTACATTCTCCTTAGTCGAATGGGATCCTAGACAATTACTCTTTTGATATAATGTTTTCTAACAACAAATCCCTTAATAATTCACACAAGAAAAACATTCTATCTTCCATAACAAGCATATGCGCCAAGTACATGACAATAACCAAAGTGGAACCTTCTCTATTTCTAAAATAAATATTTTAGGAAATTCCATATGCAACACACCTCACAATGAGATTGATGATTTTATCGATAATCAACGCTCACTGATCACCCATTACACTAGTTAGGGTTTCAACCTCTTTATTCTTTATTTATTTTTTAACCGGAATAGATCCACTATCATATAAACCAATAATAACCGAAATAATCTCCTTCGTAATTGGATTGGGCTTATCCAACATGATGCAATCATCCTGCACATGACTAAGAATTACTCTGATCACCTCCTCATCATCAAACTAGGGAAATTCAGTCCATAGATTCAATCCTTTATGCTCTAACTCCTTGATCTTCTTCAAATCTACATCATTCAGACTCTTTTCCACTTTTTGGATATTATCAGGGTTAAATACCTTCTCCACAACCTGAAAGTCCCCACTGCTCGATTCTTTGACAATCATCTTGGCTTCCATGATTATTTTATCTACTCTACTATGCTTCAACTATTCACAACTCCTCAAGCACTAATAAAATGATAAAGGAAAATGATTTCAAACATCAATACTTATCTTGCCAAAAATCTCCTTTAGGGTTTTGCCACCAAAAATTGTCTTGTTGATGATGTTAGCACAAACCTAGAATTACCATATAGCCTCTCTACCATAGTCATGGTGGATCAACGACATGATCCACTTAGAAGGGGGGATCAAAATATTTTTCTTCAAGAACTCCCCCTGAGCCAAAGCAATGTGCTCAGTTACCAGTGGAAGAGGTGCCTACATTAGATTCAGGTACACTAGGCTCATTTCCATTTTTTACTTCCTTCTTTCTCCAAAACAAAATTTCCTTTTTCTTTGATCCATTATCCTTCATTACACTCTTTTCAATAGATTTATCCATATTTCCATTTCTGCATTGATTAGCATAATGTTTGGATTCTTTGCACTTGGATTCCCTTTCGCTATAGAAGATGTTTTAAAACTAGGCATGCTACTGAGCATTGTGGGTTTGAGAATAAGGAAAATAAGGCTACATGGTGGAAAGACACATCGATACAACATTATATGGTGTCAAAGTTACCCGATCAACCTAGGAGTTTTTCTGAGGTGGTTGCTTTGGAACCACAGGATCTTGTGGCATCCCCTCTAGTTGTCTCTCTTGGTGGGGCTGTTGAAACTATGCATGTATCTCCTGATGTCTCTCATGTGAAGGAGACTTAGGAGGCTTCTTCTGGTGATAGTTATTTGGCTAGTACTCCTTTTTTTACCAAATTTTCTGACTTGCCTGTTGATGTCGAGGTTTTGTCATCTACTGGTTCTAGTGAGGCTATGTCGGTCGAACTAAGGCAGGCTGGTGATGTTGGGGTTTTGCCTTTGTTGTTTGTTGGTTCTGGTGAAACTAAGACAATAGTTGTTGGCTCTCACTCTTAGGATTTTGGTGTATTGGATTGGCATGTTAAGGTAGCACAAGTGGAAGAGGGATGGATTTATGTCAAAGGCAAAAAATCTAAGTCCTTTAAGCCTTCTTTCAATATGACTCTCTGATCCCATAAGAGAAATTTTAAATGTAAACCTTGATGGTTCTTGGGTAGGGGATGGTTTTTGGTTGGTTGTAGGTTGTTTCTTTCTACAACTTTGTTATTTTTGGTTATGGGTGTCCTTTTTACCCATGGTTGACTGGTGTTTTCCTGTTCCTTTTATTTGGACAACTTTCTGGTTGAGGATTCCAGTTCCTATCTTTTTCTAGTTGTAAAGGGTTTCAAGTCCCTTCAAAACCTATTTTTCCCCTAATAAAAAATAACTGATGTTCTTCTTCATTGAATTTACCAAAAGAGTTCTAGATCTACAATGATTATCTTTTTGACCATAACCATTGCATGCATGAAAATATCCATGAAATTTATTGTTCACCTTATTTCCTCCAACTGGATTATGATTCTGATAGTAATTATCTTTATGATCAAATATCTTGCAATTATAACATTGAATGCTTCTATAGTTTTTAGCCTTATGACTAAATTTGTTGCATTTAAAACAACAACCATTAAATTATGGGTACCTTTGTGCATTAGTTTCATGAACTGGTGGTCTTCTTGCATTAGTACTCTGATTCTAGGTCTTGCTTGCATCTTCTGATTTCTTCTTTCCTTCTTCCTTAACTTCTTTGCTTTTGTCTTTGACGTTTTGATTTGAACATTCACCAAACTGAAATCCAAGTCCAGTCTTATCTAAATGAGCTTTCTACATGTTGATCAATTCTTCCAAGAGATTACTACCATCAAGAACGTTATTCTCCACCTTCAACTTCTTCACCTTTTAATCTAGCTTCTCACAATATTCAGTCTTCAACTTGATTGATTCTTTTAGGGTTTCCTCTGCTTTGTTTTTCTCCTCAATTTTTTGTATCATAACTTTAATATTCTCATTGACCTGGTTCAACTTATTGTTAACTTCCTTAGGCCTCAATTTGACACTTTTTCTTATTGCCAAATGCCTTTTAGATTGATTAATCCTAGTGCTACATTAAACGGGAAATGGACTTAGCCTTTCAAGATATTCTTGGTAAGTCTCTTGTTGTGTATTTGGATGATCTGACTGATTTCTCTAAGGAGCTTCAAGATCATTTTTATCATTTACAACAAGTTCTAGAAAGGTGTCTACAACATGAAATTTTCCTTAATCCTAATAGGTCTATTTTTGGGGTTACTGAAGGTAAGCTCCTTGGACATATTGTGTGCAAATAATGTATCAAGATTGATCCAAAGCAGATCAAATAAATACAAATTCTTTCACTTCCCTCAAGTAAGATAGTCATACACTCTTTCTTTGGAAAGGTAGATTTTTGTAATGACCCACTTAGTTTAACCCAAAATTTGTTTGTTTTTTATTGTGCTTGATTCAATCTCATACTCAAGTACATCTATCCAAACAGGATAGACATCCATCTAATTGTGATAGACATATAACTATATATGTTAGGAATATGTCCTTATGGGAAAAGAGGTTTCATCTATCCAAATCGGGATAGGAAACTACCCAAACAAGGTAGGCATCTATTCATAAGAGTAGGGTTTTTTCTAGCCAGAGACTTAGACTCATCGAGACCATCTGGGTCCTAAGTCACTCTCTAAAGACTACACTCCCCTACTAGCAATTCACTGAGGTCACCATCTTTAGGAGTATATAAAAATAATTATATAAACAAGATTGAGTTCTGCCTCAGAATTTGGCCTAAAGCCTCAGGAAGTCAAGAAAATCCATATGGGATTCCTTTTGAGTATGCATTGACTTAAGTTTAATCTTTCAATTAGCATTATTTGTACCCTTTTATTGAAGGACTTAAGGAGCTTTGAAAACCATGTTCAACTCACCCTTAATCAAAACGTAATCCCCATCCTTGAATTCATGAGTACTAGGGACAACTTCATCCCTAGACTGCCTACATATGCGTTTCGACATAGGATCAAGGCATAGAATATGTAGTTCTAGTTTCTAACTATGGTTTAATGTAAACTATTTGGTGGGTACATAACCATTTCTAGGGTCAATGTCCCAAATAGATTCTTTGTGATTTCTACTCATAGTGGTAGCTCTATAGATAAAAGGCTCAAGGTGGCCTTCTTCTTGTGGCCTAAACAACTAAGTCCTATATCCTATCATATCCATCACCCTTGACCCATTATCATCCACTAAAATTCCATCAAGATAAATTAATTTTCAAAATCATCACACACAACCAAACCCTAATGGGGTTTTCTAATATTTAATTAAATGAATGATAGTTCATTTAATTTATTTTTTTAGATTATCGATCCAAGGGGGATTACCTGCTCCTTGGATTTTAACTTCCAAATGACCTTTATTTCTCCCCAACGATTTATAGGGATGATGCCACAAACATTTTTATTTCAACTTTACTAGGTGTAAGTGCAGTAGTTCAACGCGACAACATTACCCGTAAGTGTGACCTAGAGGCACCATAGATATCAAACACTACTAAGTTTTTGGTTTCATCTTGTAATGCCCCGCCAGGAACCCCAAAGGAATACCACAAAACTAGGCAACAAGGGTGAAATAATTTTTTTTTTTAAGTATAAAACATATTAAGTGCATTAATTACTACATTGCACAATAATAACACAAGCGGAAGACTTACACCAGATTTCCTAAAGGGTTACCAATGAAGATTAAAATTAAAAGTTAAATTGCACATTTATGATTAATCCAATTAATCCAACTTTACTCAATTAATATAACTAAACATATTACACCATTAAGAGATTGAAATAATAACAATATACTTTCCTTTAAAATAAGGCATTTATACATATCATAATGACAACTGATAAATAACATCCCACTCTTAGGAGTACATTGACCATAAAATACATGGCTTCCAATATACATTTAAAGTTAACATCAATAGAAATAACAAGGTTACATAAATTTAATGATACAATTGACCACATAGGTCTCAAAACAATAAACTCCAACATGAGCTATAACATGAATCACAAACCACAGGTACACCTGCGAAGCCAATCCTCGCATTAAGGTAAGAATAGGAATATCTGATGGGAAGTGGCACTACCACTTGACTATGTGATCCCAAAATGGAATCACCCCACCATTCTAGGAGCTAGTAGAGGATCCTCAAGCAAGCATAAACAAGACAAGGATGATAGAACAAAATGACTCCACAATAATCATGTGACTTGAACTCACAATACACTAGTGACCCTAAAGAGAGAGTGTCATCGCATGGCTTAAGATGGTTACCCTAGGTAGGTCTCCATAGGTCCCGACCTCTATCCTAGGTTATCCTGGTAACCTTTCCCGAACCCCCAGCTCCATCTAAGTCTCATGTGGACCCTACCAACCTTTCATGAAGACAAGGTGGTAGGTTTTCCATTCCAAGCCTTCCCACTACATCTTGAGCCTATACAAGCACTCAACCATGTGCGGGGTACAATATCTTAATTAGTATTACAACTACCCACCCCCTCATCAATTATTAGATTATCACTTATTAACTGACTTTCAAGGGGTTATTCTACCATCCAATTTGGGTGCGGCCCCCACTCAAAAGCCACTCTCTCATAGGACACTAACAAACATGGTCACTCTATGAGGACCTTATGGTGAAACAAAAGGCCATAACACCACTATCCAAATACAAGTGGCCAAAACAAAGGCATACCAACCCTAGACCAACCATAAGGATCAAGCACTACATGGTTACAACAACATGGTTACACTACATTACTTGGTCAAGAGATACCAAAATACGTCACAATAGGACGACTGACATAAATGAGGGATAACAACCAATTAAACCCCCTTGCAAGAAAAGCTAAAATCACTAAGACCCAACACAGTCAATCTTTTAAAAGAACAACAATCATGGATATAACTTGCAATTTTCATCGATCAAATTATACAAATCATCAACACCATGAAATTACAAGAAAATCAAGTCATCATTGCACTGATAGGGCTAAGGATCTAACTAATCAGAATAATTCATTTAATTCATTTAATTTGAAATAGTGAAAATCATAATGAAAATAATAGACAAATATTTCCCAATTAAAACAAGCAAACCCACTTTATTATATTATTAATAAATTAATAACAATTATTATATATACCAAAATATATATGTATATAATAATCGTTAAAATCGATTAATAATTAATAAATTTCCAATTTTAATTACAAACATTCTAATAGTCTGGAAATATTACTTGATACAATAATATGTATTAATAATATTAATTTAACTATAATGCATTCCCAAAGAACAATATATGGAGGTAGGGCACAAGAGAAAGAGTAAAAAATGAATTGAAGTTCTCTTATTGTGTGAATTGCCTCTTGTTCACAGAAATCAGGTGTATATCGATCAGATCAAAGGTTAAATGCGCATTGCAAATTAGGAGCTGCTTTCCAGACACAACAAACCAGATTCAGATTTTGAGCCAGACATAGAAGCAATACCTTAGGTAGTGAATAGAGGGCCTTCTTCACTTTTGTCTAACGACACAGCTCAGAAGAAAGTTACAGTGGCTTGTGGAGTTAAGGAAATAGATCGATAGATTACCTTAAATACAAGGGTTCACAACATCAAGTGAAGAATCAATAAGTAGGTTTCATTTTCAAATTCTATGGCATATACAGATTAATGTTTGTCGATATGTCACACTCTTTAACATGGCTAGGGCATCCCAAGACTAGGCAGAGCAAAGGAATAAAAACACAGAACAAATTGAATCATAGCGAAATCAACCTGTGATCTCAGTGGAGAACACGATGGACAATTTAGGGTTTTACAGAAGGCAAAAGTGGCAGCACCGTAAAGAAAATCTAAAAGACAATAATGGCCAATAGAAGGCATTTGGGTTAATGGGTGGATGTGATAACTTAATGATGAGCGAATAGTACCAAACCAATACTGAGAGGGTGGGGGTGAATCAGTACAGGCAAAAAAATAGTCCAAAACTGGTTTGACAGCAGACACTTCAAATGATTGGCAGACAGTGACATCGGTTTGAAATAGAGTGCAACTAGTAAAGCTAAGAATGTCTGAGACAAGCATTAATTGGTTACTCACTTAGATTTTCACTCAACTCAAGACTACACTACCATTTCACCCTTATGCATAAATAGGTAATCTATCATCAGATCATAATAATAGCTAGTTCATAAAACACATAACCATCATATGCTTGACAGACAATAGCAAAGCATCACAAGATAAAAGCATCACACATGACATACATATTTTTCACGTGGAAACCCAACTAGGTAAAAACATGGTGAGGATGAATACCCACAAGCTATTTTTGAACTCTTTAGAAGTCCACTCTGTTAGGAGCCTTGTCCGGTTAGAGACATTACAAAAGGTTCTGCTAGGAACTGATCCTGTTAGAGATCACTTGGTTAAGGGATGGCTACAATACCCAGTTAAGGGTTAAACCCTGTTAAAGGTTACCTTGTTAGAGGATTTCAAGAACTTAATAGCTAAAGGATTCTGAACTCAGTAGCTTTGAATTACCCTGTTAAAGGATTTTCAGCAAGCCGGTTAAGGCTACCCTGTTAAGGGATTTTCCAACTGTTGAGGTGGTTAGAGATCAATAGGTATTACAATGATCTGGTAACAGCACTCAATGCCAATGAAGATCTACTTAAGCTCCTCTTCACCTTCTACACTTACACTCTGCAGGTATCACTTCTCTCCTTTTGGTCAGGCAAGAATCACGTATCCCTTCTCTTGGATACACACACACAACTTTTGCCAACAACCTTAGAAAGAGACACAACATTGACCTTATAGGAAAATAGATAGGTCGGTAGCATAAACCCTTAACCCTAAATCTGTTAGGTTAAGGAATTCAAACGGTTCAATCCTGACCATTGAGAACATTCCATTAATTGCAATAGTCTTGATCCAATCTCAAGACATTCTCCATCATCTATTTTCACTGATTCCATGGTGGTTGATGACCCATCACACGTTATCACCATTTTACAGACTTCACACATTCCCAAGGTAGATAGGAACAATCTCCTTTATGCAATATCCTTCACGCGCACAAGGCTGATGTGGCAACATGATCTGTTCTTCATTACAATGCTAACTCATCACACAATGTCACCAATTGAGCCATACAAGATTGAAGCACTTCAACCGGAAACCCTAAAGTTGAGACTACCAACCGGTAGTCATACAATGCTTCCATGTGTCATTTCCCATAACCATATGCCGATTCACCTTGAACAAGCACACCGCTTCACTTTGGCACAAATGTCAGTTCACAGTGCTATACCAGTTCTCACATATGTCGGTTCACACCTCTTCAACATATTGACATCAATGACAACATACAATGTCATTATGTCCACATACCAATTCACATAATGCCAACAATCTCCCCCTTTGGCATTGATGGCAATATACAAAGATATCTCTTTGCTTCACATCTTCTCCCCCTTTGACAACAATGCCAAAGTAGAGGCACAAGCTTCCCTGTTCCATTATGCTGCTCCCCCTGAGGAGTAGCATCCTTCAACACATCAATCCTAAAGAAATATTTCACTATGCAATACATGACTGATGTTGAGCATATACCTTTAGTTTACCTCCTGAAGGGGAAGTACCCCTAATTCACCTCTTAAGTATATAAATGTAGTCTCTGGGAGAGGCTTGGTGAATATGTCTGCTAGCTACTCCTTACTGGAAACATGTTCCAGTGCAATTCTTTGTTCTGAACCTTTTCCCTTAAGAAATGATACTTATGCTCAAAGTGCTTGGTTCTAGAATGTAAAACCGGATTCTTGGAGATATTAATTGCACTAGTATTGTCACAAAATATACTTACCAGTTTAGATACAAGAACTTTGAAGCCACTCAATAAATGCTTCATCCAAATTATCTAAGTGCAGTTCATGAAGGCTACAACATTCTCTACTTCCGTTGTAGACTAAGAGATACAACTCTGCTTCTTACTCATCCATGAGACTAGTCTACCATTGAGGAAGAATGCACCACCAGTTATTCTCTTCCAGTCATTTACATTACTAACCCAATCAGCATTTATGAACACTTTCAAGTTGAAATAATTGCTATATGGATACCACAATCCATAGTCAACAATTCCCTTCAGATACCTAAGAATCTGCTTGACTGCAACCAAGTGGGATTCTCTTGGACTTTTCTAGAACCTTGGAGTAATGCCAACTGCGTGTGCAATATCCAGTCTGCTATGCACTACATAATGCAATTTACCAATCATTGATCAGTATTCCATTTCATCAACCAATGCCGAGTTATCCTCTTTGGATAGTTTACAATCGATCACCATCAATGTACCAACTGGTTTGCTATCTTCCATGCCAAAAGTCTTCAACACTTCTTTGACATATTAGGACCGAGTGATAAAGATTCCATTATTTATCTACTGGATCTATAGTCCAATGAAGAACTTAATCTCCCCTATGAGTGACATTTCAAACTCTTTCTTCATCTCATCTGCAAATTCATGACTCATCTTGTCATCTCCACCAAAGATAATGCCATCAATAAATACCTCACAGATCAAGATCTGATCTCCTTCAGACTTCAAGTAGATATTGCTATCTTCACTTGTTCTTTCAAATCCAATCTTCACAAGATGGGAATGCAGACGTTCATACAATGCCCTAGGTGCCTGCTTTAGTTCATATAGGGCTTTATATAGCCTACACACCATGTCACTATCTTCAAATAGGGCAAACCCATCTGGTTGCTCAATATAAACCTCCTCTTCAAGTACACCATTTAGGAATGTAGATTTTACATCCATTTGATATACTTTTAAACCTTTAAAAACTGCATATGCAAGAAGCATACAGACCCCTTCCAATCTGGCTACAGGAGAAAAGGTTTCTACATAGTCTTCTCCTTCTTCTTGAGCATATCCTTTGCATACCAATCTGGCTTTGTTTCTAATCATTGTGCCATCCTCATTCAGCTTATTTCTGAAGACCCATTTGGTACCAATGGCATTTTTATGCTCCGATCTGGGTACCAAAGATCATGTACCATTTTTCTCTATCTGGTCAAGTTCCTCTTCCATTGCCTTGATCCAGTCTTCATCTTTATGTGCCTCTTTTAAATGATTTAGGCTCAAATTCAGAGATCATACAAGAGTTTTCTTTGACCTTTCTTCTTGTAAGGATTCCTACATCCTTATCTCCTATGATCTAATTAGGATCATGACTCATCTTGACATATTGAGGAATGGTCTTGATGGATTCCTCTTGCTTTTCTTCTTCATCCTCATCTCCATCAGTATCAACATCTACATTTACCAGTGTAGGAACACTATTACTGGTACTCAGTTGACTAACAATCGGTTCCTAGAAGGTTGCAACCAGTTCATTTATTGCTTTCTCACTGTCGGTTTCCTTAGTTTTCTCAGAGGTTTCATCAACTCTTACATTGATGCTTTCCATAATTCTCTGAGTCTTATTGTTGAAACACTTGAGAGCTTTTCTCTTGGTGCAATATCCAAGGAATATTCCCTCATCACATTTCACATGAAATTTACTCTGGTGTTCACTCCTCTTGATGTAACATTTGCTACCAAACACTCTAAAGTAGCTAACCACAGGTGTCTTACCGGTCCAATACTCATAGGGAGTTTTATCCTTACCTTTCTTGATGAGTATCCGATTCATTGTGTAGAGTGATGTGCTCACCGCTTCTCTCCAAAAGGTGTGAGCTACCTTTCCTTGAATCAACATGGTTCTAGCTGCTTCAACCATAGTCCAGTTATTCCTCTCTATCGGGCCATTCTGCTCTGGAGTCGTAGGGGCGGACAATTTCCTCTTGATGCCATGTTCTTCACAGTACTTGTTGAATTCACCGGAAGTGAATTCCCCTCCTTGATCGGTTCTCAAGCACTTGATCCTTTTACCACTTTCCTTCTCCACTAAAGCTCTGAAAGCTTTGAACTTTACAAAGGCTTTAGACTTGTCTTTCAAGAATGTGACCCACATCATTCTTGAGCAATCATCAGTGAGAATCATGAATTACCTATCACCTTACACACTTCTAGTTTTCATAGGACCACACAAATTAGTATGCACAAGATCAAGCAAGTTGTCAGCAGTGAAAGATTTACCTTTAAAGGTTGAGGAAGACATTCTCCCCAATTGACACTCTCTACACAAGGTATTATCCGATTTGCTTAGCACCGACAACCCTCCAACTGCCTTGATCTTACTAGCTTTCACAATGTTATCAATGTTTACATGGTAAAGTCTCATATGCCATATCCAACTATCATCAAATTTTGCCATAAGACATGTACTTATATTTGCATTCAGATGAAATAGGTTACCTTTGGTCTGCATGTTAGTGGGCATCGATTCACCATTCTTTCCTTTGATTCTGCAAACTCCATTCTTGAATTTTAGAGTGAGGCCATTGTCATTCAGTTGGGCAACACTCACAAGGTTGTGTCTGAGACCATCAACCCAATACACATTGTCAGTACTACTCTTTCCATTCAGAGAGATGGACCCTCTGCCTTTGACCATGCATGGTGCATCATTGCCAAAGTGAACCACACCACCATCATACTCCTCCAAGGATAGAAACTTGCTCTGATCACCAGTCATATGGTGAGAACAACCACTATCAATGATCCACTCATTATAATTATCAAAGAGGGAGACAAGAGCCTTCTTGTCTGACACATCTTCTTTGACAGCAACAAACAGAATATCTTCATTTTTTTCATCCTCTGATTCTTCATCTATGACACCTTCATCAACTGCCACAAAATAGTTTCTCTGGTTTCCTCCTTTGAATTTATTGAACCTTTCCAATTTTTCCTTGTTGTCACCATTAGGACAGTTTATAGCAATATGTCCTATCCGGTTGCAAGAAAAGCATTTCAAAGGTAGCTTACCTTTGTATTTGTCAGTTCCTTTTGGAAGTTTCCTGGAAAGGAGGGCTTCAAATGCCATTAGAATCTCCTCATCATCCATTTCTCTGCTCTGTCTTGGTTCACCACTAATGCTAGCATCTTTTCCTTTTCGGGATGGTATAGCAGAAGCTTTAAAAGTTGATTCAGTCTTTTGAACACTGCCATCAAAACTATTTAGCTCATAGGCTGTCAACTTTTCTATGATGGAGTCTAAGGATACCTTAGTCTTGTCTATTGATCTCAGCTCCTAAATAGCAGCAACCCTTATTGCATAGACCGGCAATAGGGATCTCAGGACTTTGCTTACCACAGTGGCATCTTCTATTTTACCACCTGTACTCTTGATATCTCCAACAACGGTTTTGATCCTTATTCCATACTGTTGAATGGTCTCACCTTCAACCATCTGCATATCTTCAAACTTCCCTCTAAGGCTTTCTTCCTTAGCCTGTTTTACATGCTCATCACCACCAAAGATATTTTCAAGAGTATCCCATACCTCTTTGGGATTTACCTTATCCTGAACATCAATAAACTCAATGTCAAATAAACTACTAATTAGGGCTTCCATGACTTGCCCATTCTCCCGCATCTCTCTCTTTTGGTCATTGGTAAGGGTACCGATAGGAGCAACATAGACAGTCTCAACATAGCTCCAGTGTTGAGAACCCATGCTTCTGATAAATATCTTCATTTTGTCTTTCCATATACTAAAAATTTCTATGTTAAACTTTGGACCTTCCCTCTTCATCATTAGACTAGGATCTTTACCTCAAGCGGTTAAGCTTATAGCATAGAGGACCTGGAGGATGCTCTGATACCAATTGATAACTTAATGATAAGTGAATAGTACCAAACCAGTACTGAGAGGGGGGGTGAATCAGTACAGGCAAAAATATAGTCCAAAACCAGTTTGACAGCATACACTTCAAATGATTGGCAGGCAGTGACATCAGTTTCAAATAGAGTGCAACCGATAAAGCTAAGATTGTCTAAGATAAGCATTAACCGGTTACTCACTTAGCTTTTCACTCAACTCGAGACTACACTACCATTTCACCCTTATACATAAATAGGTAATCTATCATCAGATCGTAATAACAGCTAGTTTAACATGTTTTATTGACAGGCATAAAACATAGAACCATCATATCCTTGACAGACAATAGCAAAGCATCACAAGATAAAAGGATCACACATGACACACATATTTTTCAAGTGGAAACCCAACTAGGAAAAACCATGGTGGGGATGAATACCCACAAGCTATTTTTGAACTCTTTAGAAGTCCACTTTGTTAGGAGCCTTGTTCAGTTAGAGACATTACAAAAGGTTCTACTAGGAACTGATCCTATTAGAGATCACCTGGTTAAGGGATGGCTACAATACTTGGTTAAGGGTTAAACCCTGTTAAAGGTTGCCTTGTTAGAGGATTTCAAGAACTCAATAGCTAAAGGATTCCGAACTCAGTAGCTTTTAATTACCCTGTTAAAGGATTTTCAGCAAGCCGGCTAAGGCTACCCTGTTAAGTGATTTTCCAACTATTGAGGTGGTTAGAGATCAACAGGTATTACAATGATCTGGTAGTAACACTCAATGCCAATGTAGATCCACTTAAGCTCCTCTTCACCTTCTGCACTTACACTCTACAGGTATCACTTCTCTCCTTTTGGTCTGACAAGAATCACGTATCCCTTCTCTTGGATACACACACGCAACTTTTGCCAACAACCTCAGAAAGAGACACAACATCGACCTTATAGGAAAATAGATAGGTCGGTAGCATAAACCCTAAACCCTAAATCTGTTAGGTTAAGTAATTCAAATGGTTCAATCCTGACCATTGAGAACATTCCATTAATTGCAATAGTCTTGATCCAATCTCAAGACATTCTCCATCGTCCATTTTCACCGATTTCATGGTGGCTGATAACCCATCACACGTTATCACCATTTTATAGACTTCACACATTCCTGAGGTAGATAGGAACAATATCCTTTAAGAAAGATCCTTCACATGCATAAGGCTAACATGGCAACATGATCTGTTCGTCATTACAATGCTAACTCATCACACAATGTCACTGGTTGAGCCATACAGGCTTGAAGCACTTCAACTGGAAACCCTAAAGTTGAGACTACCAACCAGTAGTCATATAATGCTTCCATGTGCTGGTTCCCATAACCATATGTTGGTTCACCTTGAACAAGCACACTGCTTCACTTTGGCACAAATGTCGGTTCATAGTGTTATACCGGTTCTCACATATGCCAGTTCACACCTCTTCAACATATTGACATCAATGACAACATACAATGTCATTATGTCCACATACCGATTCACATAATGCCAACAGGATGTGTGCTGGGAAGACCCACCTCATGTTCTATAGTGGGTCTACACAAAAAATAGATGAAAGGACATGGCGATACAGGTAAACCAAAGTGAAAATAACAAGGTTTTTCGGCCAGTTTCAAAATACTTTCAAGGCTTCTTTCAGAACAGACATAGTGTGGCATGGAGGCAGAATAACAATGGAAGGATATTCACTCAAGGATATTTTAAAAATGGTGTGAATCAAGGAAATTCTAAGAAGCAATTAAAGGGCTTTTCGAGGAAATGGTCTTTGGATCTGGGCAATCAACAAACATTTGCTAGGGTTGTTGGCTTGGCAAATAAGGAGACTGTAGCTAGGGTTTTTGTTTCTTCTCAGCAGGTGGGAAATAAGGTAGATGTGAACCTCAAGGAAACTAGTCCAAAAAAGGTAAGTACGATACCTACTGATCCTATTCTACCGGGGGTTTCTTCATCACAGGTTTGGGCTCCTATCCCTTGTATCAATCTTCTAGGTTCCTATGTTGATAAGAAAGTGAATTGTTTGTATATGAATACTATTTCTAGGGAAATTTGGTGTGATCAAATTAGTTTGTTAAATATTTATCATAAATTGTAGAAAAGATGAGGGGATATGCATTATTTTCAATTATTGTCTGCAAATTATTTTATTATTGTCTTTGATTCTCCTTCTTTCAAAGATGAGGTATTAAGAACTTCACATCATTGGTTTGGAAAACATTTAATTTCAATTGCAGCTTGGAAACCTTTTTTTGTTCCTACTTGGTCTAATTTGAAACTTATTCCTTTCTGGTTTGGTTTACCTAAAATTCCTTTTGAATTTATGAATCCAGATGTTCTTGAGCAAATTGGAAATACTTTTAAAACTTTTTTAACATCTAAAATGGACTTTGTGGAGGGGGAGGTTTTGGTAAAAATTTGTGTTCTTATTAACCCTAACAATGCTTGCCCCCGTACTTGTAATATCAAGTCTCATGATGGTATTTGAAGCTAATCAATTGAGAAATTAGATACGGAGCTTCTTAAGTCTCCTTTACTTTTGGATGCTCTATTACTTATGGATTTTAAGAAAAACCAGCAGGTTGTTGTCTCTATCCCTAAATTCCTTTATAAAGATAGTTTGTCAATGGGATCTTTGGTTGAAAGACGTGGAAATGTCTCTTCACATAAATTGGTAGAAACAGGTCACATTAATCTTGAAAATAATCCATTGTGTCATAGTTATGGGAAACCAAATGATCACACTTCGGGTTCAGTCTCACTTTCATCTTTACTGAAGACATTTTCTAAGAATGGGGGTATAGTGATGGATGGTAATCCCCCGATGAATGGAGTAGATCATCCATTGATAATAGATTGCCCTAAGATGCCAAATAATCACATAAAGGGTAAGGATGACAATTTGTCTTCATGCACTCATAAGGAGGTTTTGGATTCTTCAAAGAATGTGAATCTAGATAAAAATGCAGTGGTTGATATGGAAACTATTAAATAGGTACCTACCATAGGTTTTCCTAATGATGCTTCTTTTGTTCAGGAAATTAAGAATTTGGTGTCTAATAATTCCCCTCTGAATGTTGAAATTAATATGACTAATGAATATTCCTTAGGGAATAGTAATCTGTCAAAGATTATCCTTGTTATTATGCCAGATGAGAATCCGGCTCAACAAGTAAATGATATTTTTAACAATCACGCACATCAGATGGATGTGGGTATTACTAATAGAGTTGTTTGTTGAATTGAGAATTATTTGGGGGGTATAAACTCGACCCTTCCAATTTCTGCATCTACTAATCCTTTTGCGGTTTTGGCTACAACAGAGCTGGGTTTTGAAGATAATCCAATTATCCTAGCTTCTCCAAAGTCATGCAAGAGTATACCAATTGTCCGAACAACTCTGGTTTTTTCACCATCAGTGGTTTCTCTTGGGAGAGGTAGGCCTCCAAATAATCTTAAGACTCAAATGGAAATTGATGCTGGGATTCAAAAGACTTTGTCCCTTTCTCTTGTTGGTGGGTAAGGGAGGCATTCAGTCTCTCTTGGTAGGCCTAAGAAAACATGCCTAACTCCTGTAAGTGTAAAAAGAAAGAGGAGTAAAAGATCTGTGACTAGTCCTCCGGTGACAAGATCAGGGGCTGTGAAACATAATTTGCAAGGTTGCTTTGGGGAAAGCAAAAATTCTCTGATTAATGGGAAGAGGGGAGATTTGGCCTCCCCTCGAGGACAATGAGAATTATTTCTTGGAATGTTAGGGGCTTAAATGCCCCTAACAAGAGATGCTTAATTAAGTCCCAGATGGACTTAATTAAGTGTGATATTTTTATGTTGCAAGAAACAAAGTTGTCAAAGGAGTATGCTGATTTGTTTTTTTCATCTTGGAGAAGGTGGAATTTTCTTTTTTCTCCTAATTGTGGTTCTTCAGGAGGTTTGGAATTGTTTTGGAATAGTTATAATATTGAGGTACAGTTAGTGGCATCTACTACAAATTGGATGTTGACTTTAGTTATAAGCAATATTTCAAAGGTTAAATTCTGGCTTTTTAACATTTATGCTCCGTCAGGAATTCAAGGGAAGAGTAAGTTATGGGGTGAATTAAAGAGGATTTCTTCTCCCTTAAGACAAGGTTCCTTTATTATCTTCAGGGGTGATTTTAATGCTATCACTAATTTAGATGAGAAAAGAGGAGGTGTTTTCCCTAATAAATGGATTATGGATGACTTTGGGGATTTCATTTCTGATATGAGCCTTTTTTATTGTAAGTCTCAGAATGGGGTTTTCACATGGACAAACATGAGAAGGGATTTGTCTCAGATTGTTGAGAGATTAGATCAGTTTTTGTTATCTAAGAATTGGATTGATTCAGATTTTGAATTCTTTTCCTCTATTCTACTGGTCTCGGGTTCTGATCATTTTCCAATTTCCCTGTCACTTATTGAGGATAGGGATTCTTGTAAGTCTCCATTTAAATTTGAGCCCATGTGGTTTAGGGATTCTTCCTTTTTTCCTCTACTTATAAAATGGTGGAATTCTACAATGGTGGAATTCTACTCCTTTTTGTTCTAGGTCCCATATGTTTCAAATTGCTAAGAAGTTACGTTATTTGAAATTGAATATTAAGGAATGGAATATCTCACATTTTAAGAACATTTTTGAGGAGAAACAAAGGATTCAAGATATGATTGAGTGTCTTAATACTCATGTGCTTCAACATGGTATGATGCCACAAGTTTTTGATGAATTGAAGTCACTAAAATTATAGCTTGAGGAGGTGTAAGCTAGAGAGGAAATCTATTGGAGACAGAAATCTAGAGAGTTATGGCTTTCAGATGGTGACAGGAACACAAAATTTTTTCATTCTTCAACTAAGATTAAAAGATGTAAGAATAGTATATCATGTATTCAGTGTCAGAATGGGAATTTAGTGACAGAACAGGAGGACATTGCTTCAGAGGCAGTTAGGTTTTTTAAGTCATTATTAGCTTCAGAAAATGGAAATCTCAGTAATGATATTATATCTAATATTCCTCCTTTAGTATCTTTGGAAGACAATAAGATGTTGATGTCTCCCTTTTCCTTAGGAGAAGTTAAGAGTGGTGTCTTTTCCATGAATCTGAATAAAGCTCTGGGACCAAATGGTTTTACTCCTTTATTTTTTCAGAAATGTTGGGATTTTGTGAGAAATATTGGGATTTTGTGGGAAATGATGTTTTATTGGCTCTCGAGGAAGCTAGGAGAAATAGGTCTATTTTAAAAGAACTTAATACTACAATGATTGCAAATGTTCCTAAAAAAGAGGATACTAATACTTTTGCTGACTTCCACCCCATTGCTTTATGTAACACTTTGTATAAGATATTTACGAAGGAAATTTCCCTTAGGTTGGCAAAAATTCTACCTAGGATCATTTCATTGGAGCAAGGTGGTTTTGTTCCTGGAAGGGAGATGAGAGAGGTGCAATTGTAGCACATGAGGTTCTGCATTCTATTTCCACCCAAAGAACCCCAACCATGATACTTAAAACTAGACATGATGAAGGCTTATGATAGAGTAGAGTGGGGGGCTTTATGTGTTGTTCTTGAGAAGTTAGGTTTTTCCAAGGCCTAGGTCAAATGGATTAGCGCATGTATTTCTTTTGCAAGATTCTTGGTTTTAATTAATGGTTCTCCTTGTGGTTTTTTCACTTCTTCCAGGGGTTTGAGACAAGGAGATCCCCTTTCTCCCTTTTTGTTTATTCTCCTAGCTAAAACCTTTAGTTGGGCTATTAGGGCTGCTAAAGTGGGGGGGCTTTGGAAAGGTATAAGGATTTAGAATATTCGCCAAAGTGTTTCTCATTGTCTCTTTGTAGATGATAGTCTGTTATTTGGACATGCTTTGTTAGTTGAGGTAAAATTGATTAAAGGAATAATACAAAATTATGCATCATTTTCTGGTCAGAAAGTGAATGGTGATAAATCAAAGATTTTCTTCCTTAATACATCATAACTGGTTCAGCATAGGTTGCAATCCTTTTGGGGATTTGAGACTAGAAATATTCCATGTACTTACCTTGGGATTCCTTTCTTTGTTAAACAGGATAAGATTGGTTTTTGGGATAAGATTATTTTGGTCATTTCTAAAAGAATTCTCTCATGGAATGATGGATGGTTAACTTTGGCGGGTAAAATTGTTCTCATCAAGTTTGTTTTGAATGATGTTCCCATATATCTCATGTCTGTTTTGAAGTCCCCAAAAGCAACTATTGTTAGTTTATAGGATACTCTTAGAGATTTTCTTTGGAACAATAATAAAGATGGAAAGAAGAAACTCCCTTTAGTTGCATGGGATAAGGTATGTTTGCCTAAGGAACTAGGGGGAATAGGAATTCAGAGTTTGGAGAATCAAAATTTAACCTTAGGTGCTAAGTTGGTTTGGAAATTATATGACAAGCCTAGCTCCTTAAGGGCACAGATTATGTTTGCCAAATATTTAAATAATGGACCGAGAGAGTACATTTTTAAAGTCTCAAATTCTCCTTCGGGTTCTGCTATTTGGAATTTCCTTTATAAATGTAGATCAGTTATTTTGCCTCATCTCTCATGGATTGTTCATAATGGTAGAAAGGTCAGATTCTGGGATGAAGTATGGAATGGACACACACCTCTGGTGAATATTAGGGATTGGTCTCCTCTGATCACTATTATTTCCTCCCTTTGGGGTGTTTTAGTAGCAGATTATTTTAAAATTGTGACTAGTGGACCCCTTAAGCTAGCTAGATGGAAGTCAGTTGATTTCTTAGATGTTGATCAAAGTATGAAATTAGATTTTAAGAAGATTTTGGGGGATAGAATTGCATTTCTTTCTGATTCTGAGGATTAACTTATTTGGACAAAGAATATTTATGGTATCTACACTATTAAAGATGGTTACAACTCTCTTATGGTTGCTAAAGATTTATCATCCTGGCCTTATAAATTGTTTTGGCATTCATCTTGTCTTCCTAAAACTGGAGCCTTTGCTTGGTTGGTAGTTCAGGATAGAGTCCTTACAAGTATGAGATTGGACAGGCTTGGTATTACTGTTGTTTTCCCTTGTGTCCTTTGTAACAAAAATTTGGAATCTTCTTCACACCTGTTACTACATTGTGATTATTCTTATGAATGTTGGCAGTGGTTGTTTGAGAAGTTTAATATATCCTTTGTTATTAGTAAGGATCTCATTTCCCATTTTAGATCTTGGCCCTTTATGTTTGCCTCATCTTTTTATGCATATCTTTGGATCATATATCCATCTATTGTGATTTAGAATGTCTGGCTAGAGAGAAATAACGAGATATTTAAAAAAACAAGTTCTCCTATGTCTGATGTTCTATTAAAAATTGAGTCTTCAATCTCTGAGGTTGCTTTGTCATTTATTTATAAGAATTTGGAAAATATTACTTCTTTTTCGCACTGGGATAGTAGAGTTACTAGAGTTTAGAAGATGTTGTCAGTTTGATCCTCTCATGGTTCAATTCTTAAAAAGAATGATGCAATAGGTAAGAGATGCTCTTCTAGATGGAAACCTCCTCCACAGGGGCACTTTAAACTGAATTTTGATGGGGCCTCTCATGGTAACCCTGGGTCGGCTGGGGTAGGCATGGTAATTTATGATCACAATGCAAATTTTATTCGAGCTAAGTGTCATGCTATTGGTTTTAAAACTAAAAATTATGCAAAATTTCATGCTTTGTCTTTTGGATTGGATATGACAATCTCTTTGGGAATTAAGGACTTAATAATTGAAGGCGATTCTATGGTGATTATTCAATGTGTTATGAAAAAGAAATCAAATTATTGGAATTTACAATATATACTTGATCTCATTTTACAAAATTTAGAATTGTTTGAATCTTTCTTGTTATCCCATTGTTACATAGAAGTTAATAAGATTGCAGATTATTTGGGAAATTTAGCCATTGATAGAAATGCTAATCAGCAAGTGGTGGGTTTTAAGGAAATTCCTTCTAGGGTATGGGAAGGTTTGTAGCAACAGTTATGTGATTTTCTTGAGTAATGTTGATGTAAAATTTTATGATGATAATTATGTCACAACCCTCCTTTATCATTTTTTGATTTAAATACAATTCTATCATATTTTTGGATAAGCTATTTAAATGATTGAATAAATGTTATAAAAAGAATGAAAATAATAATACACACACACACACACACATGGAAAATATACATTAATTTTATTTATTTATTTTCCACTTCCAATTATGGCACATGTTGTAGGAAGAATAAGAAGCTTCTAGGGGATTCTCCACCACCTTGCATGTAACTCCCCCACTAAGTTTAATCAATTTGCATGAGTCCAATATTGGAAAAGAATCTCTTTTTTTAATTAAAATTTCTAGATAGTGGAATAGAGGGATTTTTCTTATAAATGATATGCAAGTTTTCAAAAATGGGGGTTGGTTATTCCTTGAAGAAATTCTTCTCTCAAGTAATTGTTTTGGTAGTCATATTTCATTTTGGAGAATAGCTAAGGTTGCTTTGGAGGATTTTTTTTCAAGCTTGAAGGATCAAGGGAGGCTAATTGAAGGATTCATAGGGGATTCTACATCAATTGCAAGTATTCAGGTTCTTTTAATTTAGTTTTATTTTATTTTGAATCATGCATCTTATTCTCGTTACGAATTAGATTAGATCAATCTTGTTTCAATTTCTTGATGAGAATTAGATCAATTTGTTTCAATTCCTTGCTGAGTATTAGATTAGTAAAAGAAAAATAAAGAGAATCTTATTTCAATTCCTTGCTGAGAATTAAATTAGATCAATCTTTATTTCCTTCCTCTAATTCATCTCTTTGGTTTTTCAAATAGAAATCTGAATCTCATCCGTTTAATAAGATCTCTTTGTGAATAATAGTTGAACCAAAATTCCTCTATGATTATCAGTTGAAATTGAAGAATATATCTCCTGTGAATGAATCCTTGATCTCATTTGATTCCATAAATATTTTTCTATTATCTGGTTATATATCCTCTCTGTGAAAATTAGTTGAAATGGAGGAATAGTTTTCGCTGTGAATAATTCTCTGTGATATTCTCATTTGATTCCATAAATATTTTTCTATTATCTAGTTATATATCCTCTTTGTGAAAATTAGTTGAAATGGAAGAATAGTTTTTGCTATGAATGATTCTCTATGATATTCTCATTTGATTCCATAAATAGTTTTCTATTATCTGGTTATATATCCTCTCTGTGAAAATTAGTTGAAATGGAGGAATAGTTTTCACTGTGAATAATTCTCTGTGATATTCTCATTTGATTCCATAAATATTTTTCTATTATCTGGTTATATATCCTCTTTGTGAAAATTAGTTGAAATGGAGGAATAGTTTTCACTATGAATAATTCTCTGTGATATTCTCATTTGATTCCATAAATATTTTTCTATTATCTGGTTATATATCCTCTCTCTGAAAATTAGTTGAAATGGAGGAATAGTTTTCGCTGTGAATAATTCTCTATGATATTCTCATTTGATTCCATAAATATTTTTCTATTATCTGGTTATATATCCTCTCTGTGAAAATTAGTTGAAATGGAGGAATAGTTTTTGCTGTGAATAATTTTCTGTGATATTCTCATTTGATTCCATAAATATATTTCTATTATCTGGTTATATATCCTCTCTGTGAAAAATTAGTTGAAATGGAGGAATAGTTTTCGCTGTGAATAATTCTCTATGATATTCTCATTTGATTCCATAAATATTTTTCTATTATCTGGTTATATATCCTCTCTGTGAAAATTAGTTGAAATGGAGGAATAGTTTTCACTATGAATAATTCTCTATGATATTCTCATTTGATTCCATAAATATTTTTCTATTATCTGGTTATATATCCTCTCTGTGAAAAATAGTTGAAATGGAGGAATAGTTTTCGTTGTGAATAATTCTCTATGATATTCTCATTTGATTCCATAAATATTTTTCTATTATCTAGTTATATATCCTCTCTGTGAAAATTAGTTGAAATGGAGGAATAGTTTTCGCTGTGAATAATTCTCTATGATATTCTCATTTGGGTCCATTAATATTTTTGTGTCTAGTTATCTACTTATCTATGGAAATAATAGTTGAAAATTGAGGAATGAATCCCTCTGTGAACAACTCTCTGTGTTATTCACTCCTATAAATAAATCCTAATTGTTTACATTAATATTTTATCTCCCATATACTGGTTAAATTCTACTCTCTGTGTTTAAATAAAGTAAAACTGGGAACTATATATATATATATATATATACAAATAAATATAGTATTTATAAATATTTGTGCAAAGTAAATTTTCTTATTGTTTGGGTGCACGGTATCCAGCATGCCATATGGGCTATCGGGCTCGCAGGCGGAGTTAATACTCCGTAATGGGAGTGGTACCATAATGGTACCCTCCACTAGCCTACGGTCACTACTGCGGCAGAGACCGCAGGGTAGTGGAGGGGACCCGTGGGGTCCCACTCCCACTTGACCCCTTTATTAATGCCAATCAACTCTTAAATCATGGCAAATGATATTTGTTAGATTTTTTTTTATATCTGTATAAAATTTTAGTTAATTAAATTCCTTTTTATATATAATTTTAGTTTATTAAAATTTTAAACTTAGATAAATTTTTTTAAATTTATAATTAGTTTTAGCAATTTATAAATTGTAATTAAATTATACCAAATTTTATAAATAGATTTTTTTGATCCACTTAGCAATTGATCCCTATTAAATGATTTGAAGCTAAATTCTATTTTGGGATTAGTGGCTTTATAAGCGATATTCTCGCATATAACTTACACTACCTTCGCCTCATGCAAATGTCTTTACATTGATTTCAATTATTGGTGTTCCCATCTTCATGCAAATTACACGTTTAATTGTTATTATGCAAGTTATATTCAAGTTTTGAATAATAAATAATTTTAGTTATGGTTTTTATTCCATGTCATTCATCAAGTAGTTATTTCAATTAATTGAGCCTTGCAATGTCTAAATATACGCGTTCAATTATTTTCCAAGCATGATGTTTCTCATAAGTTATAAAAATTAAATAAAGGAAGTTGGAAAACCATAACCAAGTAGCGTTCGGTATATACAATGCCTCTAGGTCACGCTTACGGGTAATACCGTCGTGTTGAACTACTGCACTTAATGCCTAATAAAGCTACATCAATGATGTCTGTGGCATCATCCCTATAAATTGCTAGGGAGTAATAAGGGACACTTGGAAGTTAAAATCCAAGGGGTGGGTAATTCCCCTTAGATTGATAATTTAATAAGATAATTCTAAACGATCTTTCATCCGTTGAGTTAAACTATAGTAAACCCCTTTAGGGATGTTGAGTGAAATGCTTTTATGAAATTGTTTTAATCTCGAAGATTGTTGTCAATTGACAATTGGTCAAGGGTGATGCTCATGATAAGAATTAGGATCTAGTTGTTTTAGGCCACAAGCAGTAGGCCATCTTGAGCCTTTGCTTAAGCGCTACCATCGTGGGTAGCAACTGCAGAGAAACTGTTTGGGACATTGACCCTAGAAAGGGTTGCATACCCACTAATCAATTTACATGAAACCATAGAGTAGAAAATAGAACTACATACTTTATGCCTTGATCTCGTGCCGAAGTGGGTATGTAGGCAGTCTTGGGATGAAGTTGTCCCTCATACTCAGGCGCTCGTGGGTGGGGTCTAGGCTTGGTAAAAGAAAGATTGAGTAAGAATCCTATTTTGAAAGATAAGATAATTAAATTGGAAAAAGTAATTCAATGCATACTCAAAAGGAATCCCGTATGGATTTGCTTGACTTCCCGAGGCTTTAAGCCAAATTCTGAGGTGGAATTCAAGCTTGTATTATGTTATTTAATTACTCCTAAGGACGACGACCTTGGTGCACTTCTGTTAAAAGAGTGTAGTACTTAGTGAGTGGCTCAGGACCTGAATGGTCCCGATGAGTCTAAGTCTCTGGCCAGAGCACCTCCTATCCCGATTGGATAGATTCCTACTCTGTATGGGTAGATGCCTATCCCGTATTGGATAGAAAAAATCTTATGTCCAGTATGGACCGATTCCTACCTTGTATGGGTAGATGCCTATCCCGTATTGGATAGATGAAATCTTATGTCCCGTATGGACCGATGCCTATCCTGTATGGGTAGATGCCTATCCCGTATTGGATAGATGAAATCTTATGTCCCGTATGGACCGATGCCTAACCCGTATGGTTAGATGCTCATCCAAGATGGATGAATACCTAATCCAAATGGATGGATGCCCAGAGTATGCAATTGAATCAAACACAATGATTAAATTAAACAAAAAAAAGGAATGGTCAATTTTGTTGGGTTAATTAAGGTGGGTTACTACATGTGGTATCAGAACAAAGGTTCAAATCTAGGCCTTGTGCTCACTTCAACTTATACAACTATGGGAATGTTTTGCAATTATAGAAATTAAATTTTAAAAATCTTAAATCAAGAACTAACTAAGTGTTTGTCGAAGGGAAGGGTACAATTTCCCGAGTTTGAACAAGGGTAGACCTCTATGTGGCACCCCTAGGATTATATGATATAATTATTGGAATGAGTTGGTTAATAGACCATCAAGCTAATTTAGATTGCTATAATAAAGTTGTTGAATGTTTGGATGATGGGGGAAAAGAAGGTCAAAATCCAAGGAAAGTTTAAACCCATTAATATAGAAACCATATCAGCCATGCAATTAAAGAAGGAAAGAAGAAGAGGAGGCCAAATCTATATGGTTGAAATTGATGAAGGAAAAGGGGAAAACATCCCAACCTTTGAGAATACCCCTTTCTTAAAAGAATTCAAGGATGTATTTCTAGAAGAATTACCTAGCTTACCTCCTAAGAGGAAGTTTGACTTTTCTATCGAAGTGCTACCAGGAGTTGAACCAGTATCAAGGGCACCTTACCGAATGAACACAACTGAATTACAAGAGCTCAAAATGCAATTAGAGGAACTCTTAGCTAAGGGATTAATAAGGTCAAGTGTATCACCATGGGGAGTGCCAGTCTTATTTGTTAAGAAGAAGGATGGAACCTTAAGACTATGCATTGACTATAGGATGTTGAACAAGGTCACAATAAAGAATAGGTATCCCTTACCTCGCATAGAGGATCTTTTCGATCAAATGAAAGGAGCAGGAGTTTCTCAAAGATAGACCTCCAGTCAGGTACCATCAACTCAGAATTAAGGAGGAAGACATTCCGAAGATAGCTTTCAGGACTAGATATGGGCATTATGAATTCACAGTAGTTCCTTTTGGTGTAACCAATGCCCCAGCTGCATTTATGAACCTAGTGAATAGTGTACTCCATGACTACTTGGATAAATTTGTTTTGGTATTTCTGGATGACACATTGATTTACTCTAGGAATGAGGAGGAACATTTAGTACACCTACAAATTGTTTTGCAAAGGTTGAGAGAACATAAGTTATATGGGAAATTGTCAAAATGTGCCTTCTTTGAGGAAAAGATTCACTACCTTGGGCATATAATATCAAAGGAAGGAATAGCAGTTGATCCAGATAAGATAAGGGCAATAGTAGAATGGCCAATCCATAAAAATGTTTCTGAGGTAAGAAGCTTTATGGGGCTAGCAGGTTACTATAGGAGGTTTGTGGAAGGATTCTCTAAGATAGAAAACCCCATCACCTCATTACAAAGGAAGGGTAAAAGGTTTGTGTGGATAGAAAAAAGTGATAAGGCATTCCAAATTTTGAAAGGGAAACTAACATCAGCACCCATTCTAAAAGTACCAGATCTGAATGGACACTTCACAGCTGTAGCTGATGCTTCTATTGAAGGTTTAGGAGGAGTACTTGTCCATGATGAAGGGGTAGTAGCTTACGAATCTAGAAAGCTAAAGACTCATGAAGTCAATTATGCACCCCATGACTTAGAGTTGGCATCAATTGTGTATGCCCTACAAAAATGGAGACACTTCTTACTAGGGAAGCCCTTTGAGTTGAAGTCAAACAACCAAGGACTAAAGTACATCTTTACCCAACCCCACTTAAATGCCAGAAAAAGAAGGTGGTTAGAGTTTCTAAGTGAATATGATTTTGAAATTGAATATATTAAGGGGAAGGAAAATAGGGTGGCAAATGCCTTAAGTAGGAGGAGACACTTGATGACTATAGCAACTTTCAAAACTTCTTTCAAAAGGAAAGTAATGGATGAGCAGGAACATGACCCATGGTATGAGCAAGTCAAATTGACATTAGAACACGATCCAACTGATCCTAAGATTGAAGGGTATACACTAGATGAAGATGGATTGCTCAGATTCAATAATAGAATCTATATTCCTAATTCAGAAGACTTAAGGGAAGTATTCTTGTCAGAGGCTCACAATGCCCCTTATTCAGGGCACCCAAGAGTTAACAAACTTTATGCAGATTTAAAGAAGTTATACTTTTGGCAAGGGATGAAGAATGACATAGTCAAGTATGTGGCTAAATGTTTGGAGTGTCAAAGAGTAAAGGCAGAACATAGACATCCAGCTGGATTGTTATAGTTACATGATGTACCTCAACACAAGTGGCAAGTTATTAGCATGGATTTTGTGCAAGGGTTGCCCATGTCACCTTTTAGGCATGATACAATAATGGTGGTAATTGACAAACTCACTAAGGTGGCACACTTTATACTAGGGAACCTAACAGATGATGCACCTACCTTGGCTAGGCGCTTTGTTAAGGAAATATTTAGGTTGCATGGAATACCAGAGAAAATCATATCAGATAGAGATGCTAGATTCACTTCAAGGTTTTGGATAACTCTTCAAGCAGCTCTGGGAACACAACTAAATTTTAGCACTGCATACCATCCTGAAACCGACAGTCAAATAGAAAGGACAAATCAGATTATGGAAGACCTACTTCACATGTATTGCATGGACCAACAGAGGAAATGGGAAGAGTACCTACCTCTAGTAGAATTTTCTTACAATAATCCATATCAAACATCTTTGGGAATGGCACCATTCGAAGGATTGTATGGTAGGCCATGTCGGACACCTTTGAGTTGGGATAGTCTTGAAGATAGAGTAATTGTTGGACCAGATATGTTGAAGGAAATGGAAAGGAAAACTAAGGAAATTAGATAGAGATTGAAGGAAGCCTCAGATAGGCAGAAAAGTTATGCAGACAAAAATAGGACACCAAGGGAGTTTGAGGTGGGAGAGAAAGTCTTCCTAAGGGTTAGGCCACACAAGAGTTCCATAAGATTTGGGAAAAAGACTAAGCTTGCACCTCGTTATGTTGGACCCTTTGAAATATTGGGAAGGATTAATCCAATTGCATATCGGTTGGCCTTACCTCCCCAGTTGAGTTGAATCCTTGATGTCTTCCATGTATCTCTTCTTAAAAAGTATGTACCTGATGAGAAACACATTTTGAATTGGGATGCCTTATAGGTCCAAGAAATGGGAGGAATAATGATAGAGCCATTCAAAATCTTGGAGAGGAACCAGTGCCAGTTGCGCAACAGAGAGGTTGATCAGTGCAAAGTATAATGGAACTAGTCTAATGAAAGGAATGCCGCGTGGGAGGATACTAAGGATATGCAGTAGTTGTTTCCCTTTTTGTTTTAATCATGAACTATAGACTCTTTTGGATGCATTCAATAAGAGCATTGGGATGATGCACAAATTAAGGGGGGGAGGATGTCACAACCCTCCTTTATCACTTTTTGATTTAAATACAATTCTATCATATTTTTGGATAAGGTACTTAAATGATTGAATAAATATTATAAAAAGAATGAAAATAATAATACACACACACACACACATGGAAAATATACATTAATTTTATTTATTTTCTTTCCACTTCCAATTATGGCACATGTTGTAGGAAGAATAAGAAGCTTCTAGAGGATTCTCCACCACCTTGCATGTAACTCCCCCACTAAGTTTAATCAATTTGCATGAGTCCAATATTGGAAAAGAATCTCTTTTTTTAATTAAAATTTCTAGATAGTGGAATAGAGGGATTTTTCTTATAAATGATATGCAAGTTTTCAAAAATGGGGGTTGGTTATTCCTTGAAGAAATTCTTCTCTCAAGTAATTGTTTTGGTAGTCATATTTCATTTTGGAGAATAGCTAAGGTTGCTTTGGAGGATTTATTTTCAAGCTTGAAGGATCAAGGGAGGCTAATTGAAGGATTCATAGGGGATTTTACATCAATTGCAAGTATTCAAGTTCTTTTAATTTAGTTTTATTTTATTTTAAATTATGCATCTTATTCTTGCTGCGAATTAGATTAGATCAATCTTGTTTCAATTTCTTGATGAGAATTAGATCAATTTGTTTCAATTCCTTGTTGTGTATTAGATTAGTAAAAGAAAAAAAAAAGAGAATCATGTTTCAATTCCTTGCTGAGAATTAGACTAGATCAATCTTTTTTTCCTTCCTCTAATTCATCTCTCTGGTTTTTCAAATAGAAATCTGAATCTCATCCTTTTAATAAGATCTCTCTGTGAATAATAGTTGAATCAAAATTCCTCTGTGATTATTAGTTGAAATTGAAGAATATATCTCCTGTGAATGAATCCTTGATCTCATTTGATTCCATAAAAAATTTTCTATTATCTGGTTATATATCCTCTCTGTGAAAATTAGTTGAAATGGAGGAATAGTTTTCATTGTGAATAATTCTCTGTGATATTCTCATTTGATTCCATAAGAGTTTTTCTATTATCTAGTTATATATCCTCTCTGTGAAAATTAGTTGAAATGGAGGAATAGTTTTCTCTATGAATAATTCTCTGTGATATTCTCATTTGATTCCATAAATATTTTTCTATTATCTGGTTATATATCCTCTCTGTGAAAAATTAGTTGAAATGGAGGAATAGTTTTCGCTGTGAATAATTCTCTATGATATTCTCATTTGATTCCATAAATATTTTTCTATTATCTGGTTATATATCCTCTCTGTGAAAAATTAGTTCAAATGGAGGAATAGTTTTCGCTGTGAATAATTCTCTATGATATTCTCATTTGATTCCATAAATATTTTTCTATTATCTGGTTATATATCCTCTTTGTGAAAATTAGTTGAAATGGAGGAATAGTTTTCATTGTGAATAATTCTCTATGATATTATCATTTGATTCCATAAATATTTTTCTATTATCTGCTTATATATCCTCTCTATGAAAAATAGTTGAAATGGAGGAATAGTTTTCGCTGTGAATAATTCTCTGTGATATTCTCATTTGATTCCATAAATATTTTTCTATTATCTAGTTATATATCCTCTCTGTGAAAATTAATTGAAATGGAGGAATAGTTTTCACTGTGAATAATTCTCTGTGATATTCTCATTTGGTTCCATTAATATTTTTGTGTCTGGTTATCTACTTCTCTCTGGAAATAATAGTTGAAAACTGAGGAATGAATCCCTCTGTGAATAACTCTTTGTGTTATTCACTCCTATAAATAAATCCTTATTGTTTACATTAATATTTTATCTCTCATTTATTGGTTAAATTTTATTCTCTATGTTTAAATAAATTAAAACTGGGAACTATATATATATATATATATATATATATATATACAAATAAATATAGTATTTATAAATTTTTGTGCAAAGTAAATTTCCTTATTGTTTGAGTGCACGGTATCCAGCACGCCATACGGGCTATTGGGCTCACACGCAGAGTTAATATTCCCCAGGGGGAGTGGTACCGTAACGGTACCCTCCAATAGCCTGCGGTCAGTGCTGCGGCAGTGGCCGCAGGGTAGTGGAGGGGACCTGTGGGGTCCCACTCCCACTTGCCCCTTTATTAATGCCAATCAAATCTTAAATTATGGCAAATGATATTTGTTAGATTTTTTTTATATATGTATAAAATTTTAGTTAATTAAATTCCTTTTTATATATAATTTTAGTTTATTAAAATTTTAAACTTAGATAAATTTTTTAAAATTTATAATTAGTTTTAGCAATTTATAAACTGTAATTAAATTATACCAAATTTTATAATTAGATTTTTTTGATCCACTTAGCAATTGATCCCTATTAAATGATTTGAAGCTAAATTCTATTTTGGGATTAGTGGCTTTATAAGTGATATTCTCACATATAACTTACACTACCTTTGCCTCATGCAAATGTCTTTACATTGATTTCAATTATTGGTGTTCCCATCTTCATGCAAATTACACATTTAATTGTTATTATGCAAGTTACCTAACTGTCTTTATTATGCTAGTTATATTCAAGTTTTGAATAATAAATAATTTTAGTTATGGTTTTTATTCTATGTCATTCATCAAGTAGTTATTACAATTAATTGAGCCTTGCAATGTCTAAATATACGCATTCAATTATTTTCCAAGCATGATGTTTATCATAAGTTAGAAAAATTAAATAAAGGAAGTTGGAAAACCATAACCAAGTAGCATTCGGTATATACAGTGCCTCTGGGTCACGCTTACGGGTAATGCCATCATGTTGAACTACTGCACTTAACACCTAATAAAGCTACATCAACGACATCTGTGGCATCATCCCTATAAATCGTCAGGGAGTAATAAGGGACACTTGGAAGTTAAAATCCAAGGGGCGGGTAATCCCCCTTGGATCGATAATTTAATAAGATAATTCTAAATGATCTTTCATCCGCTAAGTTAAACTGTAGTAAACCCCTATAGGGATGTTGAGTGAAATGCTTTTATGAAATTGTTTTAATCTCAAAGATTGTTGTCAATTGATAATTGGTCAAGGGTGACACTCATGATAGGAATTAGGATCTAGTTGTTTTAGGCCACAATCAATAGGCCATCTTGAGCCTTTGCTTAAGCACTACCATTGTGGGTAGCAACCGTAGAGAAACTATCTGGGACATTGACCCTAGAAAGGGTTGCGTACCCACTAATCAGTTTACATCAAACCATAGAGTAGAAAATAGAACTACATACTTTACGCCTTGATCCCGTGCCGAAGTGGGTATGTAGGCAGTCTTGGGATGGAGTTGTCCCTCGTACTCAGGCATTCGTGGGTGGGGTCTAGGCTTGGTAAAAGAAAGATTGAGTAAGAATCCTATTTTGAAAGATAAGATAATTAAATTGGAAAAAGTAATTCAATGCATACTCGGAAGGAATTCCGTATGGATTCGCTTGACTTCTCGAGGCTTTAAGCCAAATTTCGAGGCAAAATTCAAGCTTGTATTATGTTATTTAATTACTCCTAAGGACGGTGACCTCGGTGCACTTCTATTAGAAGAGTGTAGTACTTAGTGAGTGGCTGAGGACTCGAATGGTCCTGATGAGTCTAATTCTCTGGCCAGAGCACCTCCTATCCCGATTGGATAGATGCCTACCCCGTATGGGTAGATGCCTATCCCATATTGGATAGACAAAATCTTATGTCCCGTATGGACCGATGCCTACCTCATATGGGTAGATGCCTATCCCATATTGGATAGATGAAATATTATGTCCCGTATGGACCGATGCCTATCCCGTATGGGTAGATGCCTATCCCGTATTGGATAGATGAAATCTTATGTCCCATATGGACCGATGCCTAACCCGTATGGTTAGATGCTCATCCCGGATGGATGAATGCCTAATCGAAATGGATGGATGCCTAGAGTATGCAATTGAATCAAACACAATGATTAAATTAGACAAAAAAAAAGAATGGTCAATTTTGTTGGGTTAATTAAGGTGGGTTATTACAAATTATTCCTGCTTTCCCATTTCATTTCAAGTATTCATGTTCGTTGTCTGGAGGAGAGTTCGAGCTCATGGTATTTTATACAATAGTGTTTTTCCAAAGGTTTTTTGATACTTCCTTTTTTGGCAGGAAGGTTTTTGGCTCATGGGATTTGGCACAAGGCTTTGGAAAATCCTATCTTCTTCCATTGATAGCAGTTGTGGAGTCTACATTTGAAAATTATCCAATGGGTTTTTTTGATATTATGTGTTGTGACCGCATTTTGTATGTGGTTTTGGGCGGGGTGTTTAAACTGATCTGTTAGATACTATAGGTTTATTTTATGAGTTGTGACTGAAGGTTTTCTTCCTAGGGTTCTTTCCTCCAGTATGCTCTTTGAATCCTATGTAAAAAATAAAAAATAATAATAAAAAAGTTTAGTGGAATAATCCACTTTTATTGAAAAAAAAATAAAATATTAATTTAACTATATTTATTATTATTTTTTCATTAAAAAAAATAATAAAAAAAAAAATTACTTAACACCAAATATTATTAAAACTTTATTTAAATTTTTTAATAAATAAAAAAATAAAATTTTAAAAAATAAAACAAATTAATATGGCGGTGGGGCCCATGGCCCACCACCTATAGCTGCGAATATGTGGTAGCAGTGTTGCACTGCTACCACATATTTGTGGTAGCAGGGCAATAAAGCATGCTACCACATCCGTCTGCTACCATATATTTGTGGTAGCAGTGCTGCTGTTGGGGTAGAGTGGTTGGGTAGAGCCCAACTCCTTGGCACACAGCCCATTCAAAAAAAATAATTTTTTAAACATCCTTTTTTTTTTTAATAAATGAAATGAAATTTTATTTTGAAACTATTACCAAACAAAACCATATTTATTGGTAAAACATTTCTTAAAAACCAAAATCTCTGTGATAGAACAAAGAGTGTAAAAACTCATTTTAAAAAAAAAAAAATTTCTTCCATAAAGCCAAATTGGCTGAAAACCAAAGAGATTGACAAAGCTCAATAAAATTTTTGGGCAAAATAACAATGGCAAAGATGAGAGAAAGAGGAAGTATTAACTCAATTTCTTCATTCATCTAATTTTTAAAACACCCACGAAGAAATTATTTGGAAACACAAAGGGGGCAAATTTGGCAAAATTTTGCTAGCATAACCCCCCCAAATTTCACAAATCAAAACTAAAACATACACAGAAAATCAATTTCATCCATAAGACATAAATGGAGGAATTGATTTCAAGCTAAAATATAAACATGAAATAACCAAAGAAGGAGATTGGAGAAGCATTCTAAATCAATAATGAACTGAAATTTCCATTAAATCTCATGGCAACTACTCCAAAACAACTACAACCATTTTACAAATATTTCACACAACACACAAGAAGAAGAGGAAGAAATCTAAATTTATTTATTTTAATGAAAATTAAAGCAAAGGCTATCCAACTTGTGAAGCTATCCAAGAAGCAATTTGTGGAAGAGCTTCAACCCTGCAACCATATTCTCAAACCAGTTCCTTCTTCCAAACAATTTTCAAATTTTGCCTTCCAAAATGAATCCTCCCCTTCCTATGAACTCACAAGCATAAATACAA